>NC_062568.1:23555000-24755000 GCF_022837055.1 Prionailurus viverrinus
CAGAGTCAGAGAAGCTAGTATGAATTCATATTTATTTTAGTAATATACAAATACAGAAATTTAGATGTGTGCATACATCAGCTAGTACACATACATATTTAGTGACACCACCTTTTGAGAGGGCCCAGAAGTGCGATACCTGGTAGCAAAGAGCATAGGTGATGCCCTCTTCTTGATTTCTATGTACCATTTTCCAATAAAAGGAACTTAGGAAGAAATGGTTAGTTCCAAGGCTAAGGCAGGGAACACACAAATAAGAAGCTGAATCTGGACAATCTTGTAGTGTCAGACAATAAGGACATGTTTAAAAAAAAGGGGACATGTCAAAAGGATAAAAGGAAACCAACTTGTAAGAGCTCTCAAAAGTCAAAGCTGGAATAATCTGAACATAAATAAATAGTATAAGTTATAGTGTAATTTATAAAGTAAATATCCACAATATATTTATTTATACATATAAGTAAGTAGGGAAGAAGGGACAGATTTTCCTTATAAAAGAATTCCAGTTAATAAATGTATTAGGGACAGGGGAAATAGAAAAACCCTCATCTGAATATCACTAGTGAATACTAAAATTAATGGGCAAAACTTTAAAGAGAAATAAGGTATCTGCACAGCCTTCAAGTCTCTCCCCTCAAATATACCAATTACTATGGTGGTTTTTTGCCTAAGACCATAAATTCTTTGATATTCTCCTTTTTGACTTTCATCTCTCTTTGAATGTGGGCTAGATTTAGTGATCTGCTTCTAAGGAATAGAGTGTAAAACTAGAAAAATGGTAACTCTGCAGGAGACACCTGGACCCCACTTTAACCAAGGAATCAAAGTTAACATCACCACCACTAACAAGTCATACTGGTATGCGCTACCTCAATACAGTATGACAAGAAAGGCACGTTACACTTCTGTGGTATTATCCCTCCAAATCCATTACCTCAGTCTGTAAGAAAATGTCACATAAGCCCACCCAAACTGAGGGATATTCTAAAAGAAACCTGACCACTACTCTTCAAAAGTGACAAGGCCATGAAAGTCAAAAGAGAAAGCATCACAGTTTGCAGGACATGAGTAGGCATGGTGACTAAATGCAGTGGGTAGGTACCCTGGACTGGATTCTGGAAGAGAAAAGGAATATAAGTGGAATAACTGAGGCTATCCGAATAAAGTGTACAGTCTGTTTAATAGTATAGTATTATGGTATACAACACTACGTTGTATACTACACCATATAACATATTGACTGTGTTAATATAACATATAATATGCTGTCATATGCCCATAGTATATGACAGATGTTAGCTTCTTAGTTTTGGTAACTGAAGCCTGGTTATGTCATATGCTAAAATCAGAGAAAGCTGGATAAAGAGTATCTAGAATTCTGTACTACTTTCACAACTCTTCTGTAACCTAAAATTATTTAAAAATAAAAAATTAAGAACTATACATTAAAAATATATTATTTATTTTTGCACATATATATTAGGGAAAAAATTATACTCCAGAATGTTAACATTTTGGGTGGCACAATTAGTGATGATTAAATTTTTAGCTTATGTTTTCTAATGTTCTTGTATAATTAGCATGTTTCACATGTGTAATAAAAACAAAAGTAGGGGGCACTTGGGTGGCTTGGTCAGTTAAGCGTCAGACTTCAGCTCAGGTCATGATCTCATGGTTCATGAGTTCAAGCCCTGCATTGGGCTCTGTGCTGACAGCTTGGAGCCTGGAGCCTGGAGCTTGGAGCCTGCTTTGGATTCTATGTCTCCCTCCCTCTCTCTGCCCCTCTGCTGCTGGTGCTCTCTCTCTCTCTCAAAAATAAACATTAAAAAAAATAAATAAAAACAAACAAACTCACCCCCACCACCCAAACAAAGTGGGATTATACATACTCTCTGGTAACCTGCTTTTTTCCACTATGAACATCTTCCTATCTCAATAAAAATGCCATCTATATATTCTTAAATTTATTTTTTTTTAAAGTTTATTTGAAAGAAAGTGTGTGCGCGTGAGAGAGCGTGAGTATGAGTGGGGGAGGGGCAGAGAGAGAGAGAATCCCAAGCAATCGCCAAGCTAGAAGCATGGATGAGGGGGCTGATCTCATGAACTGTGAGATCATGATCATGAAACCAAAAGACGCTTAAGTGACTGAGCCACCCAGGCGCTCCCCTCCCCCCATCTCTATTCATTCTTAAAGGATGATTGTATGTGGCTGAATGTATACAATGTGTACAATGAACATGCCTTAATTTACATGGCATACCCTTCAATTGTCTGGAATTTTTCCAAAACTATTTTTTTTTTTTTACCTCATTTCTAATTCATTTTCTATGAATTTGCCTATTCATATCCTTAACTCTCTTCTGACCTGTCAAATGTTCCTAGTTTGTTTGCTTTGCTACTGTATCTTTTGCTTGGCTAAACAGGGGTTTTATATTTTCATACATGTAGTCAAACCTATGTAACCTTTACGTTTATTACTTCTGCCTTTAGGAAATCTATTAAAATCCTCCTGCATTCTAAAATTATACAACAAGGATAGTGAATTGTATTACTGTCATAATTTTTTACTCCTCCCTCCCCAAGCGAAGAAAACACAAGTGGATGCCATGTTCACCCCCAGCAAGCAGATGATTTAAAAAGCATTGCCTTTTCCCCTTTGCTACACAAGTGACATGCTTTGTCAGAAAAGGTGCTTCTCCTTTAGTTGGGAGCATGTGGAAGAGGGCCAAGCAGCTGGCTAGCAGCTGTCAAATGTAATGTGAGGAAGAGGCTTTGTTGTTCTCAGACACTGAGATTTGGGGTTTTTTGTTATTGTTACTGAAGCAACAAAAAGTAAAATAATAACCATCTGTCCTTTCTTTTAGACTTCTTATCACTTATCTTCATTTTTGAGTAAATGGTAACTTGGACGGTGTAGAATTTAGGGAATGACAACTCTTCTCATCAAAGTTCAATTTAAGACAGGCTGTGTTTGAGGTACATAAGGGACATTGATCCTAGGGAGTATGCTCAGGACAGCGCTCCTCTAACTTTTCCACCGAAGTACCCTTAATGGGCAGAGCAAACTAAAAATGGGGATTCTGGGGACACAAGCCAAAATACCACTGCTGGTGTGAATTTCTTTTAAATTTCTTACCTTACAAATGTTTATTTTGCTCAAATTTTTGTGAACTAAACATTGGAGGAAAGCATTCCAAGTTTACTTCTTGGGGCTACGTATATCTCAGCACACTGGCATGTGCTCTGGTTTGAGAGGCACAGCAGGAGAGAGCTGCAGGCTGGAATCCGAGAAGCACCATGCCCACAGGCTTTCGCGCCAGACATAATAGGCTCAAATCTCAGCTCTACCAAGTTTTCTGTTTGTTTTTTTTTAAAGATTTTATTTTTAAGCAATCTCCACACCCAATGTGGGGCTTGAACTCACACCCCCAAGATGAAAAAGAGTCGCATGCTTTACTGACTGAGCCAGCCAGGCACCCCTGCACCAATTTCTTAAAAGGTGTGACCTTGGCAAGACAGTTAACTTCTCTCTGAAGTATAGCTCCTCTGTGAAGTGGAGATAAGCTTCTACTCATTATAGGTAGAACTAATATGTAAAGAAACTAGGTACAGTGTCCAGCATAAACTGGCCCCTAATATTAAAAGTACCTCAGGAAAAAGGTCAAAGCCAAAATATAGAATCAGGAGATAGCAACATATAGGTGATACCTGAAATAAATACACGGGTATAAATGAACGTCTCAAGGGAAAACTTCAAAAGTAGTCAGAAAACCAGGTGAATAAACCAAAGAAGAGTTCAGGAGAAAAAGTAGATAGACAAAAATGTCAAATATTCCATAAAGGTAAAATGAAAAGAGAATACTAGATTGCCAAGTGAGAAGGAATCTGTATCTTTTAAAGACGTTAAGAGTGGTGTGGTGGTCACAGAAGCCACATTCTAATGAATGGAAGTTGGAAAAGCAGCAGCAGCAGTAACATGGGAATAAAGGGAAAAGGGAACCATAGCAGAGTCAATGGGAAGTTTCCTTATAGTGAAACTAAATCCAAGACAAAGTATTTTATTAAAGAGTCCGTGGTAAGTCAGGTAGCTTCCCTGAAGATCCCAGGCCAGCAAAGGTTGTTAGGAACTGCAGCTATGTATGCCCTGTCCCTAACTTGGGGTGTATGTATATGGGGGGAGGGGAGAGGGTGGGAGAGGAAGGGGCGAGACATAAATTACATGGATAAAAAAGGAAATTTAGTCTGCCAGCCAAATTAACAAGTTTTCATACATAGGCAGCTCTCTGCTGTATACAAGAGAGCAGACAAGAAGCTATATGGTGCTGCCTCCTTACCCACTGATTACACCGCCTATTTCTATATACTATATTTAGTATACTATATTTAGTATATTCTATATACTATATTTCTATAATATATATATATTCTATTTCTGTATATATATTACACCTCTCTTCTATATAAGGGGAAACATTTCTGGCCCACAGAGCCCAACTACATAGACACAACATGAAGTCCTTCTGTTGTTTTTATCATCAAGAGGGTTTATCTTCCATCGGATTGCTCTACTGTGTCTTGATTAGAACTGGTTTCTTTACTAAGCGCTACTGTTTTAAATTTTACAACCTGGCCTTTACTAAAGACTTCTTAATCGGACTTACTTCAAATTTTTGAAAGGGTTAAACATTTCTTTACAAACATTTTAAAACTGAAAAGATTTAAATACAAAGTTTAATTTATATTTTAAAATATATTTAAATGAATGCAACTTTTAATGCTTCTGTTATAATTCCTAAGGAAAATCACAGACTGATGGAGCACAAATAAAATAAGCCACTTGGCATATTTTGAACTCTTTTCCTAATATCCCAGAAAAAGCCCTGCCATTTCTCATAGCTTAGATGTAATTTACTAACACTCTATAACAGCTAAGAATATTTTAGGAACAAAAGAGGTTGAACTGAACAGAAACAGGAAACTTCATAAAAACAAATATTTCGAGGGGTGCCTGAGTGGCTCAGTCAATTAGGTGTCGACTCTTGGTTTCAACTCAGGTCGTGATCTTATGGTTCGTGAGATTGAGCCCAGCATCAGGCTCTGTGCTTGACGGTGTGGAGCCTGCTTGGGATTCTCTCCCTCTCTCTCTCTCAAAATAAATAAATAAATAAGTAGGTAAATAAACATTAAAAAAAAAATTTCAACTGAACATTGCAGTTACAAAGTGCCTTTAGAGGAATAGGATACTTGTCTCATAGAGCAGCCCTTTGGGCAGGTGGTGGAATCTCGTTTTACAAAGAAGAAAACTGCAGCTGAGAGGGTTAATGTATTCTTCCAAAGTCACAGCAAAAAGGGCAGTCCAGGACTTGCATCCAGACAATCTAAATTCAATCCCTACATTTCTTTTATCTCATCACAGTGTTTGAAAAATCTTGGGATGAACAGCAGAGGAATATTTTCGCCAATATCAAATGTTTAGATCTTTATATATACCTTTATTTTCATTCTCTTTGCTTTGTCTTAAAGTCATTTCCATATTAAATCCTAAGCTAAATAAATAAAAAATACTAAAGTAAATATAATAAAAACATCTTACTGTTTTTTTATTGACAAAACTACTTACAGCTATGAATTTATGAGAATTACTTTACCCACATTTCATAGATTTTGATACGTAGCAATTTCATTGTTGAAGACTAACTCTAAGATTTTATCTAAGAACCAGGTATTAGAATTAATCTATTTCTGAAGAAACCTTTAGGTGTTAAACTGTTAATTTTCAATAAAGATGGTCTTCATTAAAACAGTGGCCATCATACATTTACTTTATTACAAGTAACTTACTATAAATGAAACAATTTTAATATCCATACTTGAACCTCTTGATCTTCTCGAATAAGACTTGTCATGAAAAGAAACAATATTTAAATAACCTAGCTAGTTGGTTAGAGCATAGTGAAAATATAGCAGAGTTGTGTATTAAATCTCTCATGGAGAAATTGCACAAAAGAAAACCATGAGTAAAGACTGACCCATAATCCCATTAACCATTTCATAAGTGCTGCTTATTAAATAAAGAAGTTTCAGCAACATCCATCAATTCTACCAGAAAAAAAGGTCAACACCAAGATCATATTCTCAGCAGACTTAAAGACACACGTCTGGCGGAATCTGAAGACGACCTGACCTCCCACAATCTGAGTAAATGCACTGTATGTACCTGTTCTTCATGAGGCGAACCTCTCTCTTTCGTGCTGCTTCTTCAGCAGGCTGCGTAGGAAGTGCTGGGGAGGATGCCATAACAACTCCGGGGGCAATGGTGCTAGTGGGTGCTGTGCGAATCTGGTATGTCTGTACATCTCCAGAGGCAGCTGAGAAGAAAAACCGTGAACGTGGTGTAAAGACACTGAAGCACCGTGACTTGGTAAAACTACGCTGTGTCAATCATCAATCTAAACATACATTTTGGATTGCAAGGGAAAAAAAAGAAGGAATGTGATTGTAACTAAAACATTGAACTAATCAGCCCTCTTTGGGTCATTACTGACAAATAATTTCCAATTTAATGTATTTATTAGTATAGACACGTGGGTGAAAGAGGCCTTCACCTATGTCTTCTGGGTCTTGTATTTATCTTTCATTGGAATGCAGTTCTATTCTGTTAACATGCTTACCAACCTTAAGTCTAAAAGGTAAGTAGGGCACAGCTTGGATGATCTTCCTAGATAGAGTATACTCCTCAATGTCTTCCTTTGATATTGGTAAATTCATATTAAAAAATTTCAAGTAGACTCTTGCCACGACATAAAAACGACCATGATTTTTCATAAAATAGCAAAATGGAAGAGAAAATAAAGCATTATGGTCAACTATTATAAATTTCTAATTGAAACAAAACTGTAAGTATGAAAACGTGTACCACGTGATGCCAATTATATTACTTGTTTTAATGTAAATGCTAATGGCTAAATAAACCGAAGTTTATTTTTCTACCTAAATGATCTATCACTTGTGAAAAGAAACACAACCATTATTTGTCAAACTGCTTCTAGAAACAGCTTAGGAATATGCCCTCCTAAGAATAAAGAACCTAACACTATCTGAGAGAATTTAAAGGTCTGTATAAAATTAGCCATGTTAGTCATTAATTTCAATTAAAATGTGTAGTCTGAGTGGAAAAGATTTATATACTAAACATGTTACCATCTTCAAACTGACGTTCAGAATTCAAATTCACTGACATCCTGCTTTACAATTTTTGAGTACCTGCATGTAAAGTGAAAAGGTGTTTTACTCCCATTAATAAACAAAATATTATCTTCTTCAAATATTATTTGTTTAGTAATAGAATATATTCTGTAAATACATTAGGGCCTTTTAAATAAATGATGACTCTCTAGTTGGGTGTTTTAGGATTATTCAAAAATTATCATCTATGGTGAAGGGGTAAGATGGTCACTACCTAACAGAGGCAAAATATATTATTATTAATAAAAATATTTTTAGAAACAGATTTTAAAAGTATTTCCTCAACATGCAAGTTTCAAGCTGGCATAAATCATACTCTTAAAATATTCAAATAGATTCAAAGAAAAACGGTCAACTCCTATCCGTAAAGATTCCTAAGACCAATAAATTATTTAATTTAAAAACTAAAACAAAGCAAAAAAAGCTATTTCTACAGTCATCAAGGATTTAACTACTACTTCTTCTCTATAGACCAGTAGACTTACAAACTGGTATAAGATATTTCAGAACATACTGCTTTCATTTGAAATAAAAAATGATGATCTTAGAAATTAGGATGTCAATTTCTTGAGTAAGAAGTAGAGAAACAGATTAGTTAGTAAGTTCTATACCCAATGTGGGGCTTGAACTCACAATCCTGAGATCAAGATTGCATGCTCTACCAACTGAGGCAGCAAGGTGCTTGGAACCTCTGATGATTCTTAGCAGTGATTTAATAAAACTCTTATTTGACACATGAATAAAAATGAGGCCCAGAGAGGTGAGTCCTACTCAAGATCACACAGCAAAACTATGCAGTTAGATCTAGAATCTAGCTTTCCTAACTCCTGATTTCACTATCTTTCCTTGTAACCTACCCTTGTTTCTCCTATCCCCAAATGCTGGAAGTGTTAAAGAGGTTATATTTTTTAAACTGAAAATAGTTGTTTTTATGCCATGACATTTGGGTCCAACTGGAAAAATAGAAGAGTTTATGGAGAACATTATCTATAATGAAAACAAAATTAACTACATTTTCACAGTGCTCTGCAGTATCATACTTACTTTATCTGAGTTTATAAAATTTTTACCCTTTCAAAGAATTTACCACACCTATGAATTCTGAATTCTCTTACCTTGAACAACAACTTGGTTGCTGGGCACTAAGATCTGCTGTCCGTCAGTGGTCTGTGCGTACTGTAGAATGGTAGTGCCCGGCTGAGTGGCAGCTGCATTGGTCATGGTTAATGTTTGCAGGCCCTGTACCCCATCGGTACCATTGTTAGCCAGCTGTATTGCTCCTCCCTGGGTAATGGCAACTAAAACCCAATGGATTTTATGGTTATCAGTTTAATTAATACCATATCAAACTTTTACAACACACTACATTCAGTAGAATAATGTGTAAGACCTGATCTAGGAGAAGTTATTATAGCAAATGACACGGCCAAGAAGGATTTGGTAGGATTTGGTAGACTCAAGTAACTTTCTGCTCAGGAGACCCATATCCTATTGCTAGAATATAAATGCACTCTATGAACCATATTGTAATTTATAGTAACACCTGTTAATAATTTTTTAAAAAATGAATGAAAAATGTTAAATTCCTTTGTAAGTGGTTGGTTCAGAGGAGGTACCACTTTGTGATCCATATTTCCTTTATTCTAGTCTTAATTATGCAATATTTTAATTGTTTAATATTCGCTATCCCGCTAGAAAGTAAATTTCTTGAAGGCAGAAAATGTGATTTTTCTTCTCTATTTTCACATAGTTAGCAAAGAAATGGGCAGTAAAAGGCACCCAATAAATGGCTGTTTTAATACACAATTAATAAAGCAGTTCAGTAGCGCATTCTGTTCTCTAACTCAGTGAGCAATGCTTAAACTGTAACAAACGTCCACTCAGCGAAACTGATACATCCTGTGAGACTCATTTATCATAGAGTATCTCGCAAAGTTAAAAATTAGTGCTCAAGATCAATCATTTAGAAAAACTATTTAACTGCCATTTCTGTTACATATCCAAGCATCTCATACAGGATCCTTTGATTATTCACTAACTAACCACACTTGTCATTCACCTGTTATGAAGTAATCAACTTTGGCTCATACTAAAAGATATTTCACTTTATTAAAAAAAAAATGAATTCACCTTCATACTACAGTAGATGGAAAAGTTAAGAGAAAGAGGTAGGTTATTATTTTATTCGAACAAAGCAATCCTTTAGCTACCAGCATTAAGTTGGTGGTTGGATCCTCTCGAGATACTCTCCCTCTTAAAAGTTTTCCAGAAAGGGGCGCCTGGGTGGCGCAGTCGGTTAAGCGTCCGACTTCAGCCAGGTCACGATCTCGCGGTCCGGGAGTTCGAGCCCTGCGTCAGGCTCTGGGCTGATGGCTCAGAGCCTGGAGCCTGTTTCCGATTCTGTGTCTCCCTCTCTCTCTGCCCCTCCCCCATTCATGCTCTGTCTCTCTCTGTCCCAAAAATAAACAAACGTTGAAAAAAAAAAAAAATTTAAAAGTTTTCCAGAAAGAGGACTAAAATCACAATATTACATATAAAATTGCATAATGGATTTTAACTGAGTAAGTCAACATGTCTGACTTATGCATTTTACTTTTTTATTTTGTCTGTTAGAAGGGAGTTATTTGGGATCAATTATCTGCCAGCTCTAAGAAACTAATATGCTGAGTCATCTGTATGAGCAACATTGATTAACTACTGTTCAGTCAAGAAATAATAACAGTAAGTAGCTATGATTTGCTTTAGCAAATGATAAATGATACCTATTGGAAATTAAGATACTGGCATTTATAATCCATCTACTTTAGCTAAGTCTGTAAGTTTTACTTCTCTTAGGCAATTAAAAAAAAGGAATATGTAAGAACTGTATTGAGATTAAAATGGCAGGTAACTTGAAAGAATCAGAAGGGGAACAATCAAACCACAATTTCTTCTTGGCTACATACCAATGAACTCAAGGTGGGAGAAAAGAAGTAGGAAACTAGGTATCAGCAGATCTGGGTTCTAGTCCAGGTTCCATCAGTACACTGTTATTTGAATCTGTCATCTCTTCTGTAAAAATATCCGGTTCTAGCCATACTAACTACAACTATAAAAATCAAATGAAGTCATATATATGAAAGTACTCTGAAAACAAAAGTCTGATCCTATCAGACATGTTTTTCTCTGTACTATTTATTTATATACTTGATTATTCCAAAAGGATTTGGGATGGCTTTCAATAAAACTAAATTCATTAAAACAAGAAGAAAAAGATAGAAGTCAAGTAACTGATGTGTCTCTACCACAGAGATTCTACCAGAAAATCTAGAGGAAGAATACAATTAAACATAAACTCAGCTGAGATTCTGAGTAAAGTGAACACAAGGAAAACATCATAGGTTATAGTTGTATTTAGTGAAACCAAAGATTCAAGTTCCAAATGATAGACACTTGTGTTTCTAACTTAGAATTCCTCAAAAAAGACTTTACTAGGAACTGTGAACAAAGTAATGGATAAAACTACTAACAGCATTAAATTAAAAAAAAAAAAAACACAAAAAAACAATGTATGGAAGGAATACAAACTGGTGCAGCCACTGGGATGTGCTTTGATTCGACAATTGCACTCTTTTTAAAAAAAAATTTTTTTTAATGTTTATTTATTTTTGAGAGGGAGAGATAGCATAATATGGGGCTCAAACCGGGAGATCATGATCTGAGCCTAAGTTAGACACTTAACCGACTAGGCCATCCAAGTGCCCCAACAATTCCACTCTTTGGATGCTATCCCACTGAGACCTTATCACATATATAAGAATGTTCATGTCTTACTGTTTAAAACAATAGAAATGTCCTAAATGTTTACCAATGTGTGTGTGTACGTATATGTGTGGGGGCGGGGGATGTTTAAATAAAAGTTACATTTATATAGTGAAACACAATGTAGCTGTTGAAGAAATTATATATATAGTACATAAGTAATGTAGGTCTCACTTGTATAAAAATACTGTACATGGTAACATATTTATGTATAAATAAAATGAGAAAGAATGGACAGATATATACCAAACTCTTACTACTGGGGAGAGATGAAAAGGATTAAGTTAAGAAACATATAAATGTTGTATATGTGTCAAGAACATAATGTTAAATCAATTCCATCAAGGAAATAGGTGTATACTCTATGAGAATAATGGATAATGCAATAAAATTTTAAAAATCTCAAAGTATGAACTTTCTAAAACTAGCAATTTTCACTTGCTGGGACAGAGTGGTATGCCAAATTAAACATCTACATTTCTGAATTTGCCTTCCCTATTTGAGATTCTATATGCCTTTTCTCTAAAGAGCATGCTTTCTAGTTCAAGTGAGATTCCCTGCACAACTGAATTACTGTTACTAACAGGAGTGTGGTGTATCCCTCAGGTTTCTGTTGAAGTACAGAGAAAAGTAAATGTCATATATCAATGTCTCAGAACACACATCTTGAATACTTCAAATTATTTGGATATAAGTGTTACAAAACCCACAGACATGTATATAGATGGTACCTGTTTGTCTCCGCCAACAAAGAACTCAAGAAGGAAAAAAGGTGACTGAACTCCAGTAAGCACAATGTGAACAAGAAGCTAGTCAAAAAAATGCTTTCCTTCTACTCACTTTCAAAAGTTTCAGCTTCAGGACAGCTAAAAAGTCTGCTACTTAGGAATCTGTTTTTAATACAGTTGGAATGCAAATTAGTTATGTAAACAAAGGCTGAACTATACAAAAACTGTTAATTTGGGACTCAAACTTTTATACACATTCCTGACACAGATCACCCCTGGGCATTAGAAAATTAATGCAACAAGGGAGTGTCAATGAGTACATTTAATTTGCAATAAGGAAGAAAGGGGGGGAAACTACATAATGGCAAGCAATGGATTTTTTTCAACTTTATTTTGAGACAGAAACAACACGTGTGGTAGGGGTAGAGAGAGAGAATCCCAAGCAGACTCCACACTGTGAGTGTGAAGCCCAATGCGGGGCTCAGACTCACAAACCGTGAGGTCATGACCTGAGCTGAAATCAGGAGTTGGACGCTTAACCGACTGAGCCACCCAGGTGCCCTTAGGAAGTACTGGATTTAATGAACACATCAAAATGAAGAAATCTACGTGTGAGGCACTTAAGGAGGCAACAGATACTGGGAAAAGACAGAAAAACACACCATTCACACAAATGCCTCTGATCAAACAAAAGCAGAGCTCAAAAGTACTCTGTAACAGATTTGGGTGAAAGATAAGGAGAGAGACCTAAGTGTCAGATAGAGACATGACAGAAATGGAAACTTTGATAATTTTGCAAAAGAAATCTTTGCGTTCTCTGAGCCCAAAGGCCAACTGTGCTCTAATTTTGGCAGTCCTTATGTTTATGCTATCATAATTCACTATATTACCTTTTACATTAAAAAGAATAATGATTTGAATGTGTTGGTAGACTATAACCAAGCCTGTCGACATCCACCACAAAACATTAAATATGATTTTAAAATGCTACTTTTAGAACAGAAAGTGAATAAAAATAAACCGTTTTTATCCTTAAACATAATCAGAGAATGGTTATCTTATCTGAAAAAGTATGTCCTCTATGACCATCATATATCACACGAGGACTACAATCTAGAGCTCCAAGCAGCAATTCAAAAAACTTTCAAGACTCTCCCGGTGTCTGCACAAAACAAAGGACCACCTAAAGGGCTAAAGTGCTTGAGTCATCCCAACAAAAACCCCGAAGAAAAGAAAATACTTCTGTTCCAGAAGTCTGCACAGTGAACAGTAAAGGAAGTGTAATTGATCACATCCAAGACTGAGGAAAGAGTTGGTACTTGCAGGATTCCTTTAAGGAGAATGCAGCCATTAGTGTTTTGGTCTCACTTTCCAAAGCAGAAATATCTTCTACTCACTGTACTGTCCGCTGCTCGTTTGGTAAATCGGAGTTGGCACCGTTACGGTGGTGATGGCAGGTGCTGAGGTCTCCTCTTCAGACTTCTCTTCTTCAATCCTTGGCACTCCTGGTGCATCTGAAGACAAGTCATTCAAAATTTTCCTAGAAAAAGAGAGAACTGTATTAACTAAAATAAAAGTAACATTTACTGGCTAAATACAAATAACAGGAAAGGAAAATGAGTGGAAAGCTGCTAGTGCTTAGGACAGCAGTTTAAAATGTAAGAACAAGAATAAACCATAAACGGATGAGGAATCAATGTGTCAAAATGAAATCATACAAGGACTAGAAAAAACGATGAATTTCTCTTTAATTTGAATGTAAAGGGAAGCAATCATTCAAAATCTAGGTGTAAGCAGAGGTTAATAAACTTGATTACAGAAAAAAAACCACACAAAAAACCAAATCAAAATAACCTTTTGTAGGGCAAAGAACACCAAAACCAAAGTCAAAAGATGATCAACAACACTAAGAAAAAAATGTTTACATATATTACAGATGAAGGAGCAATAGCCCCAATATATAAAGAACTCTTAAAAATTTAGAGAGGGTGCCTGGGTGGCTCAGTTGGTTGAGCGTCCGACTTTGGCTCAGGTCATGATCTCATGGTTCATGAGTTTGAGCCCTGCATCAGGCTCTCTGCTGTCAGCGTAGAGACTGCTTTGGATCCTCTGTTCCCCTCTCTCTCTGTCCCACCTCACTTGCTCAAGCTCTCCTTCTCAAAAATAAACATTAAAAAAATTGAGGCCAAAAAAAAAAAAAAAAAAAAAAAGAATTAAAAACCTGACTTTAAATGTCTCAACTTTCAGATTGGTAAAAAGTAAAAAACCTGTGAGAAAACAGACACTCTCATTGGTGTGAGTATAAAATTGGCGTACAACCCTTATGGAATGAATGTGATGATGTAACAAAAGTATGTTTACACAGCAATCTTACTTGTAGGAACTTACCCTTAAGATATACTTCCTACAGTACAAAAATACATACACGTAAGGTAATTCATGGTAGCGCTGTTTGTAACTGCAAAATACTGAAGACTATATGCCAACACGTTGGAGAGTGGCTGAATAAACTAGAGCTCATCCAGGTGAGGAGTAAAGCACATACGTTTTGTATATGAAAGAAAGTGAAATAACATGTTTGTTCTGCTATTCTAGAAAAAACTCAGAAAGGATAAACCAGATAGGGTTTCATGAAATTACTTAATCTACTGGGGATGGGTAAGAAAGAAGTAAAAAAAGAAAAAATTGGGAAGGGGCACTTATAAGTGTGTGGATGTTTTTGTACAATTGTGACTTTTGGAACCATGTTCATGTTTTGCATATTAAAAAATAGTATCAACAAGGATGGAGGAAACATTCTAAAAAGGAATACAAATAAAAGCAAATTAACCTTATTGTTATTTCAAACGAGTAACATAATCACAGAGGAGGGGAAAAAACTCAACTCATGCAATTTTTGACATCTTAAATTTCTACGTTCCATCCAAACTCTGCGCACACATTTTGAATAAGTACTGGTCTTTAGAGCAGCATTTTTCAAACTCAGGTCACAACCCGTATGTGGACCATGGAAATGGTTATGTATGTTGTAACCAACGTAAAACAAAAAACAACTGAACATCACACGTAATACGGTGCTGTATTATTTGCTTCAGATGCCTATATATGTGTGTACCTGTATATATATACACCTATGTGTATATGAATATGAATTTGAAATAATAGTATGTATACAGAGAGAAAACTATAAAGATTTTTTCTTATTGTGGATTGTAGTAAAAAAATAAAAGTTTCAAAGCTACTACTTTAGACCTGCATATAATATAAATCTACTTCTCTTTTGCCTGAAGCTAGTAATCATTCTTGTCTTCTCTTTCCAGTTTCTAATATTGTTGCTCCAGACCGTCTTAGTCATTCTTGTATCACAGAGATACAATTCACTTTCTCTTAAAGTAGATTCGAGGGGCGCCTGGGTGGCGCAGCCGGTTGAGCGTCCGACTTCAGCCAGGTCACGATCTTGCGGTCCGTGAGTTCGAGCCCCGCGTCGGGCTCTGGGCTGATGGCTCAGAGCCTGGAGCCTGTTTCCGATTCTGTGTCTCCCTCTCTCTCTGCCCTTCCCCCGTTCATGCTCTGTCTCTCTCTGTCCCAAAAATAAATAAACGTTGAAAAAAAAAAAATTTTAAAGTAGATTCGAGATGTGGTCTGAGCAGTGGGATTAATTCCTTCCCTTAATCTAGACATTAGGTTTTTACCAATGTAGCCTTATGTTATATTGGCTTTTTTTTTGGCAACTGTATGTATCTGTTAATGATAATTAAATAACATAATTACGTTTCTAAAACAATTTTTTTTTTTTTTGAGAGACAGGGAGGGAGGGAGGAAAGGAAGCAGGGAGGAAGGGAGAGAGAGAGAGAGGACATGCTTGAGTGCAAGTGTGCACCAGGGAGGGGCAGAAGGAGAGGGAGAGAGAGAATCCTAAGCAGGCAGGGCTCGATCTCATGACCGTGAGATCATGACCTGACTGAGCCACCCAGGTGTCCTGAAAACAAATTCTTAATCTAGAATCTTGCACTTGAATAACTGGTTTGATTTTAAACTCAAGTTCAGAAATTCTGTAATTATCACCAACAACTGACAGTCTGTTTCCCCGGGCAGCTATGATCCTTCAAAGTACTTGTTCTCCCACCCATTAGGGTATTTCTCCCCTAACGTTCTGTCACTTGCAAAGGTGATGAGCTGGCTTTTCTGTTTTTCAGGTGAACTGCTGGTAAAAATACCAAACCAGGTGAGACCAAGTAAGAGTGCTGTAAGAACTTCCTCTGAGTATAAATTGATCACTACAAAGCTGGGTTGTTCTAAGAAAAACTTATCTTGAATTATCAACTAATCCCCATTTCTCCAATCTTACAAAAGCATATCATAAGGACTCTGTTAAAGATCTCATTGGAGTCAAGACATAAAAGCTAGGTTTCAAGAATTTACAAGCTTAAAACAAAATAACAGATACACAATGACTATAAGGAAAGATACAGTATTTCTCATGAATGTAGCCCCTTCTCTGCATGTGCGCATCTCAGACATTGTTTATTTGATTACGAATTAAGGTGTTACTATTTAAGTGATCTTTGCTAGGATACAGGCTACAACAAAAATATTTTCTTTCCACACGGAGCTCTTATTTTATAAGGTCTACAACTAGAATCTACAGAATTTATTTACAACTATTTGCCTGGAATTTATAGACAGAGAAGCCAAGTGGCTCGTCAACACCTGGTTGGATCCGCTTCAGGATCAAATGTGTTAAAATACTAACACGGGATGTATTTTGAAGTTCAAATCTAAAACTAGATGTATTTAGGAAAAAAAGAAATGAGCATAAATGCATACAACACATACTTGGTAATATAAAATTTCTTAAGATCTCTAAATCAGTTTATTGGTATTCATTTAGGATCCCTCATTTAATTGAGAAATGGGCTAGCATAGGAGCCAAGTGGAAAAAAAAATTTAACCATTCACTGAAAAACAGAAATACCTTAGGCTAGTAACAAGAAAGAATATTAGAAGTTTGAAATTTATTAAACTCTCAAGTAAGCTTACAAAGATTTATGGAATTGCTCTTCCTGGAGATATTGAGCATGGAGACAGTTTCTACATATAAAAAAATGGTTTGGGTCCATGATAGAGGCAAAGCAACCTCTATAGCTGAACACAGAAACTATAGTAAGGTGTCCCTAAAATTAGGGAATATCAGCAAAGTGTCACGCTGCAATAAGGATTACATTAATAAACAGTTATTTACTAAGTACCATGGCGTGAGAAATGGTCTGCAAATGTGATGCTAGGTAGATAAATAGTGTAGTGTGTCAGAACTGACAAACTAGAAGTGCTATAATCCTATCAAATATTCCAAACTTTTTAACATAAAAGCAGCAGCTGGCATGGTTTACAAAAACAGAAGCAAAAAAGAAAAAAAAAATTGTTTATCCAGGACTGTTCAGAGTAAAAAGTTCTCTTATTCTGTACGATAAACTTCAACTTGAGAAGTAACTCAAGATGAAGAGAAGTAACCTAGACGGTCCTAAATTGAGCAGCTAATTGGTCTTCCGACATCTTTTCATCTGCAACTACCTAAAGCTTCCTGACATCTTTGATTCTGAATCTTTTAACTATTAAATTCCATACCTGTAGGAAGGCCTCCTTGAAAGAATTTCTCTTCGTTTTTGGGAATCAGTTACACTATCCACTGACTCCTGTGAATCTTCACTTTCTGCAATAGTTGAAATCTGAAAACAAAGAAGAACTTTATCTTGATAATCGAATTTAGTTCCCATAAAGTTTTTATGAACTTTAAGAAAAAAATCAAATATAAAGCGATGTACATAAACCTTGCACATGCTTCAGTAGAAAAAAATCAATTTTTATGGGAGACAACCACACCAATCACATTCTTCTCCCCTTTACTTATCCTATTGAAGTCAGTTAGTCTTAAGATTTTTTTGGTCAAAACCAAACTTTTGTGATATACAAATTCAGCTTCATCTCTTCCAGGACTTCATGTAACCAATCTTGAACGCATCAATATTACTGTCAGTTGTTTTCTTACAATTGTTAGAACAAAACTACCAAGTGAAATAAGACTTCTGACATGAAGAAAAGAATAAATGACTAAATATTTGGTCATAAGTCTATACAGTGACATACAAGTATTATCCTTTACTGTTAAACACTTGTGACTATATTTATAACTGCACAAATAAGATTGGTGATCCCCCAGATGGTTGTTTCTAGCAACTTAGTCTACATATAGACCTTCAAAGTTTTTACTATGCAAAAACTCAAGGTAAAGAACTGTGTATTTCTGGAAAGTATCCCTGGACTGAAAAGTAATGAAGTTGAACAAAGATTTTACATGGGATAATAATAATGATAATGGTAACAGCAACTAGCATTTATTGAGAACTTACTATGTGCCAGGTACAATGGTAAAACACACAATGGTAAAGTATTATATTAATACTCACTAATACAATAACATCAGGTACTAGCTAAGTACAGTATTTAAACCCATTTCATAGATAGAAGAACTCAAGGTACAAAGAGGTTAAGTAACTCACCCAAGTCACAAAGCTAGGAAGTAGTGGAGCCACTGTCAATAGTTGGCACCTCAGTTTTAGACATCCTTACCAGCATCAAAATCTTGTTGGTTCCAATCTCAAACCAGTTTTGTCAGAAGCAGCAACCCAGAGGTGTTTTTAGACCACTCTCAGACTACAGTTCACTCGCCTAGTAGGTAAGCCTGTCTGTCAAGATGATATAGCCGAGCTTCTCTAGTCTGCTTCATTCAGCTTCCCTTCTCATCAGCAGGGGCCTCCTGCTCCTTCCTGAACTAGGTGTGCATGATGCTATCAGAGTGAGAATTCGGTTTAATGAAGGCAAAAGAGTCTGTGTGGCTCAGCTCCATGTCAAAATTTAGGGCAATTGCAACAAGAAAAAACATATTCAGAGGAACCTGACAAATCCCACAGGTACTCTGTATGTGGTCTGGGCCTATGGGTTTTGGAGAGTGGGGGCTCATCTTGACAGGGCACTTTGTAATAGGCACTCACTCTCAAATGAAATTAGGTAAATGTAGTAATTTTTCACAAAATTTATCTACAATAAAGTAATGTGCCCCATCCAAACACTTTCAAATGTAAGAACTTTAAAGACCTACACGTTAACAGGCAACACTTAACGAATCCAGAAATGACAGATAAAAAGCTGTGTCAGAGGCTGAATTTAGTCTGTGATTCTCTGCAGAGTAATAATGCTACGGTTACAGCACAGAGAACACTCCCACTAATCTGTAGCTGCTGTAACTAGCCCGCTCAGCATAGTCTCTGCACAGACTTTCTCAGATACACAGCAGATGAGGAGCTACGAAAAGACCTTAGCAGACTGTCAGGATTTCCAGGAATAACAAGACTCAACTCAAAGTGGACAGTACTATCACGAGTGTTTACCTTCATTAATACTTCTCAGAATCTCAGTTCCTCTGTTCTTTCTGCCTCCTTTGCATGACCCTCATCCTTACAACCTTCTTGTAAGGACAGATAGTGACTTAGGCATACTCTTTGAAGTTGAAAGTCATTAAAACAACAGTTTTAAAACATACTGTATAAACCACCCATAAGGGAAGTTGTGAAATGAAATAAATTAATTCTGCTTTTTAACATGTGACCTTTAATCCTAACACCCCCCCCCCCCCCCCCAAAACTCGGTGGTTCTATTGCTCTTAGCAGGAAAAAAGCCTCCCTTCCTCTGATCTGTAAGATTTTGGCAATTGAGTCAAAAGGAAATTAACTTATCACTATGTAGTGATTATAACCATTTTAATGTAAAGGGAGTTCAGAATTACTCAATAAAAATAATAACAACAAGTGTTAACATTTCCTCTTTGGGAATACTATCCAGGGAGAACTTAAGAGCTATGAAGTCAATTCCTATGGACTATCTACCAAAACAAACAAAAACAAAAACAAAAATCCCAAACACACATTGGATCCACATTTCTGAGACTAATGAAAATCATGTCAAAACTCCTTTTTATAAGTAAAAACTATTAATTATAGTTTAATATATATTTAATAGGTTATTAAAAATAACCATATGAAAAATTATATTCCAAACTACCACTACCACATTCCAATGATAGAGACCCTTCCTCTGGCCCTTACCTCTTATCACCTCTCTTATTAGCCCTTTCCTCAGATCCTTATATAGGTCTTTAACCTTGGCCACTTACAAGTTGAGACATTTTCAAAAAGTCAAACCACCATGTGTAGATGTAAAGTTTTAGATCTGTATTCCTCAACTTTCTTTAGTTTATTAAAAACCTGCACCTCCTATTAGTAAGAGGGGAAAATCTTCCTATTTTGAAGTTACTTGAAATTTTAAAATGAAACATACAGTGCCAAAACCAAATCAGATGCTTTTTCAAATAATTATTAAATTAAATTATTATTAAATGTAATTGAATATGCTTAAGAAATCATTTAATATTTCATAACAGTGACTCAAACATCTAAGCTTGGGCTTTTTAAAACATGATTTAACATTTGCCATTGTTGAAAAAGAGAACTCATGAAAAAGTAAGTGCATTTTTGGCTGGGCTTACTAAATACTAAATCAGTTTTCATTTTCATCTATCAATTATACAAACTTTTGATGAGATTTACCTAGTATATTTTCATCTCCCTGGCTCTCAGTTATTGTATGCTAATAATAGGTGTTACAATGTTATATTTATTTTAACAAATAAGTGCAACAACTACTGAAACTCTAGAAGACACCTGAATAGTTTAGAGAATTCTATTTACAGGGTCTAAAAGTATATAGATGTGAGTTTTTAGGTGACAAATTTATAGTGTTTGCAGTTTAAAAAAAACAAAAAAACTATGAATACATTTCCAAACTTCTTTCCAAATGGTCTCTCCACGGCACGACTTTCTTTCAAAAACGTCACTTTATCCCAGGATAGTTGAAAGGGATTTCTTTTTTTCAAAAATATGTTAGGTAATATATCCCTTGCAAATCCTTGCTTACCATCACCGAAAAGATCAGAAACTCTGGAACATTTGTCTCATAAAAAACAAACCAGCAACTCATCCTTATGTTAGATAACTCTTAAGTACTTTGCTGCATGAGAGCCACTGAATCCCTGTGTTGCACAAAAGGTTATTATTGTTCCCATCATATTATAAAGTATTGTGAAGATTTTATCACGTTTCATCTAACCACTCTCCCTCTTGCTCTATTGGAGCACATCTTTTTACTATTCCTTGATATGTAAAACATATTCTTACTCCTAAGCCTTCAGACTTGCTTTTACTATTTGCATGGTTTAGCATTCTGCACTGGCTTCTGGTTTCTGTTCACTGTGTTCCCTGACCACCCTACATAAAAGAGAACACCCTTCCCTCCACATTATCTATCCCTTTCCCCTGCTTCAATCATCTTCCCAGCACTTATCCTCACCTGACATATTTTATTTTCTCATTGTCTCTCTTCGCTCAAATGTGATCTTCATGAGAATAGAGAAGTATTATTTGTTCACTGCTGTCTTTCATAGCACCTAGAACAGTGACTGGCACATAGCATGTGATCAATAAAAATTCAGTGAAGGAATGAATTTAATAATTTAAGGTAACATAATCCATAAATCCTGACATGTTTAAGCTGCACTGTATTAAAAATGCATTCAAAATTAACAAAGGAAAAGTGAAGATGCCACTGTTAACTTCTATCCATTTGCATAAATCCCATTATTTTGGGGGGATTCTGACATAATCTGTGAGACATGATAATATATATAAGGATAAAGGTAGGGCACTAATGTCAAGTCATAAATGAAACAGGAGTACAGCATAACTTCTAATATTTTTAGAATAAAGAATATAAAGAGATGCTAATATCTAACTCTCACATCAAGAGAAATGTGTCTTGTAGATTTTGAAAAGGCTGTTCTACACTACTCGTATTTTCCCATCTAGAAGTTTGAGGGACCATTTCTCTCCTTGTTTGAACATCTCTTCTGATGTACACTACTTCCTAATTACTAATATACTAATCACAGCTAACCAGCGGAAATGGCCATTAAAGTCTAATATATTCTCCCTGGTTATTTTCCTTTAAAGAAAAAATATAAAATAAAAAATTTAAAGAAGTAAAAAAAAAAAAGTTTGTGTCTCTCTATTCATAGAATTCAGGCTTTCAATTATAAGCATAGCCCACCTCAACAGAAAAATGTGCTCTAGAAAAGATGAATAAGTATTTCTATAAAGTTAATAGCCATACAACCCTCAGATCCAAATTATTACTGTCACAAAGATTAAAATTAAAAATATAATCAATAAATATCACATATTATGACCAAAAATTATAATTTTAACAAATTTGGTAATTTTGGTATATTCTTTATAACACACCAAACTCTTATTACAAGTGAAAAAGAGAAAGTGATGAATCTATGTCTTCTGACTAGCAGGTCAGGTTCTTTCTACTGTTATCAAGAAGAAAACATGAGTGGGGAATTAGTAATGGCAAAGTATAGAAAATAGTAAGGTAGCATTCAATGAAATAAAAACTGAGACAAAAGATAGAAGACTACTGTTCAGTAGTGCGATTCCACAGAAATACCAAATACTTCAATTGTCACTGGGACAACACTGTCTCCATCTTGTTAACAAGTTCGGTCCCCAGTGTCTTTCATTATGGAAATTCATATACCTTGATTTTTTTTTTTAAGTTTATTTATTTATTTTGAGAGAGAGAGAGTGAGAGAGCACGTGAGAGTGGGGGAAGGGGCAGAGAGAGGGAGTGAGAACATCCTAAACAGGCTCTGCGCTGTCAGCGTGAGCCTGATGCGGGGCTCAATCTTACCAACTGTGAGATCATGACCTGAGCCGAAATTAAGAGTCAGATGCTTAACCGACTGAGCCACCCAGGCGCCCCTACCTTGATGTTTTCACATGAAAACATTTTTTCCCCCCACATAAGTGTCCAAGCAAACCAAAAGCACCAGAACAGAATGAAGTAGAGGTAGGGAACAGTGGCTAAATGACTCAATAGTATAATATGGCTGACTGGATCTAGTATGCCCTTTGAGGACATTAACAGAACGCTTCCAGAGCAGAGGAGGCACTTCTCCCTCTACAAATATCAATCAGTCTGGCTATACCATACTCAAGGAAAACACAACAGCTCTCCTCCACAGGAAGATAGCAAGGATGGTCAGGAGCAATCAGAGATATGCCATATAATAAATGGCTGAAGAAAAACAGACATTTGTTTAGTCTGGGCATTTTTGTAAAGTAGGAAGGGTGTGGGAGATAAGGGAGAGGGAGTGGTCCAACAGAAAAGGAATTAAATTTGCTTAACTAGTTTCTGAGGATGGAACTGGGACCACTAAATAGAAGTTTTAGAAAGGTATATTCTGATTCACTACAGGAAGAACAGTTTAGCAATGACCCCTATTTATAAACTGTTTAACTCAGGAGACACAGCTTCCTTTCTCAAAGTAATGCTGGACTACCATTTGGAGGAGAGAAGAAAGGATACACAGGGAAATTAAGCAACACACTAAGGGCTGCGCAGGTTAACAAGTTTGGCCTAGACCTAGAAGATCTCTAAAATCTTTATGCAAACCTTAAACTGCATGTTTATAGAAGGAAAAAGACATAAAGAATAATTTCTCACCTTCCTTTCTAAAAATAGTTCTCTCCAAATCTAGGACCTAGGACTCACCTGAGTTCCGGAGAAAAGTCTTTTTAAGTCCTTACAGGAAGACTGTGAAGCAAAAAATATGAAATGGGAGGCTGGGGTTATGGCCTACTTGAATGAACGTTCAAGTCTTTTTTTTTTTCTTTCAATAAGCTCACTGCAAAGATGTATACTGCTCTAGGTTCCAGTTCAGCAGTCACCTGCGGAGCTCTAGGTGCCTTTATTCCCCATGGATTCAATCCAAAGGAACAAGGTCTCCAAAGAATTAGGTAACGTGCATAGTGTAATCCCTGACCCTTAAGGTGATCTTTCTGAATATATAATTATTTCAAAGTTATATACTCCAACTTACATGCCTAGACATAGCTGGTTTTACAATGCTTTAAATGATCTCAAAATTCAGGTAATAGCTTAGGTAAGGTTATTAATTTTGACAAGGGTTTAGTTTTTTCCAATGGCACGTTTAGAAAATAATTACTAAGTTATTATTTTGGTATCTTAATTTTCCTGAACTAAGGTATATCAGGTTAGTCTTTCCCAAACATTTCCACTTTATCCCACGTAGTTAATGATTTCCCCAATCAATTCTTTTTCCTCCATATCTTAAGAAAAAGTCTTTTAATTAGGTCTGTTCTTGTGTATATATATATGTTCCTATACGTAAGGTGACTATACAGACGCAGCATATTCCTTACTGTAAAATGAAATGAACTCTGAACTAGATATGTATCTATTTTCATAACTACTGAAAGGAGAGAGATATGGCTATAAACGACAGTTACGAAAGTAGATGCAGAACTTTTTATACACATACCTGAACTGTCTGGACTTGTGGAGACTGAATAACTGATGGCTGGGCCGCCTGAATAACGCCATGGACTTGAACTGTCTGCCCATTGGGCAGCTGTACTAAAGTTACGGTGGGAGCAGATGATGTTGCATGAGCTGCTGGCATAGATACCTATGGTGTTGAACATGGAAAAAAATTACCATCACAGATAACCTCCTTCGAGGTAGTCATGCTCAATATGCACCAATTTTTTAGCAGGAAAAAGATGACCTTTTTGCTAGATAAGTATTTCACTGGTGTGAAAGAAACTAATGATTAAATTTAATATTCTTAAAAAAAAAAAAAAAAAAAAAAAAAAAAAGGACCATAAATGCCCCCTCCCTTTCAAATCCTTCCAAATGACAAAAAACCAAAAAACTATTATTTTAATGCAGTATCAAAATTTGTAACACAGACTTCCTCTGAATACTAAATACACTTTAATTGTATGGTGCTTTACATTTTACATTTTCCTACCTGCTTTCATGTCCAGTTTCTCCTTTTGCTCTTCGAAGAAATCAAGACTGGGTAATAAGGATTATCTCCATTTTAGAGACAAAAACATCAAGTGCTCAAGAGATTAAGTAACTTACCCAAGGTCAAGAGATATGCTAGCTTTGAAGAAATATAGAAGTCTTCAGAATATTGTGTGTTAAATAAGCCATATTCTAAAATATACCTGCTCTCAAACTTAGGCAAAACTTCTCTAAGTCTAGAACAAATATACATCTTAAAATATACAGCATAGTTTTCTCTCTTTAACTACAAGCATGCCTTTCATTAGTGAGAAAGTATGAATACGTATTATAAACTCAAAGTGCCCACTCCCCCAAATCAAACTGGTATGATACTTGGTATTTTAAGGATTTATTTTCCTCTTGAAGGAATAAAAGCAGAATTGAGGGAATATAAGAGATACTAATTTTCTCCTGAGGCACAAAGGCAATTTTAATGAGTCAATATCCAGGTTCAAAGGGTTCTTATGTCATATGTGTCTATTAGATGGTATTTACTGTTCCTATGTTTGAATACATTCAGGGATTCATTATTTTTTGTTCATTCACTAAACAGTTATTGGGGACCCAGGTGCCAAGGGTGGTGTCAGAACTGAAACTACAAACATGAAGAAAATAACTGGGGCTACATGTGTGAAGGCATCAGGAAAAGAACATAAATAAGTATAATCCAGTGAAATAATAAGGCTTGCCAAAAGAAAAATGAACACACTGAGGAGAGCTACCCACTGGCACCTAAGAGGAGGGGAGGCAAGGATGTGAATTTGAAACAAAGAATATACATTAGGTATATTATGACTCCCTGGGACAGAGACAGACTTTCAGGGAGAGAGGGATGGAAAGCAGTCAGTACTACTAGACTGACCACCTAAGTGTGTTACTTTATGAACGTAGGAACCGGGAAGAGAGAACACCGTAACAAAGGAAGGTTGGGGCTAGATGAGCTAGTCATGAAAAGCCACCTATGTGTCACCTTAAAGAACGTGCATTTTTTCCTGAGACTGGGAAAGACACTGAAGAATTTTTGAACTCTGGAGTATCATGGTGAGGTTTGCATTTTAGATACATCACTTCAGTGGCAGTATGAAAGATGTTCATTTCAGAGAAAGAAAAAAGTGGAGGTGAGGGGATTGAGAAAGATTATACAGTAGTTAAGGTGAGATGATAAAGCCAGAAGTAAAGCACTAGTGGTAGGGAGGGGGAATGAGAGAAGTGATTTAATGAAAATTCAGGAGGCAGACTAGAAAGGGCTTTATGAATGATTGGTTGAAGGAGGTGAGAGAGGAAATCAAGGATGACCCACATAATTCATGTTTCGGTAAAAATTGGTAAACTATGCCATCAACTCAAACAGAGAACACAAGAAGTAAGCTTTGGGGTGATTGGGGTGGTTGGGGGCGGGGCAAAGGGGGATGGTGGAATTGATCTGATATCCAAGAAAGTAGAGATTAAAACCATTAAGCACCCATGTTTGGACAGTTAGGAAGTCCCTCCTCATTAATCATTTTCTCTCTGACTGACATAAATCTTATCTAGTTTTACGTGGTCCTCAAAATGTGGTCCATGGACTGCCTCCATTAGCATTACACAGGATGCCTCTTTACAAAGTCAGAATCTCAGTGGACCCAAGGACACTTTCCCCTGCACTTAAGTTTGAGAATCACAGCTTAAGTTACTAAGAATATCTCCTTTTAGTTCCATACAAAAGCTCTTCTGATATTTGAAGCAATTATTATATCTTCTCTATTTTATAGAATAAACGTAGCAGCTAACTCAATGAATAATCCCTATTCTACCCTGATCATTCTATATACTGGCTCCTCTCATCACAAGTTTACAAACAGTACAGATAGACAAAGTAAGATAAAAATCACTTCTGTTCCTACCATCCACAGCTAATCGCTGTTAATATTTTTTGCTGTAGATATATAGCTGTTTTTATAACATACTATCATGGAATCTATTTTATTTTTTGAATCCATTATAAATATCTTTCCATACCAGTAATAATTTTCTTTAGTGGTTATAATGGCTGCACAATAAAATCACACACTTTGTTTAATAAATTCATTATTAGATATTTAGGTTTTCAAATTTGCCTATCACAAAAAGATTCAATGATCATCCTTTTACTTCTTTAGTTAAATCCATAAAAATTTACATTCTCATAGTCAAAACCAAGATTATTTTTTTTCCTTTCCACTTTAAAAAACCTCTGTTAAATTCTCAAAGTAAAATGAGGCCTCTCATTATTGTTTTAGATTGATTTTCTTCCTTTACTAGTTGGGCTGAAATTTTTTCTGTTCCTTGACCACTATAATCATGGATTTGACAATTTTTATTATATTCTGATATTAAATATGACAATAAAAAATACTGGGTATTAGACTTATGAAAGGAAACTATGACAAAAATGTGAAACGTATGTGTTAAGGACATGGATGAGCAAATGAAAAAAACTCTGTAATTAAGAATAAAAAAACCAAAAACTATACAAATGGGAAGAGAAAGAAAACTAGATTTCCTAAAGCTCAAACATCATGTCATTCTGTTCTAGGTCAATCCTAGAGGACTGCCTGATGAGGATGACAAATCAAACATACGCATGTAATTTTGCTCCTTCCTAATCTCCAATTAAACTTCATAAAATTGACTCTGTTTTTACAGGCATAATCACATGAGCAAAGAATGAGAAAGGAGGCAACAGGAAGAGTTTCGGAGGCTGGAAAGATGGATGAATGGTACTAAAAAAGGCCAACTCATGAGGTAGATGCAGGGAAAGCCAGATCTGCACCACAAAATCCTTCAGAGGTTCAGGATCTAAGTAAGTCACCCTGGAAGGTGGAGTAAAGGGAGAGCTGAAAATAAGGAAGGCTGGTTGAAGGCTCTTTGAGAAGCAATTGGATCCCCTCTCCATAACTCCCTGTGGAAGAATAATTAATCTACCCCATGCTGACAGAAAAATGGAGATTTAATTTCTGGATAGGGGAAATTACACCAGACACTGCTGAAGGTGGGGTAACTAACTTTCAGTCTTCTTCTCTCACTTAGCTCCCAGGCCTTTACCCTGTAAGCAAGAGATTAGTAAAGCTTTCCCCGAGGAACTTAACCAACCACAAGGGGCTTGAATAAAGACTTGAAAGATACTGACACTGGGAAGGCCATAATCACCCTACACTGAAAGCTCACAACTTATAGGCATCAGGCCCCAAACATATCCAGAGCTTCTGGTACAGTTTTGCAGTCCCCTACTTTAAACCTGAGCAGACAAGCACAAATTATAAAACATCTGAGGAAAGCTTCTTCTAACATTAAAGATGGAGAGACCAAAACAAATTGAAGGGCAAAAATCTATACAGAGAAAAATCTATATGGGGAGAAGAAAACTTAAAACCTAATTAATATTCTCAGAAATGAACGAAAATATTTCCTTTGTGAAACATAAACAGGATGCTATTAAAACACAAAAGGACAACAACAACAACAAAACACAAAAGGACTATTCAGAGAACAAAAGGAACTGTTGGAAACATGACAGCAGAAATAAAAAATTCAACAAATGGGTTGGAACACGAAGCTGAAGAAATCTCCCAGAAAACAAAGCAAAAAGACAAAGAGAAAGAGGAAGGAAAAGAGAGTTAGAGAAACAATCCTATAGTGTAGCATCTAGATCACAAGGATCCTAGAGAAAAAAAATCTTCAACCAAATAATTTACACTGCTCAGAATCGAAGACATGAGTTCCACTATAAAAGGGAACATTGAGGGGCGCCTGGGTGGCGCAGTCGGTTAAGCGTCCGACTTCAGCCAGGTCACGATCTCGCGGTCTGTGAGTTCGAGCCCCGCGTCAGGCTCTGGGCTGATGGCTCAGAGCCTGGAGCCTGTTTCCCATTCTGTGTCTCCCTCTCTCTCTGCCCCTCCCCCGTTCATGCTCTGTCTCTCTCTGTCCCAAAAATAAATAAAAACGTTGAAAAAAAATTAAAAAAAAAAAAAAAAAAAAAAAAAAAAAAAAAAAAGGGAACATTGAATATATATATATATATAGCACAATGGATGAAAACTATTTAAGCCAAGGTCCTAACAATGAAATGGTGAAGCACTGTGAAGAGATACCAGAGAGAGAAAAAAAGTGGTTCAGTCCTTTCAAACAGCAACACTGCTTGGTGATTGTGGATCAATGCCTTCAAACTTCGAAAGAAAAAGGATTTCTTTACCAAGACTTCTTTACCCAAACTTGCTTAAGAAACCACTGGAAAACGTGCTTTACTATGTCAAGAACACAAACTCGATTAAGAGAAAGACACTAAGGGGAAAGGAATTTCCAAGAATGCATTATATAGCAGACTCAGAGGACAACCAGATCAGACACAATAGTGCCACCCAAGAGACAGATAAGTGGAAGGTTTTCATCACCAAGATCCCTGCTGGCACTGTACCTTCTTTTTACCAGGCCAAATGGTTGGATAAATCCAGACTCTCACCTCTGCATGTTTGCCTTGACCACGTTTTGACGAAGCCCTGGATTTTCCCCCTATGTTTCTGCACCTGCCTCATCCAAGTATTTACTTCACCCCCAGATATATTCTGCTTTGCCTTAACTCCTGAGGGGTGGAGGTGGGCCCTAGTAATCAGGAGAAAACAGACAGCAGCCCACTCCTTGTGACTCTGTCCTGCTGGAGCTCCAGTATTTGGCCCACACTTTGGTTTAGTGTAGTAGCCCCCCCTTAGTCTGTGGTTAGCCCCCTATTCTCCAAGACCCATTCAAACTCAGGGACTCCCCTAGGAAGGCTTTTCAGTTCTTCAGGACGCTGAAGTTCAACATCCCAGAGCCTCTGCTAGGATCATATTCTCCTGGGAGCCTTTATCAGAAAGAGACAGTATCACACTCTTTTATCTAGCAGGTTTATGTCTTATATTAACTACCTTTCTCACTTATATGCAAATAATGGTTAATATTATTTAAAATATTTGAGGAAAAATACACCAGAACAAAAATAAGGATGAGAGAATATGACTTTAGAGATAGAATGTTTAAGACAAAGACAAAGTTAAAGAATCGTGAATTATGTTTAAAGGATACAGGAAACAAAAACCATTATCATCCTTGAAATTTACTTGTGTGTCAGTTTGTTTATCCTATTTTTTAGTTTAAGCACATGGAAAACTTAGCCTCTCAGATTATCTATATTCTCATGCCTCAGAATAAATCTGTGTGATATGAAAAAAAAAAACAAAAAACAAAAAACCAAAACGAAATAGTTAACATTACCAGGTTTTCTTCCTTGGTTTAAGAGAGACAATCTACCCATTATTAAAATGTCATTATTCTGAATCAGGTCACTACAAACAGATAACTAGTGTTTAAAAATACGGTTTTCTGTTATGTTACTAAATTAATTATATCATTTCTAAAATTAGGCTAATAATACTAAGTAAACAGGAACTTTGATACCCTAAGAACCTCTGCTCGTTCTATGCTTATCTCTATAATAAGAACTAAATCTTCCTGTCTGAAACATACTCCTCTTAGAAGAGACATAACTTGGAATCTCTCCATGTATTTTATACCTGGGCTAATGTGGCAATCTGTGGCTGGGCTTGAACTGTCATTTGTTGGTTTTCAGCTTCTGTTACAGCCGCATCTCCACTCTGCTGGTTCTCTGCTCCAGATTCCATGGTCATTTAGTTACCTACAATAACATGGAAGAGTGTTACAAGCACTACAGTGCTTTGTGCTTTTGTGACTTTAAAGGCAAATTTCAGGTTATGAATAGGTATATGTACTGGTTACATTAGCAAATGCACTCAAATCTAGTTCAAAAAAAATAGTAACCTAGCTGAAATACTGTCAAACTCATCCAAATCTGCTGAGCTGTATAAGTTCTAGTTCCTTCAAAAAGGAAAAAAAACAACCACCTGTCTTTTCACTTGTCACTTCTTCCTAACGGGACAGTATTCCATCTAGAAAGAAGGGATTCCTCCCTTCCATGAATCTCCTCTATGAACAAGGGGAGGAGCGTACCAGTAAAACTGTAATTTTTTCAAACTGTACTAATTAGGTATGGAAAGAAAGTAGAGAGTAGAAGTGAGCTGATGACAGGGTCTGTGAGATGTATCGGCTTCATGGTACCTCCTATGAGGGTATTCCCTCCTATTATAGGGAAGAAGCAGAAAATTATATGCTACTTCCACAGGAAATGTTGGGACAAAATCAGCCCAACTTGTGGGGTATCGAGATAGAAAGGTGGGATAAACATCCACAGAGCCAAATTAGAGGCCGCAGACACTGCAAGTATTAGTGTTCTGACTCCTCACCCTGTGTATAGTGTGCCACACTACACATGTACACATACAGGAAACAAAACTGAGTAAGTTAATGAAGGCTGCTCTTTTTTACTTTGGGACCCTACTTTGCTGGTATATTTGCTGGGTAATCTGGCACTGACTGGCAGCATAGGTAAGCAGAGAACAATCCCTAGCAGCAGCTACATGCTGAGGAAAGATTTCTGACAACAGAAATAAATTTCTGGTAATAATTGTGTCTAAAGGATTCACAATCAAAGAGATTACTTCTTACTTGTGTACCACTGTTATCATTTAGTGCCTGGCATATTACCTGTCAAAAATGAATTTACTAAAAATAATGACTACCTACTGTGATTCCATAAATAACACAAAAGCCCCAATGCTTTTCCAGAATTTATTATATTTATTTTATAACTCTGAAATTGATAGATCATCAGAACTGTGACTGATCCTTATGTGATTATTACATGCCATCATAATGTATAATATACGAATACATTTTGCCATCATTCAGAGTTCTAGAAAAAGTCTTACAAGTGACAGTTAAAAAAAGGAAGTAAAAATATCTCTGTGGAAATGAGTATAAATAATATAGAAATATAGAATCCACAAAGGAGATTACAAATGAAAAGATCCACAGACTTAACTGCATAGTTATTTAAAACATTCATATGACAAAAGACACTAAGACAAGTGCATAGGGAGAAAACATCTGCATATATAATTGACACAGTAACATCTAGAATACAGAGAAACTACTAGTCAACAAGAAACTCCTTCATTATTGACTAGTTCACAAAAATACATGCTCAAGAATATTCACTGTAGTGTTTTTTGTAACACTGAAAAACTGGAAACAAGTATCCATTATCACAAGGACCATTAAAGAAATTACAACAATGAAAAAGGAGTCTGTACTATAACGACAGATAAAGCTTTCCAAGGCTGAGTGGAAGCGCAAGTCACAGAACACACCGTAAAGGAGAATTCCACTTATGTAGAAAAACAAGTCACACTGTTGTAAAACACGCCGTATGTAGGCATCGAACAAGTATGGGAAGTTACATACTAAACTGTAAGCGGCAGCTCTGGACAGAGGAAGACGTGGTGGAACTGGATAGGATGACGACTTTCACCTTGTACTTTTTACATAGTTTAGTATTTTGTTTTCTTCCCATCAGCATCACTTCAGAATTACTTGTACAATTTAAAAGATTTTAATTCCAGAAGTCATGAACAACATTTTGAAAACTATGAACCAAAAAACCGTATTTCAATCATGATTTTGAGATACCTGTTGAAAAAAAATTTTTAATCTCAGATATTTTTATATGAATTTACTATTTTTATTAAATCTTGCCTCAATTGCTTACCCCATATTTCTAAACAGCAGAAATACTATTCTTGAAAATTATCAAGTAACTTTATGATCACTTGTGATAACTGAGTTATACACTTACAGTCTGTGCTCTTTTAAACTAAAAAATTTAAGAAAGACATTAACAACAAGGCAACATCAACAACAAAATGGTTTTTGTACCCTAAATGTTGTCCATACTTTTGGTCAGCAAGAAAATAGCATGTGAAAACCACCTAATCGCAATAACATGCAAGTGAATCCATTTGAGGACAAGACTGAACTGAGTCAAGCTAAGTATGGGCAGAAATCCATAAACTTTTCTCCGTCTTCTCCCCATGTCATCATTTTAATGCGAATAAAGATAAATATAACTTTATCATCATACCTCCTTTGTAGACAGAGTATACACCAACCATTTTTAAAAAAACTTTATTCCAGGCCACATTTTTTTTTTAAACCTGTGCTGTCATCTATATAGTTTCAATCCCCCATTTGATTAAAAGCAATCTAAGGTACGGATCATGTATCTTTTTTTCCCCCCACTATACAACATCAGGACTACTTAATTTTTTTCTGACATTTGAGGTATAGAACATCTTTATAACTTTTTGTTGCAGAAAAGAAAATATAATAAACAAAACCACTAGTTAACATCAATGATTATAGCTACAAGGACACATTCAAAATAAGAATGGGACTTTCATCCTTCTTCCCTCCCCAACTAGGTAATATTCTTAAAAAACAAAAACAAAAGTGTAATATTTTCAACAGGTAGGATTCTCTCATCTAAACTGCCACTGTTTTATTTTCATTTCTTTCATCCAGAAAGACTACCAATCTTTTTCAGATATGGGGACAGCCTTCTTAATGTTTATAACTCTTAGCTTAAGTAGCTATCAACATCTCAAGCAACAGCCCAAATACTGTCTTTCATCAGAAAATTCTCAACGTGCTCTTCTCAAAGTGTAGGTGAGAATTGTTTAAGTAATAACAATTTGTTTCGGATTAGAAACTCACTGACTGAACTGAATCAGACACTATTTTACCATCAAGGTACTGAAATAGCAGTCTCTCAACTAGACTAAACTAAAACTTGAAGTTGGTGCATTCTTTCTGGACTCTGAAAACTTTTGCTCTTTTTTGTTTGTATCTTCAGGTGGAGAGAGAAGAGATGTTACAGTATCATATGTACAATCTTCAATTTTGCTAACATCCCAGGAGCAGTCTAGCCAGAAGTGCAGTATGCGGACACAGAATCAATGACTACAGCCAATATGTGGGTGTCCAAAGTCGTTTGAAGAAAGGAGATTCTTAATTCATTACACAAATGAATGCTTTTCAGGAATACAAAAATTAAGAACGACTGAATACTGCTATGAAATAAGTAAAAGATTAGGTACATATAAGCTCAGAGAGAATGTTGTATAAATACTGGGCCTGGAACATCAGTAACAGAATGGATCTCAGATATCACTGAAAATGTAGTATCAGCTTGACAGTCTGGGGGTTCTTCCAATACTTTCACAATTATAAAACTCTGGGTTACTGATATTTAAAATTTGGAGATTTTCCTGATTTTTCCCTAAAAATTAATATAATCCTTTGGAAACCCTAAGTTTATAACAAATTTCAAAACAGTATCATGCCTAAAAGAATCAAAAATATTTAAGCCAATTCACAAGGATACATACCATTTTGCTATAATGTTTTCTAGAGTTCTGCCTCTCATTATGAAAAATAAAAACTGAAGTGATTCTTTGCATTATTTACCCAATGTTCAGAGAAATAAACAATGCGGCTGTGAGTAGTGGGGAAAGGGAGCCTAACACTTGGTGGGAAGCTGGATCTGTCACCAAGCAGTCACTGGAAAAATTAAACTTTTTGATTTTCAGTTTCCTCATCTATGAAAACAAGGAAGATGAATTAAAAAGTTCTTTCAATTTTAAATGCTCTGACCCTGAGAAATGACACAAGATACATGTACGCACACGTAATTATGCAGGCCACTTAATATAAATGAAGTATCTCCTTTTACTATATAATAATATTTACACAGTAAAAGAAGACAGATTTACTAGGAATAGGTCACCTAGCCTGCCTCTTGATCTTGGATTAGGACAGAGCTATTACCACTTACTGATTTATAAAATCATGAGAATGCAATACAACTTGAGATAATTAGCAGTACTTAACAACAACAAAAAAAAAAATGCTACAAGACCAGACTACTAGTCAACAAAGATTCTCTTTCAATGTTGGACAGCGTCTCTTTTATCATTACATTGCTCTGGTCACATTTATTGTTAGTTATCAACTAAATAGTTATTAAATAGTTTTATAGTCCCCTTTCTTAATTCTCAAAGAGGATAAAGAAGTTTTTCCTTTCCATCTTACAAAGCTTCAAGAAATTTATCTAAGATGGTATCGCTTTGTACCCTTTACATGGTAAAGACAGTAGATACTGAAAACTTCACAATGTAGTTTAGAAAAACATCCCAGTAAAGCGTCAAATGAGTGCTTCCATGACATTTAAAGGAAAAGAAAATGTTCTGCAATAGTCAAGAGTGGGGGAACTCCAAAGCAGCACTGAGGATGGACACAGAATTCAAAAATGTGGGGAAGGAGGGTAACTTTTTTGGTAAGAAAAATGGTATGAGCCAAGGCTGACATTATAGTATGCTTTTAGAGAAATGAGTGAATCAGTGGCTGGGGTCAGATTCTGTACAGAAGCAAGGAGAGAAGACAAATGATAACAGAATAGTCACTCTAAAGCTATCAGCAATCACCTACTAGGACAAAATGAGAATTGAGAATGATGTCTCTTTAAAGTTACTGGGTTTAGAATTTCTATATTGCAGTGAATTTCACTTCTACTCTATATAGCAATATATCCTGAGAGAATTCACCACAAGTAACTAAATAAAACCAACAACATCTCCAATTTTCACAACTTACATTATATACGTTATACTTTTATTAGGATATCAGACCTGAACACTTACAAGCCAGGCACTGTCAAATCACTCGGGAAAAAGAAATACACAAATTTTTAAAAACACTTTCCTTTTGTGGAACTTACATTCTAGTGTGTGGGAGCAGGGAGAGAAGGTAAGTAAAATGTATAATAAATCAGATGGTGAGAGGTAGTGTATAAAAAATAAAGCTGAGAAGGATGTTGCAGGGATTTCCAAGATTCTAAAAGCTGACCAGTGAAAACGTCATTAATAAAGCAGCATTTAATTCACTCAGATTAGCTAGACCCAGTATATCATGTATACATTAGTGGTAATTTTTTAAATCAAATTGTCTGAACTTGTCAGGAATTACCTTCTAAATAACTGTCATAGGAATCAATATTATGGGAATTACCTGAAACTGAAATTTGGTAATAAATGAGTTTTAATGAAAATAAATAAATTAATTAATTCATGTACTTAGCACCTCTACAGAACTATACTGAATCAGGGACAGATTTCTGGCAGCTCTATGTTCATATCTATGTGCCTCTGTCAATTTAAGCAAAGCTCAGCAAACAAGAAAGCAAGTTCATATTGTCACTTTTGCTGAAAAGTCATTACAAAAGGAATGAATGCTGCAGATTTTACCTTGTTCTGCTTCCCAAAATATTTTGACCTTCAAGAAGTGCCCCAGTCCTTACAATCCTAAACATTCTATTCAGGTTCAACTTTATAAAAAATAAACCCATCTCCTCCACAATCTAGTTTACTTTTTAATTCCTTAAATCTATGACCAATTTAATCCAGGATTTTGATATATGAATAACGCGGCCATAACTAATGGAACATAAGATTACATGCTGTGATTTTTTTTTAAATGCAAATGACCTTAATTATAAATGAGAAAAAAACCTCACCCTTACCCTAACAAGTGGCTGATGCCTCCTAAACTCAAAGCCCAGGGATTTAAGGAAAGCACAACCCTAAAGTCTCCAGGGTAACCTCCTTGATGTGCAAAAGGTACATTTGGGCACATGATTTTAAAACTATATGATTATTTTGGGGCGCCTGGGTGGTTCAGTAGGTTGAGCGTCCCACTTCAGCTCAGGCCATGATCTTGTGGTTTGTGAGTTCCAGCCCCGCTTTGGGCTCTGTGCTAACAGCTTGGAGCCTGGAGCCCACTTCAGATTCTGTGTCTCCTTCTCTCTCTGCCCCTCCCAAGCTCATGCTCTGTCTCTCTCTCAATAATAAATGAACATTAAAAAAAAAAAAAAAAACCCAAAAAACTATATGATTATTTTGTTGTCATAGTCAAATATATTACTAGAAATATTTTGCAGAAGTATAAGTAGAAACATCTATGGACGATACTGAATACTCTCTACATGTTTTGTAGCTCTTATTTCGTTTTTAGGATATTATGACTATTTAAAAGCATTCTAACACATTCTTAACAACTCCAGCATGTCTTGATTAATTCTCTAAAGTGTTGTGATTAATTTACTAAAGAAAGTAATGAAATGTTCAGGTGGTACACAAGACTTCGGCTTTCCAACAGTCAAGAACTATGTTGTACTGCCGTTTTTTCTTCTATTTTTTTTCCCCGTACATTTTTTGGGGATTGTTAACTTTGAAGTACTTGTCATGTCACTCTTTAATATGCTCAATCTAGTGGAATGGAGACATATGCAATCAATACTGAAAATTTAGCAATGCTTCAGGTTTCTGATGCTAGTAGTAAATGGTCGTTTGGTATTAAAAAAATATCTTCACTAAAACCAGAGAGGAAAACAGCATATTCAAATGCTGTATGTGTATACATAATGCATGTAGGTACGTATATATGTACCTACACACATATACCCCCCTCCAACAGGTATCAACTTCAACTGTAAAATTTTATTAGAATAATCACACCCTAACAAAATGAAATTATACATTTTTTGAAAAAGAGTATGAATGGGAAATGTGACAAACTAAAATAAATTGCTGTCTTTATCAAGTTAAGTAAATTCTAACACAGTTTTCAGAAACAGTTTGCTCTGTGCTCCTACCAAGGTCTTCCTTAATTGGGAGAATAAATCTGCCTCTAGTCCAGATATTAGAGGAAGGCAAGAAGTTGTACATGAAGTTAACTCTGTGTGATTTGAACTCAATGAATTTTAAACATTTTTAATACAAAAATAAAAGCCTAAAGATTGCTTATATATTTTTATAAATTCTTTTTATCAGTAGTAAATATCAGTATAACCCAACCACCACTACCAAAAAACGAAGGCAGCATACAGCAAAGGGAAATCTTTCCAATTTTATTTAAAATTAACTCCTTATTTGTTTATTGGACTCAACTCAGAGAAACTGCTTTAAGTTAAATATTTGTATTTTATTATTTATTGCAGTTTTATAATTACCACAGTATTTGGATGCTATTTTTAAAGTCATTTTTAAATGTGTAGCATGTGCTACAAGAAAGACACTGTTCTCAAAGTACTTACCACGGTGAATTAGAAAAATGTTACATGATTTATAGAAATGCACTGCACGATGACAGCCTTCCTAGGACTAATTCTATAGTACCTTTCAACAGAAAAGCTTTAGTGTTTTCTCAAACCAAAGTCATTATTTTTTAAGTATTGGCAAAATGTATTTGCCTCGCTTGCCTTCAAGTAAGACTACTTACGGCTCTCAAACAAGCCTTCATGTATCTGGTCACCAAGAGACAAACAGTGTTGCTTAGCAAGGAAGCAACCATGACTGTGCATTATTTTAGATAACATTTTATCCCATTACTTCCCATTCTCCTTTCTTTCCCATGCAATACTATGTTTACAGCTTTTTACACCTAAGCATTTCAAAGAAGTGAGCCTATATAAACTTCTACATATGAAGTTCCACTAAATGGATTTTTTGGAGCTGAATTTTTTTTAAAGGACTTAAGGATAAAAGGATTACACACCTCCTACATGCAGTTACTTTTAGAAAAGCAATTTCTGTGTTGACTAAAGAGTGAAACTCTTAACATTTTAAGTTGATTCATAAACTAGCTCAATGCTAAAACTGTAAGGACCCACAAAAGTTATGCTCTGAAGTTAAATATTTAAAGCCTACTACTTCATTTACTCAATAAAACCTGAGAGACTATGTGAAAATCACTACATTCAAATGGAAAATGAATATCCAAGTGTGTTTATAAAGTTAAACATTTATTATTTTGACCGCTCTGTTTTGAACTAAATTTTGAAATGCTATTCTTGGTGAATTATTTACAAATTAGACATGGAAGAGTGAAAATTCACTTTTCCTGAAGTGAGACAGCACATGTTACAGGAGAAGTCATAAGACAGGAATCCTGCTTTTAGTTCTGACTTCACAGATGGAGAACTAGACATGTTGAGAGATTTGCAAGGAATCTGCAAGACTGTGCAGGGCTATACCACACAGCCTCCAATATTAGAAAATGTGAAGAATTCTTTGTATATTTGGCAATGGAACTGCATGAACAATTAAGCCACGTGCTAAGCATTTTTATTATGTTTTGCTCACTAGAAAAAGCCTGGCACCTAAGGGACCAAGGACACACTGGACTACACTGAAAAATTAGCCATGGTTGGGGCGCCTGGGTGGCTCAGTCATTTGGATGGCCGATTGCGGCTTTGTGATTTCGAGCCCCACATCGGGCTCTCTGGTGTCAGCACAGAGCCTGCTTCGGATCCTCTGTCCACCCCCGCCGGCTCACGTGCTCATGCTCTCTCTCTCAAAAACTTAAAAAAATAAAAATAAACATTAGCCATGGTTAAGCTACAAAGCTGATAAATTACAAACAGACAACAGCAAAGTTTTACTTAAAGATTCACTTCAATTTTATGTATCTTTATTTTTACTCCTAAAAGAATCAACATGAAGTCCAATCTTTCAGGTAGATGTATTATTTTAAGTTTATTTATTTATTTTGAGAGACACAGCATGAGTGAGGGAACAGGAGAGAGGGAGAAAGAGGGAGGGAGAGAGGGAGAGAGAGAGAGAGAGAAAGAGAGAGAGAGAGAAAGAGAGAGAGAGAGAAGAGAGAGAGAGAGAGAGAGAGAGAGAGAGAGAGAGAGAGAGAGAGAGAGAATATCCCAAGCAGGGCTCCAGGGGCTTGAACTCATGAACCGCAAGATCATGACCTAAGCCAAAACCAAGAGTCAGACGCTCAACCGACTGAGCCACCCAGGAGCCCCTTTTTATAAAGCTTACTTATTTTATTTTACTTATTTATTTTTTACTGACCTAGTAGTGATTTCTGGTAAGGTCGTCTTGATTTATACAATCTTATGCCATTTCTCAAGTCTCAGAGGCAAAAAGTATTAGTAAGGCATCAGAGGTTCATGAAAACTCAAAGTGGAAAAACTTCTTTTTAAGCTATGGGAAAATGAGCATAATTTCCTTGGCTTTAAAAAAATAAATCTTTAACTTCAGTAAGTTTTAATTATCTAAAGCATGTATGTCTGCTTCCTTTAATCTGTGCAACTCTACAGGAACTGTTTTTAATCCTGCCTTTCAAAGCTGTGACCATCCCAAGAGGGAATCATTCATTAAACAAATACGTTTTCTGTGCCTATTACATAAGAAGTGTTCCATCAAAAACTATGGGGACTACAGTTTAAAACGGACAAGAAACTTTCTCTCAAAGAGCTTACAAGCTAATAACAGATAAAATATGTGTTATATACAAAAGGGCTAGGCAACTATAAACTAATCATTATGACCAGTTTGCCTATAAATTCCCCCCCCAAAAATATTTAATAACAATGATTTAAAACCATAAACTTCCAGTTTGAAATGACAGAAATACAACAAATTATGGAAAAAAACAAATCATGTCTTTCTACTGATGGAGATCTAATTAGTAAGATAACAGTATATTTTTTTAATACCTTGGCTAGAATATTTCTTCCAAGTGAACTTTTATATACCTATTTATACAACTACTATATAGTACTATTATTTAGAAACAAAAATTCTAGACCATTAATAAAGCTAGAAACGTGAAAACTTTCATCACAAAAAGACAATGCTACAAAAAAGTGATGAAGCCTATGCTTTACTGTTATTTCTTGCTCAGAGAAGAGGCTCTTCCAGCAAATAAATCATTTAAGTTCTCCAGAGCTCAGTTTAGTCATCTGCAAAAAATGAAGGAGTTACTCCCTCCCTTAATGGTAAAAGTTTGTTAAGCGTGAATTCCCCCAATATGGTGGAGTATTATGAGTAATACACTATACTCATACAAGCATCATAATAAATTCTTCATAAGAAATAATTCTCAAATATAGTGCTTCAAATGAAAATGTTTCATTCAAAGTTGTTATTTCTTGATTTATACCTCATTCTACTTCCATGTCTTCATTTTGGTTGTCCTTACCACTGCCTAGAACACATTGCCTTTCAATGCTACCTATCCAAGTTCTTCAGTATTCAGTTTAAATTCTGTCTTTCTCATAAAACTTTTCCTCACCAAACTCTCTCTTCTAAACTGTATAGCCCTTCAAGACAGTAGTGAAAAATTGATATTCTGTCATGTATAAATCCTTCTTTCTTACATGATTTTTGTCATCTCTACTATACTGTAGGTTCCTGAAGGTTCTCCAGCTTTACTGTTTACAGCAACTAGCATGACACTTCATTTAACATCTACAAAAATACTTAACTGAATAAATCTTCTTATGATTATTTCACTCACTTTAAAGTCAATGGTCAATAAATGTTCACTGAATAAATGACTAGGCTGATAAACGACAGTAAGTAAAACCAAAGCATCATTATTATTCGTCACAGCAAACAAAGCTGCTACTGATAACTTTTAAAGAAATGATACCCCTTTAAGAATACAAATAGTTCGGAACAAGCAATAATTTTCACTTCAGTGATATTTCTGAGTCTCCTATTGCCAACCATCTACACAAATAGGGATAATGGCCCTCAGAAATAATGGTTAATCAGCTTTGGCTGAATTACAAACATTTTTAGTTACATTTATATGGTCATAAAATCATAACCAGAAACTCACACAGATAACCAGCTCATTAGATATACTCTTAAAGTTGAAGAAAGCAATCTCAGTTTCAGAGAAGATTCACTAACCTTTCGGAAAGAAATTTCCTATTACCATTGGTGTAAGTCAACTTTCAGACCTGCCCTCTACTCCTACACCAACATCATTATCAATTTTAACTTCCTACTGAATTGTCTCTTCTACAACAAAAGGTCAGTCTTTACTTCTCTCCTCGAGGCAGGAAACTCACCAATGATCCCTCAGACCTTTTACTCTCCCAATCTTGCTCTTTGTTAGATTATTCAGAGATCCTAGATTAATCCAACAGCAGAAAGAAAACTGATAAATGCTTTTCATCTTTGTTCAGACAGCCCATCACATTCGTGGTAAACTCCTTTTTTACTTTTACCCCAGCATAAGAAAAAGCAACTCAGACATTTAAAAGTTTATCAAGAAGTACTACTTTTTTTAAATTGAAATTCATGAGCTAGCCCCAAGAACTGATTAAATATATATTGAAGGTCATTTTTCATCACTGGAGATGTAAAATACTGTCTTCTACTTATCTATAGGAATACATACCAGAATATGAATGACTAACCTTTTTCCCCCTCTTCTTTCTGATAAACTAGAAAACAGGTGAGTAAAACTCTAGGTAAAATATAACATAACTTATCTTTATGAGGCCACATCTGGCAGAGCTAAGAATGCAAAACAAAACAGAGGAGTATGTATACGTTAAGGGGGAGAAGCATTCTGAATGTGAAGAAAATCCAATGGCTACTCTATCCAAGTTACAAACATGTCTCAAAACCTACATTTACAGATATTACGGTATAGAATAAGATTGAAACCATCTTTTCTTCTTACGGATTCAGAAAGGTGACCAGGGTTCACCTCTTAAACCATGACTGAGTTAGCACGTAAAACTGGCAGCGGAAAACAGTCATTTTCACATTATCAGTTTGTCCATTTAGTTCGTGATCTTTACTTCTACCACAAAAGGCAATTTACTGATTTCAGCATACTGTGAGAAATCATTTAATTCCCTGTCACCCACAGATGTGTTCCAGAAGGAAAATTTTCTGCCTTTGCAGATTTCACTAATCTACCTCCAACTCCCCAAACCTGTAAAGATTTGTGCTTTTACTAACTGAGCAGGTAAAAACAGAAGATATTAGTATTTAACATGAAATACTAGTAAATCCTCAAAATAATAGTAGGGCAATATTCTTACACTAAGAACTTCAGCTCAAGTAACTGGCAATGTGAGCATACAAAAAATGAGATACACCACAACAGCTTCATTTAATGACTTGTTTTTTGAAAGATAAGGGCCTTAAGTGTGTCCCTGCTGCAGGATTATTAGTTATCATTTTCTTTCTAAGTTTAATCAATTTAAAATACTTACAGCATGTGTATTTTAAAGATAAATACACTAACATCATGTAAAACGTACCAAATAGTTAAATGCTACCTAGAAGAGCCAAAAAAAAAAAAAAAAAAAAAGAGAGGTACTGAAACCTGTTTTGTGTTCTAGCTGAAATGAGTATTACTTGGTCCAACTGGATGACCAAGGACTTACACACACACACACACACACACACACACACACACACACACACACACACACCATGTAAGCAGTAAAGTCTAAGTAGACAAGCATATAGACAAGCATTCTTTCTATTTATATATTATTAGCTATATTTATTGCTACTTAATTAGGTATAAAATATAAAATCCACTGATAATTACACTAAGAAATACTAGAAAATCATCAAAGAAAAAGTTAATGTGAAAACAAAATGCCACAGGGACACAGCTAGTACTCCAATCATTAGGAGGTAGTAATATCGCATGAGAACAGTCTGCTTAAGCGGAAAAAAAAAAAAAAAAAAGTACTTGAGGTGTTCTTTCTCATTTAGAGAAAAAACTATAGACACTTTTTTGGTGCAATAATAGAAGTAGTCTGTTCAGGGTGTAAGAATCTCAACAAAGAGTTACATTCAGACTAAACTCACTTTGTGAGTTAACTCTTACCCAACTTACTTGCCTTTTCATGCACATCTGGATCACTTCACTATAACTTTTAAAAACTGGAGCTAAAAAGGTAGTAAGACAGTTCAAATAACCACTTCCTGTCAGAAACTGGTATTTCTTATTCAAAAGAAATGTCTTTCATTTAAAAAAATAAAGGCATAATGACAGATTCCCTTAGTATAAAAGGTCATACAAGACCCAAAAATAAAACCAGCTCACTAACCAGTTAATAAACATAGGCACATCCATACAATGAACTGTCTCATTAAAAAAAAAAAAAAAAAAAAAATATGAAGCCCTTAATATACTGAAATAAAACAATCACTCAGGTGTATTAGGTGAAAGAAAGCAAGATACAGGATAGTGTATTTAGTATATAATACCATTTGTAAGAAGAAAAACAATGTGCAACACAGGGCGGGGAGTACATACAATATTTGCCTTTACATGGATAGAATTATCTACAAGGACAAATTGGTAACATTTGAGCAATGGGGATGAGAGTGAGGGTGTATCACATGACCACCTGCTGTATTACATTTTATGGTGAATCATGGACTATCTGAATGAATTACTAAAAAAATTAAATTGAAAATATAAATACATACATTCTGCCTTATTAGTCGTCATGTCCCCCAAAGTTTCCTGAGGATAGAGATAAAACAGTGTAATCCATCTCTGGAGTCTCTGTAGCTTTCGGCCCAGTGGACTAAATGCACTACTACTACTACTACTGAATAATTTTTAATATTTTAGGCAATATTTGATGAGCACTTGTGAAGTGCCTGACATTTAATATGTATTAACTTATATAATATCTCCATTTCTATGAGGTAGATAGAGTATATTTATGACGAAGGAAACTGAGGAATGGAGAAATCTGAAGGTCCATAGCTAGGAAGTTAAAATAAAGCTTAAAAATGAATAGCTATCATTAATTGAGTCCCTAAGGAGGTACTTTGTAATTATCTCACAGCTCTATAAATTGGGCGGTATTCTAATTAAACAGGTAAGGAAACTAAGGTTGAGAAAGATTAAGGCACTTCGTAGGTCACAAAATTTCCTGAGGGTGGGCACATGACAGCGGTGGCAACAGCAGGAATGAAACCCAGGCCTGTGAGTCCAAACCCCGTGCTCTTTCCACTAACTACACTGTCACAGTAAATGCTAACCAAATATTTGAATTACCACGAACTATTGCCTCAAGTGATTCTGTAGCAGAGATGAGTTCACACAGGACTAAGAAAAAAGAAATCCTTGCATTTTTTTCCACTCGCTGTTCTTAAATTCAGATTTGAGCTCCTCAGCCATCAGGAAAGTGACACTGTACATCCAGGAATACACGTTCGTAAGACTCTGCCACAGGCTGCTGTAAACAAGTCTTTATAACCGTCTCTACAAGTTACTTTATGGAGTAAGTGAAATTATAAATTTCAGCGATACATTGTAAGCATTAAGATACAATTTTCTGTACTGTGGAAAAACAGGAAAAGATTTTTCAAATGAGGTGAAGTAGGGAATACATACTTGGCTTTACTATGACCATATGACATCCAAAAAACAAAACCCAGTGTCTTAGGATGAGAGCTAACATAAAGCGACTTCTCTACAAAAATGAAAAATGCTGTTAATTAGATACAATCAAGAAAATGAATGTCAAAAAGCAGGAAAAGGAAGGTACCATTTTATGGATTGGGTTTCTAAGTTTCCTTAGGCTCTCAGGTGAGAAAAAAAAAGTCATTCAAAAAGGGGTAACATCGGTTTTAAGTGTCCTTTTAACATTTTTCAGTCTGTCTCAGTCAAAGATTCATTTGCTTTCTGAATACATGTGTCCAATAAAAAAAAAGGTGCAAGCATATTTAACTGTAATTTCTACTGACCTGGGAAGTGACGTTAAGTATAACTTATGGCCACGCTCCAAGTGAACATTCAAATATTAATGAATATAAAAGTTTGAAAAAGTTCCACTTGGAATTGCTAAGAATTGTAGATTATCAATCTATAAATAAAACAAAACGTAAAAGATCTTCTGGATACGAGAGGAAAAAAATCCATCAGGACACTTTTTTTTTAATTCACAAAGAGTCATTGTCACACATTCTCTGTAAGGGACAAATAGTCTACTCAACTGATGCTGGCTTGCAGAAAATCTTCAGGACACACAGCAAACTATCACATCATCAATACTATAATTTCTTCAGTGTTTGGAAGTAAGATCATCTTCCCAATCCTTATGTAAACTCTACTGCATCTTAATAAAGTTTCCCAGCAATGATAAATTTCTAAGGTGGTTTTTTTTGTTTGTTTGTTTTTTAAGACTTGCACTAGGATAAAGTAGGTTTTGGAAAAGTGACTTGGATACAGAAAAAAATCAAAAGACAGTGCTTCTATTACCAATCAGTATTTATTCTGAACAAGAAACCTTGTAGTATCCATCACAATGCTATCACACTATGACAGTAAGTATTTTCAAAACAAATAACGTGTTCATTTTTTGTATCACCTAAAATAACCGTTTTGGCTTTACTTTTAAATCAGGAAATGAGCCGTGAGTGCAAAAAGATTTCAATAGCTGGCAACCGAAGTTGTCTTTTAAACCAAACCTTTAAAGGCAGAACTGATGCAAACGAAGTCTAGGATGAAATCCCAACTTCTTAGGAAGCTATGACAAACTTAAATAGGTCATATTCCAGGTCCCTTAAAAACTGTCTTTTAATCTTTAAGGTGTCAACGACTTTTCTGCGGTTCCTTTTACCAACAGGCAAAGAAAAAACAAGCCTTGTGGCTTCAACTATTGTCCGTCTCCTGCAAGGGTTACTTACTGCATGGGAAGCAAACACTGGACACTTCTAAATGCTTATTTTTAGATTTAGTATTAATCTCTTACTTAAGTTTAGACAGAGCCATGTGGGAAGCTTGGTTGGGGGTGGGAGATCCGGAGGACCAAAACTCGGTTGGCATTGTTGGCCCCCAAAACATAAAAAATAGATGTGAAACAAAAGTGCATCGCCTAATATTCGTTTCAACGAAGTGCTTCAGAATGATAGATCTCAAGTGATTATTACCTTTTTGAAAAGGGTTAAAACCGAAACTGGTTTCAAACACCAGCTTCCCTTTTACAGGATCCCAACAGTTTTTTAAAAAGTTTTACAAATATGTTTTTCTTAGCCCCCCCCTTCCTCCCCGAAAGAATGCATTTCCATGACTACTGCCTTAAAAAAAAAAAAAAAAAGAGCGAGGGAAAAGAGTCAAAAATTATATTAAAAAGCACGGCTCTCACCATCTCAACTAAGCAGAAAAGAACAGAAAACAGTATGTCCCCAATGGGGTGGGAGCGGGGGAAAAGGGCATGAATAAAATACAGAACGAGAGGAAACCTTTGGTTTCGAACTTTATTGCACAAAGAGAGTGGAGAGAAGAGTAGGTCAGACGTTGCAGCGCTTCCCCTCGCGAAGCGGGCATGGCAGACACCGAGGCTACCGGGAAGGCAGGCACCTTCACCTCCTCTGCCCTCAACTGTCGCCTTCTTCCTCCTCCACCCCCCGCGGGCACCCCGGCGGCGCTGCCCCGGCGGACGGCCGGGCCAGATCGGGCCGGGCCGGGGGCGAGGCGGGCGGCGGGGGCCGGGCGAGCGGCCGGGCGGCGCGGGGGGCAGCGGCGGGCCGGGCCGGGCGGGCGGCGGGCGGCCTCCCCCGGGGCGGCTCCGGGCTCCCGGCTCCCGGCTCCGCGCCCGGCCCGGCCCGGCGGCGGCGGCGGGAACGCGGGCGCCAGCTCGCCGCGGCCGGCCGCCCGCACACACCCCCGGCCGCCGGCTCCCACCCCGCCCGCCGCCCGCCGCCCCCCGCCATGAGCGCCGCCGCTGGCTGCAGGCAGAGTCGCTGCCGCCCCGGCCGCCGCTGGCTCCAGTCCGCCGCCATTATTCTTTGTTCGCTGCGAGCGGCGGCGATGTTGTGGGGCTCGGGCGGAGGCTCCATCTTTACCGCGGCCCCTCCTGCGAGGGGAAGGCCCCGAGCGCGGGTGTCCGGCGCCTCCCCGTCCCCCCTCCGTCCCCCCGGCTCTCTCCGGCTCCTGCCTCCTCCTCCTGCTCCTCTTACCGGTGGTACAAGCTCCTCCGTCACTGCTTTCGTTCGCGGCCCGGATCTCGCTGGAGTTTTATTCTCTCCCCCACGTAACACACCGCGTCAAACTACACCTCCGCCGCGTCACTCACCAACACTCCGCTTCTCCCAGCCGCCCGGGCCACAGGCAGCAGCAGCCGCCGCCGACTGAGGAGCCGCAGCCAGGGAGCCAGCCAGCGCCGCCCAGTGCCGAGTGCGCAGCGGCCGCGCACGGAAACAGCCGAGCTCGGCCCGGAGGAGCTCGAGCGGCCCCGCCCCCCGCGCTGGAGGCGGAACTCGCCGAAGGCCTTCGGGCTCCTTCGGCCAAGGCGAAGGTGTTCCGCGGGGAGTGGGGGGAGGCGGCGAAGGTGGAAAGGGACGGGCGGGAGGGAGGAGTGGTCTGAGTCCCGCCGCGCCGTTTTGGCGGATAAAAACCCGGCGGCGGAAATTTGCCGGAGGAAGGTGTGTGTGAATGTGGCCCCGTGGGGAGTTCCCTAGGGGTGTCGACGGCTGGGTGGAAACCCCCGCGCGGGCCAGCCCCTGCGGCGGTAAGCGGCGGGCTCTAAGGCGGCTGCGGCGGGCCGGCCTGGGCCCTGGGCCCTGGACCCTAGCCCCTAGTCCCTAAACGCCGTCGACCCCGGGAACTTTCGAACGCTGCGGGGACGTGGCCGACGCGCCGCGGGGTCTGGAAGGCGGCTCGGTGCCGGAGTAGGGCGAGCCGGGAGGAAGGGCGGCGGAGGCTCTGCAAACGCCGCCAAGCCTGGTGCCCGGGGGCCGGGCCGGGTGCTGGGACCCGGGGTCGCTGCGCTGCCCCGGCGTTGTGGTAGCCCGGTGGGAGGGGTTTGCCCGGCCGGCGGCCTCTCCTCTGCGGGAGTGAGCGGAGAAACCTAGAGGCCGCCCGCCCTGCTCTTCGGTCTCCGGGGGATAGCGGGGGGCGGTGGGGGGGGGGGGGGGGGGAAGGGGGTTGTAGCTGGAGCTCCAGGGACTTGTGGCACCTCGCAGGGTGCAACCGGGCAGCCAGGCCCGGGAATGATCTGTTCGGTCCTCGGGGGCCTCCGAGCAGTCACCTGTCCAGATCAAGGTTGCTCTTGGACACTCCGAAATATGACCTCCCTTCCCCCACCTGCCCGCTTTTTTTTTGGGGGGGGGGGGACCTTACTGGTCGCTGTCTTTTCATAGCCGTTTTCCACCTCAGTGGTTTACACCCATTGTGTCCTTTTCTTCACCACCCCACTCCCACTCTAAACCCGACAGTGTGACTAACGTTCCCTCGACTACCGAAACTGCTATCTCAGAGGTCGCTCAAGGCCACGCTTCTGACTCTTTTTTCTTTTTACTGAACTCTGCGGTCCTCTCCTAGGGCTCATGTCTATTATAATTCTCCTGTCCTCTATCTTTCGGAAGCTGAACGAGAGGGTTCAAATCTGAGCCCCACCCCTTACTGGCTTCCTGTTACAAAGAAGAGTTGCTCTTCCCAGTGCTCTAGATCCCCTTCTGCTTTCTCGGGGACTTTGGGCTGAAGAGGGGTCCCCTTTCCTTCTGTTATTTTCAACGCTTCTTTCACTGCTGGCTTTTCTGTTACTTGAACATGCTTAACTCTCTCATTTATTTAAAATGTTTCTCTCCTTCAATCTTTCTCCAGCTATGACTGCAGCTGTCTCTTCCCCAGGGGACATTCTCACGTGTTCCATTCCTCAGCCCTTTCCAGTCTGGGTTCTGTTCCTACCACTCACCTGAAGCAGCTCTGAATTGTCACACGCAAGCTTCCGTCCTCATCTTACAAGACCTCATTCTAGTTTTTGACACTATTGACCACACCCCTCATTTAAATATGCTCTTCCTTCTGCTCTTATAGCAAAGTTTTCTTCTTATTTTTCTGATTGTTCTTTGACAGCCAGCTTCTCCGTTATCCAGATATTGGAATCCTGCTGAGCTGAGCCCTAATGTGTACGTTGTCGGTGGTCTCATCCGCATCCAGTAGCTTCAGGTTCCCTCTGCCAAAGACTGTCCAGCCCATAACTCAAGCCTAGATCTTGCTCTTGGACTCTGGATTCATATTCCTAACTGACCTTGCTACACTTCCGTTTGGATGACTGCGCCATGTCAAACTCAACCTGTATATCATATTCCCTCCAAAATCCTCTTCCCAAAGCCCTTGGATTAGTAAAGGGCATCTACTCAGTTCAAGCCAGAAACTTAAGATACTTCTGACACACATCAGAACCCCCTAAACTTGTCTGCCTTAGAAAATTGGATTTGTGGCCTCTCTCCTTTCCTGTAGCCACTTTTCATTCCTCTAGTATAAACAATCTTCATTCTTTGAAGTTCCTGCAATAACTACCATCTAGGTCCTGGAGAACTGTTTTTGGGGTATTCCAATCCATTTGCCATACCGTAGCCATAGTAATATTTTTAAAAATATAAATCTGATCTAGTCACTACTCTGCTTGAATTCCTTTAATAGTTTCCCTTTGCTTACTGAACACAGTCTAAGCTCCTTATCATGAACACCAGACCCTCCACCATCTGGGCTTCTCATTCTCCCCAGCTCCCCCAGCTGTCTCCCTAGCTCTCAGCACTCCAGCCATATTATTCTTTTCATTTTTTTTTCTAGGCTGTTCCCTCTCTCTCTCTCTCTCTCTCTTTTTTTTCCCTACTGTAGGCTCTCATTTCAAGGTATACGGTTGTTTTTCCCTACCCTCTGGAATTCTTTTTACTACCCACTCCCCCTACCAAACAGTAGCTTCTCACTTTCTTTTCTGACTCACCATACATACTTATTTGTTTAATGTCCATGTAAGGTAGGCATTATGTCTGTCTTGTTTACCACCGGCTTTTTCCCTCCCTTCCCACTCCTAGCACCAGCGCCATTTCTAGAATGTAGCGGTGCTTGTTAAATACTTATTGAATAAAGAATGAATGTGAGTGGTCCTGGGCAAAGTTTTTTTTTTAATATTTTGGTGTTCAGATCCTTGCTCAGCCACTTACTAGCTATGTGGCATTGGGCAATTAATTGTTCATTCTTGTGCCTCAGTTTTCCCATCTGTAAAATAAAGACGATCATAACACGTACATCATCCTAGTGTTGTGATAATTAAATGAGACCATTGACGGGAATGTGCGCTTGGAACAATGTTTGGCAGGTAGCAAGCATTGATTAAAATGTTGCCCATTAGTCGCTTTTCCTTGCAGATCTCAGCCTTGTGTCAAATACATTTTCAAAATTGAGCTCTTCTTGCTCTTCTTACCCTGTACCTAACGCCAAATTCTTGGAATTATTGCCTCATGGCCTATTTTTATCACCCAGCAAAATGGTCATTTTTTATAATTTGTAGAAATTTCCGCATATTCTTCCTGTCTGGTCACACTGACCTTCATGTAGGCTCTCTCTCTTCATATCGTACTTTGCTAACTTCGTAGGTGCCTTCTGACTGAAGGCCCACTTCCCTTCCTCGCCTGTGCCCTGCCTTCAGACCCACAGGCCTCAAACCGTGTATTCTTGAGTTCTGCTCTCTTGGCCTCTGTACTCACCTAACTTTGTACATTCAGTCCTCCAATTCATCCAAGTGCAAGTTATTTTACTAAACCTTCGGATCCACTCCAGATTTGAAATCGAGTCTCACAATTTAATCTGTTCTTCCCTACCATCTCCATGAACCATAAAAATGAACTAGGAATGTCAAACTTTCAGCATCCATTTTCTGTCTCTGGGACTTAGAAGCTACCCTTATTTTCGACTCAGTTGTACCCCTGGAAAGTATCTGTATTGGGGAAAGTAGAGAAGAGCACATAGATATAACTTGACTTAATGTAATATAGATAAGACATATAAGTGCCCTCATAGAGATCCAGAAAAGGGGAAGGTCTCATGAGATGATTATAAAAGTCTTCAAGGAGAAAGTTATATCTGAGAGCTTTTCTCTAACCACGGCTTCCTTTTCCTGTTATTTTTCTCTATTATTTATACTGTTGAACCTAATTTTCACTTTCACTACAAACTCAAGTTCAATGAACCCTGCCTATTCTAATTCAACACCTCTCATAACTTAATTTGCTTTCCTACATAACTCCAAGGCCATGGTGATCCATTGCATTTATTCTAAAAGTATCTGTTAAATACCTGCTTTGTGTCATGTTTAGAAACTGGGGCTATAGTACTGAACAAAACATTGCTTCTGTCTCAAAGGTACTAAAATTTTCATCCTCTCGTCTCTTGGACATTTCTTTTTGTCCACTCCTTTGTGCTCCCAGCCAGTCTCATGGTTGCAAATACTAGGTCTATGCTACAACTTTCAAAATTATACCTTCCCTCCAAATCACTCCCCCAAACTCCAGGCTCATCTAAACAAGTACTTACTCACACCTCCACTTGGTTGTTGACTCAGCCTGGGTACCCCCAGAAAGCAGACCTGAGGCATAAGCTCTGTACTATTATTTTATTTGGGAATATAATTCCTGGGAAAAGAGTAGGGAAAAAAAAGTATGTCAGGGGAATTGGTCAAGATTCTGTCAACGCAATGATAATGCTACCGTCCTCCCCAAAACACAGATACTTCCATTTTGTATGGGCCCGAACGTGAAACAAAGCACTGTCAGGTGGTTACGGCCTGAAGTATGTTGGCCACGGCAGTGGGGACAGAAAACGGCCAAAGCCTCCACAGGCAAGGAGACCAAAGGGATCTGAGATGCTATAGACATCTAACAGACACCTCAAACTCAATATATCCAAATCTGAACTGATTTCCCCCCTCACATCTATATCTGACAGCCTTTCCTATCCTTGTAGCCAAGATTAAAAATCTTGGCAAGATTCTTAGTGCTTTCCTTTCTCTCATACCCCACATCTATTCCTTTAGGAAAATTTATTGTCTGTCCCTTCAAAATGTATCCCAAACCTGCCTGCTTACTACCTGCGCTGCAAGTGAGCCAAGTCTACAAGAGCTCATCTCTTGTCTGGATGACTGCAATCGCTTCTAGAGAAGTTCCCTTCTTACCTTGCCATACACCAGCCACGCTGCTGCCTTAGCGCCTTGGGGCTGTTCCCGTGCGTAAAATGTTCTTTTTCCAAATATGGAGAGAGCTCACTCCCTCACTTCCTTCAAGTCTGCTGACATGTCACTTTCTCACTAAAGCCATGATCGATCGATCGATCGATCGATCATCTATCTATTTTTTTGCCTTTATTCATGAGGTTTTACATAGAGTTACTTCCTCATGCTGGATGGAAAATTACTGGAGCAAAGATAATGAAGCATTCCCAAGTCCTTGGCTGTCAAGTTGCTATTTAGAAGGACAAGAGCAATTTACACTCCTTTGTATGTCCCACCTCAGTTCACCTTTACTCCGATTGTTTATTTATGGGCATATCCATACAATAAAATATGGACCTCATTTTGGGGTGGGGTTTTTTTGAGCATACTGTTTAAAATTGCAAATTGACACCCACCTCAACCACTCCCCATTCCCACCCCACTTTTCTGGAATCTCCATGCCCTGTTAATACTTTTTTTCTGTGGCACTTATTGCCTTCAAGTACACTATTTTACTACTTTTCGTGTTTATTGTTGACTGACTCCCCTGCTAAAATACAAGTTTTCAGAAGCAGTATCTTTGTTTTGTTCGCCGAAGTATCTCAAATACTGGAACCCTGCCCTGACATATAATTAGGTGCTCAGTATATATTTGTTGAATGAATTTCCAACTTGCCTGTTGTTGGTATTAGATGGCTCATACTCTTCAGATTTATTTTCTTGGTTGCTTTTGCACTTAAATGAGGAGGTATATAAAAGGTTTTCTTATTTGGTAATTTTCTCATAATAATACTGTAATAGATATCAACAAATATTTCTAGTTCAAGAAGCAACTGGAATCATTAACATCCCTCTTTATAACAGCAAAAAGAAAAAAATTGAACGGCTCAAATATCTCCACTACCAAATAGTTAATTATTTAATTCATTTTTTTGTCCCTTAAATGTACATGTACCTCTTTTTTTTTCTTTCTTTCTTTCTTTTTTTTTTTTTTAGAGAGAGAGAGAGCGCAACTGAGCAAGGGGCAGAAAGAGAGAGAGAGAGAGAGAGAGACATCTGAGGAGAGGCACAGGGAGGGGGAGGGAGGGGGAGAGAGAGAGAGAGAGAGAGAAGCAGGGCTCACCCAAAGCGGGGCTCATGTTTTACACAAAGCAGGGTTCATGTTCACCTGAAGTGGGACTTGAAGTGGGAGAGGTTCCTTGCCCAGTCAATGCAGGCTTATGATCTACTGAGTTCTTCCCCTGCAGTGTAGAGGGACGCTGAGGCTCTTCATAGTTGGAGTCAGTGCAAGTTATCAATGCTCACGAAGTCATCTTGTGATTTTCATCATACTTTCCAGATAGTTTTCCAACAAAGAAGAGGAAGTGCTGAACTATTACAACTATTCCTGGTCTGTTTACCAGTTATAGTTCTCCATGTAAATTAATACATTGCTTCTTAAAATTAATCTTTTTTTAAAAAAAAATTGAATGTTTATATATTTTTGAGGGCGGGGAGGGGCAGAGAGAGAATCTGAAGCAGGCTCCAGGCTCTGAGCTGTCAGCACAAAGCCCAACGCGGGGTTCACACTCATGAGTGGTGAGATCATGACCTGAGCCAAAGTTGGACATGTAACTGACTGAGGTGCCCCTATAATTAATCTTAAAGAACAACAACAACAAAACAACTCGTAACTTCACTTCCTCCTCCAGCTACTGTTGCACTTTTTTCTTTCCTTTTCTTCTCTTTTTTTCCTCTCTCTCTACCGTAAATACCCTTGAAAGGGTTCTATGTTCACTGTCCCAGTTTCCTTTCTCTTATTTTCTGTTAAATCCACTCCAACTAGCTCTTGCCCCCCAGCATTCCACCCGACTGCTCTCCATGTTACTTAATCCAGTGACCTGTTTTTAAGTCTTGGTCTCGCTTGACCTGTCAGCAGCCTTCAACACAGGTGATCCCTCTCCCCCCTCCCTGTAACACTTTCTTCACTTGGCTTCCAGGACACTATGTTCTCCTGGTTTTTGTCCTACACTACTGGTCACTGTTCTCAGTTTCCTTTGCTCACTGACCTCTTAGTGTTGGAATGCCTCAGGACTCTGTCCTTGAACTTCTTTTGTTCTTGTACTCTCTCCCTTGGTGATCTCCTTCAATCTTATTGCATTAGATACAAGTAAGCTCACAACTCCCTAGTTTCAGACCCAGACTTGTATAACCAAGTACCTCAGCATCTCTACTTGGATGTTCAATGGACCTCTCCATTCTGTTATATCAAAACTGAACTCCAGATCTCCTCTCCCCTCAAAAACCTCTCCCTACAACCTTCTCCATCTCAGTTAACAGCAACACCATCATGCCCATCGCAGAGGCTGACTCAGCAACTTTTACACCCCGTGTCCAAATCCTGTCATTAAATCCTGTTACCCTTTCTTCAAAATATATGGCCCCTCTTCCCATCTTCTCTGATGCCACCACTGTCAGCTTTGACTATGATTTTGTATCAGTCACCCTTAATTTCATTCGATTCTCAACATAGCAGCCAGAGCCATCCTTTTAAAACGTAAAGCAGACCATGCCATCACTGTCCAAAATTCTCCCACAGGTCCCCATCTCACGCAGAGTGGAAGCCATGATTCTTACAATTAGCCTACAAGCCCCATTACCTCCCTGCCCTCGCTCTCTGATATTCCTCCCCTTACTTTTCTGTTTGGTCATGTTGGCCACCTTGCCGTTCCTCAAATGTCTTGGATACACTCTCTCCTCAGGGACTGTGCAATTGCTTGGAATGCTCCTTCCAGACATTTCCACGTCTTTCTTATCTCCTCAGATCTTTGCTCACATGTCCCCGTTTCTGTGAAGCCTTCCCTTACAACCCTGATAAAAATTGTTTACCCTACACCCCGCCTCTCTTCTTTTGCTGTCCTTATCTCCCTTTGCCACTTAATTTTTCTCCATGGCACCTACCACTTTCTGGTGTGCTGTCTACTTAACTCACTGATTGTGTTTATTGTCCATCTAACCCCTCTGGGGCAGGGGCTTTTGTCTCTTTTTTCACTGCTGTGTCCTTAACGTCTAGAACGGTGTCTTATATACATACAGCTGGTGTTCAAATATTTGACTGAGTGCTGTTGAAATTCAGGATCTAATACTAATCTCCTGGCGTTGGTTGGCAAAACAGATCCCCTTCGGCCTGATCACCTCTGGATGCGTCTAAAGATAATTGAGTTTCCGTATTGCAGCCTGAACCATGATGGTTCCCCCAGGGTACTGCCTTCTTGTGGGGCTTGATTTCAGCACGGCCACCCTCTCTGTCTTGGTTCTATATAACCTGAAAGAGATGAGGACCTCTTTGAAGCTTTCTGATTTTTCATGTCCCAGCGTCAGAACGGGGGATCTGGCCAGCAAGATTCTGGTTACTTTTAATTTCTATTTTGAGGACTAAATGGTAAGCTTCCAGTACTGCTGCATTCTCAGCTTCCTGTGACTGAATGCAATACCACGTAAACAAAGTCAATGGCCTCTTCTCCTCCTAGAAATTGCCAGAGGGCCGGTGGTTGGCATTTGAGGTCAGTAGTGGTAACAAGTGAAGATTTATTGAGTGCTTACTTTGTGCCAAGGGCTGTTCTATACACTTTGGCTGTATGAATTAATTTAATCCTCACAATAACCCAATGAGGAGAATGTTAACATTACGAACATTTTATAGATGAGCAAGCTGAAGCACAGAAGGGTGAAGAAATGTCTCTGAGGTCTTAGAGCTAGTAAGTGGCAAGGTCAGAACGCGAACCCAGACAGTCTGGCTTTAGAGCTTTGCTCTTAACCACTGCGCTCCACTGCCTGGTTGTAGAGGGAACAGTGGGAAGAGACTCTGCATTGGAAGGAATGCGAAGTCATTATGGTTTCTTCATTGTAATTTTACCATTCTGAAAGTACCGTCGTAACCCAAACACTTCCCGCCCCCCCCCCCTTCGCCGACATCAGCCTATTGCCACTTTCATCCATTGCCATAAGAATCAGGCCAACTAGCTTCTAAGATATCATGCTTCCTAGGCAAAGAGTAAGCTCCCTGAAACACTCTGCCAAACCACTCCCTTCTCTCTTTGCTTCACTGGCTCCTACTCTTTAGCTGAGCTGGGAAGGGTATATCATTAGCTCCGAGTTCGTCCTAACCGTTCTCCCCACCATACCAACACCCCGGTCTGGTTTAGGCGCCTCTGGGTTTGTTTCCATCAAAGTGCCTATCACACTTACTTGTCATGATTGAATTGTCTAGTTCCTTGCTGCACTATAATCTCTATGAGGGTAGAGATTACATCTGCATTATTCATTTAAGTATGCCTAGCATGATGTTTTTCACATTGGAGGGGTTCAGTAAAATTGTGCTGAATGAATAAAAGTGGTTTTTCTATAGAATACTATATCCATGCATCAAGGTGAGTTTTCTTATGGCGAAGCAAGTTCATCTAGCCTGAGATGGCAAAGATAATTTTCTTTTCATCTGCCTTTTAGCTTTTGGGTTTTCATGCTATCTTTGTCTATGCCATAATACTAGTTTCCAGTTGGTGTTTCTTTCTGACTCAGATTCAGCTATCATTCAACTGCTATGTGATGTCTCACTAGGGTCTTTCACATAGGTGTACTAATTTAAGCTGAGATAACTTCCCTGAGTTTCAGTTTCCTCACCTATATATCCAAGATACCTGGTTTACTTGAACAAGATAAAACTGTAAATTTGAAGATAGAGTTTGGATTTAGAGCTTCCAATTCTAATTTTTTTTAATGTTTATTTATTTATTTTTTTTATTTTTAAATTTTTTTTTCAACGTTTATTTATTTTTGGGACAGAGAGAGACAGAGCATGAATGGGGGAGGGGCAGAGAGAGAGGGAGACACAGAATCGGAAACAGGCTCCAGGCTCCGAGCCGTCAGCCCAGAGCCTGACGCGGGGCTCGAACTCACGGACCGCGAGATCGTGACCTGGCTGAAGTCAGACGCTTAACCGACTGCGCCACCCAGGCGCCCCTTAATGTTTATTTTTGAGAGAGAGAGAAAGAGAGAGAGCTAGCAGGGTAGGGGCAGAGAGAGAGGGAGACACAGAATCCGAAGCAGGCTTCAGGCTCTGAGCTGTCAGCACAGCACCTGATGCGGGGCTTGAACTCACCAACCCTGAGATCAGGGCCTGAGCCCAAGTTGGATGCTCAACCACTGAGCCACCCAGGTGCCCCTAGGGCTTCCAATTATAACTGTAGCTTTCTTTTTTTCATATATAATGTTGTCTTCCTATTCCCATCTCTGATCTGTGTCTACTAGGCCCTAGGTAGCACCCACATTATTGAGTGACAGCCATATTCCATAATCTTATCATACGTACCTCCTCCACGAACCTTTTCTCCCCTCCCCTTGGTTCTGTTTTTTAAATTTTACTCATTTCCTTTCCATTTCCACTCTGCTAGCTTCTCTCCCAGACAGTGGCACTCGGGGTTTATGAAAACATTCTCAAGCCTATCCTAATCTTATATACACGTTGACGGCTTTAGTGATATTTGGTTATTTCTATTGTATGTTCTCATTACTTATATCTATTTCAGAGATATGAGAGAAGTTTGAGAGATTTGAACCAGGACACATACTATCTGGGCTCCTGATCAAATAAGATGATTAAACACATGCTTTGTGCTCTGTTCTTCCCTGACACTCCACAGGACCAGAATAAGAAAAGTATGAACCCTTGTGGTATAAACAGAATAATGCCACCCCACCCCCAGACACTCATGTCTTTCTTCCTGAAACCTGTGAATATAGTAGCTTACATGGCAAGAGAGACTTTGCAGATGTAATAAAGTTAAAAGATTTTGAGAAGGGGAAGATTAGTTTGGATTATATGGGTGTAATCCCAGAGATCCTTATAAGGGCAAAAGGAAGGCGGGAGAGTTTGAGTCAGAGAGAGAGAAAAAAATTTAAAGAGGTTCTGTTTTGAAGATAGATGGTGAGGTCACAAGCCAAGGAATACAGAAACCTCTAGGAGATAGAAAAGGCAAAGAAACAGATCCTTCCCTATAGTGTTCAGAAGGAACGGAGCCCTGCCACCACCTTGATTTTAGCCCACTAAGACTGCTTTTAGACTTCAGACCTTCAGAACTGTAAGATAATACAGTTGCGTTTTGAGCCTTAAGTTTGCGGTGATTTGTTATATTGGCAATACTAAATTAATTCCGCTCCCTAAGGACAGAAAAGAACAGGAAAGGAAACCATAGGAGTTGAGAGAATCCACACATGTTTAGAAGATGGGATAGATGGAAGAAAAGTAACAGATGGAAGATGGAAGCTGACATCTGAGTGCCCACATTGGGGGGGTACGGGGGGGCAGGGGGGATATCAATAAGAAGGAAGTAATTTGTCCTAAAGAAATCCAGAAGGTTTCAGGGATTAGAGGTCATACCTAATACATCCCATTTACAGAGCCCAGGAAAAGAGTACAAAGGAAGGCCTACAGAACATTTGGCTAAATATTTTAAGTTATAAATCCAGCTAACAAACCACTATCTAAAGTATATTCTGTCCTATCTTGAGAAATGCAGAGAAGGGACCTCCATTTGGGGGCACACCAGTGAATTTAAAGAAATTGTTCAGCATGAAACAGAGGAACCAACAAACTACTCAACCAACTAACCAACCAAACAGAAAACCTGCTACGTCTGATATATTGAGCTGAGAGTTAAAGTGATGGAGAGTTTTGAATGAGTGATATGTGCTTAAGACAACCCCTAAGTGACAAGAACAATGCAATTATTAACTCCAGGAAAGACAAAAAGTTGGGAAGAGGAGGAAAATTAATTATAGCCTATTATACAGCTCAAATAGAACTGGAATACAAGGCTCTAAAAATATAACCGCTAATTATTAATCTAATTAAAGTTATATATAATGAAAGAGCATGTATGTAGTGGCCATGCAGAGAGGGAGAAAAATAAACCCTCATTTCCATAATGCAAAGTGAATAATGCCTAAAGCAGAAATACCAAGTTACCACAATTGAAATATGTGTAGGGGGCGCCGGGGTGGGTCAGTTGGTTGAGTGTCTTGACTCCTGATTTCAACTCAGGTCATGATCACAGGGTTGTGTGTTTGAGCCCTGCATTGGGCTCCAGGCTGAGTGTGGAACCTGCTTAAGATTCTCTCTCTCCCTTTGCCCCTTTCCCCTGCTTGCACTCTGTCTCTCTCTCTCTAAAATTAAATGTGTGTGTGTGTGTGTGTGTGTGTAGAGATATGGAGGTCAATTCCAAAGAATTAGCTAAAAAAATTCACAGTGACTATCTCTAGGGAAGGGTAAATATTCAGTGAGAAGGCTGTGAACTATTCAAACTATGAACATGTATAGCTTTGATAAGGCTAGATTCTTTTTCTCTTTTTTAAGTATATTTATTTTGAGAGAGAGAGAGAGTGCTAGCAGGCAGAGAGAAAGAAAATCCCAAGTAGGCTCCGCGTGTCAGTGCGAGCCCAAGCTGATGTGGGGCTCAATCTCACAAACCGTGAGATCATGACCTGAGCCGAAATCAAGAGTCAGATGCTTAACCAACTAAGCCATCCAGGCGCCCAATAAAACTAGATTGAAAAAAAAAAAAAAAAAAGGGGGGGGGGAGTAAAAGATGATCTTAAGGGGAAAAATTATCAAAGATGCTTTCCTGAATTTGAAAAACATGAGCATGAAGATTGAAAGAGATGCAAAAAGGCCACGTCTGAGCACATGACCATACAATTTTTAAAAGCTTTAACAGTTTTTATTTATTTTTGAGAGACAGAGTGAGACAGAGTGTGAGTGGGGGAGGGGCAGAGAGAGAGGGAGACACAGAATCCGAAGCAGGCTCCAGGCTCCGAGCTGTCAGCACAGAGCCTGTCATGGGGCTCAAACTCAGGACTGGAAACCATGAACTGTGAGATCATGACCTGGGCCGAAGTCGGACGCCTAACCGACTGAGCCACCCAGGCACCACAACCATACAATTTTAGAATGCCGGTTTATAAAAACAAAAGAGATAGTAAAAGCCTCCGGGAGGGACTGAAGGTTCCTACAGAGGACTAGAAATGAGAATGGCATCAGCCTTCTCAACAGCATCATCGGAAGCTCGAAGACAATGTATCAATGCTTTCCTAATCTTGAGGGAAAAGTATTTCAAATACAGTATTGTGTTTTTAGACTTGTCAGGTTTTCACACTTTCTTAGGAAACTATTAGAAAATATGCATCATCCAAATGTAAACCAATAAAGAAGATCCGGGAAACAAGTGAGTATCTGTCAGCTTAGGTTATGAGACAGTCACAACCAACAGGAAAAGTCCCCAACAAAGTTGAACTTGTACTCACCCAATGTGTTCATCAGGTAGTTCTGTTGTCACCTTAGTGGGGCGGAGGCTGATGCAGTCCTCTATCTGGGACATTATGGCTAGTCTTGCGGCAGAGAGAAAAGAGAGAAAGAGGTTGTAGATCTTACACTTCCACCTTGGAGCGACACATGCCATGGGCCAAAGTAAGTCACATGGTCACTTCTGAGTTTAACATGGCGGAGATGTACAGTCCTTCCATAGAGAGGAACGTCACAAGTCATGGCCTAGGCCATCAAGGGGGTAAGGAAGTATAATTCACCCCAGGGCAGGATTAGCAGATACTTTGAATGGTAATAAAATCTATCCGAAAGGAAACCCCTGCATTGGAGAGAGGCAAAGGGAATACCAGGACAGCATCTGTGAGAAGGAGGAAGAGAGCTTCAGGCAGAAGGTCAGGTTGGGGGAGGGAGGGGGTTGGAAACTGGCACTGGTAGCTTTGTGACAGGTTTGACAGCTAGATGCCGGCCTCTCTGGGTGGGCACGAGAAGACAGAGCGGGGAGGTAAGCAGTCTCTTCGAAAACTTGTAATGTTTCGAAAACTGTTTCTCCTGTGAAATTTTTCGAATACAAATTTAAATTACTTGTTAAGTGGATAGTTTACCTCAACCGTGTCTTGTGTGTTTGTGCCTCTGATGTGCACGCATCCTGAGGTCAGCTCTCCCTGTTCTTCTGTGACAACTTATTTGCGACAACCTCCTCCTCATCCATCTTGGCCCCTCAGTAAAGCACCTGGAAAGAACCCAAAGAAAACAATTGTGTTTTCCAAGAAACCGTGGGAAAACAGCATCAGCAGGCCCGAGGTGAAGACATTTGACTTTCTAAGGATAACAAGCTTACTTTATGCAGTCCTATCCAAATTCTGCATTTTTGTCTGCGCTGCTCTCATGTTAACAAATACCTTAGATATTAGCACTAATAATATAAAAAGATGGGGATTCTCTTGCCTTTTTAACTAGTTCGTTAAGTTCTTGCTTCTTTCCTTCGGGCTTTATGCTCACGCTACGGGTGCCTATTCACAGGAAACAAAGAAAACGTCCATACTAACTGTCTTTGGGGGCTTCAAAAACTTGATGCTTCCCTGTGATTAAGTAAAATACAATTTATCATAGGATGCACCTCAGAAATACCAGAGCACATCTCTTCTCCAGAATAGTGACATTTCTTTTCAATATATGAGCAAAAATGATGAAGTGGTCAGTAATTCTGTCGATTTTAACGCTGAAGTTCACATGTGTCTTGACAAAACACTTCTGGGCTCTGTCAGTTGTGGGTTAGTCATGGATGTTGTCTTGGTGACACTGGAAAACAACACAGCCGACTCATGTCCAAACAGGAATTGTTACTACCTGCACTCAGGTAGAGGATATAGAGGTTTAAACCATGCCCTGAGGGGCATCGCATCTCTGCACAGTGAAAGGCTGTCAAAACCTGGTTAGCTTCTGAGAGAGGAGTCAGTGGTTCTCCTAAAACTAACCATATCGAGGTATTTGACCTTTGTGGTCTGGTACTTAGTGAGGGGCTCTCAAGTTTCTTTTTCTCACACAACACATTTCTACCAATAGCATCCAAAGATGATACCGGGGGGAAGGGGTGCTGTCCATTTTCAAAAGCTCCTCCCACCCACGTTTGAAATCCCTCCCCACTCTCCCCCCTTTTACAAGGAATTTAAAGAGTATTTTTATTTGAGTGTGTAAGGATGATAGAGAAGGAGGGAATAAATCTTTTAACCCATACACATCTCCAGGCAGCAAATGAGAATAAGAACCCTTAAAAATTTCAATGTCATGATTGCTAGTGTCCCTGCTCTGTGTAGACTTAGCAAGGAATCTGGTCTTGTCAGCTAAATTCTTATATTTCAGTATTTGACATACTTTTTTTTTTTTTTTTAGGGACTTGTCAATGATGATTTAGTGTATGTGTATGTTTCTGCACGCTGCATCAACCACAGTGTTGCTTCTTTTAGGAAATATCTTCTTGCCAACAGAACTTTGAGGAGGACAACGTGCACAAGCAGATTTTATATCATTAGGGTTGTGCATTTGCAGATCAGAAAAACAACTTTGTTTCATCCTAATCCGTCGGTTGGAATGAATATCTTCACAGTTCTGAGATCCTCTTAAACTAGGAGGTCCCTTAGGGGCGCCTGAGTGACTCAGTTGGTTAAGCATCTGATTTCTGTTCAGGCCATGATCTCATAGTTTATGGGTTTGAGCCCCAAGTCGGGCTCTGTGCTGACAGCGTGAGCCTACTTTGGACCCTCCGTCCCCCCCTGCTCCTCCCCTGTGCATGCTCTCTCTCTCAAAAATAAATTTAAAAATAATAATAAAATGAGAAGTCCCTTAGTAATCTATTCTCAAACTTCAAATGAGGGTTATAAACATCAGTGAAATGGAATTGAACTTGCTAGAATTTGGTGTGCTCACAGCCCTGGCTCTTGACAGGATGGCTTATCATTCTAGGTTTATGGAGTTTTCCTATCTAGACTGATTTTCTTCCAGGATGGACAACACCCCCCTGCCTCCCAGTGCAATTACCTTGTGTAGCTTCATCTAATGAATCTGCAGGTGTTATCATCTAATATGTTACTCTCTAACACCCTGGAAATGTTACTCATTTCTATTCTATGGCACAGTTGCTAAATCGTTTTTGTAACTGTGGTTTTGAGATGAACCAGTAGAATGCTTTTCTATTTGTGTGTCAGAGTTTCTCATACTTCTTCCAGGAAGGCAGAACTGAATCATTTTCAGGACTTTTTTTTGTTTTGTTTTTAATTGCGCTGTAATTGACATACTATTAGTTTCGCTTTTATATGACCTACTCTGTCATTGTCAGTCCAAGATTAGACAGATAGCGTTTGCTCTTGTGGCCTTCGTGATGCAAGGTGTGAAAAGACTTCTGATCAAAACACTCCTTAAGCGGCTTGCTGCAGCCCGGGAATGTTTACTGGAATTACCCATAGCGCAGCATGAAGCCAAAGGAGCTTAAAAAACACCCTCCCTTTCTTTCCATGAGGGCTTGTCCTAAGTTGTGGCTTCACTGTCAGAGCTTGCTGCACACATACAGGCAGAGCTCCTCTCTTGTGGTAGGAAGTGTATCACCCATTCAGGCAGTAATCTGCCCAACCAGATAGACTCTAAGTGCCGCCAGGCTGGGGACAGAGTCTTACTCATTGCTCTCGTCCAGCACCTCCTTCTGTGCCTGGTTATTGACCTGAGCAGAGTGAACCAAACTCAACACCCGAAACACAGAACACAAGAGACTAGAATCAGAGAGCTGAGTGGAATAGAGAGGGAGGCATGGAAGATTTGTGCTAAAGATTGTGTTCTTAAAATTCTTAAAGGTGAGGATTTATTAAATAAGAGGCCGAGGATTTTTTCCAAGAAAAAAATGGCAAAGTACAAAGACTGTTTGGGGCATACAGGAAACATAGTAGTTTTCTTCACGATTTCGAACTTTCTCTACAAAGGGCAGGGTTGAGGATGGTAACTACATCCCTGGGTCGTTATGAGGAAGAACGAGAAGATCCACGGATCTCCCTTAGCGCTGGGTCCCTGACCCATTGGGAGTGATTAGTATTAGATATTCTTACCATCATATTCATTGCATCCAGTTAAAGGGTAGTTTTGTGTCTCGAATTAAAAAACTGCTGATTAAACTGTTACATGATAATTTCTTACTGTCAAAATTATTTTCTACATATAGAAAGATTTTAGACTTATTTAGACAGATTTTAAAAACCATGTTCCATTCTCAGGCCACATATAAAGAGGAACTCTCGCATGTTCAGAGTCTAGTTCGTTGAAATCACTTTTTGACTCAGAGACGTTGATTTCCGTGTTTTTTTCTCGCAATGTTTTCTGTGATATCAAGTGTTGGAAATGAGAAATGCAGCATTCCTAAAACGTCTCATCTGCCGAATCCCAGATTTTCTCACCAACCACTGGCCCGGACCCTCCTTGCACTTGCTTTGTCTTTCCAGAAAGAGTCCAGAGGGCATTCTCAGGCGACAACCAAATTCACATTCTTTCCTGAATTCCTGCATGTCACATCCTAACCTGCTGCTTCCATGGTCTTCCCCATTGTAAGAGTCACTCAGAACACAATCCCTGGAGTCACTTTTGGCTCTCCTCTGTTTGTTACACCCCTTCAACCCCACCAAGACTCTAAATCCAGAACCTGGCTCCCATCTGTCTTCCTCCACTGCTGCTTCTCTAGCCTAAGGCATCATCATCTTTCACCTATAATCACCCCCAACAGGTTTTTCTGCTTTTGTCTTGGCCCTACTACAGTTCTGTTGTCAGCGCAGTGGCCTGAACAAATCTTGCAAGGCTAAGGCAGCTCTCGTCCCTCCTCTACCTGAAACCCAGCAGTAGCTGTGGCTCTCACTCAGAGTGAAAGCCGAAGTCTTTGCAGTGTTCCCCTCCTCCCCTGGCCCTGCACAATGGATGCTTACCACTTCACCCCTCTCTTCCCCTCCTACTCCCTTCTGGGCACTTCCTCCAGACTCACTAGCCTCCTGGCTGTTTCTTAATCTCACCAGACATGCTCCTGCCTAAGCGTCTTTGCCCTATCTCTTCCCTCTTCCAGAAAACCGCCTCCAGGATCTGCAGACTTAACTCCCTCACCTCCTTCGGGTCTTTGCTCGTGTGCTCACTGAAGCAAGCCTCCCTTGACCACGTGAATTAATACTGCAGTCCGGGCCGCCCCACCCTCTTGAACACACTCCACATTTTCTTTTTCCACAGCACTTAGCAGTGTAACATGCTATAAAATGGACTCATTGATTATGGTTGGTTGCTTGCTAGATTTCTTACAAGGGCAGGCATCTTTGATTTGTTCACTATGGTTCCCAAGTGCCCAGAACGGCGCCTCAGAGGCATCCATTGAATACTTGTTGAATTGTACTGAACTCTGATAAATCCGATGACTGAGACCACCACAAGGTGCAGTGGAAATATATGGAAAATGGCCTGCACTGAGCAGGTTAAGAAAGACTTTGTGAAGGAGCTAATGTCTCAGCTGGACTTGTTTCTGGATAAACAGAGTGAGGAGACCCAAGGAACCATGGGAAGCAATGAGATCACAGATGCAAAGTAGTCCCTTGGGTGTTGTTTCAGGTAGAAATTTAAATCGGACTCAACTTATATTACCGTTCTGAGTAAGGAACTCAAGTCCCATTGGGAAAACCCTTTGTAAACAAATGTGTCAATAAAGCTTAGGTCTGTCTGGCTGTACCTCATTATCACAGTCAGCACTGATAACATTTCATGGTCAAACTGCATTGGCCAGGAATTTCAATCTGACCAGCCCCAATCTTCGTTTCGGTCAGTAGAGTGGCCGGTAATGAAATGATAAGGTTCTGCTAGCCAAAGTAGCAGTTAAGGAAGTTTATAATGAATCTTTAGAAAGAAATGCAATGGCACAGAGCCTTTTCTCATTTGAGGTGTTCTTTCTGTGCACACCAGGGTTGCCTCAGAGATAGAGTCCTAGCTATTCAGTACTTGGGACACAAATCCACTCTCAAATCAGCTTTGTAACTTACAGTGTATGATTTATGTGTTCTTGACAATCTGTGCCATCTGGTGGCTTCATATTAAATAATATTCTTGATAATTAGACATCAAGCTCAGTTGTTTCTAGCTGTTGGAGGAGTGTATGTGCTGTCAGCATGTAAATATAACACATTTTAGAATTGTACATTCTTTACAATGCTTAGCTGCGCCCTTGGAATTTCAGTAGGCAGATCCAAAGCCCTTTCTGGCTTCCCAGTTTTGACTCTTTTCATAGAATTACCTAAGCTCGGTCCCTGGATGACATACATTAATCAATGTGCATTATTTAAACGACTACATCAAATAAATTTTGATCCAGAAGAAAAATATGGCTTAAGCCTCAAGGTGTCAGGGAAACCGAACTTAGTGTACTTTTTTTAAGTTTTATTGGGGGGGGGCAGAGAGAGAGAGGGGGAACGGAGAATCAGAAGCGGGCTCTCCGCTAACAGCAGCGAGCCCAATGCAGGGCTCGAACTCATGAACTGCGAGATCATGACCTGAACCGAAGTTGGACACTCAACCAACTGAGCCACCCAGGTGCCCCTAAACTTAGTGTACTCTCGTGTCTATAAGATAGGACTCATCATAGTACCTATTTAAGTCTTTATGAGAATTAGTATGCCTAACAGGAGTTAATATATGGAAGTCTTTGTTTTTATTAGATTTAATTTTTTAGAACAGTTTTAGATCCACAAAAAAAGGAAACAGTATGGAATATATATACCTATATATCCTCCCCTCACCCTGCCTCAAACTCAGTTTCTCCTTATTAACATTCTGCAGTAGTAGGTATATTTGTTAACAATCAATGAGCCCATATTGATACGTTATTAGTAACCAAAGTCTAGTTTATTTGGATTTCCTTAGTTTTTAGGTAATATCATTTTCGGTGTTAGGACCCAGCCAGGACACTCTATTGCACCCAGTAGTTGTGTCTCCTTAGGTTCCTTTTGCTGTGACAATTTCTCTGACTTTCATGTTTTTGATGACCTTGGCAGTTTTGAGGGATACCGGTCAGGTATACTGTAAAATGCCCCTCTCGTGAAATTTGTCTTTGGCACCTTTGAAGGCTTAAAAAAGTGTTGGCTATTAGTATTATTACTTCATATTCAGATTAAAATGTGGAGCAGAGGTGGGATGTTGGGGGGGAGGTAGTTTGGGTGGACGGTCAGTGTTTAAAAGAAAGATTTATTTTGAGGCTTGGTCATTTTATCAGTGCTGTAAAACTGGACAGATCTGGTTTGCCTGCATCCACCCTTCCGTCTGTCCATTCGATTCAGTAAATATTCACCAAGTCTATTGTAAGGGTAGACGTGTGTTAGATGTTGAGGACTGGATGACAAGGGAAACAAAACTCTCCTCATGGAGTTTCTGGTTAAATAGGGAGATAGTTAATAAGCAACTAAAGGAATAATCTGAAAGATAGCCTGTGACAAGCAAGGAGAATAAGACATTTGTATATTAAAGAGTATCTCAGTAGGGGAGAGGAAGGAGGACGACTTTATTAGGCTACTTTATTAGGATGGTGTATTAGTTAGAGTCAGATCTGACTAGGAGGAACAGAAAATAAAAAAATGGAGGCTTAAGCAAAATGGGAATTTCTTGGTCATGTTCAGGAAGTCAAGGAGGTGGTCCAGAGCCAGTGTGGCAGCTCCATAGCGTCAGGACTCTCTCTCCTTCCCTCTTGTTGTTCTGCTGTGCATGGCTTCATTCCCAAGGATCATCTCATGGTCTAAGACAGTTTCTGGGGCTCCAGCCATCACATCTGAATTCCAGGCAGCATGAAGGTGAACAACACAGACAAGGGAACGGCCATTTTCCCATTTTTGCTTACTTCTTGCTGACCTAAACTTAGCTGTGGCCTTACCTGGCCATTTTACCTAGTCTTTATCCAGGTGGCCAGATATACCAGTTAAACATCAGAAGTGTGTTTACTACAGGGGCGCCTGGGTGGCTCAGCCAAGCGTCCGTCTTCAGCTCAGGTCATGATTTCAGGGTTTGTGGGTTCGAGCCCCACATTGGCCTCTGTGCTGACAGCTCAGAGCCTGGAGCCCGCTTCAGATTCTGTCTCCCTCTCTTTCTGCCCCTCCTCCACTCATGCTTTGTCTCTCGCTTTCTCTCTCTCAAAAATAAACAAGTAGTAAAACAAAACAAAACAAAAAACCCAAAGAAGTGTTATTGCTGTGGAACAGCAGTTGTAAATGCATCAGAATCACCTGCAAGGCTTGTTGAAACACAAGTTTCTCATTCAGTAAGAGGCAAGAAATTGCATTTATAGCAAGTTCCCAGGTGTTGCTACTAATGCTGGTCCAGGACCACCCTTTGAGAACCACTCCCCTAGAAGATGGAGAGCGTGAGTGTTTGGGGAGCGGTCTCTGATTTGGAGCGTAACTTGGACTTTGATCATTCACATGTTTGTACTGAGACAGATTATGCTTTCTGAGGTCAAATGTCTTTAATGTGTCAAGTCTGGATAGCTATGCATAATTTAGTCATTTTTGTAAGAGCTTGGTGTTTTGGTTGTCTACTGCTATGGAACAAACTACCCCCAAACAAACTGAATTAATCCGCTTGTGATTTTGGAGGTCTGCAATTTGAACAGGACTCATGGAGAAGACTTGCCTCTCTTCTCCATATGCGGGCCGGTTGTGACTAGGGCTGGAGGGTGCATTACGGCTCCACTCACACGGCTGGGGCTGGGCGCCTTGGTGCTTCTCCAGGAGACTCTTACTAGTAGTATAGGCTGAACGGCCTTACCTGGAGGCTTGGGGCTCCAAGAGGATGAGATGGAGATTCTAAGGCTTCTTGAGTCCTGAGCCTAGAAATCACACTGAGTCAGTCCCTCCTGCCAGATTCTGTCGGTCAGAGCGAATCACAAAGCCAGCCCAGATTCAAGGGGAGAGAGGAAGTAGACTCCAACTCCTGCAAAGAGTGACAAAGTCACCTCAAAAAAGAGCACGCGGTTGAGAGGGATTATTGTAACTGTCTGGTAATAGTCTGACATAATCGGGAATGAGGATGTCAATTTCATAATCGGAATCCCTTACACTTGTAACTATGAACATAGACCATTCATTCATTGTACTTTATCCTTACCAGGACCAGGCACTTCCAAAATTTTTTGGTGCACCGCTAGAAAAGAAGTGTGGCAAGATCAACAAGAGGTAAAGAAATACTCTTTGTGGAGATGTGTTTAGAAACACACACACACACACACACACACACACACACACACATACACAATGTATGGTATCATATTACAATCAGGATTGTAGAAAGTCTTGTTGGTTATTGTAAAAAGTTTTCCCACGCCTTTATAGATATAAAAGCTCAAACACGAGGAGAACGCGATTTGGAAATAAATTCATAAGTATTTTCTTGTTGGCCTTCTTTAGGCACATGGCTATTTTGATTGAAAGTTGTGATCTCAAGTTTTGAAAGTCAGCATTTAAAAAGTAATGTTCTCACACCCATTCACTGTGAATTAATGCTCTAAAAGAGGTCAAGTTTACAGTATATTTTTATTTGTCGTATGATACAGGCTAAGGGTAAGAGCCTCTCCTCCCACCCCTAATGAAATCTCTACAGGTGCTTGAAATTTTATCAGGAGTGACTGTGTGTTCAGGCACTGCTCATCTTTGCCGGATTCTTACGTAGCAAATACTTCTGGGAAGGGAAGAGTGGACGTAAGTGGCACTGGATTATGAATAATTTAGAGGAACAGTCTTCTCAGAGAATCCTGAGAGTCCTGGATGCCTTTGGAAGAAGGGGTTGCTGAAGGCAGGCACTTGGCAGGATGGGGTGGGAGGGTGGAGATGGCTAAGATAGAGTTACCAAGCCCCAATTTCTCTGCCTCGAACAGACTGCTGCCTAGGTGGCATGCATTAGGCTCAGGTGATGTTAAAATAACCAATTCCGTACTGGCTTTTTGTTGTGGAGAGAACATTTTGTTCCTATCATATGATATCATACATTCTTTGTGTGTGTGTGTGTTTCTACACACATCTCCACAAAGAGTATTTCTTCACCTCTAAAATAACTCCAGCCTCCTGCTTTGAGGTCTTTCTCTTACAAGAACTTTCAGCTTTTGTGATTTTCTTTTGGCACGGAGTACCTCTTCCAGCCCTTCCTTCTCACCCTATTTTCCAAGGGCCAGCGGACAGTGCTGGCGTTCTCCTGGGCCTGTAAGGTTTCCGGCCCGCTGTGGGAAAATTCCAGCTCGGGCGGGGACCATGCTGCTTGTTCACCAGGTGTTGAACGGACCGCAGAGCGGAGCTGCCCCACAGCCTGTGCTTTCCTCGTTTGAATAGCAAGCTTATTTCCGTCTTTGATTTTCTGAAGGGCACTTGGTCTCTCCTTTTCATGTGTGCCTTGGCCCGGGGAAAACTAATCCAACTCCGAAGCCCTGAAGAGTTACATTTGAGGGAGCTGCCTTTGTTCAGGGAGCTAACCCAGGGTGATTTGATTATTCCCGCAGAAAGCCAGGGCCTGCTTGGCGGTTCAGATGAAAAGCTCTGTGACTAACAGGATTCTTTCTTTTTTTGGGTTACATTTCTCCCATTAGCTGCCAGGTTGTTTCACAACATTTCTCCGGGCTGAAGTGATTTATCACGCAGGGGGAAAGAGAAGTGGGGACTGTCTGCTCTCCTTTTACCTCCTGCCAGCCGGGCTCCTGCTCCTGCAGGCAGGACAGGCCAACAGCCGTTACTTAGGTGGGGTGAGTCGAGAAAAGGAAACTTGACTCACAGCGGTTACCGATCTGGAGAAGGCCCGGGATATGGGGCAGTGAGCCAGTTGGGGTGCAGTCTGCCTCCTGGTTCTCCCTCCTGGAGCCAAAGGCTCTTGGAAGACAAGGCTTATGTTTTGCAGCCGAAGTCAAGATGGAGGTCCTTCTGCTGTGGTCCTGGGGATCTACTCCATACCGATTTTACAGTGCGCCAGAGGCTGCTGACCTGGCACCGGAGTGGCCAGGCATTCTGTCTCTTTTAAGCCTCCGTTGCAGGCTTCCTCCCCGACCCCCTAAGCTGCTTGGCGGGATCCCAGGGGATACCCACAGGCTGTTGAAGTCTTCTCTTGTTGCAGTGTCCCGTCTTGCTCTCCTCAGTCACTCTTTTCTTCCCAACCGCTTCAGGGAGACGAACATGTGTTTTTGAAAATAAGTGGCAGTCGGGCAAATCCAATTAGTAGCTTAGTGTCATGACAATAGCTGAAGAGCCGGGTGATAAAAGCCTCTCTAGTCTTGACAGCTTGCAGAGGTCCACCTGAAGACCAGGTGAGCCTTGGGCAAGGAATGAATTGGAGGAAGGCGCTAATTTGCTAACAAGGTGGCCCAACCAGATGTCAACCAGTGCAGAACAAATGTAAATACGGTCCCTGCCCACCCCCCCCCCCCCATCCTGCTTGGGGAAATCTGTGCTGATGAGTCCTCCAGCCTTCAGCCTCTGTGGGTGGGCTCCATCTAACCCCTAGAAGCACCGCAGTTTCTGAGCCGGTCCTGACGAGTAGAGAGTGTACCAGTGTTCTGTAAAGGTGTAACCAGGAAAAGAGAGACCGTGCTGAGCAGTTGAAAGAGAGGGAATTTAATGCACGTAACTGTTTATACAGGAGGGGGGCGGGGAGAGCTGAGAACCCAAAGAACAGTAACAGCTGAAAGCCACAGTTACTTCTAAACTGGAAGCCAACGGGGGGAGATGCTTGTTTACTAAAGCGGGGGAGGCATGAGGGTCGTGTGATGGAAAACCACCTTGGGTCTGTCTGGTGAAAGCCGGAGCCAGAGAGGAGATGCCAGAGACACTGCCTTCAGCAGAGAGAGAGGGGGGGGGGGCAAAATACCCCGGGAAACACAGCTCACAAGGGTCAGTCTCCTGGGATCCAGCACAGAGCAGCAGAGATAAGGGCTGACCCAGGCAAGGAGGCTGTGTGTGCAGGTGGGGGGGGGGGGGGCAGAGAGGGAGGTAGGGAGACATCACGCAAGAGAGCGCTCCCACTCAGAATCGAGTCTTCCTGGGAGCAAAGCTTGTGTGTTCAGTTCCAGAAATGACTCCTGGCTGCCATGAAATCTACCACTCCTGTCAGCGGCTAGTACGGGAGAGCGTAGTGGTCAAGAGAATTACTGTATATAGTTCTTGCTAGGAATGTGGTTCACATGGATGTATGCATTTATTCAAAAAGCACTGAACTATAATATTTAATTTATACCTCAATAAAACATAAAAATATACACACATAAAGAACATCAGGCTCTGGAATCCCACTGTCTGTTTGCAAATAGCTAGCTCCAGACTGAATTGTGCCTCCTCCTTCCACCCCCCAAGTTCATATGCTGAAGCCTTAGCTCCCAATGTGACTGCACTTGGAGATAGGGCCTTTAAGAAGGTCACTAAGGTTAAATGAGTTTATAAGGGTGGGCCCCTAATCTGATAGGATGGGTGTCCTTATAAGAAGAGAGAGAGAGGTGCCTGGGTGGCTCAGTCGGTTAAGCGTCTGACTTCAGCTCAGGTCATGATCTCATGGTTCATGGGTTTGAGCCCTGCATCAGGCTCTGTGTTGACAGCCTGGAGCCTGCTTCAGATTCTGTGTCTCCCTCTCTCTCCACCTCTCTGCTTGCCCTCTGTGTGTGTGTGTGTCTCTCTCTCTCAAAAATAAATGAACATTAAAAGAATTTTTTTAGTAAAAAAAAAAAAAAGAAGAGAAAGAGAAGCCAGTGATCTTTCTCTTTCCCACATGAAAGAAAGTCTGTACGAGGGCGACAAGAAGGCGGCCGTCCGCAAGTCAGGAAGAGAGGCTTCACCAGAGAACAACTCTGCCAAGCACGGCCATCTTGCTCTTTGAGCCTCCAGAATGCCGAGGAAATGAATTTTTGTTCTGAAACCACCCAGGCCGTGGTGCTGTGCTGCAGCAGCCTAAGCCGACTAATATACTGGGCTGTGTGATTTTGAGCAAATCACACATCTGCCTACCTTAGTTTCTTCATCTGAAAAATGGAGATAATAAAAATTCCCCCCTCACGGGGTTTTTGGGAGAATGAAGCAAAATACGAGCACTCGCCATCCAGTAAGTATGCACCTGTAGCTCTTGCTGTCCAGACCCTTGAACTTCTGCCTCGGTATCCCTGCCTGGAATTCTGGGTCCCACCTATCCTCAGGTGCTGTCTCCAGCCCCTTGGCCTCACACAAGATCTTGCTGCTCTCCCTGTGTCCTCCTCCTGGCCTCCTCCAGCCAACATTTGGGGTCCAGCTGGCATTGCTCAGAACTGTCACCTGCCTTTCTTTTAGCTGTCTGTGCTCCACTTGGTGACGCCATCTCTGCCCCGAGAGTGTCATGTCCTTACAATTACGCACTTTGGTCCATTTACCTAGTGGCTTGTGGCTGAGCCAGCCGTATCAGTTTCCCATGACCCCTTCCTTTCTGGTCCTGGTTCCATCCCACCAGCCTGGGTGCTTAGGTTGGCCCGGCATACTGCTCACCTCCTTGAGTGATGCAGGCTACTTGTGCAGACGCTCGGGGCTGTGGCCATTCTAGATTTTTCTGTCTAGAAATGCACTGGGCTGGAGAGGGGTGAGTGGATGAGCTTGCTTTTATTTGTATAGCAAACATGCTGTTTTGTTTGTTTGTTTAAAACTCACACTGTGGGGCGCCTGGATGGCTCAGTCAGTTAAGCGTCCGACTTCAGCTCAGGTCATGATCTCGCAGTCCTTGACTTCGAGCCCCGCGTCGGGCTCTGTGCTCACGGCTCGGAGCCTGGAGCCTGCTTTGGATTCTGTGTCTCCCTCTCTTCCTGCCCCTCCCCCGCTCATGCTCTGTCTCTCTCTCTCTCTCTGTCAAAAATAAACATTAAAAAAAAATAAATAAAAAAAAAAAACTCACACTGTGGATTTACTAGGGTTGGCTTTTGGGGAAATGGAAACTATGTTTGTGGGGGGGGGGGCGGGTTGGGGGCGGTAGTCAGAGGCAGATTGGATACAACTTCCCAGCCTCAGTCCCTTACTGGGCACGTTGTTGCTAGTTTTATGTGGTCTGGGAATCTGTGGTTGGCTGTCTGAGGTTTGCTGGGTCGTTTGTAAAGCAGGGGTTCTCAAGTTTGTAATGAATCGCGCCTCTTAGTTTCCAGTTACCGCATATCTCAAATTTAACGGCACAAAGCAACACACACTTATTAGCTCAGGGTTTCTGAAGTTTTTAGCCTCTTAAAATTACATAAATGGCACAAGCTGGTAAGAACAAGTTTAAACATCGAGAAGATTATAAAGTAAACATGATGCGTGTGTCCCTAACCTACTCTGTTCCAACTCTCCCAGAGAAATGATGACCCAGTCTTACTAGTTACTGTCAGCACATCTATCTGCATTTTTTTTGCATGCTTAGAGGAACATATGCTCACACACTACACTCCCTCTTTTTTTTTTTTTTTAACAAGGATGCGCTCATACTTAGGTGGGACTTCTGTTTGCAAGTGATAGAAACTCTACCTTGACCATTTGGGGCAAAAAGAGGAACTCACTGGCAGAAGAATTTAAACCACAGGACTCAGTCCCTTGGGCTTTTGTCTCTGCTTCTCTCAGACCAGCATTCTCCACAAGCTGGAACTCTGGTCACGAGAAGCTGCCTGGCTCCCCACTCCAAGCTTCCCGTGCAGAGGGCTTATCCCTCGCCTTCAACTAAATAAAGCATTCCCAAGAAGGATGTTGATCGGTCATGAGTATCATTTAAGGTGTTTTTGGGGGGAACCTGGGTGGCTCCGTGGGTTAAGCATCTGACTTTGGCTCAGGTCATGATCTCTCAGTTTGTGAGTTCGAGCCCAGCGTCGGGCTCTGTGCTGACAGCTCAGAACCTGGAGCCTGCTTCGGATTCTGTGTCTCCCCCTCTCTCTGTCCCTCCCATGCTCATGCTCTGTCTCTGTCTCTCAATAATAAATAAATGTTAAAAAAAAATTAAAGTACTTTTGGCTGCAAATAACAGAAACCCCAAGAGCGAGTGACTTAATAGGGGTTTATTCTTTTCATGGAACAAGATGTCTAGAGGTACACGGTTGTTCTTGTAGCCCAGTGATGCCATAGATCTGGGTCAGTTTCTTGGCAATTCTCTTTGTCTTCCCCTCGGGGTTGCAAGGTGGGTACAGCAGCTGTAAACATCATGTTCTCATTTGACAGTGTCTTTTTTTTTTTTTTTTAAGTTTATTTATTTGGAGAGAGACTGAGACAGTGTGAGTCAGAGAGGGGCAGAGAGAGAGGGAGAGACAGCGAATCCCCAGCAGGCTCCGCGCTGTTAGCACGGAGCCTGATGGGGGGCTCGAACTCATGAAACCGAGGGATCATGAGCTGAGCCAAAACCAAGAGTCGAACTCAACTGAACTTAACTGACTGAGCCACCCAGGCAGCCCAGCTTCTCTCAAAAGCAAAACCTGAGACAAAGGCTTTTGTGATGGCAGGGAGATGATGGCAGGGAGCGGGGGTAAGGACTGAGGGAGTGAATCGGGGAAAGAGGGACAGCCAACAGAAGGATGCATTACTGACCTGCTGGCACCTCCCGAGGGGCTTATGAACTACATCTCAGGACTGTCTGCTGGGGGACAAAGAGGGAAACATTTTTCTATCCACAAGCTCCCTCCTCCCCTAACAAAACAATATGACAATAAACATATTTTCCAGTCAGCGTATGTGTATGTGGTATACACAGCCCATAGCCACATTATCATACAGATGAACCACACTTACGTATTCTATTAATGGATATTTACACTGGTTTTATATCAAGTTGTCATAAACATTGAAAGGGGCTCCCCCCCGCCCCGCTCTGGTCCCAGAACCAAGGAACTTTCATCCCATTTCAGGACTTTGGCACATTGAAAAAATATAGCAATATTTCATCTTGCCAAAACATAACTAATTCACACTAACCTATTCAGAGCAAAAATAGAAAAGAGGTAAAAATAGCCAAATAGGTGGCAAAGAGTCACAAATTCCAGCTGGAATGGGCAGTCGTGTGTGCGATGTCACTCCGGCTTGGGCTGAAATCTCACGTACTTGTAAGAGACAGCTTTGTTAGCCTGTCCAATCTCACTTTGCTTACAGTTCTAACTAGCTTGGTATCCTAGTCACTATTTCCACAAATGACAAGGGGAAGGAAGCCACTCAAGGAAGCCACACTGCCAGCTCAAACCAGAAGGGGACCACAGACGGCAACAAAAACAACACAGCAGAAACAACAACCCAAAACCTTTTTTTTTTTTAATGTCCCAAACATGCAAAAGAATACTGGTATTTTACCGACTCTGTGGAACAGGAAAAGAACGGAGGTTCACAGCCAGAAAGAATTGTCGCAATCACGTTCGGAGTGCTCTTTCCAAGGCGTGGAAATGAAGGATTTGTTTTTTACTGTTGTATCTTTTCACGCAGTATTGATTCAGTACCATTGTTCTTGTTGCGCAATATTTTGGGGAGATTTCCCAATATGTAGGTTTCAAATGATGAAAACGTTGATTCTAAAATCTCTGGGGAACATCACTGTCCAAACAACTGGTTTCCATGGAGTTTTAGCCGAGAAGTTTCATCCAGCAAATTGGTTGGGTAACCACAGAGAATGATTTCTCTGCCTCTCTGCACCAGGGGGTGATGCCGACCAGACTTCGCCTGTAAACCAGGGCGGTGATGCTCCATTTCGTGAGTACACGGGGACAGTCACCGGCCATCCTTGCACAGTGATGCGTTAAGTCAGGTAAGCAAGTATTGAGACTTTTATCCATCCTCCTAGAAAATTTCCAGAAATGTTAGAGGTGAGCTGGAATGGAGGGGGCAAGAAAATAATCTGTCTCCAGTAAGAAAGGAATTTGGGAACTTTTTCTGCGAAAGTTCTATATATAACAAAATGTCACTCATTTCTTGCTCAGTTTGTCTAATTAGGAAATGGTTATATCCCAGCTGTGGCATCAGTTAACCAGGATATTAGTGGCTTCGTGAGTGTGGCATCAGTTAACCAGGATATTAGTGGCTTCGTGAGTGTGGCATCAGTTAACCAGGATATTAGTGGCTTCGTGAGTGTGTGTGCATGTGTGTGCTCCCAGTGCTCCCTTGAAATTTAGTTAGTAGCATTGACTAGAGAATTTTTTTGCTTTGTTCCAGAATCTTGTTACTTATTATTGTTATTAATGTTACCACTCCATTTTGGCCATTCACTTCTTGCCCAGTATTTCTTCCTCTGTTCTTCCTGGGTGTTTTGTTTTGTTTTACATGTTGTGGTAGACCAAATAAGGGCCCCCTGCAAAGGTATTCCTGCCCAGAAATGGTGTGTATGTTTCACTACATGGCAAGAGGAATGGAGGCTGCAGATGGAATTAAACTTGCTCATCAGCTGGCCTTAAAATAATGAGATTATGCTGGATTATCTGGTGGGCCAATGTAATCATGGGATTCCTTTACAGGGCAAGGCAGAGGCAAAACAAAACAAAACAAAACAAAACAAAACAAAACAAAACAAAACACACACAAAACAAAACAAAACTCAGAAACAGGGAAATGGCACTGTGAGGAAGGCCTCCCACAGATGACTTTGAAGGGAGCCACAAGCTAAGGCATGTGCAGCCTCTGGAAGTGGAAAAGGGGAGAAAAATAGATTCTTTTCTAGAGTCTCCAGAAAGGAATGTAGCCTTGCTGACACCTGGTTAGTCCAGGGAGACCCATGTGGAACTTCTGACTTCCCGAACTCTGAGATAATCAATTTCAGTTCTCTTAAGCCACCGTGTTTGTGATAATTTATTCCAGCGGCAATAGAAAAAAATGAAAGCATGTGTTTATAAATTACATTTAAGACGTATTTATGAAGTGTTTGCTGTGTGCTCAACATTGTGCGTGGGGAGAAGATACAAAAGTAACGGAAATGTTGTCACACCTTCTCACAAGTGATTGGTATTTCAGAGGATGAAATAAAGTTTATTTCTGTTATACACACTATTACCTATCATTATGTAATGCTCATAGTTGCATAGGCAACGTGATTGATCTAATCATCCATGTTTCTTGGTGCCTTTTCTGTGCCAGGCACTGTGTATGCAATAAGGGAGATACAGTGCTGAACAGATACAGTTACTTAATATGACCAGGAAGAGCTGTTCATTTCTGCTACAACCCAGTCTGCTCCTCCTGCAATCTTTTTCCTAATCTCCCAGTTCCTCAAACTCCAGATCTACAAAATCATTGGAGCAGAGGTTTTCAACCAGTGGTGTATGTGATTGCTGTGGTGGACGTGAAGGGGCAGGTGAAAATACAATGCCTAGCCCTGGCCCTGGAGATTCAGACCCAGTAGTCTGAAGAAGCACTGGGCTATAGGTTTTTTGGTAAAAGCTCCCAATGTAATTATTTACCTTGTTTTAGAGAGTGAGATAAATAGAGCACTAATGGGCTACAAAAGAAATTACATGTTAAATATTTTTTTTAATGTTTATTTATTTTTGAGAGAGAAACAGAGATAGAGAGAGAGAGAGAGAGAGAGCCAGCAGGAGAGGGACAGAGAGAGAGGGAGACAGAGGATCCAAAGCAGGCTCTGCACCAACAGCAGAGAGCCTAACGTGGGGCCTGAACTCATGAATTGTGAGCCAAAGTCGGGCGCTTAACTGACTGAGCCACCCCGGCACCTCTTGTCTTTTATTATCATATAGGTGGTATCATGTTATTTAATTACAATGTAATATGATTATAAATTAACAACAAGAGAGTCACTCAAAATCTATACATTTGGGAATTAAAACACATTCCTAAGTAATTCAGTTTTTGGATAAAAGAGGGAGTCAGGGGGCGCCTGGGTGGCTCAGTCGGTTAAGCGTCAGGCTTCGGCTCTGGTCATGATCTCGCGGTCCGTGGGTTCAAGCCCCGCGTCGGGCTCTGGGCTGACAGCTCAGAGCCTGGAGCCTGTTTCGGATTCTGTGTCTCCCTCTCCCTCTGCCCCTCCCCTATTCACGCTCTGTCTCTCTCTGTCTCAAAAATAAATAAATGTTAAAAAAAATTTAAAAAAAAAAAGAGGGAGTCAGGGTAAAATCGCAAAATATTCAGAATGAAACCGCAAGGAAAGTAGCAGGTATCAAAACTGTAGAAAGCAGCCCACGTGGCATTCAGAGAGAAATTTCTCGCCCGAAGGTTATTAGAAAATAAGAAAGATTGAACATCAAGTACCCAGCTTAAAAAGATACAAAAGAAACAACAACAACAAAATCCCGAAGAACGGACGAGTTTACAGACGTTTAAATACAGAAGCAAAATTAATGAAGCAAAATGATCTTAGTGGAATTAAGAAGACCCCAAATTTGTTCTTTAAAAAAAAAATGAATGAAACAAACTTCGGTTTTAATAAATAAATGGTATTCGTAGTGACAGCAGCGACAGTGGTAGTAATAATTCAGAAACGTGTATATGATGCTCGGTGTCAGACATTTATTCCCCGCTAGGCATGCGTGTGCTTCCTTACGTTTCTGGGCCCTCTCATCCGTGAGTCAAATGCTGGCCCTTGAACTGTCAGCAGAGTAGCAGATGTGCTGGTCAGAGCCTGTGTAGGATCCTGTCGCTCTGTTTTTTCCGGTCCTGGTGCTGCTGTGAGCTTGCAGGCCAGGTGCCGAGATAGTGAAGCAGCCTGGATGACTATGTCCCCAAAGAAGGACGGGTACTCTGGGGAGTTGTTCAGTTGACATAGCACTCTGTGGGAGCAAGAAATGTAACTTTCCTGGGCGAAGTCACTGGCTCACGTTTTAATGCAGCATAGCCTGTCTCCTCCTGACTGAGCCACGTTTCATAGAATGTGTGCGTTCTAGAGTACCTCTTGGTCATTAGATAGATAAACACCTACAACTTGGTCAATGTATTGTGAAAGTGTAGCTGCAGGAAGAGTGGAAAAGGAAGAAGCTGAACTCTTCAGAGTTTGTTAATTTTCCTGCTCATTGCCAGACAAATATGGCTGAAGTCCCAATCATTTACCGAGACCTACTGGCCCAGGTTGTTTGTGTCCACAAACATACATACACCTCAAAGCCTGTAGCAGGGAAGGGTTTCCAGATTTCTTCACTGTCTTCTGTTTAGAATATTGCTTTGAATTTGTTCATGTACTGTTGCTTTAGAAAGATAGTAAGACTCGCCATCAGCTCCTTTTTTGAATGTCTAATTCCAATAGGCTATTAATGTGATTTATCGCAATGAACTCGTTACAGCATTTTCCACCAAAATGAGAAACTGGAAATAAAACACAACTGACGGGTCCCTGCATTAGGTGACTTGTAACTGAATTTGATCTGATTTCAATGCTAATTCTCATGTTCAGAGTGCAAAAGGGCAAGCCACTCATTCACATTCATTGAGACGCTAGTTCCGTATTATTTGTGTAAGTACGTTTGAAAGTCTCATATTTCTGAAATGTATGGAATATTGAGGCATGCAGTGGTTTGGCATATGAAGTCAGCTTGTCTGAGTTCATATCCTAACCCTAGCACCTTACTAGCTGGGTGAACATGGGCATTATTAAATCATTATTAAACTGAGACTCAGTTTCCCGTTCTGTAAAGCGGGAGCGACAATAGCTACCACCTCAAGGAGTTATGGTGGGGGTTAGAGGTGACCCTCCACGTAAACTGCTCAGTAGGTGTTGTTGTGGATGCCGGTGGTGGGGTGGTGACGCTTATGACCGGGCAGGTTTGAGAGTAGTCCGGTCACACGGGGCTGGCCCTCAGGAGCAGCTCTGCCTCTTACTGCCTGGGCATCTTTGAGGAACGTACCTTCTCTCATTTTCCATTTTCTCACACATGAATGAGGATGATTATAGTTATCTGGTACACCTGTTGGGAAGATGAAATCAAATAGAGTATTAAAAATAGTGTTTAGCAAAGAGATGGGTACACAAGGCACTTAAGAAATGATAGCTATTATTATGAAAACCGAAAATTGGAAAACTGCTATTTAGTTTACCTATATAGTACAGATATCATTCAAACTAATATTCCCTCTTACCATGACCTTCCACTCCTTCCTGTGGCATTAAACATCGCGATTATTATTTTCTGAATTACAGGTTAGATTCTGATACCAAGAGTTCCAATATGCTATCTGATTTTTTTTTGTTTTTATTTTTTTTTTAATACCTACGTTTCATGAAGTTTCATACTTGGAAATTTGAAAATCTTTTTATTGTCGTGATACAGACTTGACTTGTCCCCACTGGGCTTCACTTGCAGTCCACGTTTTTTGCTTTTCCTCTTTTTTCTCCTTCCTTCCTTTTCCCCTCAGTCTTCCTTCTAATCTTTCATCCTTGACTTCTTCCCTTTCTTCTTTATAATTAGAGACACGTCCCCACTATAATCCTGGAAACTCCCTGTAACACGAAGGACTAGATCTGTTCTGTGGAACAGCAACACCGAGAAAGCAACCTCAAGTGAACGCTGATCTTTTTGGGTACCATATGTCCGTTTAATGATCATCTACTCTGCCATACAGAGGCTACTATGGCGCCTATGGTTTTTGCTCTCATTTCTGCCTAAACTTGACATTCTTCCAATGCACTATTAATTTCAGGTTGCGAACGTTGGATACTTTTTTAACCTATGCTTCTTTCTTCGATGTTACTATAAACCTATTAGCCTTCAATTGTCTCTTGCTTACTAATTTTAAGTCTTTAAAGAAGATGACACAACCAAATCTAGTTTTGCAAAGTACCTCAACAATATAAAAAGGTATTATTGCTTTTGGGTCAAGTCCTGGCCACGCAGGGAAAGTGTTCCAGGCAAAGCCAACAAATTTCTTCCTCAGTTGCCAAGACTATATCCATTTGTTTATTGGCACCAAGTTGTGGGCGAAGCTGAGTTATCTAGATTGCCTCCAATAAAGAAGATTCTCACTTCCTGAAAACGGTATGTTTCATTTCTGGAGAGGAGCAAGTACCAGTGGTGTTGATGCTACTGTTAATATTAATAGGTATTGTGTGGGGCTTATTGCCTTTTCTCTGAAGAAGGGAAGGTCATCTTGAGGTTCGGGGAACCGTGCAGGGAATCCTTTCTCCAGGCACATCTGACAAGGCTCTTGGGAGAACAAGGGTGGGAGAAGCAGGAGCAGATTTGTGGTCAAGGTGGCAGAGTTGTGCCCATCCATTTTGGGGGGGCAAGATGGCATAATGGGGAAGAGCCCAGGCTCTGGAGGCAGACCTAGCCCGCTTCAAGAGCCAGCTTTACTGTTTGTTAGTTGTATATGACCTTGTATAATTGTCTAACTTCGCCAAGCTTTGGTTTCTTCATCAATTATTTATTTTTTTTAATGATTTATTTTTTAGAAAGTTTTATTTTTATTTATTTTGACATGGAGAGAAAGCAGGGGAGGGAGAGAGAGAGAGAGAGAGAGAGAGAGAGAGAGAGAGAGAGAGAGAATCCCAAGCAGGCTCCTCACTGTCAGTACAGAGCTTGACATGGGGCTCGAACCTCGAACTCACAAACCATGAGATCATGACCTGAGCTGAAAACAAGAGTCAGACACTTAACCGACTGAACCACCCAAGCGCCCCTCTTCATCAGTTAAATAAAAGCAATAATGGTGGCTTTCCTTCAGGGCTGTGGTGAGGATTGAGAGAGAGCATGCATGGAAACCATTCAACACCGGGCCAGGCACGTGTTGAGCTCAGTAAATGTTTAGTATTGTCATGGCTGGTTTTAGAATTACTATTATGTTACTATCCTTACTAAATTCTACAATTTAATAATTTAGGTGAGAGATGAGGGGTTTTTGCCTCTTCCAATCAGTCGTGTGATCCTTGACTTCCACCCCTGGCTTTAAAACAGGAATGGCTTATTTCTGCTCATGTGTTTTGTTTTTGTTTTTTTCTGTCTGTTTGACTACAAAGAGGATAAATCATCATCTGTCCTTCCTTCCCACTCTTTTTCTTATCCATTTGAATACAATAAAATACCTTGCCTAATGTGGGTTTTGCGCTAAGCCACATAGACATCAGAGAAATGTGGTCGCTTGCTCCTGCCATTTGAAATGGGGATTTGGCTACAGTGAATCCCTGCTGATGAGAGAGAGTTCTAGAGGTCTCAGGGCCCTGACTGTTTGGGTCTGAAGGACTCGGGCTCTCGCTACCTCTCGGGGTGACTTCATTTTTGGAGTCTGGGGACTCTGATGGGCTGCTTTTGGTCTGGTGTCAGGGGACTCTGCAGACATCTGCGTGACCTTCCCAAAGGCCTCTTCCTCCCTGATTAGCACGTGCTGGGGTGTAAGGTGAGTGTCATCTCAGTTCTCCCTGGCCTTTGTCAGCTGCATGGATGCTGGGAGCCTCCGGCTGAAACTGAGAGGTGGCCAGGAAACAAAGGCCTGACAATAGATGGGGCAAGGTCAGTAGTGAAGCTGCAAGGCTGAAATCATAATGTGTGCACCGGGATCTTTTTGGCTTAAGTGACCTGTGGTTGCCATATCACTTCATTTTGTTTTTATGAATATATTTCTTTACTTACAGAGTGATTTCACATTGAGTAGAAAAATTCAGTCTTTTCCTCCCTGTGTTTTCCTTTACTGTTACGTGCCTATCACATTTGCAATGCCTCTGACACATCGATCACCAGATATGTGACCCCCACCAAGCAATTCTCTGACACCAGTGGGTGTTCTACAGTTCGACTTAATTCTGACATTACTTACCTGGAATTAGGGTCAGATCCCACAGGTCAACAGTTCGGTCAGGAAACGCAGATTGTAGGTCCCCAGGCTACCCACAACTTCTATCTAATTGACCATTGAAGTTCTTATGGCCTCTTCCTCAGGTTTGATTAATTTTACTAGAGCGGTTCACAGAACTCAGGGAAACACTTATGCTTAACAGTTTATTGAAGGATCTGATGAAGGAAACAGGTGAAGAGCCGGGTGAAGAGATACATAAGGCAAGGTCTGGGAGGGTCCCAAGATTCTGTCCCCATGGAGTTGGGGTGTGTCACCCTCCAGTACATGGATGTATTCACTAGCCTTGAAGCTGCCTGAACCCCATTACATGGGGATTTCATGATGATTTCATGAGACACGATCAGTGATTAGCTACATTTCTAGCCCTTCTCCCTCCTCAAGAGAATGGAGGGGGGGGGTGTGGAGCTGAAAATTCCAAGCTTCTAATCATGGCCTAGTCTCTCCCGTGACTACCTTTCATCCAGGAGAGACATCCAGGAGCCCACCCGGATTCACCTTATTAGAACACAAGACATCCCTATCACCTAGGAAGTTACAAAGGACCTCTGTGCCAGTAATGGGGGGGCAGAGACCAATATGTATTTTCCATTACCTTACATGCACACATCAACTGGTATGATCGTCACAATGACCTTATTTATTTATTTATTTATTTATTTATTTTAATATCAAATTTATTGTCAAATTGGTTTCCATACAACACCCAGTGCTCATCCCAAAAGGTGCCCTCCTCAATGCCCGTCACCCACTTTCCCATCCCTCCCACCCCCCATCAACCCTCAGTGTATTCTCAGTTTTTAAGAGTCTCTTATGGTTTGGCTCCCTCCCTAACTTTTTTTTTTTCCTTTCCCCTCCCCCATGGGTTCCTGTCAAGTTTCTCAGGATCCACATGAGAGTGAAAACATATGGTATCTGTCTTTCTCTGTATGACTTATTTGACTTAGCTTAACGCTCTCCAGTTCCATCCACGTTGCTACAAAGGGCCATATTTCATTCTTTCTCACTGCCACGTAGTAGTCCATTGTGTATATAAATCACAATTTCTTTATCCATTCATCAGTTGATGGACATTTAGGCTCTTTCCATAATTTGGCTATTGTGGAAAGTGCTGCTATAAACATTGGGGGTACAAGCGCCCCTATGCATCAGCACTTCTGTATCCCTTGGGCAAATTCCTAGCAGCGCTATTGCTGGGTCATAGGGGAGATCTATTTTTAATTTTTTGAGGAACCTCCACACTGTTTTCCAGAGCGGCTGCACCAGTTTGCATTCCCACCAACAGTGCAACAACAACCTTTTGAGGCAGGCAGGGGCAGTCTTGGCTCCTATGTAACAAAGAGGAAAATGGAGACTTTCCCTAATAAGTCTTCCTAATTAGGTGGCTCCTGGCTCCCGTTCCAAGTTTAGAGTGTTTTTGGCTGGGCTGACTTTATTGCTAGGTAAAGACAGTGGTGTGGCTTGAGGTCCATTGGGACAATCTCCAGGCACCAAATTACTTCTACTTTTCTGTAGTGATTTTCTGAAATTCTATCATTTTGAGTCAATCGTACCTTTGATTGAGCCAGTGTCTCTCCAAGCCCTCTCTTTCAAAATGCAAAGACTCCCTAGCAGGGGGAGATAAGTCATAAATGGCAAATCAGTTTGTCCAATTAATTTCTCTCTTGGCAGCCAGCTGAGACTCGGGTGGTTAAGGATGGAAATGTCGATGGCAGATGGGGAGAAGGAACCTCTGGAGTTTGAAGCCCTGTCTGAGAAGAGCAGAGCTCAGAGAGTGTATTGGTTTTCTATTGCTCTGTAAGAATGACCACAACTTGGTAGCTTAAAATAACACATATTTATCATCTTGCAGCTTCTGTAAGTTAAGAGTCAGGGCATGGCTTAGCTGGGTCCTCTGCCTAAGGTCTCACAAAAGTCTAAGCAAAATGCTGGCTGCGCTGCATTCTTTTCTGGAATTTTGGATCTTTGTCCAAGCTTACAGGGTTTGTTGGCAGAATTCGGTTCCTTGGACCTAGGCCTGAGACCCTCACTTCCTAGAGACTGCCTGTAGTTCCCTGCCCTGTGGCCCCCTCCACAGGCAGTTCACAGCACAGTGACTTGCTTCTTCAAGACCAACCACATATTTTCTCTCTCGAATCTCTGAGACAGAGTGTTATACAGCGTAAGGCCACCATGGGAGTGGCATTTTGAGATTTCACCTGAAAATCTGGATCTTGTTGGGCCCACGTTCTCACTGGGAGACAGCTGGTTGGTGAGTAGCAGGTGCCCGCTTGGACATGGAAGGACTCTTTGGTTTCCCAGACTCCTTGCCTTCCTCCGATGCTGCACTCACCCCACCACAATCTGTTCTAGTCCTTCCCTGTGCCCTCCTGTCTATTGTGGGCTTTTGAGTTCGTGACCCGGGATTACTTTCTGAAGAGGCTGAGGAAATGTATGACTCCGGGAAATGGAATAAAGAGGCTGTGACTCAAGATGGGGGGTGGGGCTGCAGCAAACATGGCTCCACACCCCCTCCTGTGTCTAATTATAGCATCAAGGCGGTGGGACTGAACAAATCTGGGGTCCTTTCTTGGCTCTGTACTCACACGTATGGATGTCAGTCTATGATTTAGTGTCTTTGAGCCTCAGTTTCCTCACCTGGAAATCCTCCCTTCCCCCAGAACTGCTGATTCAAATCGGGTTGGGTTGGGGCCGAAGAATCTGTAATTTTGACAGGTGCCCAAGGTGACCCAGTGGTCGGGCCACTTTGGGTGATGAGTCCATTCACAACCGGACATTAGCCGGCAGCTGTGGGCTTGGGAAATAGGAGCCTTTTTTTTTTTTTTTTTTTGAGAAAGTCATTGACAGTTGGGGCTTACCCTAAGCTGGCTAGAACTCGGGGAAAGACTTCAGTTCCAGACAGAATATTCCATGGAAAAAATATTGAGAAGTTAAGAATCTGGGAAGGTGGATACAGTTGCCTGCTGGATCACTGTGAGGACTGGAAATTTGTGTCTTATGTCTCACAGTAGTTTCTAAACCGCTGATGGGGCAGGGCTACCCAGCAGCAGAAAGCAGGGGCTCAGTAAATGTTGGTTGAATAAGCGAATCAATAAAACGTAAACATTTGCCAGGATCCACCGGTCAGCATTCTCTCAGTGTGAACCTCTCCGAAAACACTCAGAGAAGTTCTCCTCTGTCTCTCAACAAGCTCCTTCTATTGAACTGAGTGCAATCTATAGAGAGATTATAGTTAAGGAGGGCCCCAATTTGGAGACAATCTTTTATTTCCAAGCCAAGAACAAATCAAGTGCCTCCAATGTCCTGGGTTGAAAATGCAAAGCTCTAATTTGTCGATGAAAAAGAAATCCTTTCGGTTTCTGAGTTTCACATTCTGGAACATATTTTCCCAACCAAGAGGAATTTCTAGTAACTAACAGGTGCAGAGAGCCTCCATTGTAGGCAAACTTGGGTTCTATCATTTCAGGATCATGTTTGAAAATAGAAGGGAGTTTCAAGTAGTCTGATACAAATGCTGATTGTTACAAAGCTTTGTGGTTAAGAGAACATGAGATTTATCAAACTGCACACTTTAATATTGGGCAGTCTCGTGTTTGTCAATCATTTCTCAATAAAGCCCTAAAAACAAAAAGACATGAAGTATAGAAGGGCACATATGCATTATGAAGTCCTGTTTAGGCTAAGTCTTTGCTTCCCTTAAAATATATTTTGGTCAATTAATTCATATATTTTTGGTCCTGTCTCTGTTTAACACACAACATTGGTTTGGTTTAATAACCCAAGAGGGCCTTTAAATATTTCATAGCTGATGGTCCTGATGAAAACTTAACTCATACCAAAGTTATTTTTTATTTATGGGCTTCTGAGGGCATCCATGGTGCTCCACGAAGCATGAGAAAGACAAGTTTATGCTCTGGGCCTTCTGTGAGTACTTGGCATTTAGAAAGCAGTGACAAGTATGAGCGTGAGTGGCTTTGTGAGTTATTTGGGGTGATAGCCTCCTGGGAGGAACGACATGCTGTCCTGCTTGGAGCAAAATGATTACACAGGTATGGTCACCAGTCATTGCATTTGGAGTCATTGTTCTACAAGTGGTGATGAGCATTTAAGGGACAGAAGAATTGGGGAGGGGAGATGGGGAAAGGAAAGGCATTTGAAATGAGGGAAACAGCGTGACCAAGGCACAAAGGTGCTGTGTCTGGTGTGTTTATGGACGCATTTGGGGAACAGAATCTGATGCGGCTGGGTAACGTGGTGAGCCTGGATTATGAAGGCTCTGGAGAGGGAGGCCGCAGAATTTTAAAATGGAAATAGAAGGTTTTCTATTGATGGTTTCTGAGTACACAAATGCTATAATAGTTTAAATGTTTTAATTGAAGATTCTTGTATATAGATAATGGTATAAGTGCTCTTGTATACATTGACCCATAGCAACCCTGTGTCTCATTTTTTAAGTGAGGAAACTTGGGCACAGGAAAGTGCTTGACATAGGATTTGAACCCAGGCTACTTGGCTCTAGAGCAAATGCATTTAATCAGTAGTGTGTTTAGGACTCCTATAGTGATAAGTCGTATATAAGGAAGGTTAATCTGGTGGTGATATCCAGGGTTAATTGGAAGGAAAAGACTCCCGGTGGTGAGCAATCCAGTTAGGAGGCTATGGCAATCATCTGAGGCATACCAGAAGCCATTCACATCTTTGCTTCTGGCCGCCCCTCCATCACTTGACTTTCATCACTTGACTTCATCCGTCCCTACTAGTCCCATGCCGATTCCAGGCACCGTTATTTTCTGCCTCCGCTTCGCTCTTCTGCAATGCATTCTCCACTCTGCAGCCAGAGGATCTTTGTAAAGAGCGAATCCGAACAGATTGCTCCTTTGATTAAACTTTCCTTGTAAAATCTCTTTCCTTCAGGAGCTGGCTCTCATTTTCTTCTCCAGCCCCATTTCCAGGCACCTGCGTCCTTTCGCACCAGTAAATGTCAGCTGTTATTATTACCCCGCCACAACCCACTTATCACACCATTGTATTTGCTGAATGAACAAAGTCAGTGAGTGGGAAGAGAGATTAAGAGATGGATATGAGTAAGAGGCAGATGTCTGGCTTTAACACTTCCTCTCCACCTATGGGCCCGAAGCAAAGAAATCCAGAGGAAGAGGATCTACCTTTCTATTCCGAGGCCTTGGCAATCTGGCCTTCCAGATCTCGTCCTGCAAATGCTGTCCTTTTTAGCAGCGCCCTCTTGGGAGTGGGGCGGGTGGGGGGGGTGGTTCTGTTTCCAGCCCTTCATCCTGTGCATCTCCCTGGTCTCCTGGCTCCCCTGCCCGGAAGCTTGGGGCCTGGCCATGCTCACCGCATGCAGCTCCAGCTGTAGGAAGCTGGCCTCGGAGCCCCCGCCCCTCTGCTGCCCTGGGAAGGGAATTCACCTCATTTCAAGGGGAAAGGGGAGGATGATTCAAAGATGAGTAGTTTCAAGATGGTTGACTCAGAGAATGATTAAGAGGAGAAAGCCGGAGGGGTACAGAAGGAGGACAGAGTCTGGGCTGGTGAAGGGCGGGGGGCCTCTGCCGGCCGGCCACGGGGCTGGGCTTCAACCCCGTGCCTGACCTCAGGCACACCACCCAATCACCCACAGCCTCAGCCCTCTCTCTCCCTCGCTGGGGCCAATGACAGTAGCTGCTTTACAGGAGTATCAAGGAGATCAAAGAAAAAGTGGCCCTCAGGCACTTAGCATGACGGCCCAGGGCAGCAAGCACCCTCTAAAAGTCAGCTGGCATTACTTTAAGTGGGCAGTGAGAACAAAAGTGTGTACTCTATCCAAGCGACTTCTCAATTTTTGGGTCTCAGGAGGGCTCCTTGACACTCTTAAATATTACTGAGGACTTCAAAGAGCTTTTGTTTATATGTATATCTTGTGATATTTGTTTACATTAGAAATTAATACCAAAATAGTTAAAATATTTATTAATTCATGTAAGAACGATAACAAACCCATTATGGTACCGTATTTTTGAAAAATGAGAAATCATCATCTTTGCCAAGGTAAAAGTCCTTAGAAAAGTGACGTTGCTTTAGACTGTTGCCAACCTCCTTAATGTCTGGCTTCAGAGAGGACAGCTGGGTGATCACACAGTCTGCTGCACCTGTGCCTGTCATGGTGCCTCTGGAGAATTCCATGTGCACTTGTGAGAGACTGCGAGTGAACGAGGCACATAACGTCTTGGTGCTCTCAGGAAATAGTTGTGGCCCCAACGACTGGCTGAAGGGGTCTCAGGTGCCTTTCAGGGTTCCCGGAACACACTTTGAGAACCGCTGACCTAAAAGAGAATTTTGAAAAAAATCCTTTTTCAATTTGTGAAAAAAGATCGTGCCCAAAATGAGATTACACGTCACGTCCATCATGTGGGCAAAAAACGAAGGAGTCTGGCAATACCAGGTGTGTCTGAGGTTGTGAAACATCAGGAAGTCCCAGCCACTGCTGGGATGCTCCTTGCTCAACCGCTATTGGACGTTATCATCTGCTCTGTTCGTGCTGTACCACTCAGCTGTTCCACTTCTGAGAACTGAGGGACAGACTATGGTATCTTTATGTAATAGAATACTACACTTAAATACCACAATGAAAGGAACGGGCATAGAACATGGAACACGGTTGACCCTTTGGTGTGGTTTTGGACTGTGCAGATCCACTTATGTGCAGATTTGTTTCAATAAATACGGTACAGTACTGTAACTGCATTTTCTCGGTAACATTTTTTTCTCTAGCTTACTTTATTTCAAGAATGCAGTATATAATGCATGTAACATACAAAATATGTGTTAATCTACTGTTTGTGTTAGGTAAGTCTTTCGGTCCATGGCAGGCTATTAGCAGTTACATTCTGGGGGAGTCAAATGTATCCACAGATTTTCAACAGTGCGGGGCATCCACACCCCCGTGGTTGTTCAAGGGTCAACTCTACTCTAATAATAGTAATGTGATATATTTACATAATAGAATGCTACAATTGAAGATAAATCCACTAGATTGGGGTGCCTGGGTAGCTCGGTTGGTTGTGTCTTACTCTTGATTTTGTCTCAGGTCAAGACCTCATGGTTTGTGAATTCAAGCTCTGTGTCAGGCTCTGTGCTGACAGTGTGGAGCCTGCCTGGGATCCTCTCTCTCTCTCTTTCTCTCTGCCCCTCCCCTGATCATGCTCCCCCCCACTCTTAAAAAAAATTCATGCACCCCAGTGTTTATAGCAGCACTATTGACAATAGCTAAAGTATGGAAAGAGCCCAAATGTCCATTGACAGATGAATGGAGAAAGAAGATGTGGCACACACACACACACACACACACACACACACACACACACATACAATGGAGTATTAAATGTGGATAGAACTAGAGTGTATTATGCTAAGCGAAGTTAGTCAGTCAAAGACAAATATCCTATGACTTCACTCACATGTGGAATTTAAGATACAAAACAGATGAACAGAAGGGAAAGGAAGAAAAAATAATATAAAAACATGGACGGGGACAAAACACAAGAGACTCTTCAATATAGAAAACAAACTGAGGGTTGCTGGAGGGGTTGTGGGTGGGGGTATAGGCTAAACGGGTAAGGGGAAGACACTCGTTGGCATGAGCACAGGGTGTTATATACCTAGGGGACGAATCACTGGATTCCACTCCTGACATCGTTATTGGACTATATGCTAACTAACTTGGATGTAAATTAAAAAAACAATAATAAATAAAAAAATAAATTCACTAGGGCCATGTTAATATGGATAAATCTCAAAAACAATGTTGAGCAAAAACTAAGTAACAGAGATGCAAGTCCAGAGCGCCATTTGCATCCAGTATGAAAATATGCAAACAAACCTATATGTTACTGATGGGTACGTACATATGTAGTGAAGCTATCGAATCATGCATAGAATGAGAAAGACCAAATTCAGGGAAATGGTCCCACCTGAAGAATAAGGATAGGCAACAAAATCGAGGAGGAGTTTTGGGAGGATTTAACTGTATCTGTAGTGTCTTATTTATCTATTTTTAAAATCTGAATTAAAAAAACAAATTTCTGTTTAAGCAATTATTTGCTGGGAAAGAGTATGGCGAGAAAACGAGCCATGGCAATAAAAATTAACCATCTGGCAAAAGCCTGTAGACAATGACCAACAAATTCCTCACTCACGTTGACTGTGTGGACAGGGTCCAGTTAGGGGCAACTGAGTTCCAAAGGCTCATTTATAGTTGGTTCTTTGACATTTAGCATGGATTTTCCCATAGAAGCAGTTGAGCAAGTTGCCTAAAGGCCTAGACAAGGCTGGTCTGCCCAGCCCACAGAAACCCATGAACTTTGCAAACTGCCTAACCCACGGAAGGAGATGAGCAGGGCTGAGAAGGAGTTCCCTCAGAAAGTTTCCTCTGGCTTGGAGAGCTGGGAACTGATCCTCCCCGGCAGCCTTGGCCTGACCCTCCCTGGACCTCCCTTCCAGCCCAGTTTGGGGGTCAGGGATTCTCACACTTCTGAGCCAGTCAAGGTTGGCGAGGTAGGATCCCTATTTGTCAGGACAATCTGGAGTATGTGTTTCTGGGGGTGGATGGCCTTGGGGCCAGGAGATATGGGAAGGCCAACCTACCAGCGCAAACCTTTGAGTTGAGACCACTCTTTATCCTCATCAGCTTTAGAGTCATCTCTCACTGACTTTCTGCCAAGACCTTTTTTATTTCCTCTTTCACTGCCACCCTGGTTGTTTCAGACCCAAGATTCTCTCCTCTGTTCCATGGAGGAAAAAGCCTCCTGGGGCCTGCTATACAGTCGACATTCTGCTGCTGGTGACTCCAGAATTTCCTTATAGGAGGGCTGAGGGGTGCTGGTTTGGTTGGAAGGAAGGGTTTGAAGTTGTATTTATGCACCATTTTATTTTTATTATTTTTTTTAATGTTTATTTATTTTTAAGACAGAGAGAGACAGAGCATGAATGGAGGAGGGTCAGAGAGAGGGAGACACAGAATCCGAAGCAGGCTCCAGGCTCTGAGCTGTCAGCATAGAGCCTGACGTGGGGCTCAAACTCACAGACGGTGAGATCATGACCTGAGCCGAAGTCGGACGCTTAACCAACTGAGCCGCCCAGGCGCCCCTATGTACCATTTTAGACAAGATGGAGGCAACACCGGTTGTCCCTAGTCAATAGGGTGGGGGCTAATGGAGAGACGAAGGCTGAGGCCAAGATACCGCCCCAAGCCCCAGTCTTCTTAACCAACTCAATGAAAGTCAATTCTTTTCCCTCTTTTCAGTGTCTAAAGCGAGAACTCTGCTTGGGGGTTTGGGGGAAAAGGGAGAGACTAAAAATAAAAGATGACGGGAAAGTAAAGAATTCTCTAAGAGGAGCGCCTGGCTGGCTCAGTCAGTCAGGCTGAGTCACAACTCTTGATCTCAAGATTATGCATTTGAGCCCCATGTTGGGAACCTACTTAAAAAAAAAAAGCCTACTTAAATTAAAAAGAAAAATTTCTCTAATAGAGTCCCATATGTGTTGGCCTTGATATTCATTGAAACATATGTCTAGTTCATTGGAAGTACATTTCTATATTACAAGCTTTTATCAATAGCAATAACATATAAAAAAAGAAGATACTATCCATCATTCCAACCTAAGTGCTCTCATTTTTGGACATTCCCTTTCAGTCCTTACTACATGTTTGTATGGCTGTAGATTATAGGGGCACAGACTTTTTATCTTAGCATTCTTACTAATGAATACACGCTTCTCTATGCTCCTATGTACCTGTCACATTTACTTACTTACAGTAAAACCTTGGATTGTGAGTCTCTTGTTCTGTGAGTGTTCCGCAAAAGGAGCAAACATCTCTCATAAATTTTAACTTGATAAACGAGCGATGATTTGCAATACGAGTAGTACGTGATGTCAAATGTCACATGATCACAACTGGGCCATGGTTCTCTCTCCCTTTCTCTCTGCCTCTCTCTGTCTATAGGATTGTGGGTGATCGTCTCCCATGCTCAGATGCTTGGTCTCAGGCCACAGTGTTTGGCTGAAACCAGTGATTTTTCAGAACGCTGGGAGGTGCCCACAACCAGCACTAGGGTAGTTTTGGTCACTTCAAAGCACCTACATACAGTCCTTTGCTTGTCCATACAAGAGTAAGCTTAGGAATGCCTTGCTTCATTCTAGGTCAGGCTGCCTGCAGATAGAGACCCTTTCTTCTGCTCCTTATTGCCAGTTACATTCAATATAGTATATGACAAGTTTATTAATACTGTGCTACAAAAAAGATTCCATTCAGCCAACAGATAGCAGTGATTCCGTTAGTGATAGTGAAAGTTGTCCTACACAATAACTCTCCTCTCTCTTGTCTCCCTCCCACCAGCCACGAAGGTTTTCAAAAGTAAGTTCAGATTAATTTATTTTTCTTTAAATTTTGTATTTTCTTCATTATTTTGTATTATATTACAGCATTATCACCATTTTTCTACGACTATTTTTGGGGTATGGGACGAATCATCTGAGTTTCCATTATTTCTTATGGGGAAATTTGCTTTGATATACAAGGGCTTTGGATTACAAGCATGTTTCTGGAACGAATTATTCTTGCAAACCAAGGTCTTACTGTGTTTTTCTTTTGGAAGCTGTTCCGTTCCCCCCCACCCCCACCAGCTTTACTAAGATATAATTGACACATAACATTGTGTAAGTTTTAGGGGTCAACACGATGACTTGACGTACATATATGTATTGGGAAATGATCACTGCAATATGTTTGGTTAACATCAATATTTTTTCCTTGTGATGAGGACTTTTAAGATCTACTCTCTTAGAAACTTTCAAATATACAATACAGTAGTCCCCATGCTGTACATTACGTCCCCAGGATGTACATATCTTATAAGTGGATGTTTGTACCTTTGACTGCCTTCATCCATTCGCCCCACCCCTCACTCCACGACTCTGGTAACCACCAATCTGTTGTTCTCTCTAAGTTGTTTCTTTTTTGTTGTTGTTAAGATTCCACAGACACACACTTTTTTTTTTCCCAATGCCTAACAATACTTCGTTGAGTAGATATTAATGGATTGAAGAAAAGGTACCTGAGTTCTAACTCAGGGAGAACATTAAGACCTCATAGAATTAACTAAAGGAGTAAAGGAGGCAATAGATGTAACATATTTACAATAGCATCTTAAAAGAATAAAGGCTAACTGCATGTTGGCTGTTTTTATCTATAACCATATCTTCACCTTTGTTCTTTTAAAAAGCCCCACCCATTTAAGGGAAGTCAGGCTCTCCAGGGACACCCTACTACGTCTCCCCCCCCCACCCCCCACATTTAGAGACCAAGGTTCACACGGGTGATAACTCTGGATCTCAGCCTAGCAAAAGGACCTAAGTAGCTTCATTTCCATTTCAAGAAAACACCTCAGTTCACTTCACCTTCCCTCTTCACCACGTAAGAGTTACTTTGGTGAGGGGAAACCTGGGTGGAGACCAGAGCAGGGGCTCTGGGAGGAGGCAGTTGGAAAAATCTTGGGGCTATGCGTTCATGCTACAACAAATATTTTTTTTTTTTTTTAAATTTTTTTTTTTAACGTTTTATTTATTTTTGAGACAGAGAGAGACAGAGCATGAACGGGGGAGGGGCAGAGAGAGAGGGAGACACAGAATCAGAAGCAGGCTCCAGGCTCCGAGCCATCAGCCCAGAGCCCGACGCGGGGCTCGAACTCACAGACCGTGAGATCGTGACCTGAGCTGAAGTCGGACGCTTAACCGACTGAGCCACCCAGGCGCCCCTACAACAAATATTTTTTAAACAACCGTTTTTTTGAGCCAGTCACTGAGCAAGGCTGCTAGGCCCTGGAAATATAGATGAAAGATGTTTTTTGCTCTCAAGCTGCTCCCTGTGTAGAAAGGTGTGAAATGCGGAAAGAGTGCAGGAGAAGAAGGCACAGCTTAAGAGGTCAGGGAGCTGCCTAGCCCACACCGGCTGATGCTCCAGCTGAGCTGGGTACCGTTCCTCGAGGAATTGGCCCATTTAGGCAATCACGCTACATTTGAAAATGCAGGAACCAGACCACGAAGGACTTGTGCGCTGTGTGTGGTAGGAGGCTTCTCTTCCCTCCCCCAGCAGGCCATGGAAGAAACTATAAGGGACAGAAGGAGTGAAGAATGAAGGTTTACCCCTTTGTCCTTCCCCACATTCTCCTTGTTTCTCCTCGACTGCCCCCACAGAATTATCCTGCAATAGCACACGGGTTATAGTCAGGGAGGAGAAGGGAGAGGAGAGCCAGGAGGAAGAAGTGCCTAAGAACACAGGTAGAGGCAAGGGGAGTTTTGGAGAAAACTGGGTGGCGTAGTCCTCTGTACTTAGGGGCTGTGCAAAGAGTAGCCAGAGACTGCCGGAGAGAATAAATTTCCCATACCACAGAGCAATTCGTCCGCCCCACACTTCGTCTCCTAGTTATTCATGAGTTTATGGAACTTGAATAAAGACCAGGCAAGTTTTTCTGAGTTGGCTTCTTCATTTACTACCTTTATGTTGGACTATTTTTTCCTATGACCAAGTTCAAAGTTAGGTTGACGGACTAATTGAAAGCTGGGGAGGACTCACGTTGGCGGTAAATAGAGCAGCCATTCTGATAAATTCCTAATCTCAAGCCAAGTTTTCTCTCAACAACGAGGCACTTAAGTACAGTGAGATGGTGTTTTTACCTGAGATATAGAGTTTACCTGGGGATATATTGACATTAACTTCGTGAAGTTTTTTTAACGTTACCTTTACGTTTCTAATTTTTTAACTTCTGTGAAGTTGAAAATATATATAATATTTTAACAAGTACTGAGCTTGACTTAAATATTTTTTCCTTTGCTATTTGAGGTTATTAGGGCTGGGCGGTGAGCAGAAGACTATTTAAACATCGGAAAGAGCATGCTGATTCCTTTAGCAATACTTTTGAACAGTCTTTTAATGGCCTCCTTAGAAGTTCTATGAAGACTTTAGTGGAACAGCTACCATTTAGGAGTGATAAAGATATCAACGCTAAGAATACACTACGTAACGTTGCAAACCCACTATGGTCTAGAAGATCCTGTATGTCACGCTAGGAGTTTATTTTGGAGCAAAAAATGGAAATTAAAATCAACTGGAGAAGCCAAGTAGGAAATCATTCAAAACCTCATATTGAAGAGACCTTAGGAGGAAAATAGCATGAGCAGTGATTTCATCAAAATGAGGTGTAAAAAATAAACAGATGGGGGGACATGGCAGGAAAAAAAATTATAACAAATCTGTTTTTCTTTCCAGATACTTTCCCCAAATAGCTAAACCTGTAAAAGTTACATAATGCACGATTAGTAATGCTTCGTTGTACCCCTTTTGGTTTTTCTTTCCGTTTTTCTCATATGTCTACCTGTGATCATGTAGGCGGAATCAGAAGACACGTACTCCTCAAAACCAGGAAAAGGAGAGAAAGTTCAGACCCAGTAAGCCGTCCCCGTCAGTTAGGATTTAGTTCACCTGCACGGAAGAGAGACCTGGTTTTTTCAGCTTACACAAAGAACACTGGCGTTGTCCTCACAGGACAAAGAATCTGGGCGGGCGGTCCAAAGCAGGTGCTGGTGCCTGAGGAAGTCACTGAGGACCTGGGCTCCTTCCAGTCACCGTGCCTTCACCACCAGGCATTGTGTTTATGCTCTAGCAAGTTAAACAAGGAGGAAGTGCAGAGTGAAAGGCAGAGGCCCTCGCCCCTGCCCCAGAGGGTCCCCTGGAAGCCCCGCCCTGTGATTCTTGCTTTCATTAGCAATCACCCAGCACTGATTTCCACGGTCACCTCTATCCATAAGGGAATCTGGGAGAGGGGAGGGGTACTTTGCCACCCCCAATAAAATTGAGTTCTTTTGATAATGAAGAAGTGGGGTATGCTTCTATTCCTGATTTTTAAAGTATTTACTTTACCCCATTTGCCATTAAATGGAAGTTAATCTATTTCTCTTATGACCTTTCATCTTCTGATGCCTCTGATAGTAGACATTCAACAAATAAATGTGGGTTGATTGATAGATTGATTGACTCATTATACTAGTAATTGCCAGGCATACTTCATGTCAGTATACTAGGATATTTACAAACAAAATATATGTTCCTGCACTCAAGGGGCTTATCGGTGCAATTTCAGGCATTCATGTACATAAAGTAATTAGAGAACAATCTCGCTGGTACAAAGGGTATATTATCTTCATTTGTGTGTGTGTGTGTGTGTGTGTGTGCGCGCGTGTTTATTTACTTATAATGTTAATGTATCTGTTGAATAGGACTTGGTTCCAGGGGTGTTTTCGTTAAATTGTTTGCTTAAATATGATCAGTCCTGCCGAAAAACATAATAGCAGCCTTAGACACTTGGATTCTCACTGCATCATCACTTGTGGGATGGTCACACAGCCTTTCTACTTCTCAGTCTCTGTACAAAATATAGAATGCGGTAATAGCTATCCGGTATAGGTATTGGGTAAGTGAGTGCCGACGTAAGACAGTGGAGGACGTGCACGGGCTCATAAATCAGACTATCCAGAATCTTTTTCCATGTCTGTCATTTACTAGCTTGTAACCAGGGATATATGCCTCAGTTTCCCTATCCATAAAGTGGGTGATGGTGGTCCAAACTACAGAGAGCTGATGTGGAGATTAAGTGAGTTAATATATGCTGAGTATTTAGAAAGAACTTGGCATGTAGTAAACAATAAAAGGTAGGTATGATTATATAATTTTTCTTTTTTTTTTTTAAGTTTACTTATTTATTTAGAGAGAGAACGGGTATGCGAGCAAGGGAGGGGCAGAGAGAGAATGCCAAGCAGGGTCTGCACTGTCAGCATGGAGCCTGACGCGGGGTTCGAACTCACAAACCATGAGATCATGATCTGAGCCGAAATCGAGAGTCAGATGCCCAGCTGACTGAGTGAGCCACCCAGTCGCCTGTATTATATAATATTTCCAATTATTTATCTAAAAGTAAAATAGACTCCATCTGGAAGTATGGGCTTGCTTTTCTCCTATGCACGTTTTCATGGGTGCTTCCTGGTTATTTCCTCTCCCTCCTCTTCCTCCTCCCTCTCCTCCCCCTCCTCCTCCGTGCATGTTCAGCCTGTGTCTGCTTTGACATCTTTGACTGGGTCCGAGGGGGACATCGGGAGCAGCTAAGATGGCTTTGAAGGCTGGAGAATCAGCTCTGCAAGCTGAGTGACCCTGAGCCAGTGTGATGGGCTCTTGAGCTGGGTGCCAACCAAAGTAAGGCAATGGGACCTTCCGGGAAAGATGCTGACTTCAGCTGTCACTCATGTCCGCTTTGGGATTCTCCCGAGGTCTCTTGACCCTACCCTGCCGTGGTTTGAAGTAGATTTTATTAGGCTTTCATTAACCCTCACGTCTGTCTTTTTTTCTCGTTATCTGGCGTCTAAGCGGCTACATGAGAGCCAGTGCTGCGTACTCGGCCGGCATTCTGCCCAGCCCTCCCTTGAACACGCATTTCTCTCGCACCAAATCCCAAAAGTGAGGTCAGGGGTTTGGAGGCCCAACTCAGCTTGTTCATCAACACAGCAACGAGGCTATTTTTGTGTTCTTCCCCTTCTTCAATTTCCTTTTGAACCGGAATTGTAAATAAGATGCTCTGTGACCCATGGGTCAAAAAGGGAATAATCGGGCAAATAAATTTTGATTGTAATGACCATTACGAACATAACGCATTAATAATGAATATCAAGGATTCAACTCAAAGATGTTAAAGGCAAAGTCTCCATGAGTCTTTTTTCTCTCTCTCCCTTTTCCCGTTCTTATTCCGTAACTCATCTGTAGGTGGTGATAGGGGTTTTAAAAGCAAGTATAAATTTTCATCCCCCCCAAATAACTGCTAGTTTTTATCCTGAATAATATCCTTGACTGATGAAACCCGTTTTGTCTTCTACTATTTGCAAACAAAAAAGAAACAATAATCTACACTAATAAACAAATATGAGAAGGCATTTAAAATCCCTTTAATTTGCCTAATTAGAGAACTTTCGGGAGAGTGATTTTCAAAGGAAAACAGTTATGGCATTTGTGTCTAAATATATCTTCCTGCTTCTGTTCTACTCCAACCTGAGTGTTTTAAAAATTCTCATGTAGAGCTGATGTTCCTTTGTTAAGGACACTGTTTTTTGGAATAAGTTTTTTTTTTAATTCCTTTTTATTTATGCAACCCTGAGCTTCCACGTTTCTTGGTGAGAGTGTTTCTGAGTTTCAAGGGAGTGATGTCTTGTCACAGCATTATCTGATGTGGGTGTGGGTTTTATTTTATTCCAGCAAAGCATTTAGCTCATTCTCTCTCTCATCTTCCTGAGCAAAGAGAAATGTAAACAGTGACAAATCGAGCTCTTCATGACTCTTTCCCGGATTTTTCTTCTGTGGTGTCACCGTCCACAGAGTTCAAATACATTGGGTATTAAGAAGAAATAATTTCATTCGATAGGGAGCAATTGATATTATGAAAAGGAGTAGCAAATATTTTATGAAATACCAACTTATCAGGTAATTTAAATTTGCTGGATATGCAAGGACTCTCCTCTCTTAATTATTAGGCACAAAGTTGATAACCTTCATCCTTGTAACTCCAGAAAGACACTTCTATGTGAACTTAATAAGAGCATTTTTCATTTAAGCAAGGCTTCTCAACCCCTTCGCTGCGGGGGTCATCACATTCATTCTTCGCTGTAGGGGTTTGTCTTGTGACCTACAGGATATGTAGGCGCATCCCTGGTCTCTACCCACTAGATGCCAGTAGTGTCCCTCCCCCAGTGTGACATCAAAAACATGTCCAGATATGGCCAGATGTCCCCTGTTGGAGCGAGGGGGGTGCCATATCTCCGTGAGTTGAGAAGGGCTGGTTTACAGTGATCTTCAATCTGGGAGTGTAGTGACAGTTTCTCTACAAAGGGCAAAATTATTAGAGCATGCTGAGAATCAGAAACCCCACATTGTTGATATGGAAGCCCAGGCACAGAAGTTTATGTGCTCTTGGGGATGAAAGGGGGAATTGGAGATTAAACTTCTGCAGTGCTTGGATCAGTCTGCCTGATTGCTTCTGATCAGACGAATACTAGGATGGGGAAGGCAGAAAACAGCTAGTTGTCCCTCTGGTTAGTCCAGCCTGCTTGCCAGCTGGCACTATGTTAAAGATACTTCCCAGGAGTTTTCAATGTTTAGGGTTCTAACATTACATATACATGAACGATAAAAAAAGAAATTTACAAATGGTTTTAGTAGAAATCAATGACTGCTCACGTCCATTAAAATTAAAAATGTAAGAAGTTTTATGTCCTTGCTCCCAACCTTTGTCTTTTTTGTTATTGTTTGTTATATGTGTGTGTGTGTGTGTGTGTGTGTGTGTGTGTGTGTGTATAACACAGCTAACGCACGTTCATTATAAAAACAGTTAAAGGTAGATATGAGCCAAAGGGGGAAAAACCATCCCAAATCCCACACTTAGAGAGGACTAGTATTAACCTCTTGGTGTATATTCTCCAAAGATATGATTGTATAGCTTCCTTTTTCATAAAGCCCACCCTGAATAACACTTTAATATTTACTTGATATCTATTGCTGCATCATGGTAATGCTATCTTGGTCTTTATAGGATACATTTCTTCTGTAGACTCAGATGTCTTCTGATTTATGGTTATTGTTGCAAAATCCCAGCGAGGTAGAAGGAACAAGTATTATTATCTCTTATTTATGAAGTATTAAAAGGTAAAGAGGGTTTAAGTGGATTACTTAATGCCACAGAGTTATCAGGGGAAGAAGTTTGAATAAGATTCCAGGTTTTCTGCTTCCTAATTCAATGTGCTTTCCATTAGTCTGTTTTAATTATTTTAAGTATAGATTTATATAAAAACTGTCTTTACCAAAACTTCAGGTGCTTTAGGGATAATTTTTAACCCAGACAATGCCCGAACCCCTTACGGGAAGTTGTAATGATAAAGGGAGCCGGTGGAGGAAAAGCGTACATGAGACGAAAAGAGATATATCAGAATTAGTGCTCATAAACTTGGCCCTCCCCTCCCTCAAACCGGATTGCCATTTAAATGTGCTGAACCTTGTGGCTGCTAGAGAATAAGTGTGTGCATCGCAATTCTCTGAACTAGAGCAAAATGGTACATATAACCACAAGGCCTGTAAGGCACAGACACATATTATAAATCAGTAAAATGGGCTGGGTATGCGTTAGGGAGAGGTGGTGACTGTGACAAATGGCGGTGTGCATGTTCCCTCCAAAGGGGACAGCCACTCCTCAGCTCTAGTGGGAACATGCACCCAGTGCTGTGAGGCCTCCTGATTTTACGGAAAAATCAAAACTAGGATTTTAATGGAAAACATCTTGATTGAAAACAAACACGGGGCGCCTGGGTGGCGCAGTTGGTTAAGCGTCCGACTTCAGCCAGGTCACGATCTCGCGGTCCGTGAGTTCGAGCCCCGCGTCGGGCTCTGGGCTGATGGCTCGGAGCCTGGAGCCTGTTTCCGATTCTGTGTCTCCCTCTCTCTCTGCCCCTCCCCCGTTCATGCTCTGTCTGTCTCTGTCCCCCCAAAAATAAATAAACGTTGAAAAAAAAATTAAAAACAACAACAACAACAACAAACACTGCCATCCACACCAGTAGATTAGCAAGTCAAGGTTGCCTTGCAGGCCTAGGTGTATTCTTGGCACGCTCAAATATTTTTAAAGTTCCATCAGGAACAACAATGGATCTGGTGGGTGAAAATCTTCCTTTCAACTTGGAAATGTTCCTCAAGAGGGAACCTGAGGGTGGCTCAATTTCTTCTTCTTCTTTACAAAATGCTCCCCGATTTTGTCTCCATTCAAGACATCTCCTCTCCTAGGGCTGCTGTCTACCCACTGTCCACATCACGGCTCCCGCATAGGTGTGCCCTGTCATGGGACAGGGGCTGATGGCACAGGCTTGGAGGCAGCAGGCTTCTGGTTAGTAAGTAGTTCTGAGACCTGTCACTCAGTCTAAGAAAATTGCCTTGCAGTGTCTACCCTCGGTTTGATAAATCTTATCTGACAGTCTCCTCCTGGTCTGCAATTTCTCTGAATTTTCAGGTGATCTGTCCCTGCAGGAAACTAGAAGGTGATTTTCCATTCACAACCATGAACAGTTGTTTTTGCCTAAAAATATATTCATGAACTGATTTGTTTCCTTCAAATATAACAAAACCTTCTCCCCGGAATAGAAGGGGACAGTCATTTCCGTCAGATTGTGTTCAGATTAGAGACATTCAAAAAAAATTTCCTGCTCTGGAGTTCTTCTAAGTTTTCTGTTATGAGAAAAACATTTCTCCCTGAAGAACTGAATTCAGGAGCCCAGCAGCACCATGATTTATTTTCCATTCCCTCCAATGCCCTATAAAACACATGCAAAAATGGCATAAACCAGTTCCAGATATAGATATAAAAATGTGCAGAGGGTATTTTGTTATGTAAGTTAATGTATTATATGCACCTATATGACGGTAAATGGATGCAAAATTCTTCAAAGTACTTTGGGAGAATAAAGAACACGAAAACGTCCGGGTTTTTTTCACAGAATCATGTTATGAAGAAGTTGGCCATGAGAGGGCAGCATTGCCCACACAAATCACAGGATGGTTACTAAATTTGAACCTCACAGATACTGTTTTGAGTTTCAAACATCCACCATTTGGTTTCAAACACAAGCCATAATAATAGAAGCAACATCCTTTATGCTGGAAATGTCACAATTTTTTTCAATAAAACATCTTTATCTTACGGCCTGGGCAGCCATTAGGTCAAGGCTGTCCTGATCTAACAATGGCATTTCTCTTTTTTCTCATGTTTCTTTTTTCTTTTCCAGCGGGTCTCTTTCACATTCTGTTCTGTTTCTGTGGTTTGATGACTTCTTTTTAAAAATCACCCTGCTCTTTTAAGATCCTGGCCACATTGTTTAACCCCAGGGAGCCTCAGCTTCTCTGTGAAACTCCCGGGCAGTCTGGGGTGGCGGATAACACGCGGAGTCTGCTGTGGGCAGACGTTGGTCTTGCGTCTTAGACCCACCTTTCCCCATCCGCGATCGGTGTCTGCCTCGCACAGCTCTCGTGAGGATGTACTTTCTAATGGATTTATAAATGCCTGGAACATAGAAAGTGCTCAATAAACATCAAAGGAACAGTGTGTTTTCTTTTAATTGAATGGGTTAACATTTAAAAATCTGGAAAGATTGCATACAATTTCTTACCAATCCAGTCTCGTTCACGCATGTTACTTGCCTGGCTTTCACGGACGCTCAGGTTTCTGTAGGTCCCTGGGTCCATTCATTATCTTCAGAAAATGCACCCTGGCCAGCGAGGACAGCTGAAGGGAGGAAAACTTTATTTTTGCCCCAGACTGCAGAAGGTGATTGTGCCCTGGCCCAACAACGCTGCAGTTTCTTTAATCTGAGCAATCCAAAACCCTTAGCGCGGCAATTTATCTAATTTGTTTCTTTTGTCAGATTTCATTCTGAGGTTGAAGCTTTTGAAAGACCAGGAGAGGGCATTTCCTATGCGAAGTTTGGTTTCCTTCCTTCCCGGGTGGCAGGTTGCAAGGTCGGGATTGTCAAACGGGGAGAGGACATCTGGGGTCTGACCGTAGAGCCAAATGTCACTAGGGGCAGACTCAGCAGAGACCTCCTTTCTTCTTTTTGCCCATTTGCTTTCTTCAGCCCTCCTACCCTTGTGTGTTCAGGTTTTCTTAGTGTTAGTTTTAACCTTGAAAAAAAAAAGTGTGCGATTTTTAAAAATTAAAAAAAAAATTTTTAATGTTTATTTATTTTTGAGACAGAGAGAGACAGAGCATGAATGGGGGAGGGTCACAGAGAGGGAGACACAGAATCTGAAACAGGCTCCAGGCTCTGAGCTGTCAGCGCAGAGCCCCACGCGGGGCTCGAACTCATGGAGTGCGAGATCATGACCTGAGCCGAAGTCAGCCGCTTAACCGACGGAGCCACCCAGGCGCCCCAAAACTGTGTGATTTCTAAAATAAAGATATAAAGGTTATTTCCTCACAGCAGGAGGCTGGGGAGAAAGCTTTGCCCTCCCCAGGAGCCCGGGGTGGGGAAGGATTTAGTGATCCTCTCATCAACACTTCTAGAACTGCGCTAAGTTACCGAAGGAAAACTGCTCATTTATCTCACCCTTTGCCATGAAATGTTCAGAGAAGAGTGTGCTCGTTGGCACCTGCTCTCAAGGTGGCGGCAGACACTCAGAATGGTGTTTCCGTTGAACTTCCTGCCTTTCTGCTCATTGAAAAACACAGCACATCGAGGGGCTGCTGCGAGAACACTTTCCAGCCTATAAATCGGGGCTGGAGGAGATGCTTAATTAAATCAGTTCGGAGGTTACAGGAAGGAAAAGCAAACCTCTCCTCCCAGAGTTGACCTGGTTCAAGGAATGTGGCAGTGAGAGAGAACTTGGAAATGTGTTAGTAGGACTAATGCAAATATACCAGAATCAGGCACTTCCTTGCCAGCCTAACAAAGCAAGAGCATAGGATGCAGCGACGGACGACTCGGGCTTTGACCTTCCAACTTCATTCTGTGTGCAAGAAACACGGGTCTGACGATGACTGGAGAGGCTGAATGGCTGTGTTTCAGTTTACAGCACAAAAGACAGGCTTTCTCTTTTTTTTATGTTTTTTTAATTTTATTTTTGAGAGAGAGACAGAGTGTGAGTGGGGGAGGGGCAGAGAGAGAGGGAGACACAGAATCTGAAGCAGGCTCCAGGCCCTGAGCTGTCAGCAAGGGCCGGATGCTGGGCCTGCACCCACCGACTGTGAGATCATGACCTGAGCCGAAGTCGGACGCCCAACCGACTGAGCCACCCAAGCGCCCCAAAGGACCGGCTTTCTTAAACGAACTTAATTTCTACAGCATCCTGTTATTTGCTGGCCAGGAATTGGGAAACCTTGAGTCAGTCCTATATCAGAATTCTGTGTTGGAAAGGGCAGATCATTAACTAAAACCTACCAGTTCACGACTGGGGACACCTGGTTAGAATTTAGGATTGTAGGCTGTGGAGTGGGCAACAAAGGAAAACACGTCTGCACAGAAGGGGAAAGGAACAGGCTGCATGCATTCAGGCTGGAGTACTGACTATGTCACCGACTCAGCATGCCCGGTGCAGGAATAGTCCACGCGACCCAGCTGGTCCCTCCTTTCTCCTTGAGCTCTCTCTGAGGTTCATGGGCACACGAGATCATGTGGCACCTGTCAATAACCTTCTCTCTGCATGTCACCTCTACTTGAAAGATAGGATCATGTGACTGAAGGAAAAAGAGCAGGACCTAAATGTGGAGTCTCGGCATTTGGTTTTAGCCAGAAGATAAGAAAGCTAAAGCAGTAACTTGGGTTCAGATGCCTGGGTGGCTCAGTCAGTTAAGCATCTGACTTGGGCTCTTGTCACGATCTCACAACTCATGGATTCGAGCCCCGTGTCAGGCTCTGGGCTGACGGCTCAGAGCCTGGAGTCTGCTTTGGATTCTGTGTCTCCCTCTCTCTCTGACCCTCCCCTGCTTGCTCTCTCTCTCTCTCTCACAAATAAATAAACATAAACATCAAAAAAAAAAGTATGCTGGGTTCAGTCAAGTCCATCAGCACAGGATGCTAGAACCTTGGTCGTGGTTGTATGGCTCAATCTGGAGCACACGTGTTCCAGGGATAAATGTCATGTGGGGAAGGAAAAAAGTTTTCCTCTACTCTCTTAGGATCCCTGGTTGGGTCTGAAAATTAAAGTGACAAAGACAGATAAATGGGAGAAAAGCAAACATATTTAGTTAACATCAATTTTATGCGACACAAGAGCCTTCATAAGGAAATGAAGGCCTTCAGAAATGGTTAAAATTGAGTGTTTCTATGGTAGGTTGGATGAAGAATGAAGAGTCATGGAAAGATATGATAAAGCAAAGGGTAGGAGCTCAATGGCGTAAACTGTGGGAAACTTGGCAAGGTCTGTTGGTTTGGGTTCTTTTCAGTGTCCCTCCATCTTGGGAGACGAGGACACTCCTTTCCTCCACTTATAGGGAGGGCACCTCTCACGTGACACTCTTATGTGTGACCTCTTTCAGGGGGGACGAGGAAGTTAGAGAGTCCCTCCTACACCTGCTGTATCTTGAACTCCTATAGCTTAAATATATCGAACAGACCAAGGTGCGTATTTTAGGGTAGCACATCCAGAACGCCATCAGTCATGATGCGAAACAAAGCAGTCAGTCCTCGGAATCATTACCCGCTCCCTCACATCTATAGCCATGTATTGATCACACTTGTTTTCCATTCATAATTTTCCATGACTCATTATTTCCCATGATACATCCATATCCATCCCGTTAGCCCCTTTGGATCTATTTGTTAGCTGGATCAATTCTTGTTAGGACTTTAGGTTAATAGTCAGAGCAGGACGGAAGGAGAGCATTGGGGCAGGAGTTTATTCACACCTCCTGTGGCTGACTAGATGGGCACGCCACCCCCCTCACCTTTCCTATGTCATTCTTCACTCTCTGGCACTGTCTTTGTTTCCCATGCCCCTCCTCCTGTTTTCCTGTTCCTTACAGGAGGCAAAGGGGGTCTGAATGACACAGCCGGGGTGAGAGAGGGCAAATGTTTGCCTCATGCTAAGCAGCTACCCCTTCTCTCCATGTCCTCACTAATGAACAGCCAAGAAATGAACAGATGAAGGATGAGAAGTGGAGAAATAAGGACGGAGAAGTCCAAGGGTGTGTGGGAGGCCTGGAGAGCAGGGGAGCTGAAGGCAGGGATTTAAGATCTAGAGCAGGGATGACACTGGGTTTGCCTTGAGCAGCTGCCCCCTCTCTCTGGCCTCAGCTGTAAACTCAGGGGCCAGCCTCGATGGGCTCTAGGTCTGCCCAGGTACGACCCGGGAAGCCGTGGTTTGCAACGGGAAACTCCCGTAGCACACTTTTAAAATTAATTTATTAAAAAGAAAGCTGCCTGTGATCTGTATATTTCTACTCCATTATCAGTGCAGTTGTATATGAGTGACTTATTTGAACCAATGTAAAAAAGAAAAAAAAAAGCACCAAAAGGCAGAAAAATGAAACAGGAGATGATACTACCAGACTCATTCTGGTAAGTGAGTAATTTGTTTATTCCTTCGGTACTTGGGGTTGCCACTAAATCTGGTCTGGAGAAGCCAGTAAATATTTTTAATGTGACAAGAATATCAGAGCATTCTGTGCAAGGCACACTTTGTTGCTCCAAGTTTTATTTCTTTTTTTATCATTAGCCATAACCTTTTGGGGCCTGATCTCAACCAAGAGCCACATGCAATCCTGAGAAGGGTCAGAGGCCAGCTAAAGCCACCGCCACGTGCTGGGCCATCTGCCAGTAATTCACGTGACAGTGGCCAGGTCCCTCCAGTATGTTGCAGATTTGTGACACAATTCAAGGATATTTGTTTTTATTGTGGTGTTACCATATATATCTTGGGCTGATCATGGGGAGGGGTTCAAAACCTCTTTAGACCCATACACCCTTTCCACCCAGCTGATACCATTTGCTTTGTGCATTTTGATCCACCTGCTAGCAAGTGTATTCTCTTCTCTCCAATGCATTATGTAAAGGAAATACACACACACACACACACACTCACATACACACACACACACACACACACACACACACACCCCCACCCATCTGCCCATCGTTGTGAAAACCTAATAAAAATAATAGCAAAGAAAGGCAGGGTTTATTTAATTTGGGTTAGACGTGAGCAACATTGATTTCCTTGTCTCAAGACAACTCATATCTTGCAGAGGTTCTATAAAACTCCTAAAAGGCAAAGTAAAGCTGGAGAGGTTCCCTTAGCGACTCCTACCTGGCACACAGAGAGTTAAACTTAAGGGGGGGGGGGAGTTGAAATGCAATCCTGGCTCGTGGTACCCATTAGCTGGGTATATTGACCAAACTTATAGTCAGATAATGCAAACAATAACAAAGTTATTGATTGAAGAGATGTCAGGCAAATAGGTACTTATTATGATGCTGCTGATAAGCTCGGGGTCTCCCTCACGTGACAGTGACAGAGGCCTATTGATTCTGCAGTTGGTCATCCGTGGCTTCCAGCTGACACGGAATCTGCAGGCTGCTTCCACACGCAGGAGCTAGACTTCCCTAGCGTGGCGGGGTGGGGGGCGGGCGGGGGGCGAGATCACCTAAGAGAATGCCACCAAACTCTGGCTGTGGGGAAAGGAAGGGGTGACTCTACACCAAAAAGGAGCCTGTGAGCAAAACCTTGCAGTGCCAGCGGGTCACTGTGGGGCTGTGTCCTCCGTGGGCCACCTCCCTCCCCCGCGACCGGAGAGCACACACAAGGGCAGGTCCTTAAGCAGCTGTCACTAGCGCTGAGCTCTGAGCTGACCAGTAGGGGTGCGGAAGACAGATGAGACCCACAGACCCTCCCCACTGAAAATCAAATGTATCACCTCTCCAGCACATCTGCTCCCCAACCTGGGCCTTCCAGTTGGCAGGGAAATCTGGCCAGACGTTCTATTATTGCTTCTCCCAGCATGTGATCAGCCTGAGGCATTCATGGTTGATTGTCTAAATTTTAGATGTGAACCAGCAAAACACCATCTCTCTTAGCGCTTTTAGTATTAGCCGATTATATGGCTGTGGAAGAGATGGAATAATACTCATTAGTTTTTTGGATGGCCTCGCAAGAAAAGGATGCTTGGTGCCTGCCAAACAGAACTGGTGATTGTTTTGACACTTGAGGGTGTGAGGGAGAGAGGGAAGCTGGTGTGGGAGTGTAGCGTAGAGGATGAGACGAGGAGGGGGTTATTTATTTCTTACTTTCCCATAGATGAGTCCGTAGATGATTTGCTGGTCTCCTATGTAACGGAACAAAACACTTTGTGTTCATCATAACTGGTTCTTCTTCATGCAGAATGACACCAAGGTATGGGATATTTACACAAAGGTTGTGCTCTAGGAAGGAAGAGGAATTTCATTCATTCATTCATTCATTCATTCATTCATTCATTCATTCAGTAGATATCTACTGAGGGTCTACCATGTGCCCGGCTTGGTACACAGAGCTGGGTAGAGCAGTTGAACAAGGTAGCCAGTCCCTGCCCCTTGCTGGTTTCCATCTGATGAAGGGGGGGTGGGGGAGGAGGTGGGAAGCGGTGTAGACACAGGTGGTGCACAAACACGTTTAATTACTATTTTGGGAGATTTAGGTTGTTTCCAATTTTCTTGCTCCCCTAAATAACGATGGACCCCTTTTGGGGGTCTTGGAGTCTTCTGTGGGAAAACCGATATGGGTTTTAAAGTCATCCCTTTCTGAATTGGGATGTCCAGCCTTACAGATGTTGTTTTTTGAGACTTCTTTCTTGGAGTTATGTTTCAAAGCTTCCTTTTAATATCCTCAGTCCTTTGAGGGTGAATCTAATTTGACTTTTAGAAATAGTCAAGCATCATCTGGCCTTACATCTGGTGAACGTGGCGAGGATGAATCATCACCATCTTCTTTTGTTGTTAAGAATGTGTGGCTATAAAGTAATGCGACTGATTTTGGGGTTGCGGGTGAGGCTTTTAAAAACACGCTAGAAGCAACTCAGGGGAGGACTTCTAAAGTGTTTTCAGCACCGGCAGCATCTTTGCTATAGGGAAATGGAACAGACGGCACGCGGGCTTTGACGTCAGAGTGTCCCGGGTCTTGCCTGGATTCCTGTGCTTCCTCCCTGTGAAGCCAGGTACTTGGCCCCCTATATGCCTCAAGTTGATCATTTGCAAAATGAAGCTAATTTTATTCATCACACAGACTTATGATGAGTGTTAAATAACATAAAATAACTACCAGTAAAGCATCTGGTACAGTGCCTGGCGGATGGCAGTTGTGATTATCGATAATACGTGAAGCACTTCCCAGAAGGAATACATTGAAGGGAACTACTTTTTTTCACCCCCTGCTTAAAACTGTAACTTCCAACATTTGGAAAAGATATCAACTCCGTGCTCAGGATAGTCGGATATTATCCGCTTGCTGCCCCAGATCCGCCCTCTACTTTTTTCCAACCTGCTCTGTATCCTGTGTGGACTGCATTGGGCAGACCCGAGTTCCCCAGATTCTGGATGGATTCAGACGAGGGTGGCATTGACAGGCAGGCAGGAGAAGAGAGGGGGGTGTTCATCTGCCCAGCTCGCTTTCCCAGAAGGTGCAGCCTTCTCCCCGAGGCCACAACTCTCAGGTCCCAGCCCCGTTGGGCGGCTCCCTCCCCCTCTCACCTAGGGCAGGTGACGGTTCTGAAATGCTAGCCCCAAGGTGCTTCACCGTCCTTGTGGGTTTCTCTTAACCCTACCCACACTCACAAATAAACTCTTCATTAACTAACTCTTCCTTAAGTTACCCTAGCTGGATCGCTGACTGATACACATAGTTAGTTTCTGGTTTTGGTCTAGTCAAGCCCTAAGGTTGCGATTAAAGTGATTTGATTGTGCTGACTGTGTCTGGAAAGAGAATAGGATCTTATAAATTTTGAGCTATGCAAAAAGCAGAATTTCACCGAGATGCTGAGAGCAGTCTTCAGAAATGCATACGCCTGACGCTGTTTGCTTTCTAGGCAAACCGTGGGATCTCCCTCTTCCCTCTGTCCTCCAGTAACGTTACACATGTCTTCATGTTAAGTGCTTGCATTGTCTTATTCTGACAATAAGGAGCACTCAGAATAAGTAATGCTCCTCAGTGAGTCACAAATGGAATCCGTGTCAGCCAGTGTCGTGAAATGGATCTATAACTGGCTTTTTGTCCCTCAATTTGAGATGATCTAATTCAATTTCTATGATTTATAGCTTGGGAGAAGACACTCTCTGTCCCCCTCCCGAACTTTCATTCTGTTTCTTATTCCCAAATTTCCCGGGATCTGAAGGGAATTCATTTCTGAAGGCAAACGAGCCTATTACCACAGCCTACTGCTAATGATTGTCATTTTGGTTTACTATTGCTGTTAACACAGGAGATGTGAAGTATCACCAAAACCAATCTGCGTCTCTGCTATGGAGATGAAATTTCTTTTGTAGGGCAAACAAACAAGTTTTTTGAGAAGTTGACTGTGCAAATCATGAGGACAGTGTAATGGCTGGTCTGGTTGCCGACATGAACTAATTTTTTTTTAAAGATTTTTATTTTTTTAAATGTTTATTTTTGAGACACACACACACACACACACACACACACACACACACACACACAGTGCAAACAAGGGAGGGGCAGAGAGAGAGGGAGACACAGAGTCTGAGCTGTCCGCACATAGCCCAACGCGGGGCCCGCACCCATGAACCAGTGAGATCGTGACCTGAGCTGAAGTCGGATGCTCAACTGACTGAGCCACCCAGGCGCCCCAACCAACGTGAACTAATTTAAGGATGAGCGGAGGGCTCTGGTAGCTTCTGTAGTGGCCACTGCCCAGCCTGCATCCTTCTACAAGGCTGGCACATTATCTCCAGCTTCCCTTTCTCCAAGGAATTGCCCGGGGCCAACAGGAGCCGCAGGACAGGAGGCTACTGTCCTCTCCAGCCATCCTGTGGCAAATGATTGACATGATGGCACAGAAGGCAAAACTCCTTGCCTAAAGGGCTGCACCTCGGCCGGGGCCTCCCTTCCTTCGCTCTTCCCCACTCTGTCCCTTTCACCTTCTGACAGTTTTCTCTTTTGAGTACATCCTCAGTAAATCATGCACCCCCTTGAATTCCCATCTCAGGCTCTGCTTCAGGAAGCCTGGCCCTTCTCCTGATCTTATGGCTGGAGAAATGGTAAGTGTGAGAGGTGGAGAGAGAAAGGTGCTCTTCCTCTGTGGTGCACGCAGTGGATTTGGCAGCCGCTGCTTCTCAGATGCTCTTGGGATAAGTAGACGCCATTTTGATGACCGCATATGACATGTCAGTGGACCAAACAGTTGTTTGAGCTCTGACTTTCACCGGGAGTGAGAAGACTTTAAACATCCTGACCCTCAACTGTCTCTGGATAGCTTATGTCACCAAAATTCTTGAGTCAGAGACACTGGTTGCCACTGCTCTGCTGAGAGCATTTGGCCAGATCTTTTGTCCATGAGCCTTTGGTTGTGGTCCTAGGTCCCTGGTATTTTTGATGATTTGCCAACATGGCCTTAGACTATCTGGGAACTCCTTGCTCTTCCTTTTTGGAAAGTGCCCTCGCCCTTCCTTTTTGCCAAATCGAGCCCCTCATCACACAGAAGCCTAAATCAATCTCTGAGGGACCCTGTCTCTCTGGCCACTCTGGGCACTACTGTATCCCGCTGACGTTCATGAAGCCGAATTCCACAGAGCTGTACTCAAATTGAAGGCACCTGTACCCTTCTTTTAAAAAAAAATTAAAAAAATTGTGTGGTATAACGTACATAAAAGACCTACGTCTCAAGCATGCAGGTGGCTGAATTTTTACATGTGTATTTTCCCCAGATACTGCCACCTGGATCAAGATCTAGAACGTTTCCAGTGCGCCATGGTCCTTCTCAGTCTATTATCATCCACCCGCCCATAAGAGGTAAGCACTCTTCTGACTTCTAATTACAGACTAGGTGCGGCATTCTTGGACTTCATATAGAATGGAATCATGCAGTATGTATTCCTTTGTGTCTGGCCTCCTTCACTCATTGTTATGCCTATGAGAGCCACCTACTGTTTGTTCTTTTGTTTACAGCTTTTCTTGTTGCATGTTTTAATATTCTGTATGTTTTTGCCCTGTTTCTCCTTTTATCTTGCATACTGCTTGAAGTATAGGCTGTATCTTTTATGTATTTCCTATATGAGCATATCGTGGACGTTTACAAATATTCCCTGGGTGAATGCTGACTGATTCCTGTTCATAGGGTACTTAGTGAAAGCAAGCTTTTGTCTTCTCTTCCTGTTGTATGTGTAGTTGAAGTAGTTGTGTCTTCTCTTCCTGTTGTATGTGTAGTTGAAATGGTTATGTCTGGGGCTGCAGCATGTTTTACTGGGAAGTAACAACAGTAATAAATATTTATAGGACCTGTATCCAAGGCGTCTATAGTGACTTGCAGTTTCTAAGTTCATCTTTTCATTTTCTCATAGAGCTTGGCAGGAAAGCCACCGAGGTCATTCTGCTGAAGCGGGGAGGCTAAGATGTGCTGAGGTGAAGTCTCCGACCCCGAGTCCTGGCGAACCTTAGTGGCAAAACTGAAGGTCTAACCTAGTTTTAGCTCATTCTCTCTCTTGGATTCAATCCCATGTTTCTCTCATCCCTGTTCCCAAGGAAAGAGATGCATTAGTACAACCACAAATATTAGTAGAGGTTTAACGTTTTGGAATCCTGTCATTATAGGAGTTATGTTACTGCTTCATTCTATGTGTGTGTGTGTGGTGGGGGGGGGGGGGGTTACCGGCTTGTCTTTAAACTTATTTTGTCCTCTAGCTTTTGTGATACTCTTTAAAGGCGTTACTTTAAAATAAATCAGATGTAGGAAGTTACAGATTTACCGACCTGATAAGGGGAGGGGTTAACTGATGCCTCTCCATGGTAAAGGTACCTGATGTTTTCTGTTTCTGGGGAATTCAGTACACTGGGGACCACAGTTCAAGAGAGGCCAGAGTGCTGACCAGCTTCTTGCCACATCTTTTTTGGCCACAATCTTTCTTTGTTTCCTGTGGATCGCATGTCCTCTTTATAATAGAAATGAGTGGGGAATAGGATTCATTCGATAAGAAGAAGAGTGATGCCCCCCTTGGCTAGATATTTGAAGTCCTTTATTGCTATTTGATCCACAAACACACGCAATAGTAGATAACATCCAGCGGGCACTGGCCAGCTACGGGAGCTACGGAAATTTGAGAGTTTTCAGAGAACTTGTAAGACTAAAGTCAAATCTATCTTCCCCTTTTTTGTCTTAAATTTCAATTTCATTTTCATTCATGTCGTTTGATCTGTGGTCTGTTGTGGAGGGAGGAAAAACACTTTTTCCTTCTACCTTTCTGGGTTTTCAGCTGGGGCCCCCGTAACAACGGAGAGACGAATATTTGTTTAATATTTTACTGTAAGTTTCATGTGACACGGGAGCCTTCGTAAGGAGATGAAGACCTAAAGAAAGGGCTGGCCCTCAGTGTTTTTATGCTATAGGTTTGGTAAAGAATTGAAAGTTATGGGGAAATGTGATAGGACAAAGGGGTACGAGCTAAAGGTAGTAAACGGAGGGAAACTTAGCAAGGCCTGTTTGTTAAGATTCCTGGTCTTGGAAGACAAGGTTGTTCGTTTCTTCCGGGGATAGGGAGGGTGCCTCTCAACTGAGAATCGTCACTTTTTAAATTTTTGTTCATTTTTTTCAGATGGGGGAGGGGCAGAGGGCAAGAGCATCTTTTTTTTTTTATTTTAAAATTTTATTTAAATCCAAGTTAGTTAACATAAGATGTAATAATGATTTCAGGAGTAGACTTTAGTGATTTATCACTTACATATCTACCCAGTACTCATCCCCAAAAATGGCCTCCTTAGTGCCCATCACCCATTTAGTCCCTCCCTTCCCCCACCCCTCCAGCCACCCTTAGTTTGTTCTCTGTATTTAAGAGAGAGAGAGAGGGGGCGGGTGGAATCTTAGGCAAGCTCCATGCTCAGCATGGAGCCTGATGTGGGGCTCAGTCCCACGACTCTGGGATCATAACCTGAGCCGAAATCAAGAGTTGGATGCTCAACCGACTGAGCCATGCAGGTGCCCCAACCTAGGGTCTTATCACCTGCTTTAGGGGAGAAGGGGGAAGTTAGTGAATCCTTCCTACACTCGGTGTTTCTCAGATTCCTTTAGCTTAAGATATTCAACATGCTGAGGTGCCGTATTTTGGGGCAGTATGTCCTGAACCCCATCATTTGGTACATTAAAAATCTCTTGATATCATCAGTATTTCATTACTTGTTGACAAATGGACTGAAATGGGAATTTATCCCAATTTCTAGCTTCTGTCTGTTTTTTTTAATCAGCCTAAAATCATGCCTGGGATAATTGTAATTTTCTTCTTAACTTCTAGGGTGATTTAACAAGAAGCTTTAAGAACAACAATATATATTAATGGCAAATGGGCTCCCAGTATTGAGATCTGTTTAAGTGTTTTTGATTCTTTAAGCTCACATAATGAAGGTACTGAACTAACAAATAAATAACTGTTCTTGGAAGAAAACCCCACATCAGAGTAAATATTAACAAAGGATCTGGTTATGGCACACATTGAACTTCAGGTAATTATGTTCTTTATTTTGAAAAAAAGTTCAAAATGCCGCATAGATGCTCAGTCCAGGAAGGAAAAGGCTTTACAATTTACATTGTTCATGGGATGCTGTGACAATAAACAGAATTGCTCTTCTGGAAGCATCTGTTAAGCCAATTACATGGCAAATTTTCAAGTTCTAGAATGGGTAGGTTTGCAATTGGTGAAAACTTTGATAACCAAGAGAAGACAGGATCTAGAGAAGAGAGCAGGTGATAAACAGAATCCTGATGGTGTCTATGTTTTAATGCAACCTGGAAATTAGACACTTTTACATGCAATATTTTTTTTCACATAACAGTTCCCAAATAAACAGTTAAAGTGGTTTTAGGTGATTAAAGCAATATAGAAGATTAGTTTTGTTATGTATAATCACCTTTGCTTCTCCTTTATTGATGAAAAGAACTCTTCTCAGCGGGTTGTGTTATCTATTTTAGATGTTGCCTGATCTTGTTTTTTAAATGTAAATCAGCTTTTTAATCTTTTTTTATGTAAATTTGATAGCCCGTACCAGCAATTATTCTGCTTTGTTGCAGCTCCCTCTTTAGAACTGTCTCTGTTTTATGTTTAATTGTCCTAATTGTCCAAATTTGAATAAACCTGGAGAACAGCAATGGAGATCATTACTTGTTTTTAAATTTACAAAAAGGTTTAAGCACTCCTTCCTGAACTTCCCTTTAATTCTTTACACTGTTAATTATGATCTGGGAGATTGGAAAACCTTGTTATTGTCCCCAGAGCTGCTACTCCAAATTATAGGTTTGTTTATTTTTGTTTTACTACTTTATATCAGACTTCTCCTTCTTGTGAACATGATAAAAAGCTCATCAGAGAAAATTTAGATTCACTTTTTAATCAGTGCAAGATTTTAGCAAGGGGGTATCTACACGAAGATATACATTATGTATTTTTAGAAGTTGGAGCCGTAACTATAGTCCAGGAAAGGGAATTCATCCATTTCATACCCATCTATCATCCATCCATCCATCCATCCATCCATCTATCTTTCCACCACCCCACCCATCTATCCACCCACGTAGCCATCCAACTAGCCATCAACTTATGGAGGGCTTGAACTGGATGACACATCAATTCAATGAGATTATGTTCTGATTTAATAATTTTTAGCAAATGAGTAGATTAGATTCTAGGTCAAAACTGAATTTTTAAGTTGATTTATTGCATAACTTAATTGGAGAAAACAAAAACAAAAGAAGGAAACCCACAGGAGTCTTATCTCTGTTCACTGAGGTTCTTTGCAGCTTGGGGTTTTATGCTTTGATTCAGATCAAGGCGGCCTTGGTGCGGAGACAGAGCAGTCGATTGAGCAGTTGAGCCTGAGACACTGTGTGTCTGATCGATCTGTGGCCAGCCCACCTATGTCCGATATGTTTCTGTCCCATGCACCTATGTCCTGTATGATGTCTCTCACTGGGACTCTTCCCTACCACCACTCTAAAGAGAAGCCACTTTCTCGGGTTTAGAGATGCTTGGATTAAGCAATGAGGTATGTTAATTTCTGGTCAATCTCACATGCCAGTTAGTGGGTTCAGATGTCAGTGAGAGAAATGTTTCATGTCATATAAGCTGTCCCATATAGCTACACAGATAAGTAACTTGACTGGTTTTTGTGGCCAGATCTCTTCAGGATTGCCTAAAGAGACAGCACTGCCATGACTTGAGCAAGTCACCGAAAACTTCTAAGGTTAATTTTCTGTCCTGTGAGGCCAGGGGTAGGAATAATTCTCAGGGGTGCAATAGAAGGAGAACAGACAAGCGCCAGTGTTTTAAAGAAGCTCCATTATCATACACAAGGTCAGATCAAATGAAAATGAAATGTTCTCTCGCAGCATCCCTGAGTTTCGGCAAGTGAATTCTAGTCATGCTTTGTATTCACAGACAGGAAATGTCTATTCAGAAGGAATGAATAATAGATAACTACTTTCTTTGCTTTACACCTAGTTATAATTCTACAACTAACATAATATTAAATGAGTTCCCTTCCTCCCAGTGATGTTTCATATTCGAGTTACATACCGTAACCTCAGAACTCAACAGCGTGAAAAATCAAACAGCTGGGGAAAAATGCATCTTTAATTTTCCCACCAATTTACCACCCCCTGCCCTCTTGCTCCAGATTATCTGCCCAGTTCTTAGGCAAATGCTATGTTCTCAGTCCCTCTATTCTCATAAAGATGATGGACCCCAGCCAGTCTTAGCTCCAGCTTTTCAGATCCCATTTTTATTTGCTGGGGTTTAAAAGCAAGGTTTACTTTCACTGTGGCACGTTAAATACCTCATTTGCTGAATCATACCTCGAATAAATTCAACAAAATTGTTTTTGCAATTGCAAAAACGGTAGTGCTCATTTTTAGTGTTGTATAGCTCATGAGTAATAATTTATGTTTGGTAAAAAAAAATAGTAATAAGGACCTAGGATGGGGTGTAAGAATTGTAAACTATGTTGTTCTACACGGTATATTAATAGTAAGAATAAAGGGAACCAGAATCAAAGAATGACATAACGTTGGGAAGAAATCACAGACATAGTTTTATTGACTGTTCATTGAAGAAGTGAGGGGACAACAGTTCGGAGAGATGAAGTGACTTGTTCAAGGTCACACAGCTGGTTAGCTCCAGAATTGGCCCAAAACCTCACAGTTTTTGGCTCCTGGTCCAGCACACTCTCCATCACAACATGCAGCCTCTTAGTTTGTTGGTTTTGGGTCAGAAATATAATTAACACAGGGCAGGAAGCCTAGATTATGAAAAAGTTGGAGGGGAATCTAATGAAAACCAAGCTTTGTGAAAGTCGACCTGTTTTGTGATATATTCATGGTGTCTGACTGCATTTGGAGTTTGGCGAGTGTCTCTTCTTTCCTCTTTGACCTGCTGGTCCTCTTCCTAAACTGGTGGTTTAAGGGTCTACAGAGAGTACACAAATTCTTGCCGAGTGGTGAAAGTAATACAATACTAAATAACAAGAAACAAACATGCACCGAGAAAGTAAAAAAATAAAAATAAAAAATACGGAAGAGAGCACTATAGGAGTAAAAGTAGCACTCCTGTGGGGCGCCGGGGAGGCTCAGTCGGTTGAGTATTGGACTCTAGATTTTGGCTCGGGTCATGGTCTCAGGGGTAGTGAGATCGAGCCCTGTGTCTGAGTCCATGCCGAGCACGGAGCCTGCTTGGGATTCTCTCTCTCCCTCTCTCTCTGCCCCTCCCCTGCTCACGTGTGCTCTCTGGCTCTCTCTCTCTGAAAATAAATAAACTTGAAAAAAAAAAAGCAGTACTGTTGCAAGAATTCTGATATGAGGTGAAAAGCAGTGGACGGGGAACCCTCGTTCTGTAGGTTTAGTTGTGATTAATAAGGAAAAGTACTATTTGGTATTGAAGGGGAGTGGAGTATACCACCTCAGAATGGACCCCTTTAATTTTTTTCTTTTAACGTTTATTTTTTGAGACAGGGAGAGACAGAGCATGAACAGGGGAGGGGCAGAGAGAGAGGGAGACACAGAATCCGAAGCAGGCTCCAGGCTCTGAGCTGTCAGCAGAGAGCCCAGTGCAGGGCTTGAACTCACAAACCGTGAGATTATGACCTGAGCCAAAGTCAGATGCTTAACCGACCGAGCCACCCAGGCGCCCCAGAATGGACCCCTTTAGCATGTGGATTACTTTGAACTGAAGGCAGTCAAGAGCCAGTAGACTCAGGAAAAACTTCTACCTATTCCTCACCAGCCTTAATTAATTAATTAATTAATTAATGTTTATGTTTATTTTTATTCAAGTTCGTTAACATACAGTATGGTCTTGGCTTCAGGAGTAGAACCCAGTGATTCATCGCTTACATATCACACCTAGTGCTCATTCTGAAAAGTGCCCTCCTCGATGTCCATCATTCATTGAACCCATCTCCCCCACCCACCCCCCCCACCCCCCCCAGCCCCACCAACCCTCAGTTTGTTCTCTGTATTCAAGAGCCTCTTATGGTTTGCCTCCCTCTCTGGTTTTATCTTATTTTGCCTTCCTTTCCCCTATGTTCGTCTGCTGTGTTTCCCAAATTCCGCTTATGAGTGAGATCATGTGATATCTGTCTTTCTCTGACTCCTTTTGCTTCGCATAGTACCCTCTAGTTTCATCCGTGTTGTGGCAAGTGGCAAGATTTCATTCTTTTTCATTGTTGAGTATAAAGAAGATACGGTGTATATATATATATACACAATGGAATACTACTTGGCCTTAAAGAATTTAGATAGGCGTCCGGGCTCAGAAAGAGAGCTATTACCAGAGATAGCATTTTTTCTTGAAAGACCTACCTGCATGGCAGGGAACACATCTGATTACTGAACATGGGCTCTTGTTATCTTCCTGTGAGTTGCCCCCCTACATACACACTTGGAAGCCCCAGACCCCTATCACATTCCTTAGCTCAGGATGGCACATAAGCCTCAATTCTCTGACTGCCACTGAGTCTCATATCTTTGGAAGGTTTTGTTTGTACAGAATTACATTTAGGTTTTTTTGGTTGTTGTTGTTGTTGTTAACTTGTTTTATGTTGACTTAATTATTTAGACCAGCCAAGGAATCTAGACTATACTGTCAAATGATAATATAAAGGTATGGCTGCTTGAAAACCAAAATAATATGGACACAAAAGGGGCAGGGTTTAAGACTCTGATGCAGACCCATTGGCCCCACAGAGATGCAACAGAGATCTGAAGGATTGTAAATGAACAACAATCCCACATAGAATCCTATATCCTATTTAAGTATATATGCATCTATATACACACGCACATAAGTATGTGTATGCATATAATGTATATGCGTGTATGATACATGTGGGCTTGGTTTCCATTCTGCAGGGTGGAATTCTTTGGTTATATGTGAAAACCCATTGATAAAGAACATCCCCAGGAATTGCTTGAGATGCCAAGTGGGCCTCCTTAACGATTACAGTCAAGATACTGAGAGAGGAAGGCTAGAAAAGTAGCACCTCTTCCAGAATGGCTCATTCCTCCCAGGTTGAGACTTCCATTACCCCTCTCTCCACCCCTACCTAGTAATAGCCAGTGTCTTCTCACAAGGTCCTGGGCTACTGAATTTTCTGTCTTTTTTTTTTTTTTTTAATTTTTTTTTTCAACATTTATTTTTGGGACAGAGAGAGACAGAGCATGAACGGGGGAGGGGCAGAGAGAGAGGGAGACACAGAATCGGAAACAGGCTCCAGGCTCTGAGCCATCAGCCCAGAGCCCGACGCGGGGCTCGAACTCACGGACCACGAGATCGTGACCTGGCTGAAGTCGGACGCTTAACCGACTGCGCCACCCAGGAGCCCCTGAATTTTCTGTCTTGATAGACACTCTTGAAGAAGCTTCTATGGTTCTATCAGTCAGCATCTGTGTAAAAATTATCTTCCTATATCTCTCTTCAGAGGTGTGATTTTGTGAAGAGAGAGATGATGAGGCTGTTATCTGGCCCTGGTGACACAATCTCTCACGGGATCGCCTCAGTTAAGTCACTCGATCAGAGTGAGGAGACTAGAAGTTTTAAGTCCTCCTAGATATGATCATTCTTTTTTTTTTTTTTACACATGATTATTCTTTTGGTTATTGACTGATATTACCAATTACAGTTGATGTCAGAATGCCATCATTCTATTTTAATATGTATTTCAAATTGACATTTATATATTATTTTTTTATGTATTTTTATTTACTTTAACTTCTATTGACTTAATTTTTTGCATTCCCTATCCTAAGGAGTTCCTTCATGATATCTAGTTGCCTGGGAGGTTGAATTTTATTAGGAATGCTGATTGGTGAGCACAGAGTAAAATTTGCCTTGGGAAGGTATTTTACGTAAACTCTGAAAAGCCAGATGAAATATCTCTACTTCAAACTGAATACATCGCTGTGACACCACAGAACGGAATCCCCAAATTCAGTACCTTTTCCATCAAAAGTATGAGTTCCTTTGGAGTAGAGAAAGTGATGAGGAACGAATCTGATGAGCTATATGTGATGGGCGGAATGGCCTCCAAAGGTGTCCAAGCCCTGCTCCCTGGAATGTGTTTCCTTGCATGATAAAAGGGGCTTTGCATCTGCAATTATGGTTACGGATGTGGATAATCCAGGTGGGCCCTTCGAAGCAGAGAACGGTCTCTGGTTGGAGTCAAAGATATACAGTGAAATAGGAGGCAGGAGAGGGAATCCAAGAGAGAGGCTCCAAGTGTGAGAAGGGCATCAAAGTGCTGTTACCCGCCCTGAGCATAGGGAGCCACCTGCTGGGGCGAAGAGAGGTCTCTAGGAGTTGATGGCAGCTCCTGGCTGACAGCAGGCGAGCAAACAGGGACTTCAATCCTACAACCGCAAGGAATGAAATTCTGACAACTGAAAAAGCTTGGAAGTAGATTCTTCCCCAGAGCCTCCAGAAAAGAAGGCAGCTCTTGATTCTGCCTTGTGAGACCTGGAGCAGAGAAAACCCTTGAGCCCTGCCGTGCCCGCACTTCTGACCCACGAGAAGTTACAAAATAATAAATGAATGTTATTTTAAGCCTGGAGATGTGTGGCAATTTGTTACTGTAGCAAGAGAAAACCAAAACACTGTGTTAGTATGTTCAAGTTCAGTCTAAGAAAATAATCTGAGAAAAACAACACAGTTGTGTGTGTGAATCCCCCCCCCCCCCGCCCCCCCCCCCCACCGGAATTGGAAGGACAAGGACAGTAAAAGACCAGGTAAGGTCATTCAAATACCAACTGTTATTTGTAAGATAATGAAAAGCAAACATCTGGTTCTTTGCATAATTTTGATCAAAGGAACATAATATGTTTTGCACACGTTTGGAGGAAAACCAGCTGCATTAAGATTTTCATCAGGGAAGAACTAATGTCAACCTGGGATCCAGGATGAGGAACCTCTCCCTGTGTGATAATGACAAGGAGGTGAATGTACAAATCTAATTTGGGCAAGTAAGTGAGCAGTCACGGAGTGCCCAGCAGAAGATACAGGCCACCTCAGGGAGCCTGGGTGGCTCAGTCAGTTGAGTGTCTGACTCTTGACTTCGGATCAGGTCATGATCTCACGGTTGTGAGGTCGAGCCCTGTATTAGGCTCTGCGCTGAGTATGGAGTCTGCTTGGGATTCCCTCTCTCTCTCTCTCTCTCTCTCTGCCCCTCCCCCTCAAAATAAATAAATAAATTTAAGAAAAAAGAAGGTATAGGTCACCTCAGTCCACATACTGGGTGGAAACCAGGGTGAAGTCAAAAGAAAGAGGGGAGAGAGAAGGACTTTTCTGGGGGCACACTTTTCGTGCGCATCTGTCACTTTCAGTTGACAGACTTCTGCTGGCCCTTCCTGTTGGCTCCAGGCTTGGACATCTGAAACAGGGCTGACCCATCCACGGATTGCTTCCTATCTTGCCATAGAGAGTGGCTCCAGATGTGACCAAAAGGTAGCCCAGAGAGCACCAGGACCTTCTCTGGGACTGAGGGGAAGGCGCTGCTCTGTGCTGGTGTCGCTAACCTGGTGGGATGGATTCTCAGATTGCTGGTTTCCTCTGGTCCCCCATGTGAGGAAGGAGTATCTGGGAGTGAAGTCAGCGCAGACCGAGTAGGACAGAGATGATGGAACAAGGCACACACCACTAGGTCCAGTGCAATCTCTGCACTGTGCCAACTTTCTCAGTCACTTGGCTTAAAGTAATCGGAGGTGGATTTTTGTCCCTCGGTACAGAAAGGGTCGTAACAAAACTGTCTCGTTTTACCGTGTCAGAGCAGACGCCTTGCAAATCTCATTACTTCTTGATTTGCCTTTAGAGCATCCACGCTGGAGACAATTTCTGACACGCAGACTTGAATGTGTTTGAACTGAACATGACCCTTTTTTTTAAAAAAAAAATGTTTATTTATTTTTGAGAGAGATAGAGCGCGAGCAGGGGAGGGGCAGAGAGAGACGGGGACACAGAATCTGAAGCAGGCTCCAGGCTCTGAGCTGTCAGCACAGAGCCCGAGGTGGGGCTTGAACTCATGAACCGTGAGATCATGACCCGAGCTGCAGTCGGACGCTTAACTAACTGAGCCACCCAGGTGCCCCTGAACTAATCATGACCTTTACTCTTCTTCCTACCATTCATTGTGATCCTCCCCCCATGCACCTGACCTTACCTCTTTTTCTGTTAGGGTTGGGGACATGGTTGGATAGTAAGCGCTTCTTGATTCTTTCTTCTGTGAACGGCCCTTCTCTTCTTTGGGTATTTGTTTCTCCCACACTCCAAATGAATTTGGTGGCTCCTCTACCCGAAATTGGCGCACCACTCTCTAGAAACTGTCCTGGGTCCAGGGATGGGCACGTGACCCAAGCTGATTTCTGTCACTTGCAGCCTTACACAGTGCTGGCAAGTGAAAGTTCTGATATATCCTGTGCCTCCCTCCAATCAGCCTGCTCATCCTCAGGTCCTTTAGTTTGGTGAGATGTTTTCTATTTCCCCTTTTCTCTTCTCATCTGGATTCACATTTTACCTAATTATATGAGAAATAAGTGTGCAATGAAGATGTAGAAAATAAAACCAGGAGTGACAGAAAAATACAATTCCCTGCTTCTAAGGGTTTATACGATTAGATTGGGCTCACCTGTATAGTCCCTGTCCATGACCTTAATTACCTCTGTGAAGTCCCTTTTGCCATGTTAGGAAACACCCTCGACAGGCTCCAGAGAGCAGTGCTGGGACATCGCTGGGGGCCATTCTCCCTTTGGGGGCCACATCTAGCTTATCAATTTGGTTCCTTATCACTTTTTCCCGGCCAAAGGAACTCATACTCTTGATGTAAAAGTGTACTGAATTTGGGATTGTCATTATCTGGTCATCAGAGCAGTGTATTTGGTTATGGAGTAAGGATATTTCATCAGGGTTTTCTAGAGTTTGCATAAAATATCCTCCCAAAGCAATTTTTACTCTGTGCTTACCAATCAGCATTCTGCTGAAAATTCACCTCCTAGGTAACTTGATGTCAAGAAGAGACTTCCCAGGATAGGGAATGCAAATAATTGGGTCAGTAGAAATTAAAATATATGTTAAATAGAAATGTAAAATAATAAAGAAATTAAATTATAAATATAAATCTATTATCTATAATGATAATTATATAACACATAATTATAATCTATAATTAGGCCATTGGCATACTATGCTGACATTTTGGTTTATTTCCCTTAAGTCAGTTTGCTTACGTATTCATTTATTTATTCAATTTTACTTTTGTTTATTCTTATCTGATGCAATCAGACCCAGTGGTTGGTCAGCTCATCAAAATATTCAGTTAACTTGATGTAATGGAAAGTAAATTCGGTTTATAGTAGGAAGACCTCAGTTATTCTGAGCAAATCACTTAATTGTGATATGGGAGAAAGATGCCGGGATTTGGAGCCAGAGGATCCTGGGTTTATCTCCAGCTCTGTCACTTTCTGTGTAGCCTTGAGGCAAGTAAAAACTTAACTAAGCCACTGAGTGTAAGATTCATTGTCTAGAAAATGGGATCAAGGATAGATACCACCTGGCAGGGTCGGCCTCCAAATCAATGATAATGTGAGCAGAGCAGGTATTTCTCTGCCCAGCACATAGTATGCACTCAATAAATGGTAACAGTAACTAACAAACAAAGAAACTCAGTTAAACTAGAAATTACAAAAAAAATGATAAATGCATCATATGAACACATGGCATACACAGCACAGTCTCACCTCTATTCTGATGTAGGGCTGAGGCCTCTTCTTTGAGCACGAGTCTGCTGCATGACATCTGCATGGTCTTTCTTGCATTAAACGCATCTCTAATAGGCCATAGTTTCCAGTTTTTATCTGTTTAAAGTGGAGTGAGAACGTGGAGCCACTTGCAAAGCAACCTGAGTCCAGAATTCTAGAATTTTATTTATTTCCCCCTGTTCTTGCGTGGCTGTGTTTCCCGCAACTAATTGATACAATTTCCTCCGATAGCCAGCCTTCACCAAGCCTTTCTAATGATTCGAAAACTTTGTTTTTGTAAACACAACTCTCTTCACACACACACTTCATTGCTTTCCATAATTGATTAAATCACACGATTGCAACAACAAATACAAATGGCATTAACAGTTTTGGGATAAAGGAGTTCAGTTGAGGGGTGCTTGGGTGGCTCAGTCAGTTGAGGATCTGACTCTTGGTTTTGGCTCGGGTCATGATCCCAAGGTCATGGGATTGAGCCCCGCATCAGTCTGCTTAAGATTCTCTCTCTCTTCCTCTCTCTCTCTCTTTCTGTCCCTTTCCCCAACTTGCAATCTCTTTCTCTCTCTAAAATTAAAAAAAAAAGGAGTTTAATTTATAGTAGAGTGTCTTAGAGAGGAATCTACTAACAATTTCATTCATTCATTCACTCATTCATTCAATATTTGTTTAGTGACATCTCTAGGCCAGACACTGACTATTACGTCAGGCACCTGGGAATATAGGAATGAACAAAACTGGCAAAAATATTTGCCCTTCTGGAGCGTCCATCTAGTGCTAGCAAGCAGAGTGCTGGGCCATCACTCAGCACATTTTACCGAGGGAGTAACACCATTGGCTAATGAAATAAGTTGGTCAGTTAAAAGCACCCCCGCCCCCCCCCCCCCACTGTATTTTCCCTTGTTCTAATCCTCCTGCTTAACTTGAGGTGATTTCAAACTCTCTTTGTCCTTTATGCCTTACATCTTTTTTGTTGTCAATTTCTCCCAAAGTTTTCTCTGCAATCACTCTTGGCAAATTACAGGGAAGAGTCACCTTGTGGGTATCTCCACCTCAAAAGTTTTTCTTTTCCAATGCATCTCACGAGCAGATGCTAGAATCATAGTCTTTGGGAAGTATTTTCACCATCACACCCTGAACGATAGGGCTGGTTTCATGACCGGCGCATTCATGCAGGGCTCCAGGCTCAGAAGGGTTCCGCACTCGATTTAATGCTCTCCTGTCATGGTCTTGAAATTCTTAATAATTTTTGAACAAGGGACCCCAAAGTTTTGTTTTGTACTGGGCCCTGAAAATTATGTGGCTGGCCTGCTTAAAGGACCAATGGTAGCTTATTCATTTTGGCCCTATTAAATCTAAACTCTTCTTCTGCCTACTCCCTAAAGAGAATGCCCACCCATGAAAGCGACTGCTAACTTCTCATTTTAACCTCTCCTTGATGGAATCTTCGAGGTTAGCCAGACCAGCTGCCCTTTCACGAATTTCACCCACTTCCACAATTGTGTTGTGGCTTAACCTGCTCTGTTTGGTGGAAACGGGCTCCATGTTTTCTCTGCTCCAACCTGACTTCCCAGTCCTTTATAATCGGACTCGGAAATCACTCCCCTCCAACCTGAGTGTGTTCTCTCTCAGTATTAATGGAATTAAGCTTTCTAACAAAATAATAATGAAAGCCACCCCCTGGCTCAGTGTTTACTGTGGGCCTCCTTGGCATGGAACTAAATGCTTTGCAGGCATGATCAGATCTTTGCATAGAGTTCTGCATTTCCTCTCCAATTTGGGGTGTGCTTATTCAGTATGGTCTGACTCTCTGTGTAGCCTTTGCGTTTTCTGAGCCCATAGGTCATGTCTTCTTCATTCATTTGTACTCTCCTGGTGCCACGCACATGGTGTTTGGTATCGTGCCAGGGCTCTGTGCCTATTGCCAGTTGACTGACAAAATATTAATAAAAGCTGAAAGTGTAAAGTACCACACTTCTTTCTTCCATGATTTTTTTTTTTTTTTTCTGCTAGCTGTATCCTATGAAGACTTTGCTGGCCTGGGGACTTTTAAAACTGGTCTGCACCATAACTTGAAGTAATTGTTCTTGTGATTGAAGCTAACAACTATATAATGCCTGCTAGGCATAATGCCAAGACATGATTTGATTTCAGGTTAAATTTGCAGCTAAGTTGATTTTGCAAAATGTGCCCACATGTGCTCAGGCAGTATGAATGCCCTCCCTACCTCCATGCACCCTCAAAAGTGCACTTGTCCACAGAGTTGGATATCCGTCACTTGTTGGAATCTTTGACCCTGCGCATTGAAGGCTGAGGCCTCCAAGACTAATTAGGAACAATTGTTGTTGACCAGCGTCTGCCAAATGTAAAATGCTATATTCAGATGCCTTTAGGACATCCATAAAAACAGCCAAAAAGGGGGCAAGAGTATTTATCAAGTCAAGGGAGGCTCATGCCTAATAACGGTGAGCTGTTTTTTGCTGTTAAGAAATGAGTAGACCTGTCAGGAGAATGTTCAACATAAGCTAATGTCAAACTTGCTGGAATAACTTATTCACTGCAGGGTTCCCATCTGTGAAGTTGCTGGGGAGGTGGCTGCCTCCATGTGATTCTTTAGATTTGTCAGTTAAATTAGATATCCAAGGGCAAAGCCAACTGACAGGGGCATTATGGGACACTCCTGGAGGATTCAGAATCCATAATCCCATGGGTATGTCCCATTCACGATTTTGTTCATGCTGATATTAGGGGTCATATCAATTTTATAAGAAAGCAAGGGATAACAAAGGAAGTCAGCAGGTCAGCCCTCTCAAGACTGTTGATGGCAATGTGCCTAATGCATGTTTTGTATGAGTAGAGAGAAGGGAATGGCTTTACTTTGTTTTCCAGTAGGAAAGTCTCAGAATATGATCTTGAGAAAAGAGTTTGCAGGTTTTTAGGCATTGGATGTCTTGGCTGCACCAAGGCTGGCTATTGTCAGGGAAGTAATATTTGTGGAATGCTGATCAAAGTTTTCCTAATGTTTCCCGGTGACACACTGATATGAGGGTAAAAATAGGATATAATAACAAAAACCAGAGCAAGTTTCTGTTTTGATCTCCCTCAGAAACTCTAAGGAAAGCAACCTAGTTTTATTCTAGTTATTTTTATGTCTTTTTTCGTTACTCTCTCCCCTTGCCCCTACCATTGTCCACTAGAGGGCCTTCAGAAGGTCATGGGTATGGAGCAAGGATATCCTGAATAGGAGAACGTAGAAGGTATGTTAACACAATGCTCAAAACTGGCCAACCCACAGCATCTCCTCCCACCAATACCGACCTCAAGGCTTTGGCCCAAGTTTGTAGGTCTCAACTCTCTCTTCTTTTAGGCTAAGTTATTGTCCAGGAAGTTTCTTGAACCTTAATGAACCTGAAGACAGGCTCTGGGTTCAAGTTTCTTGAACCTGAAGACGGGCTCCGGGTGAGTTTATCCAAGCAGATATGTCTGGATTATTATAATGGTGAACACAGAGTCAACTGAGACAGCTCCGCCCTCACCACAGCATGAAAACTGTCTCAATGACCTCAAAATTTAAATTTCAGATGGTGAAAGTCAAAGACTTTCAAAGAATGGACCATGGTAAGTATTTTCCTTTAGGATCTTCAGAAACAAACGCTGAGGCAAGGAGTCAAGTGGAAGTGGTATTTTTGGGAGATGATCCCAGGAAACACTTGGAGTGGAGCAAGGAAGGGAGACAGGGAGGGAAAGAAGTCAAGAAAGGGTGTGTTGTTAAGCCAGTCAACACTTCAGGCAACTGGAACTTACTCTGCCCAGGAAGCTGGGATATTTATCCACCTAATACCCTCTGTCATTGGTTGATTCCAGGGGCATCAACACCCCAGCACGTTGGCTTGCTCCATAGGAGTGCTGACCCATCTCTTGAAGTTAGAACACGTAAACAGAGAATTATAGGTATTCACAGTTAGTATCTGTGTAGAGGTGAATGGATATGGACAGGGCACTGACTGAGCCTATTATAGTGAGAGCAGGAGGCAGAGTCCTTAATAACGAGGATCAGAAGAAAAGCCATCTTTCGGTGGTTTTCCTATCAGTGCATTAACAAAGTTCATCTCAGACAAAAGAAAACCGGAAGACTGGCGGGTGAAAACTTTAAAATCCTTCTAGTTTGTATAATCTCTGCAAGGTAACTAACACTCGCTTGCTATTGGGTAGGTGTGCAAGAGGTTTTAGCAAGAGAAGAGAAATTTGATCGGACAGATAAGGCTCAAAGAAATCTGATTGTAGAACACACTTTGAAATTATCCATTGTGAACTTAATCTCTTTGCACAAACCCAAGAGTCCTTTAGCTAATTCCTTTCCCAATGAAGGAGCCAATCAATGTTCTTTCAGGGGAGAAAATTACTAGAGAGCCTAGTATGTGTTTTGATGCCCTAATGAGGCACTATGAATTACCCAACCCAAACCAATTAAGTCTTAGCCCGGATAGAGGGCTACTGAGGAGATGAGGACACAGCATGCATTTAGGGCAGAATTAACTGCTTCCATAGCCTGGAAATACGCTTGGGGGGAAGCCAAGCCTTGTAAGCTCTGTGCTGTCCTTAAAGCTGGCAGTCAAAATGTGATCCAGCCCAATGTTAGCTTTTGTCGCTTTTGCTTCTTTGGCCTTAAAATTTAAAAAATGTCTGCAAAACATAAAATATGTTTGGAACATTACATAAGGCTATTAAGAGAGGGTGAATCATGAAAACATGGTATGTCAGAGACAATAAAGTAAGTGAAATGAACTGCTGCTGACTAGCTGCTTGACCTTGGGCCAGTTTCTCAGTCCTTCCTTGTCAATCAAATCGGAAATTATAGCCCAATAATGTGGTTTTGGATTGCAGCTCAATAAGCAAGCTCTAATCTCTTGGTTACGCCTTACTGTACCATGGGAAACCAAGCACTTATTTTCATTTTAATGCGATCTCTTCCAGTGGACTGTGACTTCCTAAAGCACCCCAGCACAATGCCTGGCTTAGCTCAGGAACTTAGGAGCTATGTGTTGAATAAATGTGAAGTGAATAGTGGAAGAAGTTATTTCAGATATTATGGTGCACCTAGAAATATGTGAAGAAACATGCTAACAGCACACATAGCTGTTCTAAAGAAAATGATGAAAATAGAATTTTTTACAATTTGAAATTTATCGTCCAATTGGTTTCCATACAACACCCAGTGCTCATCCCAACAGGTGCCCTCCTCCATGCCCATCACCCACCCTCCCCTCCCTCCCACCCCCCATCAGAAAATAGAATTTTTATACGACCCATGTGTATTAGTGGGATAGAGGGGGCATAGTGGAGGGGTTGCCATTAGTGAGAAGGTGTGCTGTGTGGTGACTAAGACATAGCCTTTGGTGTTAGGTAGCCCTGGGCTGGAATCCTAGCTTTGCTACTTGCTAGCTGTGTGTCCTGTGCAAGTTACATAACGTCTCTGGCCTTCAATTTCTTCTTCTGGACCTTGTAGTTTGGAATAAGGATCTTGTAACCCTCCAACATTTAAAAGGGCTTGAGAAATAGTGTGTTACTTTAAAAGAGCTCAGTCTTAGATGAGCATCACGAATTCACACAAAGTCCAAAGTGAGGTATAGAACTTTCTCCACTGGGTTGCCTTCTAGGCCTACTGAATTAGTCTTTGGTGGGTATCAAAGAGGATTTCCCTTCCTTCCTTTTTTCCTTCTTTCTTCCCTCCCTCCCTCCTCTTCCCTCCCCTCTCTCCCTTTCTTTTTCTCTTTCTTTCTTTCTTTCTTTCATTCCTTCCTTTTTCTTTCTTTCTTTCTTTCTTTCTTCCCTTCTTCTTTCTTTCTTTCTTCTTTCTTTCTTTCTTTCTTTCTTTCTTTCTTCCCTTCCCTTCCTTTTTCTTCCTTTCCTTTTTTTCCTTTCCTTTCCTCTCCTCTCCTCTTTCTTTCTTTCTTTCTTTCTATTTCTTTCTTTCTTCCCTTCCCTTCCCTTCCCTTCCTTTTTCTTCCTTTCCTCTCCTCTCCTCTTTCTTTTCTTTCTCTTTCTTTCTTTCTTTCTTTCTTTCATCTGCCTCTATTCCACCAATGTTTTAGCTCCATTTTCCTGGCACTAGGATGGCCAAGGCTGGTAAAACTCTTGCTCCTGTCTCCATATTTAGAGGGTGATGACAGGAAATCATTGGAATGGTAGGTTCTCAAGGTCCTACATGGTATAGTCATAGCTGTTCCCCATGCCATAATTCCTCAGAGAAGAACATCCTTTTGGTTGTAGTGACCACATTACGAGAAGTAATATCACTTTGGATAACTATGCTGAAGTCACCTCCTGAGGTGCAGGGGTGGGGGTGGGGGGAAGGGACAAGGGTCATGGAGGGAACAAAGAACCATTTCTGGCCACACTGGACTAAGGCAATACATACACCTTTCTGGTTTCTGCCACATAACAGATATTCAAAATATGGTAGCTCTGTTCAGTCTTCATGGTGCTAGATAGTGATCAAGGGACACACTTTTTATTTGTACTTGTTTCACTTTAAACTTGTGTTTCAAGTGAAGAAGCCCAGAATTATGATCAATTCTCCAAATCTGGCCAGGACAGAGAAAAGGATGGTTGAGAATTATACTACTTGGGTCAGTACCAATCCTTGAGCAACGATCCCTGATCAATGGGATCAGTCAGATCTACCTTTATCAACCTCCAAGTGGGGTTTGCTATCTTGTTTACCTTTCTGCAAAGGATGCTTGTTTTAGGGCCGTTGGTGTGTGAGCACCTTCCTGGGGGAATTCAGCCCCCCTCCCTCCCCCATCCATGGCCAAGGAAATGGCCAACAACCACTTGTTCCAGAAATCCTGAGAGCCTTTCTGTTTTTAGGTCACTTGAAATAAAGGCTATCCATGGGAGAGCTTTTTGAAAAATACCTAGTGTATCTTCTGTTGGTTTGCTCTGTTTATGTATTTCAAGAATTTAAACAGTATAAGGATGTTAAAGTAAATGTAGTCTAACTCCCTCTCACGTTAAAGAAGAGAAAATATAAACTCTGGTTTGCTCTAAATCTTCCACATTGTTTTTTCTCTCCTTCCAGTATTTCTGGATGCCAAGAGCTTTGTCTGTGGGGCAAAATCTAAAAATTATATGCCTGTACGCTACTTTGCACAGACTAATGTTTAAAAAGATTCCTTAAGATAAAAGAAAATCACAGTTGAAGTTATGTAGGTGCTTGGTGAGGTGGCGACATGGCGTAATGGTTAATATAGCTTATTTTTATTTATTTATTTTTTACACTCGTGTAATAGCAAAAAGACACAATGACATGGAGAGCCATAAAGCCAAACAACTCTCTCATTTCATTTTACAGCGCGAGGCGGGGAAAGGCACAATTCAGCATCCTGACCATTTTTATAGGGGTTTCGAGACAGGTTGGACATGTCTGAAATATGTCCTTCAATTCCTAGAACTCTTTCAGGCATTCCTGCTGAAGGATGTTCCTTGGAGAAATACTCCTATAAATACAGGATGTTTTCATTACTGCATGTGGTTGATTCAGCCTGTTGGCGACATGACAGTGAGAAGAAGTGTCTGAGAAACGACTTCATATAGACCGCGTTCAAACGGTCCCAGAGCTGCCCGGATCAGAACGACTCTAGTGGGAGCGCTTGGAAATGAATGTTCATATATCACTGGGGTCTTTAAAGAAAGGTTTAGGGTTCTGTAGGCTGTCTCCCTCGGTGCAGTGAAGTGATGGACTGACAGCACGTATGGAGATGAATTTCTGCCTATGAAAATTTTCGCTTCCCCTTATGGGGGAAAGCCACAAAATCAACGCCTCTGATATCAAAACAGCAAAACAGAACAAAACAAGACAAAACAACCCCCAAACCAACAAAATAACAAAGCCAAACAAACAAACAAACAAACAAACAAAAAGAAACCTAAACCCCACATAAGGAGAGAGCAGGAAGATTTATCTGGGGACAAATAGTAAAAATGGGGGCACATATGGTAGATAGATTCAATCTGGGTGTTTTCTTTGGGAATGTGGAGCTACATGCCAAGGGAGTGGAAGCAAGGCCTTTAAAAAGTTCTATGTTATTTTAAGTAATAATAAAAATATTCCATGTTTGCATAGCTCTTTAAAATTTTCAAATATTTTTACTTTTTTATTTGAGCCCTAAAGTCACCTTAGAAACTGGGTGATATTTTATAGATGATGAATCTGAAGCTCAGAAAGATAAAGGGACCTGCCCAAGGTCGCACAGCTAAGAGGTCTCTAGATTCCCTGACTCCCAATCTGGTGCTTTTTCTACCATCCCACACTGACAAATAAGATATTGCTTCTCTGTTTCTGTAATATTGCCAGTGTTGTAAAAATATTACAACCCCCACTCCTCTGATCAAAAATTAACCACTCTTTATTGAAGAGAGATTTTATGGTACGGAAGACTGAGGACTATAACACTCTTGATGGAGGGTAGGGAAGGAATTGACTTAGGGATGCAACATTTTTTGAGAGCCGTTGAGTTAGTCATGCAACATGCAATTTTTGTACCAGCTGATTACTGAAATATAGAAAATAATGGGCAGGTGGGAGAAAAGCGGAATCGTGAAATGACAAAATTATTTGCTATAATTGGATTGGTCTGTGGATGGGATAAAATTTATGAAGAAGGGTAACCTTTGCCTGCCAAGACAAGGGTAACGTGATCTCATGTGCAGAATAAAGCTAATTATCACCAAGGAGGATCTCTCTCTCTCTCTCTTTCTCTCTCTGTTTGTTGTTGCCCTGGGTATTGTAAAAATTTCTATCTACCCATCTATATTTTTTTCTTGGAGCACCCTAGACAAGTTAGAAACCATTGCCAGGGAAGTTTAAGAACATAGAAGTACAGATAAGTCTATGGAGGAATTGGATTCTAGCTTGACATAGAAAGCTCGTCATTTATGAGCATGTCTTTTAAAGAGAATGTATTTAAGACTGTGAATTGAAGGGTGATTTCTGGGTAGTTAACAGATATAAACATCAACCATCCATGAGCACAACAAAACAAAACAAAACACTGATCCACAAATGAAACATACTACCAGCTCACTGACATGTAGTTAAACGATGAGTCCAGTGCTGGCCTTTGAGGCTCTAGACTGCTCATCCGCATCCTTCGCTGACTTCCTTTCTATACGTTTGACCTGCCTGTCCTTGGCTTTCCTGCCAGATCATCCTAATTGCCGGGCTCAGAACAGCTTCTCCTACGACATCTTTCAAGGCAGCTTCCAAATGCTTCCTTCCTCCTTTTTTCACTTTTCAAAAATTTTAAAAAGTACGGGAAATACAGAAGATAGTCTAACAAACACTTGTATCCCCTCCACCCCAAATAAGTGCCAACATTAGTTCTAATGCAAATATAACCAAAAGCATACTTACATTTACTTCCAACTCCTAACCTTGCCTGGATCATGACGACCAATTCAGTGGTAAATTGATGGGGGATGGGAAGTCCGCATTTAAGACCAAAATTAAAAACAAATACTGGGGCACCCGGGTGGTGCAGTCGGTTGAGCGTCCGACTTCAGCCAGGTCACGATCTCGCCGTCTGTGAGTTCGAGCCCCGCGTCGGGCTCTGGGCTGATGGCTCAGAGCCTGGAGCCTGTTTCCGATTCTGTGTCTCCCCTCCCCCGTTCATGCTCTGTCTCTCTCTGTCCCAAAAATAAAATAAAAACGTTGAAAAAAAAATTAAAAAAAAATACTGGTTTAGCATAGTGAAGCTTTGCCAGTCCAGATGAATTTTGGGGAAGGACTGAATTAGTGAAAAATCTGTATCACACCCCTTTTTGTGATGACGTGTGAATATGAAGTTTAACAACTTACAGAAACATATAAATAGGAGAAAGTCAGCAAAAATTTTCCTAATAAAGTTGTTTTTAAAAAGCAAATCAAAGGCATAATTTTTGATGTGCTTACTGATTGCTTTAGGCAAATGGATTCAGAAGTATTCAGAGTATTCAGTACTTTGAAACAGTGAGCTTTTGAGAAATATTTATTGAATGAAGGCGTCCTCTTTGCTAGGCACTGCATTAGGTTGTTGGAAATACAATAATAAGAAAGCTCTGAGCTCTTTATGATGGGACTTTGGTCTAGAAAAAGAGCTTCATAATTGGGCAGTTATAACACAACGTGGTAAATAAACCCAGATAGGCAGACAAAAATTGCATTTTAAAAAAGTGTGGTGAGTTTTCCTGAGCGTTTTCCATAAAATTTTATATTTACACTATTCATTTATAGTGTAGGTCTTTTGTGCCAGCTAACGTCTTGCTGAATTTATTACAAACGAATAGAATTATAGGCTTGAAGATGGTTTATCGTAGAAGGGTAGGAAAGAATGTGTTTGCCCCTCTTCCCATATTTGTAGTGTACAATTCAATAGTTTTCAGTGCCCTAGCACTGTTTTCTAAAAAAGACTAGTCTTTCTCCGTTGAATGATCTTGGCACCTTTGTTGAAAATCAATTGGCCCCGATATGTGGGTTTATTTCTGGACTCTAAAACTTAATCCATTGATCTATCCTTATGCGGATACCACACGGTCTTACTTACTGTAGCTTTGTAGTAGGTTTTGAAATCAGGAAGTACGAGTCCTCCTACTTTGTTTTTCTTTGTCCAGACCGTTTGGCCACTCTGGGTGTCTTGAATTTCCATGTGAACTTTAGGATCAGCTTGTCGGTATCTCTAAAGAAGCCAGCTGGGATTTGGAGAAACTAAGATTTCTACAATGTAACTTAAAGATTTATTATTAAAAAAACCCCGAAAAACACTAAACGCCAAAGGAAACTTAGAAATACCCTGTGGTTTTACAGTGCCAAAGCACCCCGTTCATCCGTTAATGAACTTCGGGTAACGCAGCACAAGGTTGAGCAGAAGTCCTTCTCTCAAGTTAGATGCACGTCCTGTGGAAGTCACCAGGCTTCTCTGAACGTATTTAGCAATCTAGTAGAAAATGAGGTAAGTTGGACTACATTAAAATAAGAACGGGACACTACTCGAAGAGTGAAAAGGCAAGTCACAGGGGGAGAGAAGAATCCGCAAGATGTCTTTCTGACTAGTGCTCGCTTCGGCAGCACATATACCAAAATTGGAAAGATGTCTTTCTGACTAAAAATTTGTCTTTAGAATGATGAAGGAGTCACTAAGGGTGGACCACCCAATGGAACGGTGAGCAAAGGAGCAGACGCTTCACAAAAGAGGAATTAAAAGGAGGGGTTGTGGGGGGGGGGATGGGCTAGATGCGTAATGGACATTAAGAAATAGACTTTCTGAAATCATTGTTGTACTATATGCTAACTAACTTGGCTGTAAATAAATAAATAAATAGTGCCCACCTATACGCACCCCTGCCAAGGATATATTTTACTTCAAAAGTCCCAGAACCTGTGAATATCACCGCGCATGGCAAAAGATATCTGGATGAGTCCTACGTGCAATCGCATGTGTCCTTGTAAGAGGGACACAGAGGGAGCTTTAGCACAGATACACAGAAAAGGTGGCATAGAGACAGAGGCAGAGGGTGGAGTGGTGCGGACACAAGCCAAGGAATGCCGATGGACACCGGGAGCAGGGAACGGATCCTCCTCTAGAGCCTCCAGAGGGAGTACAGCTGTGCTTGGTCCCTCGATTTCAGACTTCTGGGCTGCAGAACTGTCCATGAATAAACTGGTGTTGTTTTAAGCCCCCAAGTGTGTGGCAATACACTAACAAACCGCCTTTATTCATTGCCAGGGACAAGTACCTGAATAGCAACAATGGGATGCCTCTTCTCGTCCCTCGAAAGCTCAAGTCAAAAAGACAGATAATTGTCAGTGTTGGTGAGAATGCAGAACGAGCTGAACACTCATACGTTGGGGGTGGAGTGCACATTACAACCACGTGTTTCAACTGTCTGCGGGTATCATCTAATGCTGAATAGATGCTTGTTCTATGACCCAGTCATCCCACTTATTGATCACATACCCAGGACAAATGTGTACTTTCACCCCAATCGTGAACAGAAATATTCATAACACTGTTTATAATAACTTCAACTTGGAGATACGTCAAATGTCCATTAACAGGATGGGTAAATACATGGGTAAATACATTCATACTACAAAATACTACACAGCAACGAGAATGAGTATCCACAGCTTCACAGAGCAACAGGGATTATTAATCTCACGAACGTAATGGTGATGAAAGATGCCAGACACAAGAGAGTATATACGGCGTGATTTCATTTATTTAAAAGTTCCAGAAACAGGCAAAACTCATTAATAGTGTTAAAAGTTGGGTTAATAGCTAACCTTTAAGAGGGATAATGAGTGGGAGGGGGCATAAGGGGCTGAATTAATGGAAGTTTATTTTAATAAAAGGAGATAAAATTAACAGAATCCATCCTGGGGCGCCCGGATGGCTCAGTCGGTTAAGCGTCTGACTTTGGCTCAGGTCATGATCTCACACTTCATGGATTCGAGCCCTGCATGGGGCTCTGTGCTGACAGCTCAGAGCCTGGAGCCTGCTTCGGATTCTGGGTCTCCCTCTCTCTCTGCCCCTTCCCCACTCATGCTCTGTCTCTCTCTGTCTCTCAAAAATGAATAGACTTCAAAAAAAAAATTAAAAAAAGAAAACCCATCCTAATTTATAGGTGTGTGTGTCTCATCCATTTATTCATGTATTAAACATTTATACTCATTGAGCTTCTGTTATTTGCCAGGAGCTGTTCAAAGCCAGGGTTATAGCAGTAAACATGACAAAGTATCCACCTTCATACAGTTGACATTCTAGTACTTTCTTCTCAAAATACGAGACTACACTGTTACATTGTTGACCCTGATGATTTGTAGCTCATGACATTCACATCATTGGGTAGTCCTTTCCCACATTCTGGATTTGGTCAAGTCATCTGCTTTAGCCGATGAGACACAAAGCAGAAGCTTTGAGGAGTGCTTGCACACTGGGGCTTTAGCTCTTGGAAGGTTTCCTTTCTGGAAGCCAGCTGTTCTGCTGTAGAGAAGCTCGGACTCGATGGCTAAATATTGAGAAGCCACATGGAGGAAGTGCCTGGAAGATGAGAGTCTGACTTGGACATTTCAGCCCCAATCAAGCTTGCAGCTCAACGAAACCACATAAGTGACCTCAGCTACATCATGTCTGGCAGAGAAACCACCCGACAGAGCCCAGTCAACCACAGACTTGCGAGGAATAATAAATTGTTGTTCTTTTAAATCACTAAATTTTGGGGTGGTTTGTTATACAGCATTTGGTAACTGCAACAAATAAATGGGTGAGTAAATAAATAAGGAATAAAATTTCTGAGTGTAATTTGAGTTATAAACAATTAAACAGGGTCATAGCATGAAGAACGACAGAGAAAATTCAGAGAGGCTAATGTAAGCACATTTTAAGACTTTAAAGTCCCATGTAGGGTACTGCTAGGGTGCTCTATGCAGAAACAGAGGAATTAGCTGTTTCTTGTTGAGAGTGTTGGATAGTATGGGGGATCAACAATAGAGAAAAAACACTGAGATTTAGAAGAGCTTGACTGGAGTTTAGACTATTATTGACCTTGGCCAGAACACTGGTCTTTTGTGAACTTCAGTTTCCTCATCTCTAATACGGGGATAATGACACTTGTCTTGGCTACCTTCCAGGATTGCTGGGGAAATTAGACTCAGTAATGTTTGCGAAAGTACCCCGATATTTAAAAACGTTATCGAAGTGAATGCATTTGTAAGAAAAAAAGACATTTTGATCACCCATTTGCTTTCTGAAGCTTCTGCTCCGTCCACAAGATGATGCATGCAAAGTCAGTGAAACAAATTTTATTGCCATAACCACAGCCTGTCTGCATATTCTACCGGTTGGTCTATGTTATACATTAGCTTTTTAAATTTATTTAGCATCCATTTGGAGCATAGTTCTGTAGTTTTGAATAATCCAAGAAGTTGTCACTGTTAATTTCTCTATCATATTCTCTACGCTGATACCGAAGAAAAATACCAATGAACAGCCCTATTATGCAAAAAGTCACACAATCCAAAGCCTCTATCCCATTAGGAAAAAACTTGACACGTGTCATGTCACGTTAATAAATACTGCATGTGCAAAGTGTACCTTGTATTGAAAGTAAATTCCCCCATGGAAAATTGATTTGCTTTAAAATTTTCATCTACATCTTTTTTCTTCTATAGAGCACAGTGAGGGTTTTTTTTTCTTTCCCTTTTCTTCTGCAAAGAATAGACATTTGTACAAGAAGTGCATCATTCTCTAAACCAAACAGCAAAAAAGAGAAAATGCAGAAGAAAGGAGGTAAGGAGAAATAAAAGAGAAAAATAACAAATTGGTCATTAAAAGGAAAAAGATGCACAAGATAAAAGAGAGGGAGGCAGGCGGAGCGTCTACTATATTGGGCTTCGGTGCAGATGTAAGTATAAAATGCTCCACAAGTCCTGTAATTGAGAAAATCTATCAAATGTCCTGACAGCTGCTCGGGCATTTCCAGAAGCGATAAAACTTGAATTTATTTCACTCCTAGAAAAGGGGCAGTATCACCTTCTGGCGGCTTTAATGAAATGCCATAAAATTCTAGGAAAAACTGTGTTGTAAAGTCATAAAAAGGTAGTCGGAAGTGGATTGTTGGAAATACCGCGGGAGGGGTTGCTGTGTCTGAAGAGTGACCAAAGTGGATCCGACGAGCAGGTGATTGGGGCTCCTGGATGTTGGAGAATGTGCCGGAATGTGCTGCGTTGCTGCACATTCCCCGACACCTGCTCTCCGATCTTGGCTGTGGCTACGTGCTTGCTGACTTTGCCTGCGACACCGGGACTAATAAACCCCTTTGGAGGCTCACCTACTCCATTTGTATTTTGTAGACGTGAGCCCTAGGAGTACGCTCACCTGCGTTTCTTCAGATAGACACTGTCTAGTAAACCATAGTGGGTCCTCCCCACCATAGGGTCACCTCTCCTGGCTGCAAACCTGCTGGGACAGGAGGCTCCAAAACCTACTGGTTCTGGGGACAGGGTTTAGCGACACTCACCTTCTGCTCTAGGATCTGCTTATTTAGGACTTGGCCAGCACTTAACCCCCCAATCTCCTCTGGCCTTGGTTCTACTATCTGATATTTCTAGAAGTCTGCTTTTTCTCCCAGATGATGAGTAACCAGGAAGGCAAGGGTTGTCTCAAAGTTTCTTTTTCATCCCTTTGGCACCTTGCCTCACACTTTGCACATAGTAGGAACTCATTATATGTTTCCAAGGGGAATACAATTTCTTTTCTTTTTTTTTTTTTAAGGTTATTTATTTATTTTGGGAGACACAGAGACAGTATAAGTGGGCGAGGGGCCAAGAGGGAGAGAAGGAAATCCCAAACAGGCTCTACACCGTCAGCACAGAGCCCGACGTGGGGCTCAAACTCACGAACCATGAGATTATGACCTGAGCCGAAATGAAGAGTCGGAAGTTTACCACCCAGGTGCTCTGAGAATACAATTTCTTGAGAGCTTCGGGTTGTCAGGTAATGTCTTCTATTATCCAACCACTTCTATGGGTGAATATTCCTCTACAGAAGCACAAGCTAAATGCATTTAAAATTATAGTACACAGAGAAGTTACAAAGTACCATACTTTATGTTTTCAAAATTAGGTGTTTTAATACAGTCACATTAGATCTCTATAAAGAATTCTATTTCTTTAAAAAAAATTTTTTTAATGTTTATTCATTATTGAAAGATAGAAAAAGACAGAGCATGAGCAGGGGAGGGGCAGAGAGGGGGAGACACAGAATCCAAAGCAGGCTCCAGGCTCTGAGCTGTCAGCACAGAGCCCGACGTGGGGCTCGAACTCACGAACCGTGAGATCATGACCTGAGCCAAAGTTGGACGCCCAACTGACTGAGCCACCCAGGCTCCCCTAAAGAATTCTATTTCAAAGATAAATAAACACGGCTCCAAGTCTTATAGTAAATTTCTTTGGTCCATCAGGCTTTGTGCAAAGATTGTGAAGTTAAATTGTAAACTCTGAGAATAAGAGTCTTAAAGTGAGGGGTTTCCATGTCTTAAAGAAGATAAAGATATGCCCAAGAGATAATATTCAAAAATGAGGTCGTGAAGAGAAAGATACTCCAAACGGCAGCATCTCTAGGAAAAATTTAGCAGAGACCTCTGAGAGACTGTCCTAATAAAAAATTATTAAAAAACAAACTAATGGACTAAATGAACAAAATGTAAAAAATGATGATCTCGGGACAGTGCAAGCAAGTGAGAAGATCAATAAGGTTAATGAAGACAAAGAAAATAAAAATGAATTGTGAAGTTCGAAAGTGGCAATGGATATTTCTTTCCTTGCTGAACTGATGACCTTGGGCCCATGGTCATCATGGGGAAATCAAGGGGAAATTTCCGCCGTGCAGGTTTCACCGCAGCCATAGGTTAAAGGAATATCGGTAAGGATGTCAGTCTTTGGAAAACCTTGTGAGCACCATTATTGAGTTATGACTGTCGCTGGAGCAGCGTATTCGATGGAATAGGATCTAAATTTCCCCAAGGCAAGAGCGAGTGCTTGGAAGCCAACGAAGTTTAGTGACACCCTTTCATTTTTCTACGCTCAAGTCCTTTGTCAGCTTCAGAACTAGGAAGTCAGCTATTAAATTAGAGAGGAAATAACGCCAGACTCCAGATGTGGCTGCTTCACCCTCCTGACTTTAGCCAGATGTGTCCAAACCATGGCATTCATCATGATTAGTGTGAAGGTGTGGAACGTGTCAGACAACACACTGGCCAGAGTCCTGATCCCAGCTCCTTCACACAGGGAGACACCCCTCCCCAGTGGAGAAACGCTGCTCAAGGGGCAAGGGGTAGAGGTGAATGAAGTCTCTTTAAAAGTCCTGTAAAAGGTAGTAACAATTTTATTTTACGGATAATTGATCCTAGCTCTAAGTTCCAATGACCTCCATTGGGTCATTTGCCCAGCTATATTTAAGCAGTCGCCCCTGGTCCTGCAGCCGTCCTGTCTCCTAGGTACAGAATCTATCCCTATGTATTTGCTTTCTGTTTTGGGGTAAAGCCCCCCATGTTCCTCTCCTTTCACCCACTTTTGGTTGGTAGAAAGCTCGAATTGGCACCAGCTGGGAATTACGTCGAGGGCAACATGGAAGGACCTTGAATCTCAGCTAGTTTTTAGAGGACACTGAGGGATTAACTGAGGCTCCTGGTGGAAGATTGGGGGGTGGGTGTTGGGCAAGCTGGACTAAATTCTTGCTGAGGGTTTAGGGGCATTTAAACCCAGTCACCCTGGTCTAGGTGTGGGCTGGTCTCCAGGGTGATCCTAAGAGGTCACAGGTTATCACTGTCCCACTATTAGACTCCACAAGTCACCTGCCTTTCACACCTGGTGATGAGACTGGGGATACCTGAAGGGTGTGAGTGCTGGAAGCTGCTGTTTGGACCAAGTGAAAATGAGCGAGTGCTTTCAGGGAATCTTCCCCGGAGCCTGCAGCCCACATAACTAGAATAGGTTTTGTCAGGCGGGAGACCCGTCATAGAATATGATTGGAAAGGACTGAGCTGTGCCCTGTATATAGTTTAAGGGTTCTATGTATATATTTTTAAAATGTTTATTTAGTTTTGAGAGAGAATGAGAGGGAGAGAGAGAGAGAGAGAGAGAGAGAGAGAGAGAGATTGAGCGCACGGTGGGGGGGGGGCGGTGGGGCAGAGAAAGGGAGACAGAGCATCTGAAGCAGGTTCCCCACTGAGAGCAGAGAGCCCGATGTGGGGCTTGAACTCCTGAACTATGAGATCACGACCTGAGCCAAGTCAGACCCTTAACTGACTGAGCCACTCAGGTGCCCCTAAGGGTCCTACATATTGATCAGGAAGTTTTCCTTAGAGCCATAAACTCTCCTCTGAGAATTATTTGGTCAAAGAGCACCCTCTTTGTTGAATGAAATGATAATAAGTACCCAGATCGAATGGTTCCTTCTCACATTAACTAAAACAAAACGGACAATGACAACAAAAAAGGTCACATGCAGGTTCTAAGTGTTTTATGCTGACCAAGCATGGTAGGTCACTTCTAAAATTCCCCAGACGAGATGGTGCTTTTTGTTTGGGCAAGGATATTAGCATTATTTGAAAAGAGTCTTTAGACTATTCTAACAGTTCTAATTGGCATTCTACTATGAATAAAAACCACACATGATTCTCTCAAGTATTTTTTAATAATACTCTTCACCTTGGCAGTGTAGATAAACTTGAATTTCCTTTCATTCCTTCTAAAAGGCAGAGAGGGAAGGAGGGAAGGACAGAGAGAAAGTGAGAGAGAGAGAGAGAGAGGGAGAATGGCAATGAGAATCATGAACAATTTTAGTTCATTCGGAAGTCGAGGAGACATATTTTTCAAATGTATTCTCTAAATCCAGATTCCTGTAACAGATGCTCTCATCTCTCAAGCTCTTTTCATCTGTAATTCAATTTCCTCCTAAACGTGATGCTGACATCTGTTGTAATGCAGATATGTCCTCAAGTACCTGCAATTTCTCTGTCAAGCTCAGTGTCATGTTAAAGAACTGTGAACTTTGCAGGGCTTGGGAGCAGACAGTGGAATCCACAGGGCTGCAGGCAGAAAGAAATTTAATGTCTCTTTCATGGTTCTGATGTTTCAGCATCTTTTCTTCTGACACTGAAGCTCTCCTTAAAGGTTTTCAAGGGAACATAAAGTGTTTATTTAATAGTGCAATTGATTGTTTCAGCTTCACTTCTGGAGCCACCTGAAATCAGCACACGCTAAGACTTAGCAGGGAGGCAGGGACTCCGTCTTCAGATTCTTCCTGACAGGGTGGATTAGATAAATTACCACACAATTCTCTAAAGTATTTTAAAAACAAAGACAAAGCACTGCATGTTGCATTTAAAGATGCTGATCTTTGTCCTCTTTCTTTTTTCATTCCCTTCCCATAGCATTACTATAAATCAAGAGCCTTTGAGGCGTGGATTGAGCTCAATCATTCCATCATTAATTAATTCATTAAATAGATCTCTGTCGAGTCTCGGTTCCGTGACTGGTATTGTGCCAGGTGCTGGGGATGGAAAGGTTGATGTGACACGGGATCCATTTTCAAGGAATTCCAACAGCATTTTGTTGTTGTTGTTGTTTTTTAAAGTACAGAACCTCAACCCAGCCTCCAAGGGGGGAATGAAGACAGTTGTACGCCAAAGGAAAGTTCTGAATTCTGACAAGAATACACGCCCACTGTTGGCTTAAATAATTTTCTTCTAGCAGGGACTTGTTTTCGAGCTTCCTAGGAAAGTGGGAATCTTTGCTCTATGCCAGCTAATTTGGAGCTGATAGCGATGGGGAAGAGTGGAACGTTCCTTCGCACCCTTTCTGCGTCTCTCACTGCAGACAATCAGCTGACATCTGAAGCATGACACTTGATTATCCATGTCATTTCTGTAGGTGGCTTTGCCAGGCCTACGTTAGGATCACGAAATCATTCAGGCCTTTAAAAAGGTTTGTCACAACACTTAACCTGGACATCTTCTCTACCAATTGCCATCATTTGGGTTTTTGTATGACACCATCCAAGGGCTCAGCGGGCTGTGCGAATGCGTGGTTTGTGTCATTCCATGCTGACTTAGGGCTGAGTCTGGCTAGGACAGCCAGCGCAGCTGTGACTGGCAGTAGTAAGGGACAGGGGATAGGACTGCAGGCTGCAGCCACACAGCTGCTTGAAGGTTGGTCTGGTGTAAGGGAGAGACAAAGGGGAGTCTGAATTATTCATCGTAATTTCTCAGCAATTTCCTTTAACTAAGATATTGCAGACTGTTAGGCCTGGGCTGAACCTGGGCCACAGATGTGTTCTTATTGGGCCTGTACTGTATTAAAATTGTAATTTCGTAAAAATTGGTTGCCAGCACATAAACCCTGGGAGATTTCACATTAAAGATCTATCTTCCACTAAAAACTGGAACGTTTAGAGGCGCCCGGGTGGCTCAGTCAGTTAAGCATCTGACTTCGTCTCAGGTCATGATCTCACGGTTCATGAGTTTGAGACCCGCATCGGGCTCTGCGCTGACAGCTTGGAGCCTGGAGCCTGCTTTGGATTCTGTGTCTCCCTCTCTCTTTGCTCCTCCCCCACTCCTTCTTTTTCTCTCTGTCTCTCTCTCTGCCTCTCTCTCTTTCTGTCTCAAAAATACCTAAACACTAAAAAAAATTTTTTTTTCAATAAAAAAAAAATTGGAACATTTAGCAACACAGGGCCTACGTTGGTGGCAACAGTGAGCTATCCACTCAGGTGGGACATCCATTTTCCATATGACCTCAGTTTTTACTCCTCTTAACTGTCTCCCACCCAGCTGGCTTCATTATTCAGCTACCTGCCTGGTCCCCTGTTCCACATGGATTAGTTCAACAAAAAGTCTCTTGGGTCAATTGAAAAGTCTTCACTGGGTCACTTCTCTGCTTGTAAGACCTTGCTAGGGACGGTGGGAAAAGCAAAAGATATTCCTGCCCAGATGGGGAAGAAGAGATGAACATGTGCAATAATGAAGGACATGGCCGAAAGACCGCAAGTCAGCGTCAGAATTCGGAGAAAGAGATGCCATGGATGTTCTTAGTCATTAAGCTTCTGCATTTGATTACTTCCAGTTTCCAGAAAAGGAGAAAAACCATCTCTCTTTCCTGCAAAAGAAATTCTGAGGAAGTTTAGAATGTAGCCAGTTAACCCGTCTAAGTGCATGAGGCATCTGTATTCTGATCGCATTTTCAAGAAAATCTCTTTGTTAGGCAGAATAAGAACCCACATCCGGGCAATCAGTATCACTCACACCTGAGAGAATATAAAAAGAAATGACGCTCAATAGGCTACAGAGATTTGGAAGAAGGATTAATACCACCAGCTCCATTCTGCAACTCTTCGAGAGCCCACACGGAAAAGCTCATGCTTCAAAAGGATTGTCATTGTTGAGAAAGACCGGGGCAATGTTTTTAAAATTCTAAGTTTAATTTAATATCGACTCTCTGGCTAGACTTGTGGTCTGGGTTTGCTTTATGAGAGGAAGGCTGACACAGAAAGCAGGAAAGGTCAAGGTCTTATTGGCATTAAATAGGGAACAGTTGGCTACTTTCCCTAGGAGCAAACTCATGGCCCATTATGCCACCGCTTTGCTCATATTTGAAAACAAGAACTAGTCAGCACAGCGGGACAATTTAAAGACATTGCCGATGGCTGGGAGATTCCAGTCTCTCGCGTGATTTAGCGCATACACATACATGCACGAGATGCCGTGCTTCTGGTAATGAATGCTGATCAGTGAGGACACTGAGCAACTGGAACGATCAGTAAAGACCTTGTTTGAGTCTTAATAAAAATGAACATTTATCGACCACTTATTATGTCTTAGACACTGTCCTAAATGCTTTGTATGTATTACTGAATCCTTACAACAGCCTTACAAAGTAAGCTCCATAATACTCCCATTTTACAGATTCAAAAAAGGAGGCAGAGAGAGGCTAAGTGAGGTCACCAGCGACCCAGAGCACCAATGGGAGGCGAAGTCAAGTTTGAGGCCGGTGTGTATGCCATTAGCCACCGGGCGATACTTGGGTTCAGCGTGCCTTGCTCTTTCACTGTGGGGATTACGAGCCCTCAAACTTCTGCTTTTTAGAAGAAATTGGGTAATGTTAACAGTCGGGGCGTTCGTGAGTTTATAAGTAGCCCCCCAGACCGAGGAAAAGACCACAGTCCTTTTCTTTCATTCCACTCCTGGACATCGCAGGAGAAAATCACAACATCAGGGCGAATGGTTTCATACAAGGACACCGTAAGCTCAGAAGGAGGTCCCAGAGCTGCTGAGCGCTGCTTGCAGTCATCGGCAGGGGGGCCAGCACAACTGCTGTCCCCAGGTGCCAGGCTCTTAGGCTGCAGTTCCCACCAACCCCTCTAAGATGACAGACCTCGGCAGAAGACCCTTGCTCCAATTCGCTGAGAAAATGAGACCAATGTGACATGATCTAGCCTCTCCTTCCCTGCTAGGATGCCCTGTGTGCTCACTCCTTCTTTACTTCAGCCCTGTTATCTCAGAGGGAAAAAAAGCTCCAGTCTTCCCATCAGAGACTGACCCTACTTTTGTGCTCACCACCCCCTCCCTGCGGCTTCCGAGGCCTGCTTCTGCAGTTACCTCTGGCATTTCTTGGCTGGGGAGTCTTTCTACCCTCTGTTGATCCCCCCTGGGGGTGAGGGGGTGGGCGGTGGAGTGAAGGCGGGGGCCTAGTGACTAGGAGCTCAGCTTCTGGATCAGGCTGCCTGGCTATACGCCCATGCATTAGTCACTGCCTGACCTCGGGCACGAAGGCTCAACTTCATCTTGACAATGGAACCGGTTGGGAAGCCTAGCATGGTCGAGACGACTGAGTGAGCTAAGTCGTGCTGAGCGCCGTCCGCATCCTGGATCTGGCTACTTCCTTTCTGTGTCAGCGTTCTTCGCTTCCTCCCTCCACCAGCTTTACGCTCACAAACGTCACTGCAACCACTCTAGGTGACACCACCACTTGCTCAGTTGGTTGAGCGTCGGACTCTTGATTTTGGCTCAGGTCAATGATCTCGTGGTTCCGGGGTTCGAGCCCTGCGTCAGGCTCCTGCTGGCAGCGTAGAGCCCGCTCGGGATTACTCTCTCTCCCTCTCGCTCTCTGCCCCTCCCCCAATTGGCTGCACTCTCTCTCTCAAAATAAGTAAACTTTAAAAAATCGGTTTGAAAAAAAAAAGAGGAAGAAACTTTAGTAACAGCAAAGTCTAGGTAGAACAGTGGAGACGTGCCCATGGGCTCTGAGGTCAGACCGCCAGGCACCGCCTATTGCCCTCTGTGTGACCTCAGGGAAGTTCCTTAAGGGCTCTGTGCGTCAATGTCTCATCAACCTGTGGAGTTGTTGAGAAGTCTGAAATTAGTGATTCTGAACAGAGCGCTCAGAAGAGGGCCTGTTCCAAATAGGCATTGAGGGAAAGGGTCCTTGTTATTATCAGAATTGGCACTTTAGGGGCGCCTGGGTGGCGCAGCCGGTTGAGTGTCCGACTTCAGCCAGGTCACGATCTCGAGGTCCGTGAGTTCGAGCCCCGCGTCAGGCTCTGGGCTGATGGCTCAGAGCCTGGAGCCTGTTTCCGATTCTGTGTCTCCCTCTCTCTCTGCCCCTCCCCCGTTCATGCTGTGTCTCTCTCTGTCCCAAAAATAAATAAACGTTGAAAAAAAAATTAAAAAAAAAAAAAAAAAGAATTGGCACTTTAGAGACCTTTCTCATGTCCCGTATCAGGAGATCAAGCAAATACACAGACTTGCATGAATCTTAACATCACAATCAGATGCGAGGGATCAGAGTTTATCGGCAAGAAGCCTGCTTACTAGATAAGGAAGTATGGGGCTACAGAAGGTTAAACTCAGAATAATAAAGTGCTGCAACACAGACTCGTTCCCAGCAGCTATAGCCCAGGAATCGTGATTAAGTCCAAAAGTCTTACCAGCGGGATTGAAAGTCCTCCTGCCAGTTCCATCGCGACTGGTTCCGCCAAAACTCTGATCATGTGCCTCTTAAAGGAAGTTGGGAGCACAGGCGCAGAGCATAGAAAGCTGAAGGGGCTTTGGGGGATCCTGGCTTTGGGGTACCTTCCGGTTTCCACCGGTGAGCACAGCGCGCCGTGGGGGTTGCGGGCCGGCTCCTCACTCGGAAAACAGCGGGGTTTTAGACCCGGGGAGTCCCTCTTCCGGACCGTGAGAAGCAGAGGCTCAGAGAGACATGTGCTGTCTGTGGACTCCTTTTGTGTGCATTTCCTGGGTGGTTCTTGCGTCTTTCATCTCAGTTACTGACTCAGCTTCACCCTGCTTAGCTTGCAAGACCTTTCAGGGAAACCAGAGCGCGAGATGCCGGCGCTGCGAGTGTCACCTATGATTAAGGAGCCGGAGGGAGTGATTTATGTGGAAAGATTAAAATCTCTCAATGTGGATGGCCGGTGCTGCTCTGAGTGGGGCTTCAGGCATTTGCCAACTGCCCGGCCCGAGTGCCACAGGCTTCCGTCGTGGGGGGACGGTTGAAGGGTGATGCGGGTGGCAGAAACGTCATGGTGTTAAATAAAACAAGGCGCTACTTCCGGAGGAGCGGAAAAGACCAGACTGAGACAGGAAATTCTTCTGTGGCTCTTGTCAGGCCACTGGATATCTCCGGAATTTTCTACACGTAGAACTTGAAGCTCCCTCATCAGAGAGACAGTTCTCAGTAGCTCTTACCTCTTTCCCCTGCAGAGCCCCCTCGCCCCCATTCCTGGGGCTCCCTTTGCTTCCTCCCACTGTCCCTCCACTAAGGCCCCTACCCTCTACCCCCAGTCTTTCCCGCTACCCCTTTGCTCCTCCCCTCCCCAGAGCCCCTCTTCCACCATTCCAAAGAGAGTTCCTCTGTGCCCTGATTTTAAGTGAGGACCACGGGCCTAGAGTTCATTGGATAAATTCTTTACTATTCAACTTTAAGCAAGATAATTAACTGAGTCTCCCAGATAACACTGACCAAACCCTTTGGAAGCGTTGAGACTTTTCAACCCCGGATGTGTGTGTATGTATGTGTGCTTTCATTTGTGTGTATAAACAGAAGCAAGGGTGCTTTACAACAGCCTGAACATGACCTCATGTAGGTGACAGTGTATTCCCAACATGGCTAAGCAAAGATGTGCAGTCATTGACTTAATTGGAGTGGTCAAGGAGTGCTTCTTAAGGAAGTGATGGTGAATGTCAAAGACTGAAGGATGAGTCTGAGTTAGCAAGGTGAAGGGGTGAGGCGGAAGAGAGAATTTCCTGAATGTTGACAAAGAATCTTGTTTTGCAGTAGCCTACCCCATGTCATGATTTGGACAACGTGGTCACTATACCATTAACTATAATAGACAAAATACACAAATGGTGTCCTAGCCATATAGATTTTCTTTTTCTTTTTTTTAATTTAATTTTTTTTTTTTAATTTACATCCAAATTAGTTAGCATATAGTGCAACAATGATTTTAGGAGTAGATTCCTTGGTGCCCCTGACCCATTTAGCCCATCCTCCCTCCCACCAGCCCTCCAGTAACCCTCTGTTTGTTCTCCATATTTATGAGTCTCTTATGCTTTGTCCCCCTCCCTGTTTTTATTTTTGTTTCCCTTCCCTTAGGTTCATCTGTTTTGTCTCTTAAAGTCCTCATATGAGTGAAGTCATATTTGTCTTTGACTAATTTCACTTAGCATAATACCCTCCAGTTCCATCCACGTAGTTGCAAATGGCAAGATTTCATTCTTTTTGATTGCCGAGTAATACTCCATTGTATATATATACCACGTGTTATTTATTCATTCATCCATCGATGGCCATTTGGGCTCTTTCCATACTTTGGCTATTGTTGATAGTGCTGCTATAAACATGGGGGTGCATGTGTCCCTTCGAAACAGCACACCTGTATCCCATGGATAAATGCCTAGTAGTGCAATTGCTGGGTCGTAGGGTAGTTCTATTTTTAGTTTTCTGAGGAACCTCCATACTGTTTTCCAGAGTGGCTGCACCGGCTTGCATTCCCACAGATTTTCTTTTTCTAATGAGCAAGACAAAGATAATCTATCTATACTTCTTCCCTTGTCCAGTGGCCTTCATATGGCACACTAAGCCGTTTTCAGTCTTCTCCTGACCCCTCCCTAGTGGGCCTTGAGTTCTAGCCTTTATAACTCCCAGATCACATCATTCCCTTTTGGACCTCTGTACCCTTGAACGGTCTTTTCTTCTGTTTCTGGATTGTCCTCCACTGTTTGGATTTGTCTGTAAAGCTCTTGACATTTCTGCTAAGACCTGCCTTAAAAATCACCTCCTCTGGGAGGCCCTCCATGATCCAGTTAAGGGCATCTTTATAGCATTATAGTGCCTTATACCTGTCTCTATTTGGAACATATGTCAATATCATGCATATTTGAATATAAGTTGCCCCTTCTGGCCTGTGAGTATGTTCGATTCTTTTTTTGGATGCTCAGTGCCTAGCATCGTGTTGGGCATAATGTAGGTGCTTAATAAATGTTTGTTGAACCAATGGATAAATTGCAGTATACATATGCATATTCCATAACTACAGTGTGTATGTATAAACACTCATGGATTAGCAATAAACTGAAGCTCAGAGAGTAGAACATTTGGACTTTCCGTTTTGTTGGGTAATTGAAAAAACACACAAACATTTAATCACTTAGCTCCAAGTAGTATAACTATTTTTTTTTTTTTTACGGGCAAAATGCAGGTGTCTCTCTTTAAAAATAATTTCCTTAAATGTGATAAGATTTATTATTTTTTTGGCTCATATCTGTTAGGTTATTATAGTGTTTTAAAATATCTGGCTTAGATCACTTGAAATTCTGAAATTATACTTTAAGCAGCTATTAGCATAATGATATTATCTATTAATAGAGATTCCTACAGGAGTTAAAGGTACCTGCAATTTACATGAAATCAGAAAACTTGGTGTGATTGGTAGCATCACAACAAACCCAGCATGACTATTGTAATGACTACATTTCCCATCACTGTAATTATCTCCTAAAACTTTTATTGGGAACATTGATTGCCATTTGCTCACTCATTCGCTTTGAGAAAGTGGAATGGTGAACAAGTGCCAGGAGCGAAACTGTAGCCGTACGGGTCCTCTGCAAAGTACCCACTAGAGGACTACGGAAGGGTTTGCCATTGGCCGGGAGAGCTGTGTGACCGGTCCGTGTTCAAAATAATGATGGATTCCACATTTCTTTCAATTACCAAGAATTCCGGTGAAGAAGATGAATGAGACATGGTGGTTTTCTAAGAGAAACTATGAAATGATAGTTTATAGTTGAAGAATATTTGGCAAAAATGTCTTGTGTTCCCTTCCCCGGCATGGTGCATCCTGAAGGTTCCCCTATTTGAAGGAAGGTAGGGATTCACCTTCTTCGTTCTCTCTCTGGGTTTCTTTTTAGATTATGTTTTAAAGTACTAAAAAATTAATAAAAAACATTTAATGGAAGTATAGTCAGTGATTCTTGAGTCTGTCCACCTGTCTCGGTCTTCTGTGCCTGGTCGGTAAGCCAGGCGACCGTCGGCCCTCCCCCAGACCAATGCAGCTGCTTGCAACTGCCCTTCCCACTTCTAACTGTGCCCAGCTCTCCAGGGCACTCTCTCCACTGCGGCCAAAGTGCTCCTTCTAAGTAGCAGATCTGATCATGTCACTCCCTTGCTTAAAGTACCTCTCTAACCCCCCAAATCTTTATCATGGCTTATAAGGCTTCCATGATCTGATCCATGGGTAGCCCTGCAGACCTACACCTCAGCACATCCCTGTGGAATTCACACACTCCAGGCACAAGGGACCACCGGGGCTCCTACTGGGCTCTTGCTCCTGACCATGGCCTCTCTCTCCTGTCCCTCCTCAGGCCAACTTCTCATCACCAAGATAGACGGTCCCCTCTCCACTCCAACGGCATCCTTATCACGCTGTCCTGAGGCTGCCTTTTGACTGGTCTGTTTCTGCCGCTGCTCTGTAAATTCGATGAGAGCAAGACTGGGTCTGTCTGGTTTGTCTTGTATCCTCAGCACTGAACACAGAGAGATGGCAGCCAGGCACGGCGAAGAGAGGGAGCCACTCTGTTTCCCAATCTTTCTGGTTGTTGCCTTTAACTCAGGTCGAAGACAAAGCGTGCATTGAGCCCCGGTATCTACTTCTAGGTATTGCTTCACACTTGGCCTTGTGCAAGTGGATTTTCCTTTTGGAAGATGGCTGAGAGAACAGAATGAAAAATAAGGCTGTGGTTCTAATCAGGTTGTTGTGAGGACAGAAAATGTAAACGTGGGTGATCAGGTTCAGTCTGTTTCTCCCAGACCCCGCAGGAAGCATCACAGGCCGGCAGAGCGGAATTGGAGCGTGTGCGTGCGCGTGTGTGATGTGTGCGCGCAGACCCGGCTGCATTGTGTGGCCGCGCCCGACGCCAGGTTAGCTTTGTTGGAAACTAATGCCTGTGAGTTCTTCAGATAAAGCAGTTGCTGATCTCTGCTTTCTTTGCCAGAGAATGACCTATGCGTGTTAAATGGCGTGTGTTAGAAAGAGAAAAGCTGCAAATCTTAGAAGGTTACTCTGAGATGCCTGATATCTACTGTAGCCCAGATTTTATGACTCAAAAGGTTATTTAGTCTCATGGAACATGGCTATATATGTGTGTACATGTTGACTGGCATTGGACCAAACCAATTTAGAAGAATGTAGCTTCTATCAAGAAATGAGATTGCAGAATATAAGAAAAGGTAACCAGGACAAACAGTGGTGGGTAGGTTGTAGAGATCTCCATTTCTTGGCACATATTAAAATTAGTTTGCGTGTCACGTCTTTTTTTTCCCTTAAAAAAATGTTTTTTCTTAAAGCTTCCCCAAGAGCTCTCATTGAGGCTTCTTTGGAGGTGAGCTATACAAACTGCTGACTCTCTTCTTTCTGTTACAGACTAACAGATCATCCTGGAAATGTTTTCCTGCCATTGCTTAACCCTGTGCAGACACCTTGGGCCCCATGGCTCCCTTTGTGTAACGGATGGCACAAATTGGGTAATACATTTGAACAAGTCTGGCTGATTCCTGCCAGGATGCAGACAGAATAAGCAGCAAAGGAAGTCTACAAAATACCTGTTTCACTTCCTCTCTCCCTTCTCCGTCCCTTCCTTCCTCCCTGGGTCCACATAGTCCAATGCAGAGGCTTAGCAAGCACCAGGCATGTTGGCTTACTGATAAATCGCAAAGCAAATAGATGTTTCATTTGCATTTTTTCTTGGAAAACAATCAGGTGGTACGAGCCTGCCTGGGGTTGCTGGCAAGAATGTCAGTGATTGTTTAGCCACCCAAACAATTTCTTCTTTCTCTAGTTTTCTGCTGGGCGCTTTAAGTTGTATCTTGCTCCTTTAAGCAAAATAGCTGACTTGACTTGTCTCTGACTTGTGGGAATAATTGAATTCTTATGGCAGGGGCTGAGTAACCGGAGAGCAGCAAATGAAAATTTCACTCTACAACATACCCACACTCTTCAACACGCAGACGTGTGGGCTCGTCCACGGCGATCTCTGTGGTTCGGAGAGACATTTGGGGGAATATCTGTGTACTATTTGCCTTTCTCATTTTCCAACCAATCTTAGGGAGGGGTGGTCAATGCTCTAAAGCTCAACAGGGGCGTTGAAAGATAAACTTTGCATGATCGAGGAGCGTGTGGAGTTTTAGAAGTTGAGAAGCACAGTGATGAAGAGAGGTGGGTCATTTAGTGATTTATCCAACCTGCACTTTTATGGAAAAACTGTGCCTTGGTAGAGAAGGAATCAGAAAGGCGAAGAAACTAACGTGAATTGGATGCTCAGTTATGCTCAATAATTAATTTGAGTGGATTAGCATATTTAATCCTTGCAACAAAGCTGTTGTCCCACCTATTTTACAGATGAGGAAGGTAAGGATTAGAGAGATCAAGTTTACTTGTCAAGTACACCCATCCAGTAAGAGACAGAATAAGTACCTGAACTCAGATTTCTCTGATGCCCAATATAGCTGCAATTCTATCACTTTAAATTATCGGGATGGGGGGGGGGGACCTCCAATGTATACCACTGTGGCCCATGGGGTCCCTAGTCCACCTTATCACAGCAGTGTCTTTCTCTTGCTGCCTTGCCTGTCTGTCTCTGCTGCTCTTAAAGCCTCATCGGTGCTGGATAGTTCTGGGGAATTCTCTGAGCACCACAGGCCATCCTTACCTTTGGAGGTGTGTTTGGCTTTAGCATGTATCCTTTACACAGAATTAGGAAGGAGCACTTAAAAAAAAGATTATTTATTTATTTTTAGTTTTAGATCTATTTTGAAAGTTTTATTTATTTATTTTGAGAGAGACAGAGCCAGCCTGAGAGGGGCAGGGGCAGAGAAAGAGGGAGAGAGAGAGAGAGAGAGAGAGAGAGAGAATCCCAAGCTGGCTCTGCACTGTCAGCACAGAGCCTGACATGGAGCTCGGACCCAGGAACCATGAAATCATGACCTGAGCTGAAATCAAGAGTCAGTCGCTTAGCTGACTGAGCCACCCAGAGAACCCTGCTGGATGATTTCTTGAGCTCACCCATTACTTTTCTAACCATTTAGAATTAGTTTGGGTATCTACACTGAGTCATCAGTCAACATGCATTTTTGAAGGCCTTTCAGAGTAAACCATAGTCGTTATCTGCCTGGGAGATACAGGAAGACTCTCACTCCAGTTAAGATTCACGAACAGCCTAACAATCTAGTTGGGGAGATAGACAAGATACATATCTATCTCTCTGTCTCTTTTGATCTCTATCCCTATGTCTGTATATATGTCATTGACTATAAAATTAAAGCAGTGAGAACATTTCTCAGGGCTTCAAACACCTGCTAATCAAGAAAATGAGTAAATATAACCAGGAGGTTTGGAAAAGACTTGAAATTGAGCATATTCTTTTTAGAACCTGATAATGCCTGCGTATTAGCTTTTCATGAGGACCAAAAAGGGTTATTCTCTTTAAACACACACACACACACACACACACACACACACACAAACAAAAAACCTCCTCTTTTGTACAACAGTCGCCTGAATAGTCAGGAGTTGGCAAGGTCTTTTCTGATGTTTATTGGAGCAGCTGTGGAAATAATTTTGTACCTTGGATTCTGTGATTTATTTCCATTATGAATAAATTTGGAATTTATTTTAAGGCTTTCAAAAACTGGGAGTGCTGTGGTCTCAGAATTATTTTTTATTAAACATTGTCTCCCTGGCTGCATTTCAGGTGCTGGCTGAATTCTGCACCGTGGGCTGTGTTAGCATCAGAAATGCCTTTGAATGATAATAATTATAATAATTACATATATAAAAAGGATGGAATTGGGTTTCAGTTCTATTCGGCTGAACTTGATATTTGACTTTACTGACTCAGTTTTGGCATGTTTAAAATGAAGATAATTGATAAGTACCTTGTTATCTCTGAGGAGTGGGCATGATCGTGCTTGAAAAGAGACTCGAACCCTTGAATAAATGTGCCCTGAATGCAAATTGTTACTTATTTCAATCAATGTGTTTTACAGGTTGACATCTTGGACAGGAAGGAAATCGTCCCTATACTTGAATTCAAGACTGACTTCCAAATGAGAACGAAATCAACATAGTAGACAAGGAGGCTGGGAAGATCTGACTCTCTCCAGAAGCAGCATTGCCACCTTGCTGCCACTGGGAACTAGAACTGCTGTCTTTCTCACAGAATCTTATTCTCGAAAGACAAGTCACACTTTTTGCTCTCGGGGCAGAGCCATGTATCCCAGGCTCTTCCTTTTTTCCTTTGCCCTCTCGCCTTTATTCAAGCTCATTGATTCTTTGTTTCAGTGGGAGCTTCCAAGAGAAATGGAGTAAATCATTCAGCAAGGGGAAGACATCAGCCATCTAGAATCCTCAACATTAATTTAGAATTCACTTTTATATGGTTTAAACCATGAATAAACAATAGACAAGGGATGGGAGACTGAGGGAAGGAGAAAAGTGGATCATCTAGTGAGGCTCGTGGAAACAAATGAATCTACTGTGTCCACACTGACTCAGTACAACTCGTTTCTGGTCTCCAGGAGCTTAGAGTCCAGTTGGGGAGAAAAGACATACTCATCATTTATGAGACACGGTGAGAGGGGCGCCTGGGTGGCGCAGTCGGTTAAGCGTCCGACTTCAGCCAGGTCACGATCTCGCGGTCCGTGAGTTCGAGCCCCGCGTCAGGCTCTGGGCTGATGGCTCGGAGCCTGGAGCCTGTTTCCGATTCTGTGTCTCCCTCTCTCTCTGCCCCTCCCCCGTTCATGCTCTGTCTCTCTCTGTCCCAAAAATAAATAAATGTTGAAAAAAAAATTAAAAAAAAAAAAAGACACGGTGAGAAAGTTTATGGCTGCCACCAAAGCGTCACTTCTGATCCATCTACAGACTATGGAGCCCCCTTTCTTGACTCCCAAGGGACCCGGAAATCTATACACAGCCTCTCTAACTGTCTAGGAGAGTATGCTGGTGGCAGAAGCACCCCTTGACTGGGTGAGGGGAGCCAGAATTGGGTTTATTTCCTATGGATGCTAGGTCCAGCAGCATGAGTCACTGTAGGGGATGGACCCTCTTCCCGTTCAATCTGCAGCCACTTATAGTATCACAAATGGGTTCTCCAGCGCTTGGAGATGATGGGTCCAGATTCTTTGTCTAAGAGTCCTGATCTTTTTCCTTCTCTGCTCTCCCCACAGTTTCCTTCCCAGGGTCTGGAAATGTCTTCTCACACTCCTTTAAAACACGGTTTATGACATCCATGTTCCTGGAAGAATGGGGAGCCATCTTCCTATTCTCCTAAGCGTGCCTACTTTGTTGATGGTGACCCTCGTCAGGACTAGTTTCAGTCCTGCTGTGTGCTGTGCACGATGTGCTCCTGCTGTGTGCTGTGCACGATGACATTCTGTCATATGTTTTGTCAAAGGGCAGAAAAACAGAGAAAAGAAAACATAAAAATGGCCAATTAGCAAGTAAGCCAGGAAATATGTGCTGAGCAGCATATGACAAACGTTTCCATGTACTTTATTCTATTTCGTTTTCATGATAAAGCTCCCAGAGTAGTTGTTATTCTTCCTACTTTATTGAGCAGAAGCCTTAGGGTCACAGGAGTTAAACCACTTGCTCAAAGCTGTATACATAATAGAGCCCATAATGCATATATTTTCTGTTGCCCAAGACACTGTTCCTTCTACTGTACCATGGCTGCTTCTAGGTCAAAAGAGGAAGAACTTCCTGTGGGTTAGAATGTCCTAGGGGTAGGTTTATGAGGAGGAGGTATTTGAACTGGCTCTCGACTGAATTATAGGCTCTGGCTAGACAGTGGAAGAAGGCAAGGCTATTCCTGGACTTGGAAGGATTAGGATGACTAAAACCACAGGTTGAAAAAAGTGGAAGGTGTATTTGGAAGACTGTGTGTAGACTGTTTTGGCTGGAGAGGAGGGCTCATTCATATAATGAAATGGCACCCAGCCAAAGAGACGGGAACAATGAAGACTGCTTTGCCATTGTTGTGATTCAGGAGTTTCAGGCACCTCTGTTAAATGAGGATAAACAGGGCTGACCTTCCCTCACAGGCAGTCTGGGATTCTGAATCATCGGTGACTGGGAAGTGGCATGCTCCATTATCTGAGGCATGATATTATATCCACCAGCTATTTTGTGCAGTTGAATTTCTGTTCCATTGAAATGATTCTCTCAGTGTGAGCTCAATAGCGACGGGCATGATGGTGGTTTTTCTATGTTGCCAGAAACTAGGTCTGAATTTCTTCCAGCGCCTCCTGCTCTAAAGCACCTCTTATGATTAATTAACCTTTTGTGGAGTAACTAGGACATCTGTGTGGGATGAGATGTACTTTGGTCAGACTTCAGTTTTCAGTTGTTCGGCAAGAGGATAATTAATTATAAGAGCTGAATCTGAACAGAAGACTTTGGAGGAAATCCAAATGAAGCAAAACATCTAATTATCAATGAACAGGAAGTATTTTTTTTATTATTGTTGTTGTAGAAGTGAATAAAATACTTAATATAAATAAAAGGTAGTAACAACTTAAGATGCTTGCTTGGAGTGTACATGTAATGCGATAAATATTTGTTTTTTGGAGATAAAGTACGATGAACTCACCATAACTAGACAAATACGAAACAGGGGCCAAGTTAAGTGTCTACAATAATATGTATTCCCCTTAGAGAGAATTGCGTTGGCTTTAACAAGGGTATATCTAGAATCACCTGGCTATCATTACTACTGGCAAATAACAGTAAACATCTCTTGTCTACAGAAGAGGGTTGGATTAAGATGCAAAGTAAGAGATAAGAGGTGAGAAGCTAAAAACAGTGTAAAATCAATTTCTGTAACAGAAATGGCTGCTGTGATAGAGATGGTTTTTCCAAAGCTTAACTTTCTGAGGTGAATCACCTGCCGTGGTTAGCCCACATCTACGTGACACAATCTCCTACAAACCCCACAATCCCGACAGAGCCAGAGATTCTAGCTGGACTTACTGAACTGTGAAGATGGGTACTGTGGTGGACAATGAGAGAAATTTCCACTCTCAAACGAAATGATCCTCGGGGTTGGTTGTTGCCCACACTCACCGGTAACTTCTCTACAAGTACTGCATGGTTGTACTTCAGTGAGGGAATATGATTCTAGTTGTATTTGTAAGTATCACGAGGCTTCCATTCTATGAAGATGCTGTGTCCTTTCTTACTTATTTCTCCTGTTGCTATGAAATTATTTTCATTCCCATTTTCTTTCTACCTGTGGCTTCGGCTGCCTCACGTGAGCACTTGGTGCCCACGCTTTGTGCATCTCTCAGTTTCTACAGCTTCCTATTGTATGTTGTTGTTGGGAGACAATCTTCCACGGTGTCTTGCATTTCTGCATTCTGCTGTTCAGTACAGTAATGTCTCTGTCAGGGACAAAGGTAGGGCAGGTTTATCAGTAACCCAATATAAAAGATTTAAGTTTCCTAAGTCTGATGTTCCTCAACTATGATGCAAACCTACTGCATCATATGGCTGCTCTGTGTCACCCTTTTGGGACTCAGAGGGGTGCCGGGGACAAGGAAGGAGAACCAGGGCAAACACGAAGCTCCTGCTGTGTGCTGTGCTGTGAGTAGTAAGTCATTTGTCTCTGACTCAGGTGTCTTGTGTCTTCTGCCACATCCATGAAGGTACGCCAGGCTAAATTGTTACATTGCAAGGAAGGTGGTATTTCTATATACTTCCTGACATATAGGTCTTACAACCAAACTCCCTCTGAGGATCTGACTGGGTCAGTTGGTCACCATCCAGTATGGAGGCTGCCTGTCGCACTGAGCTGTTGTGCTAGACCCTCTTCTAGGATAGTCGATAGACTGCAGCTTTTGGATCAGGAACTCTTTTTTGAACTAGCCATCTGTGGCCAACTTTTCAAGGTCACTTTGTTCAAATATTGAGGACTGTGAAGGAGGGTACAGGATCTCATTAAGAGGGGCCATGAGCTTGGCAAACCCTTGAAAGTTCTCAGAAGTGGACATTATAAGTTTTGCCTTTCACAGACCGTCCAGGGAAATGTTACTGAGAAATAGTTAATTCACCTCAACTCTCTGGAATATTCTGAGATTTTTGTGAACGAATATGGGTGTATGCCTTATCTGCAGCTTACCAGTTCTCTGCCTAAAGAGGAAGGAAGCATCTGGTAAATTTTGTGCTCCTAACACTGGCTACTGGAGATGAACGCTCAGGTTCACCTTAGAGGTTCTCTCTTAGCGTGTATTCCACTATTGGGAGAGCAGACGTGTGGTTGGCTGGGATTCCCTCCACTGTCAGGTTCAGGCATGAACCCTCATTGGCCCAAATCAATCAGGCTTTTGTCTGTTGATGCAGAGGAGGGCCTATGACTTTAACGCATAGCTTTCACTCTGTCACTGTATTAGTCAGTGTTCTTCAGAGAAACATAACCAATAAGAGATATATATATCTGTATATATATATATATATATATATATATGGCAATGTTACTATAAAACATAGCGCCTGGGTGGCTCAGTCTATTAAGCATCTGACTCTTGATTTCAGCTCAGGTCATGATCCCAGGATCATGGGACTGAGCCCTATGTTGGAGTCTGCCCTGAGCATGGAGCCTGCTTAAGATGCACCCCCCTTTCCCCTCTCCTGCTCATGCTCTTTTCCTCATAATAAAAAAAGTTAAAAATTACCCGCCCCACATATAATATATAGAATATATACTTATATATGTAAAATCTCAGCATAATTAATTAATTAATTAATTGGAATTGGCTCATGAGATTTTTGGAGGCTGAGGAGTCCCACAGTCTGCTGTCTCTAAGCTTGAGACCCAGAAAAGCTGGTGGTGTAATTTGGAATACACCGAGATGTATTCTCGGCGAAATGCCCGAGAACCAGAGGGGCCAGTGGTATCCAAGGGCAGGGAAGATGAGATTAAATGTCCCAGTTCAAACAGGGAAGCAGACAAAGAGAGTTAAATTCCTCCTTCCTTTGCCTATTACTCTACTGAGGCCCTCAGTGGATTGGCTGATGCCCACACACTGCTTTACTGAGTCCTGTGATTCTACAAAAACTAAATCTTAGTGAGGGACACCTTCACAGACACACTCAGGAATAATGTTTTATCCGGGCAGCCTGTGGCCAGTTAGGCTGACACATAATATTAACCATCACGGTCACCAAGCTTGAAAATAAAGCTGACACTTGGAGGAAGGAAAGAAGGGTTGAAAGTCTGGCCAAAGTCGGAGTCAGAGCCCTGGTCAAACCATCCCCAGAGCCTATGTAACTCCTGGCCTTTTCTATTACGTGAGCCAACAAATTAACTTTATTGTTAATGGCAGTTTGAATTGGGCTTTCTATTACTTACAAACAAAAACATCCTAAGTGATTCACTTACTGGTTTTCATAACATCTGAGGTCACTCAAGGGTTAATGCTCTGAGATTATATGGGTAATGCAGACATCTTTCTTACTTTCTTCTTTCTTTTTTTTAAATGTTAAGGGGCAGAGAGAGAGGGAGACAGAGGATCGAAGTGGGCTTTTTGCTGACAGCAGAGACCCCCATGCAGGGCTCAGACTCACGAACCATGAGGTCATGACCTGAAGTCAGATGCTTAACCAACTGAGCCAAACAGGAGCCCTAGACATCCTTCTGAAGTTGGGATGGTGCATGTTAATTCCGGACACATCAGATGCAAGTCTCACAGGTGTAATTCGCTGGTCTTTTCCCAGTGCCTGATGTACGGCACATGCTCACAAACATTTGTGGAAGGGATCCATGAACACTACTTATGGTTCCCCAGAACTTATTTCCTGACACTTGTCACACCTCCTTGGTTGCTTTGATTGGGCTTTTGCTGCAGAATTTGGAGGATGAGTTTGGTTACTAAAGAGTTAAATAAAAAGATTAAAAAAAAAAATCACACTGTTTCCGTGGACAATGGCGATCGATGTCATCTCGGACTCCACATCCTTTAGGGATGGGTTTCCACATTGGTGATTCAGCAGGCCAGGCCATACTAGTTAATCAGAAGTTATAATTTTGGTTTGTACTGTTCTGAGGTCCATTATAATCTACAGTTTACAGCTTGTGGTTAAAAGGACGGACTAACTTGTTTTGCTGCAGTACAGTGTTATTTTCTTCAGAAAATGATCAGACCTAGAGCTGTGCCTTAGATCCCAGCACTGCCTCTTTGCATGCAAAAGAATACCCCCCTTTCTAACTGAAAACTGCCAGAGTAAAAACAAAACAAAAAAAAAATCAAGACAGAGATGGTCTTACCTTATGTATATCTGCTGTAAGTCCAGGTACCAACAAGGATCACACCCGAAGTGGGAGAATCATACGGCCTTACTAACTATGGCTGAACCATGTTAAAGTCATGAAGAACCCTGATGGGACCTCAGGTTAATATTCCCAGCTTGCCAAGCCGCATGTTTGCTGATATCAGGATTTTCTAGTGGATGTGGAAAACAGTTGAAATCAGAGTATCTGGGTCAGCATAATTTAATGTGCTCTAACTGACAAAAACCTAACCTGAACAGCCTTCTCCAATGTTCAGAGTGTTCTCTTCCTCTCTTTCAAATGATTTGTCACACCCAAAGAATGGGAGAACTTCTTGGAATGTGTTCCTGACTATGGACAGCACGTCCACAATGCAACAAGTAGACAGCAGGGTAATTGCGTGATGGCTGACACTTCTGGGAATAAGGCAGGAGGTGCATCATTTATGCCACTAAACCCACCCACACACCATGCAATGTCTTCCTGGAATCGCAAAGGTAGTTCGAAAAGAAACTCAGACCTTATAGGTAGACCTAAATCCAAGGCCATGTGGCACTGGGGAGAGCAAAGTGGCTGCTGGAGTTTCACTTACAAAGGACTTCTTGTCCTGGTCAAACTTGAAAATTCAAAGAAATCCTTTTGTCAGCTAAATTCACAGTTTCTCTGATAGGGTTGCACTTCGGCCTTCATTATTTCATTAATGTAGCTTTAGGCACACTTATTTTCTGAAAGTCCAAGCTACCTCCATTTATTTCCTTTAGTATTTAGAAGGCTAAAACACCGTCATACCATTGCCACTTTCCCTAAGCATCCTGACAGGTTTAGATTGCCAACTGACTTTTCCTTTTGGATCAGCAAAAAAAAAAAAAAAAAAAAAAAAAAAAATCCCTGCTAACCATTTCCCCATGGTATCCCTCCCAGCAGTAAAATTCTCAGCACGGCTACTTAACAATTTCTTATGGGCTCGTTTTTTTTTCCATAATGAGACTGCCAACAGATGCCCATATAATGGAAGTCTCCATTGACTCCCGTGAATCCGAATTTTGTAGCTGAGCTTTTTGTAAATCTGCATCAGCAAAGCATTTTCAAGAGCCTCTGTCTCCCCGGATGGTCTGCTTCTCCTCTTGTCGCTCTCCAGATTCTCTTCTCTTTGCTTCTACCTGCGTGCGTGTGCGTTTCCGTATTGGAGTATAGCCTTTTACTCTTATTCTAGCACTTGATTATACTTACTCTGCTCTATTATTCTCGTCTCTAGTGTTTTTTTTTTTTTCTTCTAAGCATGGATTTATTTCATCCAGCTGATTCCAAGAATAGGAACCGTATCTTCTAATTCTTTGTATGCCTCTAAATACCACTCACCACGTTGACTATGGCTAATAAAGATGCTTCCCTGGTAACATCAGTTTCCTGGTCTTGGCTTCATTTGCAGTAGTTTGCTTTACTTTAAAAACACCCCTCCAATTTATTTTTAATATTTAATATTTAAACTGTTTAAAAGCCATTTTTCAGGCCTCTCTTTATAAGTCCATTTTGCCCAGTTGCAGGTCTATCGAAACTGGATTTGACTGGAAAGGAATCTTAGATGCGTGGACTGTAACTGGATATCTTCCTCATATTTAACTCAGCATCTAGTTTGTGGTTTTCTAGTTACTACTTTTAATTGGTTTATTAAGTGTGCTAAACTTGGTAGGGGTTAACCAAGAGACAGTATTTATTTTCCTGCCATGACTGTCCTTAATTGTACTTAGATTTTCCTTCTTGGCCTCCTTGGTGAGGCTGATCTCACAGCTTTGCAGTCAGTGTTAACAAATAGCACAGCCCAATCTAATATAAAAATTTCAGTCTCGGGGCGCCCGGGTGGCTCAGTCTGGTGGGCGTCCGACTTCGGCTCAGGTCATGATCTCGCGGTCCGTGAGTTCGAGCCCCGCGTCGGGCTCTGTGCTGACAGCTCAGAGCCTGGAGCCTGTTTCAGAGTCTGTGTCTCCCTCTCTCTCTGACCTTCCCCCATTCATGCTCTCTCTCTGTCTCAAAAATGAATAAACGTCAAAAAAAATTTTTTTAAAATTTCAATCTCTCATCTAATCACAGCTTCTTCCCCAACACTGCCTGCCAGTCCCCCCCATCCCCCATTGCTCAGAGAAGACATGATCCCTGAGTGCAGTAGATGGGCAGGGAGGCATGGCTGGGTCTCCCTCTTGTTGTCTACTGTGCTCCTTCACTCCCCGTCTCCACTCAGAACACTACTGCTTTGGACTCTTACAGAGTTGGGGTGCTAAGTAGGGAGGAGAGGTAGACAGTGACCGTTTCCAACTTGACTGCTGCTGGCATAATCGGTGCCATTGTTCTCAGTGTGGCAGATGACCCAACACTGGGTTTCACTCAGGAATGTTTGTGGGATCTTTGTCCTGCATGGGGAAATGTGTTCTTTGGCTGACCTCTTATGACATCCCCTCCGTTCTTTGCTCTGGTTCTATACCCCACTGCGCTTTCTTTTGTTGGGGTCCCGATGCCCTGTAGGCAGAGTCCCGTCAAGATGGTGCCAGCCTGCCTCCCCTCTGTGGTATTCACATGGACTATCTTTATTCTTCTGCTGGCTGATGGAAGTACGGCCTGCTCCTCGGTTTGCTTATACTCCAGGGATAGTCGCGATCTTGGAGGACACTTTAGGTTCTCCCAACAATGCTTTTTTGCCCCATTCTTTAAGATCATTCTGCCAAGGACTAAGATGCCTGCCTTCTGTATGCAAGTGGTGGTGGCAAAGCCCCTTCTAGTTAGCAGGGTGTTTTGTGTGGCAGAGGGTGGGCAGAGAGTCAAAGGACCCCCAATTCTTTCTCCATGGGACAAGGACGGGACAATCCACTCCCACACATTTCTCCAGAGGATTTCTGGAGGTCTTATGTTTCTCTAATGAAAAATAAAGCACGGGTGCACATTCTTTCAGTGTTTATTCCAGATTCTTCTAGATGGTTCTTATATGAAAAGCAAGGCACTTTGAAAGCCCAGATGTTTGTTGTCTTAGCATAATATCATACGTATTATTACCGAATTCAAAGCATATGATTAAGGAAACAGGAATTAGATAGATGAAAAATAGAGTCTAAATTTGTTGAGTGAGATTTGAATGCAGTATTCTTTTTGTAGATTTCTCTTTCAGTTGAGCAGTTATTTTCATTGAAATATTATTTGGTTGAGGAAACCTTCTACATAGTGAAACATATGGGCAGCGATTCTTGGCTTTAGAGCTTCCAGTTTCTGACAGGGTTTCAAGATGTCTTAATGCTGAGACTAGGTCTGCAGCTTTGGCACCTTGGACAAGGCATTTTTACAGAGCTAAGTTGTTTTATTTTTAAATTTGAGAAGATTTTACTCAGTAAGTGTTAAAATCCTTCAGGCCTCTAATAATTTGTAACATTTGCATAATGTACATTCATATTGGTAAGAATTGAAAAAGACCAGCTTATGGGGCACCTGGGTGGCTCAGTCGGTTGAGCGTCCGACTTCGGCTCAGGTCATGATCTCACCGTTCTGGAGTTCGAGCCCCGCATCGGGCTCTGTGCTGACAGCTCAGAGCCTGGAGCCTGCTTCAGATTCTGTGTCTCCCTCTCTCTCTGCCCCTCCCCTGCTCATGCTCTCTCTCTCTCTCTCTGTCTCTCTCTCTCAAAAATAAATACACATTTAAAAAAAGAAAGAAAAATACCAGCTTAAAAACTGTAACTGCTTTGAAAAAAAAAATCTGATTGAACACTTGTATTAACAATAGTGCTGCTCATCAGGATTTCATCATTCAACTTATAATTCGTACAGCCTTTAATTTTATTATTTAACTTTGCTACACTTTCAATAATGGAAAGTTTAATAATCAGTGTCTTTAATTCAACACTTGTTCTAGTTCTGGCATTTTCCCTTTACTGGTTGCAAAACAAGTTACTAAGGGTTTCCTTTAGACTATATGCTATAAATAAATAAGGACCTGGTTTTTAAATTTTTTATAACTACTAAATAGGACATTTAGTTTTCTCATCTGGACAGTGGATACAATAACACAGCCAAAAAAAAAAATCCCCATGTCCCCCACAAACATGTTCCTCAAGCTATCCGAACAGAGGATGTGACCAAGCCACAAGCAAGGGGTCCGTCCCCTATGATTCTTCCTTCCCTCACTCTCGACATCTAATCAGCTAGAAAATCCTTGGCTCAACCTCCAAAGTGAATCTCAAGTTCATCCATTCTTCTCCACCTCTGCTGTTACCACCAATTTTGTTAATTCTTGCCTGCAGTAAGGTAGAGACCTCTCTGTTTTTTCAGTTTCTCTTGCCCTTAGACTCCACACAGCAGCCACAATGGTCTCTAAATACATAAGCCAGGTCACCTTCATCCTCTCAAACCTTTCAGTAGCATTTGTTTGGAGTTAGAGTAAAATCCAAGCTCCTTATCGTGGTATATAGTTAAAGTGATTCTAGCTGTGGTGATAAATGGAACTTGAAATTTCAGTGGCTTAACGTACGAAAAGTCGCTCCTGGTTCAAGCAACAGTCAGCGCAGTTGATCCTGGTTTAGAGCAATTTGCCTCCACAGGATGATTCGGGGACCTAGCTTCTACCTCGTGGTCCTGCTGTTCACTTGCTGCCTCAGGGTCTTCTGCATCCAGCAGGCAGATGGAGGCAGTGGTTGGAGAGGGCACACCCACTTATTAACTGTTGTGGCATTCGTAAGACCACATTCCAATACTGCTTGCATACCATTGGTGAGAATTGATCACATGGCCCCACCCAGAAGCTAGGAAGGCTGGGAAATGTAGTCTCTGGCAGGGAAACCCTTAAAGGTACAAGTCTGGAGAGGTCAGCATGCATCTTTGGGGAAAGCCAGACATCCTGTCACATACAGTGTTTATTTTATTATTAAAAATTTTTCTTTAACGTTTACTTATTTTAGAGAGAGAGAGACAGAGACAGAGAGAGAGAGAGAGAGAGAGAGAGAGAGCGCGCGCAAGGGAGGGGCAGAGGGAGAGGGGGACAGATGATCTGAAGCAGGCTCTGCGCTGACAGCAGAGAGCCCAATGCGGGGCTCAAACTCAGGAACTGAATGGTGAGATCATGACCTTAGCCAAAGTCGGACATAGCTACCCAGGCGCACCCCCACACAGTGTTTAAACAACCCCACGGGTTGCCTCTAACTGCCCTCCAGCCACCTCTTAAAAGCTTTCTGGGACTAGGTTCCAGCCATGATGGTCTTCCTCCTCTTCCAATTTCAAGCTCATCCTTGATGAGCCCCACGTCCCCCACAAACATGTTCCATCCCTGGAACTCATCCTAGGACTTTTGTGTTCTCTTCTTTCTGGCTGGAAACTTTTTTTTTTAAACTTTTTTTTTTTCAACGTTTATTTATTTTTGGGACAGAGAGAGACAGAGCATGAACGGGGGAGGGGCAGAGAGAGAGGGAGACACAGAATCGGAAACAGGCTCCAGGCTCTGAGCCATCAGCCCAGAGCCCGACGCGGGGCTCGAACTCACGGACCGCAAGATCGTGACCTGGCTGAAGTCGGACGCTTAACCGACTGCGCCACCCAGGCGCCCCTGGCTGGAAACTTTTATCTCCAGGCCTTTTCCTGGATAGTTCTCCTCAATTCCCAAATCTCAGTTCAAGTACCATCTCCCCAGGAGTCCCTGCCCACCTACCCAATACAGTACTCTTCCATGTACCAGTTTTAGTTGTCTTCACAGCACGAATCGACTATCTGGAATTACCGATGCTTGTTTACTTAGTTACTCTTCATTTTCCTCCCCACTCATCATCTGTGTCATGTAAACTCCATGCCCGACTATCCCACTCACTGCTATATGTATTTCCGGCACACAAAACATGACTGGCACATATAAATCAATCAATACATATTTATGGAATGAATGGAGGGAATCTTTTAGTCCTGGAAGTCCAAAATCCATAAAGGAGAGTTGATATGGGAAGGTTGACACCACTCCATAATCACTAGGATTCAGTTGTGCTGATCAATTTTCAACCAGTGAAATCAACCATCTCTGCTATATTAAATCCTCATTGTATCTTCCTGGAAGAACCTCGTGGAATATATTAATCCAACAAAAAACCCAAATTTATATCCTATTAAAAATCCAGTTTTTTGCAAGTTTTTAAAGAACTACCAATGTTACTTGGTATTTTTAAAATAGTCCTTTTTTGACTAAATGTGAATATGCATTATAAGTGGTACATTTTGTTTGTGAGTAATTTTTATTGCTATTAATAATACTACTGGGGAATACAAATGAAGCCGCATAAAACAATTCTAATGGCTGCTCCACCAGCCAGTTTTAAAGCTGCTAATGGAACCTGAGGCATTCGAGGTTTGTGTGTACTCAGAATTTTAGAATGACTATTTAATTTCTTTCCTGATTATTTCCAGGGTGGAAATTCAAAGCCCTTTTGAATTCTCTTTGATGAAATTACTCATATGAATGTAGCGTTTTATGAAGATGTATTTTATTCTACTGAGAAGCAACATAAGAGGGTGGAAAAAATATTTCTTTCAGACACTAAAACCCTGAGTTTGAATTTTTTGGGGTCTGCCATTTACTAGCTATGCGACCTTGCCCAGGTTATTAATTTTCTCTGTGCACCAGTCGCTTAATCTGCAAAAAGAGAATAATAACATCTGCCCCTGCAGGGCTTTTGTGAGGATAAATGTCAATGTTTTGCCTAAAGTCAGCACTTAGTAGGTGCTCAAAGAGTTCTTTTTTTTCTTCCTTTACGGTATATGTTTTTCTTTACTCAATTTAGCCCAAAGTTGTGTAGAAGGCAAAGACTGGTGGGGCAACTGTTAAAAAAACAAAACAAAACAAAACAATTTCATATGGAATTTTTCACACACACTCAGGGTCAGACTGGAAATGTTGGGGTCACCTCTTTCTCTCTTGATCACATGCTTAGTAGGTTACAAGTGATGTTTGTGTTACTCTGGAATTATCCCTGGAAACCATCCTGGACACTTCATCTCTGACTTTGTCGCTAGGATAACTCTCAACTGCTCTCTGCAGCTTGCTTCCCTTTCAACTCTATTCTCCACATTGTGCTGGCTCCATCTTTCTAAAGTGTAGATATAATCATCTTCCTTTTCTTCGTAAGCCTCAGTGATAGTTAATGTTCCGTGTCAACATGACTGGGCTCTGGAGTGCCTGGATACTTGGTTAAACATGATTTCTGGGCTTGTGTGTGAGGGTGTTTCTGGGTGAGATCAGCATGTGAAGGGGTGGACTGAATAAAGAAGACTGTATTCCTAAGTATAAGTGGGCCTCACCCAATCCACTGAGAGCCTAAATAGAACAAAAAGGTGGCAGAAGGGGGAATTCTCTCTCTCTGCCTGACTGGTGAGCTGGCACATTGGTCTCCTGTCCTTGAACCGAGACTTGTACCATAGGCGCTGCAGTTCTCTGGCCTATTACAGGATATGTGTATCCTATTGGGTCTATATCTCTGGAGAATTCTGACAAGTACAGCCTCTGAGCCTCCAGACGCCCGTAGGTTACAATTCGACCGTGCAACTGCTTAGCACGGTTTAGTTGTAAACAGCCTTCCCAGATAATTTTACTTCCTTTCTACCCTCACACACCACACACTGCTGCTACTGTGCTCTCTTTACCATTGTCTGAGTGCTCTGCCTTTCTGCCTTGAAAAGTAGTTTTTTCTTTTTCTTTAAAAAAATTTTTTTTTAAGTTTATTTATTTTGGGGACAGAGAGAGACAGAGCATGAATGGGGGAGGGTCAGAGAGAGGGAGACACAGAATCTGAAACAGGCTCCAGGCTCTGAGCTGTCAGTACAGAGCCTGACGCGGGGCTCGAACTCACGGACCGCGAGATCATGGCCTGAGCCGAAGTCGGACGCTCAACCGACTGAGCCACCCAGGTGCCCCGAAAAGTAGTTTTTTCTATCTAGGATATCCTGCCCCCTTTTCTCAGCCTGGTTCACTTCTATTCATCCTTCAGCACCCAGGTCACACATGACTTCTTCAGATCTATAAATCCTGTGACATTGGTGAGAGTCCAGTGTTGTGACCACTGGTTGAGTAAAGGCTTCTCTAGTGGATCCTAAGGATTGGGGTGTGTGTGTGTGGGGGGGTTCCCTTTTGCTGACAGCCCAGTTAGGACACATAAGCACATAATATTAAAAATATCGGGGTGCCTGTGTGGCTCAGTCTGTTGAGTGTCTGATTCTTGATTTCTGCTCAGTTCATGATCCCAGGGTCATGGAATCAAGCCCTGCATTGGGCTCTGTGCTGATCATGGAGCCTGCTTAAGAGTTTCTCTCTCTCTTTCTTCTTCTGCCCCTCTCCTCTGCTCATGCTCTTTCTCTTTCTAAAATAAAATTGAAAAAAACTACTAAATTTATTTTACATGATGTTTCTTAAGGCAATTCATATGTTTATAATCTGAAAAAAGAAGTAAAAACAAATTGGTTTAATATTTGTATATTATATATTTATATATAAAGCACTATACATCTGATATTGGTGTAATATTTTTTTAGCATAATTTATTGTCAAATTGGCTAACATACAGTGTGTAAAGTGTGCTGTTGGTTTTTGGGGATAGATTCCCGTGGCTCATCGCTTACATACAACACTGAGTGCTCATCCCAACAGGTGCCCTCCTCAATGCCCATCACCCATAATATTGATAGAATATTAAAACGTGCTAGAAGAAGCCACAGTTTGCAACAAGAGGACTACAGATTCAGTCAAGAGAGAATAACATAAACCAACTTCAAAAGCAACTTCCTCAACAATGAAATTTGATCACAGATACAACATTAAAATCAGATAGTGCTGTGTGTGCTAATTATGGAGTCTATGAAATTCTAGCCTGCAATGAAAAACCCCTAGTGAAAGGGAAGTAAAAGAATATTGCTTAAGTTGATGATACCGCATTTCCTGATAATAACAATATACCATCTTTTACAAATGAGATCTGCAAACTTTAAATGAAGTAGTTTTTCATTGATTTGCAGAGAATGTTGTTCCTCACCGCTTTGGCCAACGTGTTAAAAATCAGTCAACAAACGTTTTCAGAGTGCTTTCTGTGCTCTGGACATCGTGCTAGGCATTGTGGAGATCATCAAGACGTTGTTTCTGTCTTCAAGGGGATTTTAGGCTAGTATCTCACTCACCTTAGTGTCATCTCCGGTTCCCTTGCCTGACCTCGCCTTCAAGACAGATCAGCAAACACTGCCTGTATCCCTACCCTTCTGCATTTTGCCACGTCAGCACGAGTTCTTCTCCCTTCAGCTCATCAAGTCTCACACTTGGTCTATCCTGACTGCAGACCACCCCGATCTGCATCTGTCCCTCTTCCGACAGGAGCGTGTTTAACTGGTTAATGTGAACCCCATCCTGCCCCAGGGGTCTCACCACTGTTTATACGAGTTAGGACCCCCGCCCCCCGTGTCTGACTGGCTCAGGTCATGATCTCATGGTTTGTGAAGTCGAGCCCGGCATCGGGCTCTGTGCTGACAGCTCGGAGCCTGGAGCCTGCTTCATATTCTGTGTCTCCCTCTCTCTCTCCCCCTCCCCCACTCATGCTCTGTCTCTCTCCCTCTCAAAAATAAATAACATTAAAAAAATTAAAAAGAAAAAGAGTTAGGACCCCCTATTTACATTTAATTACATCCACTTCTGTTACACTGACTTTCTCTGCACACTCACGTTTCTGTAAAGGAATGGATCTTAATCCCTTTTTTGGATTTTTGCATCTAGAAAGCTTTTTGTCTTCTTCTTTCTTCTTCTTCTTCTTTCTTCTTCTTCTTCTTCTTCTTCTTCTTCTTCTTCTTCTCCTTCTCCTTCTTCTCCTTCTTCTTCTTCTTCCTCCTCTCCTTCTCCTCCTCCTCTTCTTCTTCTTCTTCTTCTTCTTCTTCTTCTTCTCCAGAAGATTCCTGAAGTCCAGAATAGTCCAGGGAAGGTGCTTGTGTTACAACTTAGTTCTTTTGCCTGAGTTTTTGTAAGCCTCTTGTTAGGAGACAAGCAGGTTGAAACTAAGAGAAGGTGGATGGAGTGACTTGAAAGACCTAGATGGGGCGAGGACTGCTGAAGGCAGGAAAGAGAAGCTCACATGAGAGGTGGGAGAGAAGCCCACACTTCCCTGTAAATGCTAGTCCTGAGCAACTAAAATGGCGCCTCTGTTCAGGGTCTACTTTCATGAACTCTGCTGCGAGACATTTTTTCTGGTGAATATTTATTACCCCAATGGTAATCCTTCATTTAACATAATATAAAAATTGTAGAAAAAGAGAGTAATTAGTAATAAATCATCATCTCATCCATTAGCTGTAAATAATGCCACTTTGTCAAAGTCATAATCATCAAGCAGTCAGCTAGAGGTGATTATGTGTGCTACCCAACTGGAATCAGTCCAAAAACAAACCACAGCTCCCGTTTATTATCCTAATTATGCCTTAATATGATGCCATCTTTTTCTCCCATAAACTTGATAACAATAAAAGAGTAACAATGAAAATTGACAGGATAAATGAGCAAGAAAGGTAGCCCGGGAAACTTCCCAGCTTTCCCACCCACCAATCTCTCTAATTTCTGATGCAGAAAAGACTGTAAGTCTTGAGGAGGATGCTGAACAGAATAGGGGAACTCTTGGAGTATTGGGTGCATGATTACATGGGGTAATTTTTTGTCCACTAGTCCATTAATCAAATTAGAACACAGGCAGTCCTCACTTTGCACAATACTACGTTAAATGAAATGTTTACATATAGGAACTGTTACTGTTTCACAAGGTTCAGTGGTAAGCAACAATGGTACCATGGAATTGTGCAAAAGAGCCGACATGGTTTTGATATGCACTCAGTTGAGTTAGCCTGGGACCATGCAAAGTGGCAACTGCCTGTAGTCTGTTTAAAATAAGTGCTTCGCCCCAAATTTTGTTAATGAGATTTATCAGACTGTTTGAGAGCATTTGAGTTGATGGAAAAACTAATGCAAAGGATTTAAATGAGTCTTTCTATCACCACCTAGCCTATTATCTCGAGTGAAGGACATGAGTTTTCTTGACCCGGTGGATCCATGATGGGAGAATGAGACTTCTGTGTTGGAGCAAGTGAACAAAGGGTAGGATGGGGCTCAAAGACCTAGTTTAAAAGATCAGAGGTAGGTGGACAAAATAGGTTGAAGGCCAGAGAAAGAATGTTGGTAATGGTGATTGATATGGAAAACCCAGCTCATGAAAGTTAGGATATTCCCCAGTACAAGGAGAAGGCCAGTCAAGGATCTGTGTGGGGAAAGGCTGAGGAATTAGTTGCACAGGTGATGTGATATTAGGATTTCTCACCTGTGTAGATACCACCTTAGAGGACTTGCCCAGCTCAAATGAACCCCTCAACTGGCCCAAATGGCCACAGTGATGGGCCCCATAGTACATTTTTAACAAGGGGACCGTGCTCTCTGGTCACATGGATTGGTCCAAGGGTATGCCCCTAGTGCAGCCTGGACCTGAGTCCTTTCCCTGAGGATTTGGACTTGAGAATGACAGAGGGACAGATTCTTACTGGGGAGCTGAGCCACTGAAAGCTCCCTGGCCTGTTTGGCTTCACTTTTTGGTTTACAACATGCAGGGAGGAAGTGGAGCTAAGAGATGGAAAGATTCTTCTGCATGTTTCTCTGGTTCTTGGACCCAGTCTTTTTTAAGTCCAAGATGCATTTTTGTTTTGAATTTCTGTAAGCTGTTCCTATAACTTTATGAGATAAATTCAACCTTTTGGTTTAAACTAGCCTGAAATGGTTTCTTGTCACATACAGTTAAATATCCTAATATATGACAGGAATCTAAAGGGTATGGGATAGATAGAATGAGAGCTAATGAACTCTTGATTGGGAGGGGAAACAGGTTAGATCAACAAGAAAATCACAGTGACCCCTATTCCACACACTGCATCTGGGGGAAGTGCCTTGTGGCCAGAAGGTTCACAAAAACCTCCAGTGACTGGAAATGGTCTTTAGTGCTCAAAGGTTATATGCTGTTGAGTGATGTGAGATTTACTCGTGATGGGCCTCAACTGCACACAGTTGATGCCTTACAATGAAAAAATATCACCAAACAAGGCTTACCACTTCCGGTTCTTATTCTTAAGCCTCACCTCCAGTCATTAGCTGCCTCACATTGTATGTACCAGTGGACCTCCAATGGGGTCTCTTTCATTTCTTTTAATGGATCATGCGGTTCATAGTCCTTGTGCCTCCCACATAATCTTTCTCTTGCTTGGAAAGCCTTGCTTCTTCTCACCTTCTGGTGGTCTCCTAGCTGTCCTCCTAGGAAGCTCTTTTTAAAAAAGCCTTCCCTAAACCCTATAAGCAGAGTAAATCTCTTCCTCCTTCCTCTATCCCACGTATTGTCCTTCCCTACTTGTTTGAATGTCTTCCTGACAGATTCATAATTCTTTCAGGGCATAGAGCAGGTCTTCATTATCTTTCTTTCCTCAGTGTGAACAAAGTTCCTGAACCATCTTCTATGCTCAACAAATATTTATTAATCCAACTTAATGAACTTCTTTAAACTAGACCGCAGATGAAGATCATGTATGAATGGTGTGGGATGCTCTGGAGATCAGAGCATTGGATATGACCCATCCAGTCACACAGATACATGGCCCGGGATTTGGAGGAAATTGGATTTTGCTGATGCCCGTCATGCTGCAATGCCCAAATCTGAAACTCTAGTCAACTTCTGAGTGTTATTATTGCATTATCAACTACCTAATGGACGTTGCTGACTTGGATGTTTCTGTAACTTCAAACTTAATGAGTGGAAAACTAACTCATCAAAATACTTCGTTCTTTAGCCTCATTAAGGTATCATCATTCTTTCATTCATGCCATTTCAAACATTGGAAATTTCTCTCCATGGCAATTGATTAACCCAAATCTTCTCTGCTCTTCTCTTGCTCTGTCTGTAAACCCATTCTTTCTTTCTAATTTTATTGTCTCCATCCTCTTTCAGCCCTGGGCTATTACAATAATCCTAAAGTCTGGCCTGAGGCCCTTTTAGTCCACAATCTATCCTATATGCTATCACAACTGAATTAGTCTTTCCTTCTCATCATGCTACTCTCCTGATAAAACATTAGAAGCACCTAGCACGTTGCCATGCAAAATAATCTGTAAGTTAATTACAATTACAAATTGTATTGCAAGACAGAATATGAATGGCTGCAATATCAATATTATTATACATAGAAAAATTATTTTATAGATTGCTAGATGCTTTGCATTGTTCAATTTTTTTCTTTACTATTTCGCTCAACCCAGTAGAAGCTACATAAAAAGAAACAGAGCAACCATTCATATTCAATGGAACAAATGAGAAACTTAAAATGGAATTTGTTCATGTATCTATTTCACACGTATTTATTGAGCACTTGGATGTGTCGGGGAGAAAAGAATTGAGTGAGGGGAGGTAAAAGAAAATGTGATCTTGCTATGGATTCAATGTGCGTGTCTTCCCAAAATTTGTATGTTGAAATCCTAACCATCAATGTGATAATATTAGGAAGTGGGGTCTTTGACAGGTAATTAGGTCGTGAGGGGGGAGTTCTCACAAGTGGGCTTAGCACCTTTCTAAGATGAGACACCAAAGTGCTTGCTTGTTCTGCCTGCTGTCTGCCATATGAGGACTCCAGGAAAAGATGGGCACCCGCAAGCCAGGAAGTGGACCTTCACCAGATACCAGAAATGTATGCATGTTTACCTGTGTACATGTGTATGTCCATTTATACATGCACATGTACTGATACCCATATGCACATATTACGTATGTATATATATTATCTCCATATATCCTATTGGGTCTGTGTCTTTGGTAGAACCCTGACTGACGTACTCCACCCCTGTTATCAGCAACTCTTCAGTAGAAATGTTTGGAGGGTACTAGGGATTGCCTTTCTTTTTGGTTTTCTGAAACACTGCAAGGGGTGGGGAGACATAGGATCTATCTCCAGCTTTGCTCTGCCCAGCATACTTTTCTTTTCTCCTTTTTTTCCCCTGGTAATAGAAAGCCTCCATCTTAAGGGGAATCTTATCCCTGTACTTTGAATGGGACTCACCCACTTTTACTCCAGGGGTTGGCATTTGACACAGCCCAGCCAATCAGAGTAACCCATCTCATTGGCCACAGTGATTGGTTTAGGAATGGACATGTGACTCAGACTGGGCCAATAAGATTCCCCTTGGGACTTCAACGCTCAGGAATGTGGCCATTTATTAGGAATTTGCTAGCTGAAAGGGCAGTGTAAGGTTGGAGGTGTGGATGGGGCCATTTCTTCTTGTTAAAAAGCCTGACGGAGAATAAAATCAATAAAGAGGAAAAAAGGCAGATTCCTCATGCTATTATTTCAACCCCTGGATCTAGCTGTGTGCCCTGAATTACTCAGTTACATGTCCTAGCAACATCACTCTTGCCTGATTTTTCGCTTGCCTGTCGATGATGGTTTGAGCTGTATTTTCTGACACTTACAACTGAGTTTTGACTTATAGAGGAAAGCAAGAAGCCAGTGAGGTGGTAGAAAAGAGGATGATTATGTAAGGGGCTAAAACAAAGCAAACATTATGGTGTTTGGAGATACAAGGGAGACATTACAGCACAAATTACAGAATAATATAATAAATCCTCAGGAGGATGGCGTTTTTGCTACTGGTTGAGATGGTCAAGTCATGAGACAGCAGCTAAAGGCAGCTTTACAGAGCTTCCACTGTGGCTTAAAGAACGCATGTAAGAAAATTAAAATAACTTTTTAGTTTTAAAACTGAAATAACTTTGATGTACAAATAATTAATTGAATAGAGTGAATTATGCTTAGGCCTGCACCATATGGTGACTCCCTTAGTTGATTAAGAAAGTTCTATTAATGAAGATATTAAGAAACACAGCATCAATTCTTGGTTGGGTTGGCCATCCTTATTTTAGATACTAGTCAAGCCTAATGCCCATTTCTTTAACACTTCGAGCTGGATTAGTAAAAAGTTGTGCTGTTATTGGTAGGTGAAAGAGGAAGTCTGAACTTGTATGGCAGGCAGCAAGTGAATTAGCATTTACTATATAGCAGTGTGATAAACACTATTTTAGGGGTAGGTACAAGGTAATTGACAGCAGAGAGTAGGGGTTTCTAGATCAGGGTGTGGGTTTTGAAAGATTCCTGGGGATAAGACTTAAACTGATATTGGAGGATGAGTTAAGAGTTAGCTAGGGGGCGCCTGGGTGGCGCAGTCGGTTGGGCGTCCGACTTCAGCCAGGTCACGATCTCGCGGTCCGGGAGTTCGAGCCCCGCGTCAGGCTCTGGGCTGATGGATCGGAGCCTGGAGCCTGTTTCCGATTCTGTGTCTCCCTCTCTCTCTGCCCCTCCCCCGTTCATGCTCTGTCTCTCTCTGTCCCAAAAATAAATAAACGTTGAAAAAAAAATTAAAAAAAAAAAAAGAGTTAGCTAGACGATAGAGGGGTTGAGAGCATCCTAGATATCATAAATGCAGAAGCACGGGGGACAGTGCACAGCTCAGGATGGTGGAAATAAAATTATGTGTAGGAGAGGTGTGAGATGATGGTAGAAAGGTAGGCAGGGGCAATCATTGGGACGTAGTGTGTTAAGCTTCAGAATTTGAACTCTGGTGGAAATATATGGAATACCACTGAAGGGTTTTAAAGCAAGAGAGTGACCGTTTCTTTAAATCGCCCAAGACATGAGCTTTTAAAAGCTATCACTATATCTGTGGCTAGTCATAATTGCATAGCAAATAAGGAAATGAGCAATTACTCTCACCTGTAGGGTGTTATAAGGAAAGCCTTGACTATCTATGAGGCTCTGATCAACAGGGCTTCCAAGGAGTGACTGGGTCATTGTTCTCATGGGGCTTTACCAAAGGCCTTGAGCAGAAAGACAGCACTTTGAGAGAAGAAGGCTTTGTACTAGAGGGCAGTTACTGATTCAAATTCATGTGTGTTGTTGAGTCCCAGCTGGGCCTTGACATTGATCTTCTTACTCCTCGATCTGAAATAAATTCAGAAATACAGTCCTTTGGAATGAAAGCAAAAATAAGGGCGAGAAAGAAAGGGGAAATACAGAAGAGAATTAGCCTTACTTTACTGAGAAATTCCCAGCAGGGTATTCTTTTAAGTAGCATGTATTCTGTTCTATTCCATTAATTTTAAAAGGAGGACCACTAGAAATGACTTATCTGAGTAACCCAAAAGATTCAGATCAGCTAGTCAACTAATGGGACCCAGGTCACCTTTTACATGAATGATGCATGAGTAGATGATAGATACAAGGAGCTTTGCTAAGTCTGCTGATATTTAGTGTCTAAGAAATTGAGGGGTTTCCGTCAAATGAATAAAGATTCTTCCAGTATAGTGATTTCCTGTGTTTTGAAAGATTAGTGCACGCTTTTGCTAGTAGTTTATTTTTCTGCTTTGACAAAGAGGAAAATTAAGGAAAAAGAAAGGTTGGTATATACACATATTAGAAAGATGGATTCGTAAAACTGCACTGTTGTACTGTTTTTGAACGACCTTTTTTTTTTTTTTTGATGGAAAAGAGACTTGTAACCTTATTTGCATTTCAAATATTACTGGAGTGGAATAGTAAAGATCAATGAATTGATTGTCAGAGAAACAGCATGAGTGACAAATTTCCTAGTAAAGGAAAAAGAAATACAAAAGAGGAGGATAGTCAGGTCTTCCTTATTCGGAAGTAATGGAACAAAAAGGTCTCCGTCCTATTTTTGGTTTCATTTTTCTAAAATTTAAATAATCTGTGAGGATAAGAAGAAAAATGCTGACCTGAAAAGTACATGATTATATGACACTGGAATATGGCCCAAAGTGTATGTTGGGGGTGGGCTACATTTCCCCTTGCCTGGGGCATATTTTGAGAGACAGTACAATATAACAGAAAATGGGTTGTATTTGGAAATTGAAAACCACCCTTCCAGAAACTCAGCTCTCCACCATTCAAGGCCGGAGGATGGGCTTCTTTTCAGAATGATTATAGTAGAAACATTTATTATATTCAGAGGAAGTCCCAGTCTATAGAGAAGAATGTAGGCTAGTTCTATGTCTCAACGCAATAATCCCATCAGTATGTAATTGTCCTAGAGCTGAGCAGTTTACAAATGTTTATCTTGAACAATCATTGACTGGGTGAGGGCGTCTTTTTTTTTTTTTTTAATGTTTATTTATTTTTGAGACAGAGAGAGAGTATGAATGGGGGAGGGGCAGAGAGAGAGGGAGACACAGAATCCTAGGCAGGCTCCAGGCTCTGAGCTGTCAGCACAGAGCCCGACGCGGGGCTCGAACTCATGAGCTGTGAGATCATGACTTCAGCCGAAGTCGGACGCTCAACCGACTGAGCCACCCAGGTGCCCCCGAGGGCATCTTGAATAGCATCACATGTGTGGGGCATCACTAGTATCACCTATTTGGAGTTGCAGTAAGGTTAGTGCATCTCCTTTTCATGGCCCACCTCCTTTTGGAGGTGAAGATCTGGTCTGCACACTTTAGGTTCAGCTCGCTACATCTCACTGCCCATGTTGGACGGAAAGAACCTGAGATGAGGATCTACCCTGATTCACGGGCAGGTCTAATGCTTTGCAGGGTGGGCAGGATGGGTAAGAGGAATAGATTGTTGGCCTAGGATTTGGAGAATGGAGAATGGGGATTATAGATCTCAGAATGAGTCCAGAGTTAGAGAATTTGTGCATCTTTATCATGTTAGGTTGAATTGTGTTCCTCCCAAAGATGTGTCCAAGCCCTAAATCCTAGGATCTGTGAATATGACCTTATTTGGAAGTAAGGTCTTTGTAGATGTAGTTAGGGACCTCAAGATGAGATTGTCTGGATTTAGAGTGGGCCCTAGATTCAGTGAGTGGTGTCCATAGGAGAGAAATAAGGAGGAAATTTAACACACAGAGACCCAAGTGGTGAAGGCCATGTGAATGCAGAGGCAGAGATTGGTATTATGCTACTATTAGCCATGCATACCTGGAACCAACAGAAGTTGCAAGAATCAAGAAGCCTTTGGAGAGAGCATGGCCCTGTTGACATCTTAATTTCAGAAATTGCCAGAAAAAGCATCCACAATCTCAGAAACTGTGAGAGAGAGAATAAAAAAAAAATTTTTTTTTTTTAACATTTATTTATTTTTGAGACAGAGAGAGACAGAGCATGAACGGGGGAGGGTCAGAGAGAGGGAGACACAGAATCTGAAACAGGCTCCAGGCTCTGAGCTGTCAGCACAGAGCCCGACGCGGGGCTCGAACTCATGGAGCGCGAGATCATGACCTGAGGTGAAGTCAGCCGCTTAACCGACTGAGCCACCCAGGCGCCCCGAGAATAAAAAAATTTTTTAAGTCATTAAGTCTGTGATAAATTGTTACAGCAGTACCGGAAACCTAATATACTCATGAAAACATCCCTACTCTGGAGACTCCAACTACAATCTCATGCCACTGGGTAAAGGCCAAAGAGGGGGCTGTGGCACTGCTGGGTTGACTGATCCTGACTCTAGAGAGAAAATGGGATCATGGCTCCAGAGGGAGACAGGAAGGAGGAGGACAGTTTAAAGGAAGTGGTAAAAATTAAAGGATGGCTTAATCATCTGGTACAAATAGGGCCATCAATGACTCAGATCTCTCAGGAAAGACTCTGGGTCATTCCATAAGGTCAAGAATCCCTAGTTGATGTTGTGGCTAAAGGCAAAGCTAACTTAGAATTGGTGGGGTGATCAGGGTGCCTGGGTGGCTCAGTCAGGTGAGCAACCGACTCTTGATTTTGGCTCAGGTCATGATCTCACGGTTGTGAGATCACACTCTGCACTGGGCATGGAGCCTGCCTGGGATTCTTTCTCTTGCTTCCTCTGTCCCTCTCTCCTGCTCTTGCTCTCTCTAAAATTAAAAAAAAAAAAAAAAAAAGAATGGGTGGGGAGATTCATAAATACCACCTATTGACTCATGACCAGCTAGAGTATTTTTGATTGGGTTAAACACATGTTTTTATACTTGAATTTTCATCCTCTTTTCCTCTTCCATTTTTCTGTTTCCTCCATTATGTTTATAGGGTGTATTGGTGAGAGTTAGCTTAATACTTTGGTTTAGAGGCTACAAAGTACCAGGAAAAGATCACGATAGAACTACTATAAGAATGGACACTCAGAAATCTTGCACTTGAAGCTGGGTGCAGGACCTGATGAGACCTTGGGTGTCTGGATACCCACCCTGTCCCCATTTTGGGCAGAAGGTATAGACCCTTTATTGATTATAGGAGGGATAGTTACATTATGTTTAGCAGTCGTATGTTTAAACAGCAGATGCATGGGAAGAAGGATGTATGTCGATGTTGAACAGCTAAAACAGTGGACATTTGTCAGTTGTTTCAACACCCAGCATCTGAAGTCTCTGTTTCTGTGTGGGAGATTCACTACCTTATGAGTCTTAGGGGAGGCTGAGTCTGCTTCTTACTGTAGAAGCCAAGCACTTTCCCAGCCTCCCTTGTAGGTAGGACACATGTGCACCACCTGGGTTCCACCAGTGAGACTCATTTACCCAGAGCTGGAAGCTAGAGCTAGAGGGTGTGAAGAAGCAGGGGTTCTGAAGACAGTTGGTGGCAGGAGCTCCCTCCCCTCCCCCATCTAGTTTTGAGAGACAGCATGGCAGGGTTCTAGGTGCTTTCGTCATTGGTCAGTGTCTCATGTTGGTGACTTTGGAGACGTAAGTTGTAGTGTCTGTGTTTAGTGGTGTCATCTCTGCTGCTTGAGGTCTTGGCTGACCCTAGACTGTTGATTCTTCTGTTCTGTGAGCCACCAAATTTCTTATTAACAAGTTCCTTTTCTCTTTAAATGAGCCAAAGTTGGTTTCCCTGCCTGCAGGAGTCTAACTGATACAGTATTCCAATTAGGGTCTTTTAGTTTTCTTTCCTATTGTCTTTTAAAAACACATATTTTTATTTGATGCATAACAAAGGGTATGCAACGTAAGTGTGAGTGAAACAAACTAATACTCATCCAAAGTAAGACCCAGAACATTACTCTCCCTTCCCCAGGACATAAACACTGTCCCAAAATTAGTCTTTATTACTCCTTTCCTTCTTTAAAAAATAGCTCTATCAACCTATCTAGTTACAAGTAAACAACATAATCCTTACTTTTGCTTATTTTTTGAGATTTATCAAAATAGTACCATTCTTTTAACTCAACACTAGTTCATAAATGTAGGTAGTAAGAAAATGAAATTAATAATATATCTACTTTTTGACTTTCAAAATATTTATCGTATATTGAGGTAGAGTATTGTATTTATTTCAAATTCTCCAGTAGAATTCTTTTTTTAAAATGTTTATTTAGTTTTGAGAGAGAGAGACAGAGTACGAGTGGGAGAGTGGCAGAGAGAGAGAGAGAGACAGAGAAAGGGATACACAGAACCCGAAGCAGGATCCAGGCTCTGAGCTGTCAGCACAGAGCCTGACATGGGGCTCGAACCCACAAACTGTGAGATCATGACCTGAGCTGAAGTCGGATGCTTATGCAACTGAGCCACGCAGGTGCCCCTGGAATTCTTATGAGAAAATCAGACAGACCTGGAGAAGGAAGCACCTCATGCTATTTTTTCATGGGCAGCCAGGGAAGAGCAGGCACATGAAACTATTAGGTCCCGCAGGCTTCTAGAGGGGCTGTGACTGGCTGGCTGGAACAGAAGTCTTAGTGGTGACCCATTCTAGGAGGACCTGTGGACGGGGACTGGTAACAGCGACATAGCATTGTATCGGCAAACGAGGAGGAGGGACAAAGAGGCCATGGTTCCTGGGTGTCAGGCAGAATGTGCAGGTCTGTGTATGCGTGCATGTGTGGGGTGGGGCGGGGGGGGGGCACTCGAGAGAGCAAGAGGTTCTGGAGAAATGTTAGGTTGTGTAATATCTGGAAAGAAGAGGAAAGAGGATTTTAAAGAAGTTTTTCTGTGAGTCATACATTTAATGTCCTTTAATACTTTTTAAAAGATGAAAGCAAAGTATGGATTGCCTTTTTTATTTTTTAATGGGCTTCAGATTTGAGAGCAATATTAAAACCAAGACTATGTACCCAGTTTCCCCTATTATTAACACACATCAGTGTGGTACGTTTGTTTCAATTAATGAACCAGTATTGACACCTCGTTACTAACTAAAAGTCCATAGTTCATTCAGATTTCCTTCTTTTAAAATTTATTTTAGGGGTGCCTGGGTGGCTGAGTCGGTTGAGTGTCTGACTTCAGCTCAGGTCATGATCTCACAGTTTGTGAGTTCGAGCCCTGCATCGGGCTCTGTGCCAACAGCTTGGAGCCTGCTTCGGATTCTGTGTCTCCCTCCCTCTCTGCCCCTCCCCCACTTGTGCTCTGTCTCTATCAAAAATAAATAAAATTATACTTAAAAAATTTAAAAAGTAAATAAAATTTATTTTAATTCATTTTGAGAGCGATAGAGACAAGCAGGGGAGGGACACAGAGAGAGGGAGACAGAATCCCAGGCAGGCTCTGAGCCGTCAGTGCAGAGCCCGACATGAGGCTCGAACTCGTGAACCGTGAGATCATGACCTGAGCTGAAATCGAGTGTTGGGCGCTTAACTGACTGAGCCACCCAGGCCCCCCCCGATTTGCTTTGTTTTTATCTAATGTTCTCTCTCTCTCCCAGGATCCCATCCAGGACACCTCATGACATGTGGTTGTCATGTGCCCTTAGAGTCCTTTGGCTGTGGCAGTTTCTCAGGCCTTCCTGGTGTTTGGTGACCTGGCCACTTTTGAGGAGTACTGGGCAGGTATTTTGTAGGATGTCCCTCTATTGGAATTTGTCTGCTATTTTTCTTATGATTGGATTGAGAATGCAGGTTTTCGGGAGGAAGACCACAGGGGTGAAGTGCCATTTTCATTGTATCGTATGAAGGGTATGTACTCTCAGTGGATAGGCTTTTAGACTCATTTTACCTCTTAGACTTCGTTGTTGTTTTTCATGCGGCTTCATTTAATAACTGGGCCTGAGGGAACCACAGAGTTTGTTCTAGTTGCAAATGAATAGAAGAAACACCTGCTTATTAAAACAAACTAAGCATTATGGGAATATTACATGTGGCTTCTAATAAAGACCGTCACAGGATAGAGGCTGCCATTGAGCATTGGCACTGCATCGCTCCATCCCCTCTCCCCAGTTCTGTCTCCTTCCCTGAGCCCCTGCGCTCCAGCGGGAAGGAAAGATCTCAGGCAGTTCTTCTTGGCCGGCGCCTACTCGGTGTGCTGTCATTTTCACCCGCGTTAACCTATTAGGAAGAAGCGACCCTAGAGAGATGGTTCTTCCTTTTGCCTCAAAAGGCCCCCCATTCCCTACTCAAGTCCATCTTGTCTGCCTGGAAGGCAAGGGAGAGAGATATTTGTGGGTTTTGTCCGTCTGTGTATTTCCTGAATACCTTTTGAGCTCGATGGAATCCTGGAGAGCCCAATTTGTTCGTATTTAGGGTGGAAAGTGCTACCATACAGAATGCTGTATTGGACACACTAACGTCCTATGGATTGTCCATCGTGCTTTGTGAGTTTGGAAAGTGTTGTTGCATACGTAAGGTTTTGACTTGTAAGAAATTTGCGAGGTAGGTAAACCGTGTGTTATTGTCTCGGTCTTATAGGAAATAGAGGGAAAAGAAGTTTAAATAACTTGCTCTGGATGGCACACTGGTCAGCAAGCAGTCTCGAGGACAGAGCTCGGCACAAGCCCTGACGGCTGCAAGTTGCGGTCTTAGTGCGTTAGCTGGTTCGGGCTGCCGGAACAAAGCACCGCAAACTGAGTGGGGGAAGTAACGAGACACTTACTGTCGCACACCCCTGGAAGCTAAAAAGTCCAAGAGCAAGATGCCAGCAAAGCCATGCTCCCGCAGAAGGTGCCAAGGAAGGCTTTCTCCCAACTTCTGGTAGTTTCTTGGCTCGTGGCAGCTGAACCCCAGTCTTCACGTGGCATTTTTCCCGTGTGGGCCTGTCTCCTGTGTTCCCGACTCTAACTGTTAGGCCACACCGCCTCTCTCATCGGCCCTCATTCGGCGCCTTGCTGGTTAGTTTCCATCGGAGCGCTAGCATAGAGTTGAGGCATCTCTAATTTCGGGGTCTCAGGATGGTCTCTCCTGTGAGTGCGGAGGGGTTCTCGGCATCCAGTGTCCTGCAAAAGGTGCAGGTGTTCTGAACAGCCTGCTGCCTGACTTCCTTTTAAAATGCCAGAGCCATTAAGTACAGTGGATTTGTTCCACTGGAGAAGAGTGGGTTGCAGTCAGCAGGAGTAAAAGCCATGCCACTTACTGGTCTAAAAAGGTGCTTAGCAGCTACAAATAACCCCCCTGGATTAATGGAATCAACAGCCTCTAGGTCTCCAGATGCAAAGGGGCCATTTATTCGACATCCATTCATTTATTCAACAAGCCGTGGTGCCGGTTTGGGTCGCGCCGATTCTGAATCGAGACTGCTGTCCTTCCTCTTAAGGCTTCCTTCAATAATTATTCTGTTATTGACACATCACTGACCCAGGCATGACTAATGGTTTAGTATTACTGAGGGATGCAGCTAAAGGTCACCTCGGGTGGGGGCGGGGGGCTGGGGGCTGGAGCTGACATTTCCATGGTATTGCGGTGGAGTAAATGGAGATTTTAAGGGGCAGACCCCACTCAGTCTTTACAGCAGACTTGAGTGCCATTACAATGCTGCATAATCAAATTTTTTCCTTTTCCGGAATCTTCGTTCTGCTTATTAATTAAGTGAAATGACACAAGAGGGTGAGTGCTGGCGGTCTGTGGCACACTTAGGTGTATCGCGAGGGCAGCAGCACAGGCTTGATTACAGTCAGGGCGAACAGTAGCAGGTTACTTATTGGGTAATAAGACAGACCCAGGAGTGTCTTTGTAAGAGTTGAAAGAGGAATTTTCAGATAAAGGAGAGAAAAAATGTTTTTAATGAAATTTAGAAAATGGGGTCAGAGTATAATTTATGGACTAGATCTTGCCCTCCAGCATCGACAAAGATAGAAAGAAGACAGGGAGGGGGAAAGAATCCAAAGCTCCAGGAAATTTCTCATTAGCGACATCTCTGTTTCCTGTCCATCTGTAACTCCGTGTCAATGGACTGCTTATATTTCTTTAAAAATTTTTTTTAAATGTTTATTTACTTTTGAGAGAGAAGGAGACAGAATGTGAGCGGGGGGGGGGGGGGGGGGGCGGGTAGAGAGAGAGGGAGACGCGGAATCCAAAGCAGGCTCCAGGCTCTGAGCTGTCAGCACAGAGCCCGACGTGAGGCTCGAACTCACAAGCCGTGAGATCATGACCTGAGCTGAAGTCAGACGCTGAACCTACAGAGCCACCCAGGTGCCCCTGGATTGCTTGTATTTCTAGGCAAGGTTTATTATCATCTCCTCAAGATGCCTTTCTTCCTATAAATACTGGAGGGCCTGCCCGTAAAAGACAATGCCTGGTTACTTTCACTATTGTTGGTTTCCCTAGATGAGTCCTTCATAGAACATTGCTTCGCAGACAATTCGGGGAGGCAAGGGGTATAAAACTCTTTGTGTTTTGTGCCTAAAGACGGGCTGAAAACATTAACACAATCGGTCATCATAGATCAGTGGCTTGTCCATTAAAATGATGCCACAAATCTTTCCTGAATGAATAGATGAACCCAAAGAGGCCCATTCTGTTTGCTCACTGTGGTGGACCCAGAGATCTTATTTCAGGACTGTAGGTCTCACACCACCAGCTGCCCCGGGTGCCCTTGGTTGTCAGGCCCTCTGGGTTGTCTCAGATGAGGAGAGAAGGCTTGGGTGAGGTCACGCCCCCTTCTTGGGGCAGCTGCATCCAATGACTGATGATGAAGGGACAGTGAGACTTGGCTGTCTCTGCCCATGGGGGCAGTATTTAGAGGTCAGTCCATCTTCAGAATTCCCCAGGGGCTTTGTTGAGCTGTTCATTGCAATTTCACTGTGGTCCAACCTCTCCCTCTACCCAATTTTACTACCTTCGCCTCTCTTCCGCAGGTATTGGATCCCAAGAGCATGCCCTAAAAATGTCCTGCACGCTAATCTCTGTCCCAGAGATGGCTTCATGGGCAACCCAAGCAGTAACATTGATGGTATGTTATGTCATGTGTTAGGTCCCAAATATGGAAGAGATCTGAGGGCCGACAGGGTAGGGTGAAAAGACAATGTGCTACTCATTGAGGAGAGAGCTCTTGTTTGTGTCTAGAACCTTTATGTGGAATTTGTAGGCTGGAATACAGCAAATTCCACCAGTAGCTGCACCCCACCCCAGACCCGGGCTTTACTCTGGCATCTAATGGCTCCAGTCCTCTTGGAGCCAAACTCTTTGATTCTTTCCCCTTTAAGTCTGGGCTGTGCTGGGACTGGTTTACTGGAAATAGGAGGGGATTACACAGCAGGCGTTCATGAAAAATGGGCACATGAAGTTAATTGTACTTTCTCATTGGCTTATTGCATTTTGAAGGGAACGCTGAAGCTATCAAAATGTGCGGTTGGGAAACAGAGGCTGTGATGCCGTCTGCATATTTTTGCGACCTTGTTTAAAGGGTTTCATTCAGCCCTCTAAACACTGCAGGGAACAATTCTGGCAGTATCTTCTATCTTCCCTTCCTTTTCCCTTCTTTTTCCAGGGCAGACGATTTAAGGCAGACCTTCTGTGCATCCTGGATCATCTGTGTTTACTTGCTCCTGCCAGTTGCTTGGCTCTATTGTTAAGAGAAGAGAATATGAGAGAAGAAAAGTTATGCTCCTTAGAGGCTTTTCCAATTAACTGTTTGAAGAGACTTAAAAAAAAAAAGAAAGCCTAAGTGTGAGGTTATTTGTATGCCTAATTTCATTTTTATGTTACACGTACTTTTAAGTGTAATTTACCAAGGCTTAACACTTGTATTCTTTCAGGGGCATTACAAAGAGCTTTGCACATTTATTACAGCCCTTTAAATGGCTGTGTTTTATTTCCATATTCTTTTAAATGGTTATTGAGTGGATTTGGTGCTCTTCCTGTAGTTAAAGTGCATTTTTTTATGTACATAAATGGTAAATAATTGATACCTGCCATATGCTTCTCTCTGCCATTCCGAGTTCCCCTTCCCCGTCCTCTCTTCATTCTCTTCTCTTCTTTGTTGCTGTTGGTTTCTGCCCTTATCTTGCTCTCTATCCTTTCTTCCCCTCTCTCTGCAGGTCTCCCCTGCTTTCAACACCATTTTCCTCCACTCTCAATGTGCTCGTTTGAGAGGGGTTTTTATATGGATTCTTGAGATCATTGCATTACCCAGTGGGGGTGAAGGAGGGGGGGGTAAGGGCATACAGCTTTTTATTAGGTGATGCCTGGATCAAGAATTTTAAATAAGAGAGCCATTTCAGAGAATGTGGCTTGAATTTTTTTTCCTTCAGATTGAATTGATACTGGGCGAATTCTTGCTCATTGCCTCTGCTTCTCTGACTAACCAGTGACAACCTCCAGGAGCTTCGAATTAAGGAAGATATACCAGTGTCTGAGACCATTCTTAGCAGGGAGAACTCCTCAAGCTGAACCATTTTAAAGGATCTCTCATTAGGGAAGGGCAGGATAACTAGTGCAAGAGGAAATGTAAAGAATGTTCAGTTGGATGAACTTGTTTGGGGGAAATTCCTACTACATTGAAGCCACAGAACTGTAGAAATTTTAGATTCCTTTGCTTTTACATCTCCAGAAGGCAAAAATCAAAACCCATTTATAGATGTTACAGCCCACAAACACTAGAATAGTTTTCCTTTTTGAAATTTTGAAAAGGGGTTGACAATTCGTATGGAAATACAAGGAACCCAGAATAATCAAAACAATCTCAAAAAAGAACAAAGTTTGAGGACTCATGCTTCTCAATTTCAGAATTTACTAAAAAGCATCAGTGATCAGGGGAGTGCAGTACTGGGATAAGCATTAACATATTGATCAATGAACTAGAAATGAGCGCCCAGAAGTAAACCAACATAGCTGTGGTCAACTTCTATATGGTAAAGGGGCCAAGATCATTTCATGGAGAAAACACAGACTTTCCAACAAATGGTGCTGGTGCATGCGAGGAAATGAGGTTGTACCTCCACCTTACGCTGTATACAAAATTAACTCAAAATGGATCAAAAGCCTAAATATAAAAGCTAAACCCATAAGCCTCTTAGAAGAAAATGTGGAGCTAAGTCTTTGTGACCTTGGATTTGGCAACGAATGCTCAGATATGATGCCAAAGGCACGAACAACAAAAGAAAAAAAAATAGATAAATTGGACTTCTCTAACATTACAAACTTTTATTCTTCAAAGAGTATTATGGAGAAAGTGAAAAGACAACCCACAGGGGTGCCTGGGTGGCTCAGTCAGTTAAGTGTCTGACTCTTGATGTTGGCTTGGGTCATGATCTCATGGTTCATGAGATCGAGCCCCAAGTCAGGCTCCCTGCTGACAGTGGAATGCCTGCTTGGGATTCTCTCTCTCCCTCTCTTTCTCTGCCCCTTTCCCGCTTACACGTGTGTGTGTGTGTGTGTGTGTGTGTGTGTGTGCGCGCGCACGCGCGCGCTCTCTCTCTCTCTCAAAATAAATAAATATATTTAAAAAAAAAAGAAGAGACAACCTACAGAATGGTAGAAACTATTTCCAAATCATTTATCTGATAAGAGATTGTATTTAGAATACATAAAGAATTCTTAAAGCTCAATAATAATCAGATTTAAAAATGGGCAAAGGATTTGAGTAGACATCTTTCTAAAGAAGATAGCCCAAAGGCCAGCAAGCACAAGAAAAGATGCTAACCATCATTAGCTATAAGGGAAAGGCAAATCAAAACCAAAATGAGGTACTATGTCACACTTGCTAAAGTGAAAAAGAGGCAGTAACAAGTGTTGTCAGCATGTGGAGAAAATGGGACCCGCATACATTGCTGCTGGAATGTGGGACGTAGCCATCTTGGAAAACAGTCCAGTGGCTCCTCAAAAGATTGAACACAGAGATAGCATACGGAGTAGAACCCAGCAATTCCACTCCTTGGTATACACTCGAGGGAAGTGAAAACATATGTCCACAGAAAAATTTGTACATGAAATGTTCATAGCAACATTACCTATAATAACTAAAAGGTAGAAATAAACCAAATGTCCATCAACTGATGAATGCGTGAACAACACGTGTCGTGTTCATAAAATGGAAAGTTATTTGGCCATAAGAAGGAATGGGGTACTGACATATGCTACAGTATGGATGAACTTTGAAACCATTATGTTAAGTCAAAGAAGCCAAAGACAAGAGTCCACATATATGATTTCATTTATATGAAATATTCAGGATAGGCAGAAAGTAGAGACAGCAAGTAGATTAGTGACTGCCTAATGCTGGAGGCAGGGGAATGGATGGGGACCCTGGGGAGGGTAGCTAAAGATATGGGGTTTCTTTTGGGGATGATAGAATGTCCTAAAATTGTGGTGGTAATTACATAACTCTATGAATATAGTAAAAGCCATTGAGCTGTATACTTTGAAGGTCTGAATTGTGGGGCATGTGAATTATATCTTAGCAGAGCTGTTACCCACAAACATCATAATCTCCAATAATTGAAAAACAGTTGGAGCATTTGAGGTTGTGGAAGGTGACTGTTCCCCAAAAGCAAAGCTGCAAACTCTTTGGAAAATGACTTCTAAAACTCAAGAACCTTGCTGTAAGTAAGCAATTATTCCTGTTTTACAGATGCACCACTTGAGATTCAGAGGCTTAAATGACCGAAGTTGTACAGATAGTTCATGGTAGTGGTGGAGAACCTAGATGCCCGTCACAGCCTCTTAGTGCAGGGTTCTGTCATTATACCAGCCCTTCCCAGAGTTTTCTTTCCAGAGTCCTTTGGAGGCAGCAGAAACGAAGCAAAGCTGCTTTTTCTGGTTTTCTTATATTGTTTCTCTGAACTGACATAAGCCAATTAAAAAAATAGATTTATATTTATTTTTGAGAGAGAGAGACAGAGAGAGTGGGGGAGGGGCAGAGAGAAAGAGGGAGGCAGAGGATCCAAAGGAGGCTCCGTACTGTCCGTGTGGAGCCTGACTCGGGGCTCAAACTCATGAACTGTGAGATCATGACCTGAGCTGAAGTCAGATGCTTAACCGACTGAGCCACCCCAGGAGCCCTGACCTAAGCCAATTTTTAATGCACACTCTCAAGTCCTTTTTGGTAGGTAGCAGGGGCCTTGAAGAACTTTGATGTAGGTGAGAGTTAGCTCCTCCCACACAACCTTTCTACTGGTTATAATGAAAGCAGATCTCAAGAAAATTCCTCCCCCCCCACCCCTCATCATGTGAACGTTACACAGTCAGATAAACAGGCAGGCACAAAACAGCTTCTATGATCTGCTCTGCGAACATGATGGCATCCTAGGTCTCTGTCCTTTCGGTTGTGTTTGTCCCCACCTGTGGGAAAGGTCCACCTGAGGCAGACATGGTGATATTCCAGAGGCAGGATTCTGTTCTACAGTTCAGGCAACCAGAGATTTTCCTGGCTAACGGCTGGAGCTGGGACCACTCGGACAGCAAGCCCTGGGCACCAACTCAGAAAGAAAGTCCAGATTCGGATACTCTTGAAGCAAGGATGGGGACAGTCTTCAATATTTTAGCCAAGATATACTTCTTGTATACATTTAATTTCACCAATAAAGCCTCAGATTCCACTTCTGTTAAATGAGGTATTTAAGGAGTAGTGTTGTAAATACGTGGAGACTTTCATGATATACCAGCTAAAAAGCCACAATTCAATGAATGGCTTTAAATAGAGCCACTTTAAAAATTCCTAAAATTCACTACGCTAGGGGTGCCAGGGAGGCTCAGCCGGTTAAGCGCCAAACTCTTGATTTTGGCTCAGGTCATGATCTCACGGTTTGTGAGTTCGAACCTTGCACTGGGCTCTGCACTGACCATGTAGAGCCTGCTTGGGATTCTCTGTCTCTGTCTTTCTGCCTCTCCCCAGCTTGTGCATGCTCTCTCAAAATAAATAAACTTTAAAAAATTCACTCTGCTAACTAGTAAAACCTTCGTTGCCAATTGCGATAAAGAGAAAGAAGCATTTGTAGCAGCTGCTTCTAGAGTGTTCCTTTCAAATATGACGCTAACCGAACACTCCAGGGGTGTGGGTTTCCCATGAAGGCAGCTGATTGCTCCTAGAGTGGAAGCTTAAACTTACCAGCGTAGGCAGAATATCTCACAGTGCAGGGCGAAATATTTCAAGTTCAATCACAATTAATAAATACATTCACTAATAAATATGTGACAAAACCAAGCAATATACTAGGGCTGTCACTTGCTTGACGTATTTTAATTACATATTGTGATGCGTATATCTTCAGGCTTGTAGGCAAATGATATAATTTTTCACATCCAATAAAGAGAAAATGTATAGAAAAGGAAGACATAGAGAATTGATAGAAAAAAAGAGAAATAGAAACGAAAGAAGAAACAGAATAGTAGATTTATAGTTCAGAGACCCAGAGAGGGGCCCACAGAGACAACCAAAGACTGAGCATCAACCTGGCCAAACATCCTTGGGTTGTTCATTTCCTAATTTCCATGTGGTCTCCTCCAAGACATCCTTTCTATTGACCAAGAGTAGAAGGTGCATCTCATCAAAATTATTTCCAGCCCTGCTGGAGGGATAGAAAGAAGTCAGCAGAGAAGTATCTTCTGAGAACTCCCGTGTTCATTGCAGAGTTATTTACAATAGTAAAGACGTGGAAATATCCTAAGTGTCAGTTGATAGATGAATGGGTAAGGAAAATGTGTCCTCTGCATACATGTGTACATGTGTATACGGGTCTATAAATTCAGCCATAAAAAAGAAGGAAATCCTGCCATTTGAGACGACATGGATAGACCTTGAGGACATTACGCTAAATGAAATAAGTCAGACAGAGAAAGACAAATACTGTATGATCTCACTTATACGTGGAATCTAAAAAAAAAAAGTGAATTGACAGAAACAGAATAGATTGATGATTGCCAGAGGCAAGAGTTCGGGGATGAGGGAAATGGGAGAAGGTGGTCAAAAGGTGCGAACTTTCACTTATAAGATAAATACGTTCTGGGGATACAGTGTACAACGAATGCAGTGATTAGAATTAACGATACTGTATTGTATACTTGAAAGTTGCTAAGAGAGTAGATCTTAAAAGTTCTCATCACAAGTAGAAAAAATTGTAACTATGGGAGGTGACAGATATTAACTGAATTTATTGTGATAATCCTTTTGTAATGTATACACGGATCCAATCATCAGGGGGTATGCCTAAAAATGACACAATGTTGTGTGTCAATGATATCTCATTAAAACCGGAGACAAAGAGAAGTATCTCTGGAGATAATCAACCTGAGCTCCCTGTCCTTTCCTGAGTCTGGCAGGTGGCTCCTGCTAGGGATGTGATGCGGAAGGGATGCTTCCTAGGGCAGGCGGCAGAACCGCAGCTGCGCATCGACTGGCAGAAATCCAGAGGACTCTTCCACGGAGGTCAGGTGAGTGGGCAATGACACAAGGCATTCGGAGAAGGCTGTCCTTATCTCATTGTTCCTACTCATCGCCTACCTTGGCCTTGCCACTTAGAATTATGTGATGCTGCGAAACCTGGTCAACCTTTCTGCATCTCAGGTTCCACCTTCATAAAATAAGGTGTATTGAGGACTAATGTCATAAGTATAGGAAGATTCCCAGACCTACTTTTTCTTTCTTTCTTTCTTTCTTTCTTTCTTTCTTTCTTTCTTTCTCTTTCTTTCTTTCTTTTTCTTTCTTTCTCTTTCTTTCTTTCTCTTTCTTTCTTTTTCTTTCTTTCTCTTTCTTTCTTTCTCTTTCTTTCTTTCTCTTTCTTTCTCTTTCTTTTTCTTTCTTTCTTTTTTTTCTTTCTTTCTTTCTTTCTTTCTCTTTCTTTCTTTCTTTCTTTCGCCTTTTCCTTAATTCATTTTTTTTTTTTGGTAACAGTTTTCTTTTTTGCATTAAGAGTACCTTAAAAATGCCTGTGGGCTCTGCGAGAGGTATACTGAGACAGTTTTTCTCAAATACCCGTCAAAATGTTCATAATGGAGGAGGGAAATGAACGTTAGACCCCCTGAGATGTGTGGGGAAGGAGTTGGAAGCTCTTGCCTTGAGCTCAAAATTTATTTGCAGCTTTAAGATTTATTTTAAAAGTCCACGAATTTTGCATTTTACTCCGAGTCTGCATTCTACCCTAGTTTGTATGGTCTCAAATAATGGCATTTCCTCTATTATTGGCCTTCAGGAAAATGTACCATGTCTATCCCGTGGCTTCTTGTTCTCCTGGCATGTCACTATGTACTCCCCCGCGTCTGTAATCCCTGGCTTCAGCAGGGTGGCCTTATGTATCAGCTAACACATTGGCAAGCAAAGCTACAAAAGAAATAGGACACCCAAAGAGGACTCTGGTTTTGTTGTGGGCCCATTGGGTCAGTTGTTCATATCCAGGCTACTCTAAATCTCTAGCTGGAAACCATGCCGATCTTATTCTCAGACTGAGGCAGAAAGATGAGAGAAGTGGGTTATAGAAGCAGTTGAGAGGTTTTCTGAGGTGTTCTCAGCCTCCTGAATATTGGGCTTAGATCTGAGGTCTTCTCAGCCATATAAAAAGTGCTAAAGGATTCTAGTCGTCTCAAAGAGAATCTGCATCAAACTCAATCATGCTGGGCCCCCTAAAAGAAGGTGAGAACTTGAAATGGTACTTGAACCTGAATAATTCCTTTAGGTGATACTAATAGTTTTGGGGACCCTGAAGTTCTTAACATTTTCTTGGCTCCAAGGTGCAAGCATTACTTTAGGACGGTCCTGCTAGTGAGAAGGCATCATCTAGGCTTCTGTGGTCATTCATGAAAGATCCCATTGTTATAGAAAGGTGCTAAGGGTTAAACGTTCTTTGGGAGAGGATCTTTTTTAGAGTAACCTCTCAACAAGTTGTCTTGTGCGGCACAGATTGGCTCAATCATTACTAACAGATGCATCTGCAGCAAAAGACAATTTTGCAAGCCCAGGCAGAAAAGAACTCATGCTTTCCTGAAATCTTTCCCTTGGCTCACATTAAAACTAGCCAGGAGAAAAGACATAGCAAAGTTTATTAGGGACAGTTCCCTGGAGGGGAAAATAATGGGGATAATGAGACAAATATTCCTAAGGCATCCTGGGACTTCTGAAATAAGCAGACTCTGGGCCACTGAAATAGCTGGTGCAGAAATGGCTTTGTTATACATAGTTTTACAAGATGCATTCCGTTGTTATGTTCCAGATACATTTGAAATTTCCTAAAGGGGCTGCAGTCACTTTTAAAAGTATCATCACCAGGAGTAGCCACCTGAATGTCAGTCAAGACTGCCTCAATGTAGATGGGGTGATACTCTAGCTTCCTTCTGGTTACAAATGGCCCAGGCTTCAGAAATAGCCAGACTGAACAACGTTCATGTTTGGAACAGAGTGGCCTGCCCGGGTAGGAATATGGGGAGGCAAGGGGGGAAGCTGTGTTTCATCTCCGGCTTGGTTCTCTTTAAGAAGTAAGAATGCAGCCTTGGGGAAAAGGTGATGGGTCAGGTATCCTGTCGGGGAAGTTTGGGAACTGTGCCTAGTGTAGTCTAATTTTAATCAAGAAGGAGGCAGATGGAGTGTGTGTGTGTGTGTGTGTGTGAGAGAGAGAGAGAGAGAGAGAGAGAGAGAGTGGGGGGAGAGGGAGACAGAGAGAGAGAGAGAGAGGGAGAGAGAGAGAGAGACCTAACCTTTCTGGTTAGGATGAGATAAGCCATTCATTTAATGGTCTAAAATCCATTGGGACAGGCATATTAGTTCCAAGTAAATGCTACTAAAGGCTCCTCGAGTCAGAAAGAGGTCCACCTATGCAAAACTGAACCTTTATCTAGACCAAATCACATTGTAGAGCCTTGCTTAGTGCATCTCTCCCATGGCATTGTAGATAGCCATGGCCCTAGATGTATGATGGGAAGGTACAGGAGGCTGTTCTGTCTACCATCCAGGGAGGCTCCTCAATGCACTATGTCTCAATATATGGACCATCTTCCTATAGGTCTGGCCTTGGCACTCATATGAAGTTGAATAAATCTGAACACAAGCTGCATGTGAGGAGCTTCTGATCTATCATAAAAGATTCATGTAGAGGAATTATGTAGTGGTTAGAAGCATACAGCAAGACATTCCGGCGCAGTGGTTAAGCTCACAGCTTCTGAAGTCAGACTGCTTGGGTTCATATCCTATCATCTCCACTAGTTAGCAGCTTAAGCTCACCAAAGCTCAATTTTATCATTTGTCAAATGGGATTATTTTGGTCACAAATGAGCTGATATATGTAAAGTATTGGAATCATTATGAGCATTCATAAATGGACCAGTTATTATTAGCACGCATATAAATGCTATTGCAGATTATTGACATTCATTGAAAAAACATACATTAGGAGACTTTTGGTAATCCCCAAATTTGGGGATGCCATAACACAGCTTTGGTAACAAATTTTCCTTTATATCCTATTAAGTTACTACTTTTGGGAGGACGGGGGCAACTCGGTCTCAAGGAGATATTTTAGTTTCACAAACCAACTCTCCACCCCAGGTAGTGAAACATTCAAATTCGTGCTCAGCAAATGAGAAATTGTTTCTTGCCATGGACCTTTGGAGTTAGACGGGAAAAGTGAAAAACAGGACTCTTACATTTCAGACAATGTTGAAGATCTGTAAGACAACAGAGCCTCACAGAATGCCCATTTCCTCAGGGAACGAGAGGTGGGGAGCACTCCAACATCTGTCTTGTGATAAGCTTGGAAATTTGGCTCTGCCCAACCTCCTGGGTGAGACGGGAATAGGTGGGGGTTTTAGGAGGGAGTTGGGGCAGGAAGTTGTCGGCTGGCCCGAACTAGAGGCTCCATGAGGCCATGACTGCTTGGCATTCTGGAGATGCTTCCCGTTTTTCTGAGATAGGTGTTTATTTCCTGTCTGACTTTGAGGGAATATAACTGGACACTTTCACACATCTAAGAATTGAGGGGTAGAGCAAGTTCAGGGCAAAAGAGAGATCCGGGTCCAGGTACCTTCAAGCTCCAGCCTCTTTTTTTCCTGCATATTTTATCACTCTGCTGAGAGCTCCTTTCTTAAAGGCCTTCTCACTCTTTCCTTTCTCTACCCTCCCCCTCATCAATGTCTGCTCCAGCAAAAGACTTGACGTTAGCTGTTTATATTTCACAGTGAATTTAAAGTGACATGTTACCTCTCTTAGAAGTACTTACCCCTTCGCCTCATGTATGGGCGGCAATTGAACACATCTTGCGTTGGCTTTGACTTTGTCCCTATGTTCGTGGCAGTATGTTGGGGGCTCCGTTATAGATTTCTGTGCGCTACAACGTGGAAGAAACTTCAGTCACAGGAGTTTTAATTCACGGATCTTCCCTCTATCAAACAAAATGTCATTTGTACCAAGAAAAGAAACAATATTTATAAGCAAATCAGGAAAGACCCTCTGTACCCAACCGCAATGACAAGCAAAGGAAGGAGAGTAAGAAGAAAGAAGAGGAGAAGGAAGAGAAGGAGGAGGACAACTGAAGAAAGAGGAGAAGGGATATAGAGGAAGCGTCACCACCTCCTCCAAGCAGCCAAGGGCAAGGAACCCCGATGACAACATGGAAGCCAAGTGCGGGCAAAAGTGAGAGCTTCATGGTATAAACAGGTGCCATGGAGAACAGCACTGAGTTTTGGGATTCCTTTCCCCTTTTCTTTGCTTTGAAATCTTTGCCTTATAAAAGAATTTTTTAAAATGTTTACTTATCTTTGAGAGAGAGAGAGAGACAGAGAGAAGGGGGTGGGGAGAGAGAGAATGAGCAAGGGAGGGGCAGAGAGAGAAGGAGACACAGAATCGGAAGCAGGCTCCAGGCTCCGAGCTGACGTTGGGCTCGACTCACAGACCGAGTGATCGTGACCTGAGCTAAAGTCGGATGCTTAACCGACTGAGCCACCCAGGTGCCCCTGCCTTATAAAAGAATTTGAAACGCAGCTTACTACTTTTCTCATTTCTTACATTTTTACCTCAATATTTGCTAGCTTAAGACACACCAAAAACAATAAGTACATGCGCGCACACACTCCATTTGAAGACTTTTCTCAGAGTTCCTATCCTTGTTTGATCTTTTTCCATTCTACTTATTACCTAGTGCTTTCTCTTGCTAACCAACTTATTGCTAATTGAAGGCTTTAAAGGTCAAAGTTTATTATATTGTTACCTCTAAAATGTGCATTAAAAAACAACCAAGAATATCCTGAGAAAGCAGCGAGGTGTTGGGCAAAACCCGGAAGTTGCTTCAATTTCTACTTGGCAGGCTTTAAAATTTTGCTTTTGAACAGAGATGAGCTAAGGGGGAGAAAAGAAGACTAGAACATCCTCAGAGGGAAGGGAAGAAGTCTGAAGTGTCCAAAAGTATTATGTCAGCTTTTCTTTTTAACAGATTAAAATAATCCAAGTCACCTCCGAAACATAGCGACGTTATAGACAGGGTGTGCTGGAAATGATCTATCAGTTTAAAAATGTTTTGCTTACAAAGTACCTTTTTTCATACTTAAAATGGCAACCTGATGGTATTGTCGAAGGGGGAACGAAAGAGAAAAATTTTATGAAACAATGGCTTGTGTGCAGCCTGATTTAGCGTAGCTTGTGATGGCGTAGCTGCTGCTCAAAGTCACGTGCTCTCATCAGGTTGTCCGGGGAAGGATTTCGCCTTTCTGCTCTATGCCACTACTTCAAGGGGAGAAAGAATCGGGGTGTCTCCCTGCACAGCGTTGGTCCCTGGGGCCCCATCTGTCTGCCACGCTCAGACTGTATTGGTGGTAACTCTCCCCCCTCTCCCGCCCTGGAGGCCAGCACAGAGATTTTTTTAAAGATGGATGACTAAACTTTGTTCGGGAAAGCGTGCAGAGAAACACTTTATCACAAGAGCCTTGTGCTGCGTGTTTCATAGGTGCCAAGCTCAGTACCTGCTGCTTTATTCATTCCTCCTTAGCTGTCAACCTCACGAGTCAGATACAACAAACATCTTTAGCTCAACTTCCAGTCTGTGGAGGAGAAAAATTCTCTCCTGTTTAGACTCCCTCCAGGCTGATCCTTTTCCCTATCAGCAGGGCCTTTGCCTGCTTTGGCAAAGGTGTTCGCTCAAGGTCAAGCTGACAGTGGGTAGGAAGGTGGGGGACCAGAGACGGGAGCTCAGTCAGAGCCTGAGTACTAGAATCCTATAAAGCAGAGCTGGCCTTGGGCCGAGGTCACATGACTAACTCCCTCATGAGTGGGCCGAGGTCACGTGACCAAGTCCCCACGTGAGTGGGCCGAGGTCACATGACTGACTCCGCACACAATGCAGTCAGCTACAGATAGTTCTGTGCAGAGTTTATCTTATATTTGAGCTCTAGGTCCGGGAAACAGAGACCATAAAAGTTACAGTTTTTGTCATATGATGTGACTTGTGGGAGAGGGTCTTCACTCCCTTCCATGGCCTGGGGCGGAGGGGGGCGGGGTGGGTAGTCACCGGTAAGTACAACTTTGAGGTGGCGCCTGGAACGTTCATGGGTGTGGGGTCAGAAGTTCGACACCTGGATCTGTACCTCAGTGTCACCCCTTATGAAACGTGTGACCTTGGGTGGGTCGTGTAACTTTTTTGAGTCTTAGGAACTTCCTCTGCAGAATGAGGATTGCGTGAGACCCATAATGTATACAAAGCAACTAATGGGGTGCCTGGCCCTTGCATTTAGGAAAAGTTCCTGGTAATTATTATTCTGATCCTTAACCTGAGAGCCTGTATGGAGCCCATGCTCCATGGACCACATGCTTCTGAATGCAGATTATTAGCTTTGTTAATCGCCTTGGAAATACATGATGGTGCTGAATATTTGCCTTTTATATACACAGTTGTGATGGGCTCATCCTTTGCCTGTCTTTTCTTTCTTATACTTTTTAATGGTTTCTTAAGATATGAACTAATAGGCAATTTTACATAAAAGTAAAAATACTAAATTAAATAGACATAAATACATAGTGATGTATATAATATATATAAATAAATATATATACCTGCCTAGATATACTTGCCTTAGAATATGAAATTTTATCAAGCTTGTCTATTATGTTTATTGACCCCGTCAAATATACCTCTACAGACACTGTAAGTTGGTGAAAATCTTTCTTTGGTCACAAAAATGCTAAGCAATGCAATGTGGCAAATAAAAGTAATAATCTGTATTTAAATTTATCCTTGTGTGTATATGTGTGCGTAGATATACATATAAATGTATATCACTGGCCACCTTAAATCAAGAAATTTAAAATATAATTTAGTCTAAAATTTCTTAGACAAAAATAAGACAGTTATACATTTTTGGTGTCATTCACACTGCAGAAAACCTATTTACTAGTTAATAAAATTATTTCTGAGATTTTCCCATATCTGGTGAAGTGGTTTCCTCCTGAAAATGTGCCATTTTGTCATTTCATTTGATTCAGTTAATTTCCAGAACTCTCCCTCTTTTGATGAGGTAATTTAAATAGGATTTGTTATCATGGAAGGAAGACCTTTCTCTAAATTCTCTTCATGAGGAAATTGGTGAACTATTTTCTTTGAGGATACGGATTATTTTCCTTTGAGGGGCTGTTTCCTGATAAAGAGAATTTAGCTTTTCATGAAGAATCTCCAAATTTGTTTAAAACTGGTTTAATAATCTGCTTCATTTCTGTGCCAAATATCAGTGTGAAAAAAAAGTTTCTGAATATCAGTTAATCCGTGGACTGCTAAATGCAGCAGATTGAGCGCTGTGTCTGTGAGAGATGAACCTTATGTTGAAAAAATGCTGAACCTGCAGAAAAGCCGAAAAAGTAAAATAATCCTGATAATCTTTACCAGACTCAATGATTGTTTTGACACTTTGCCACTTTTGTGCACACACACACACACACACATACACACACACACACACACACACACACACACCTATGCCCTTTGATTTGGATTTGTTTGAATTTTTTTCTCATGTTAAGATTCAGGCTAAACATTTTTGGCAAGACTGGAACACAGCCGACATCGCGAAGCTTTTAGATGAGATAGGAAGGTGACAATTATCCCCTTTTATAGAAGTAAAGAAGAGGGACAGAGCCATCCCTCAGGTCAGGTGACACGGGGTGACTGTTGCATGTTTGGGGAAGGGCTTAGAGAGTTAGTCACTTAGGGATTTAGTGGATGAGGAGGCTAAGACAGAAATAAGTGGTTCCTGCCAAGGGGTGCATTTAAATATTCTGGTATTCTTGAAGCTAATAGGCTTGTATCATCAGTTCATGAGACTTTCCCCCTCCTGCATCTCCAAGGCAAGATCTATGATGCTGTCCCTAACACACTACTCACGATTCCTAGATTGACCTTCCAAAAGTTTGTTTTTTCCCTTCAAGGGTATTTTTGATAGTCATTTACATCAAGCTTGACTTAAATAAAAAAGGTTTGTGGATTGGGGTAAGGCGAGGGGAGGGAATCATTGTATGATTTGCGCCTGGCCTTGTACCTGCTAAAGTCAGCTCGAAACTTTGTTTTACTTATTTATTTATTTTTTTTAAATGTTAAAACCATGAGTCTCTAGGGGCAGGAAGCAGGAGACGACTTAGGAGTAGAGTTGTGATGTGCTCCTTAAGCTTGCTGCTGAAGGAACCATGACTGAAATCCCTCAAGAAGAGATGAAACCAAGAGGAGATTGGGGCCAAATGGCTGAAGTTCTCGAGTCTCCAGGAGACCCCATAAATAATAGATCGTTCTCCGAAAATAAGAATAAACAAGTCAATGACAGAAAAATAAATGATAAACTTCAGGCAACTTTCCAGAATTATCTAGTTGTTTTTCTTCTTCTAAACTTTTGTATCCTGGGGCATACCACCTCTGTGGCCAAGATCTTAGAAAATTGCTTAAAAAAATATTGGCTGAACTCTGTAAACAATAGTGGCAAACAGCTATCAAAAGTAAGGGAGGATGGAAGGCCCTGGGACCCACTCTCAAGCTCTGTCTGGGTGTCCCAGCCACATCATAGGACACGGTGATAGCCACTAGGATTTCTCCCTCTAGGTGGTTGCTCAGTAGGCCATTGGCAAATCGCTGTAACGATCCGGCTCCTCTGGCCATGCTCCAGGCCTCAGAATCTCCTCTCTAACATAGCAGGAGCAGCAGAGTAGGAGAGAGGCACAGTAGCAAATTCACTGGAGAGACTGAGTTGCTTGCTTTCTGTTGTTGTCAATGGCCTCTTGAAGGTCACGGCTGAGTTCACGGGAAAAGTGGCACTTTGGCTGTGAATTTATTACTGATATAATTTCCATCTCTGTCTTCCCTTAGCCTCTCCACTGGCAGGTGGCTCATGCATAAGTCTTAAAGAAGTTCAGCCTCAGGATGCCCTGGCGGGGTTGGCATGATGTGAAATGAGCTACGCACCCCCCAATACCATCCTTCAGTAGCTGTGATAAAGCAGCATCTGCCCCCACAAAAAGTCCAGGGCAAAGGTCATCTGGCATTCCAAGGGAACTCTCCGCTGCAGGGAGCCTTCTAATTGGCTGGTATTGATCGGTAAATTGTGTCCCTGCTGTGATTAATTCTGGCCCCCCCAAACTCCCTCAGCATGAGCGTGATAGGTCAAGGTTTGGGGCCTCTAGGCATCCTTTACAAATGGAGCTCAGGTCCTTAAAGGTGCCGGTGAAAGATTGTAGCTTGTTAACTCTCTCCCGGCTGCTAGTGCTGAGCCAGGAAGCCGGTTTCATTCAGCTTGCTCTCCCTAATAGCGGCTTAATGGGATGCTAATGTGAGGAACAGAAGTTATCAGATGGCTTGTACGATTTATGATGGATTTATTACCACTCTGAGTTCCCTTGATGTTCAGTGCATCCTCTCCCGATCCATCCCTGTTATTGGCCTTAGCAAATGGTTTCATAATTAATTAATTTTTTTTTCCTGAGGGGGGGGTTAAATTATTTTTGCCCTGCTGCTTTTCCTCCATATTTATTTCCCAGTGGATGACCCTCCTCCGTGTGCCCATCAAAGATGGAACATACCAACGGCTGTTCTCTCCAGCCTCCTCTCTTTCTTACCTCCCCTGCCAGCCAATGCCTACCCTTCTTTCTACAATAGGGGTTCTCAGACTTGAGTCTTCACTAGAATTACCTGGGAGCGTTTATGCCTGGATCCTGTTCCCAGAGATTCTGACTTAATTGGTCTGGGGGTCCTGCCTGGGTATCCGGAGTTTGAAAAGCTCCCCAGGTAATTCTAATGTGCAGTCAAAGATGGGAGCTGTTGGAGTAGTATCTAAAGGTGACTTAACTGCCACCTGTCCCATGATGCTTTTTTCATTCCGCCAATGGACATGATCTCTCCTCCCTTGGAATCCGTCAAACACTTTGTATATGTCTTTGGAACCCGTGCCGTATATGTGTATTCCACTGGCTGCTTCCTTACAGTTTACCTACTTGTGAACTTATAGCCACTCTTAGGGTCTGAGCTTCTTGTGGGCAGGGACAGTGCCTGAACTATCTTTGGGCTCTTGTCGTGCCTTGCATGGAGCCAGAACTCAGCATATATCTGGCGACCTGAGTTTTACCAGTGACTGCACGCTAGCACATGAGGGAAGTGTGCCCCGAGCCCCCCCCCCCCCAGTCTCACAGACATCTCAGGCAACATGAGGGGATTCTGTTTTATGACCTTAAAGATAGATCTTCCCTGCCAGTGTGTCCCTGCTGCCTTCTGTTCCTTCTCACCAGGGTGGCTACCTGTCCTGGTTTGCCGGGGACAGTCACTGTTGATGCCTCCAGTCCCCGCGACATTGTGCAGAGAACCTTCTTTCACTTTCAAAGGTGTTCCAGTTTGGATGACAAATTATCTGGTTCCTCTACTTCTCACCCTCCTCCTGCCCTCTTTCCTCAAGTCAGCCTAGAAAAGGCAAACTTTTTCAGGGCTTAGCCCTTCTTTACATGGTAAGCTTTAAGTAAGCTTCAGGAAGGCCTGTGCTCACACTGTGTAATTCCATGAATAAAAAAATGATAAAATAAGGGAAGGCTAAATTATAATTAGTGCAGAACTGCAAAAATCAATACCTACCCTTATTCATTAATACGATCGCCCTGATTTAAGAATTCTTGTCAAGCACCAGCCAAGTGCTGCAGTAGACAGAGCGGCCAAGAAACCTAGCGTCTCTCTTCTTGGAGGCATAAGCTGTTATTGTTTTATTAAGAAAATGCATGTTGCCAGTCACCAAATACAATGCAGTCTTGTTTGTTATATAATTCTTCCGGTGACTCTCTGACCCAGGTGGGTGTTTTCTCATATTACAGATGAGAAAGCTGTCACAGAGCTGATGAAAAGTGGGCTGAGTTTACATATAGGCTGAACTTACTCATAGTACATTGAAAAATCAGCAGGATTTTCAGCTTGTCTTGATGATAGAAACCGATGAAATGTATGGCTTATCTTACTGATTGGGCAGAAATCGAGTAAGAGAGCCTAAAACAAAGTAAAATTAAACGGCAACTAGAACATAAACAATTTTGTGGCTTTAAGTAGAAAAGACCACAGAGTCCGTAGCTGATTTGGGATTAAGACGGATAGTTTTTGAGTTTCCAGAAAGCATTATCAAATTCCGGGCACCATGAGAGTCTCAGTCTCAGATTAAGAGAATCCGCCGAAGGTTCAACATGAACCCTCTCTGCGTCTGAGCCTCGTTCTCCTGGCCCAGGGCAGAGGTTTGCCAGGATGGAACCTTCCCAGAGAATCTTTAATGACCGTCTCCACCTCCTTTCCATTGTACCCCCACTAGGCAGGACCTGCAGAGAAAAGTCTTCCCTTTTTAGACGTAGCTAATGTGGGCAAATGAAGTGAACTAATTTTCATTATTACAGGTAATACATAAATCTTGCGGTGAAATAAATATTATAATGTGTGATCGTGGACTAAAACGTGTGGCTCAAAACACACAAAGCTGGGTAAAAACAAACTAACAAACGTCGAGGATGTGGGAGAGCTAGCTATTCAAAGAAAAATAAAGCAGCAAAATCCTGGGGCCTCTTGTACCATACTGAAGTGAGTTTTAGCTACTCATGCTGTGTTAACTGTTGATGAAATGTCATTGAGCTTAAAATAAAATAAGTCTGTAGTCTCAGATAACGCTCTACAAGATCAAATAATGTTAGGCCCCTATCCACAGTTATATGAAGAAATAACTCATAGCAATGTACCAATATGTCAAGATTTTTCACAGGAAGCAATATGAAAACTAGCTGGATGGTGTCAGGCTTGTTTAAAAGCTCATTTGCTCCCCTTCGTCACTGTCCTTCCACCTTTACATGTCATATATCCTGGTCTCTTGCCGATGTGGTTGTCAAAGTACAAGCTTAACAGTGCTGCTCCCTCCACAGAGATGTGTTAAGTGCGAAGATGGCAAAGTTTCCTGCCGAAAGGGAAATGCAAAGGGCTGGAGCCAGCTGAAGTCATGAGATACTAGGTGACAATAAGACTGTGTCATTCCATGACATGTGTCCCTGAGGTACCGATGAACTTTGCACAATTTTTTTTTTCTGTTTTATTATTCTGTAATAAAAAAAAGAAAAAAAAAAAAGAAAAGAAAAAAAGAGGACATCCTGTAAAAAAAAAAAAGAAAAAAAAAAGAGGACGAGGAAAGACATTTCCATTCTACACAAAGGGACATCGGGCTCAGAGAAGTGAGACGAATTGCTCTGGGTCACTTTAGTTTCGGGGATTTCCTGACTTCTGTGAGCAACCACCAATCGCTCTGCCCCTCTCACACATACAAGCACACACCCCTTTCCACAACCCCAGCATGCTCTGCGTTCAGAGGAGCAGAGTTCATGTCCGGGTTGGAAGAGGGGGGGTGTATGAGGTCAGTGAGCACGCCATAGCTTCCCGCCACCTGAAATGCCTCATGACAAGGATCGTTCACACAATCCCTTCCTTGGTTCGGCGTGAAAAGTGTTAGTTTCATTAAACCCGACCTGTTTGGGGTTCTTTTCCACCTCCTGAGATTTCACCTGTGAGATCCAATTAGCATCCCAAAGTCATAGGAGGCTGTTCAAGGAGAAGTCTACACACTTTTCAGCTTTTGAGTCACAAGACCTGAGCCCCACTTTTAGTTCTGCCCTGTGCCTGTCTTACTCTGTCAAACGGTCAAGTTGAGTAACCCTTTGTGGCTTCCGATTTCTTAGCTAAAGGGTACTTTGGATGATTTAAAGGGCTAATTTTAAACAGTCTAACACAGGAGTTGTCAAAGTACCGCCTGCCTGCTGCCGATTTATGGAAATAAAGTTTTGCTAGAACACAACCACGCCCATTCATTTAAGGCTATTGTCTGTTTATTGTCTACAGTTGCTTTTTTGTTGCAAAGTCAGAGTTGAACACATGCACTCTACACATGCACTCTTGATTAGTTGCTTAACCCGTTTTGTTTTATGTTGGTTCTTACTTTTTTTTAATGTTTATTTTTGAGAGAGAGAGAGAAAGAGAGAACGAGTGGGGGAGGGGCGGAGAGAGAGGGAGACACAGAATCTGAAGCAGGCTTTAGGCTCTGAGCTTGGGGCTTGAACTCGCCAACAAAGAGATCATGACTTGAGCTGAAGTCAGACACCTAACTGACTGAGTCACCCAGGAGCCCCAGTTCTAATTCTTAAATATGTGCTCCTCTTTGGTCATTCTCTGATCATGGCTATCCTTCCCCAGAAAGGGAATGACTACACTTTCTTTTAACTGTTGCTTCCTGGAGAGTTTCCACTTCACTTTGGGGACTTCTACATCTTTATAATAATGGGAGATTCATCTGGAGTGGATGGGGTTTGTGTGGACTGGGGAACAGGAGTGAACGGGAAAGCCCTGTCCCCTTACTTCTTGAGTGGGTTCAGGGAAAGGCCATCAGACATCACCCCAGCCTCATATCTCTACATAGCATATATTTTTTTTGGTCAAGGTATCCATAATTTGATTTTTAGTATTGTATCTTTAAACAGGGACAGTTTTTTGTTTGTTTTTGTTTTTGTTTTTGTTTTTTTTATTTTTATTTATTTTTATTTATTTATTTATTTATTTTTTTTTTTTTTTTTTTGTTTTTGTTTTTTATAAAGCAGGGATATATGGTGTAAGGGAGAAGTCTAAATTTTTTTCCCCCAAATTTCAACATCACTTAAAGAAAGAAAAAAGGCATTCTTCATTGCTTTGTGAGAACAATAGTAAAAAGAGTCCGGCTTTGGGAGGTCAGAATATCTGGGTTCAAGTCTAAGTTCATCTCAGTTTTACTACGTTGGGCAAGTCACTTAATTTCTAAGCATCAGTTGCTTCATAAAAAAAAATAGGTATAATAATAGTGCTTGTTTCACTGCATGGTTTTGAAGCATAAAAGATAATGCAGGTAGAAAGCTTCATAAACTATAAAGCCTTCTATAAATATGACCCATATATATAACAAGGTCTATTCCAGAGTATTTGATTACTTTCCTTTGGTTTATGTCTTTATATTTGTATCAGACTCACAGTTTTAATTATGGATGTTTTACAAAATGTTCTGAAATCCAACAAGATTGATCCCTAAGAATGTGTTTTGATAGTTTTTCCCGTTCAGAGTTTTGAGTGCTTGTTATAAGATAACGCATCCCGCTTGGGAATTAGTGCTAATTCTAATGACTTCCAAGAAAAGTCTTGCTGTGGTTTTGGATGTAATTATTTTCATAATTTCAGATTAAGAGGTCTCGACATCTTTATGTTGAATTTTTGCAGCTAGTAAAAATGTAGCCCTTCCTATTAATTATTAAAATTGTATCTCTTGATGAATGTTTAAAAAGTTTTAATCCATTTCTCACTGAATTTGTAGGTATTTTATATTTGTTGCTTTTGGAATTGCTTTTCTTTTCTGTGATATCATCTGTCTGGTTATTACTAGTACATAGGAATACTATTCTTTTTTAGGCATTTCTCTTATTCCAAGCCACTTTATGGGTCTTTATTAATTAAGAACACTTTTAGCTGATGATTTCTTTGGTTTTTCCAGTTATATACTTAGGCGATTTACGAGTACTTTAGCGTTGTAATTCACCAAACTGAATCCGTCTGTTTCACGACTTCTTGCCTTATTTAGCCAGAGAATCTAAGCGATGATGATACCAGAGGACATTCTTTGTGTTTGTGCCTGATTTGGGATATTTCCATATTAAATATAATCTTTATTCATTTTACGCCAAGAGCATCTTTATCACATTCAAGGGCCCTCCTTCTAGTGTATTTAACTGTTGACTTTATAATTAGGAAAAGGTGTTGATTTTATCAAACGTGGTATCTATGAAACTATCACGTAGGTTAATTATTGTTGAACCCGTGAATCCTCGGTGGCTTAATTTTTCCTTGGAAATCAATCTCCGTGGGCCATGGCTGGCTCTGCTAACGGTGGCAAAACGTGTACATGGTGCCGTTGTGAGTCGGAATATCTCAGTGCCGAACGCGATACTCAAGAAAGTGGGCTAACGCAGAAGCGAAGGTTGTGGGGGGCAATACCCCTGGGCTCCTCTCCTGGGCGCTTTCTCCGAAGTTGGTAGCTTTGAACAATTCTTCCAGGTCATGGCAGTTGAGATCACAGTTGTTAACACTGTGGAGAAAAGACATTAGAGGAGGCAGCATGGAATATGCAGAAAGAGTTCAGGACATGCCACCCCAGAATATGCCGCTTTGGCATGTCGATCACTTCGAGTTGGAAAGAGCAGATGAAAGAAGAGCGATCTGACATTTCTTTTTTCTTCCTAAGAGCAGACGATGACGTCCCCTTGTGAAAGTTGCCCTCCTATATCAGGAGAAAGAAGCATGATCATCAGAGAAGGGGAGTCCAGGCTGAGAGAAACTTGCACAAATGGGTCTCGTTAAAATAGCCCATCTCCCTCTACTCTTCTGTTATGTTACAGTTACTTTTTTACACCTGCTACTCTTTGTTCCACGTAGCGCGTAAGCCCTTAGGCTTGCTCCCTTCTTTGCGTTTTCACTTTTTTTCTTGTGGGGGTTCCCACTAACGTGTAAATAAACAGTGTATACTCTTCTTGGTTGATCTCCAGTTCTGTCACTTCCCAGCTGGAGACTGTAGGAGGGTAGAGGAAATTTGACTTCTCCTACGATGGGAATGAAACTCAGTGGCCGGGTCAAGACATATGAAGTTAGAAAGTTGTCAAAGGTGGGGCCTAGAATGTGCCCCTCTCCCTCCAACTAAAGGTGCAGCCCCCTCCCCCCTCAGCCGGGGCCCAACAGCCTCTCAGCTCGCCCTTGGAGCCTGCTTGTGCCTCTGGGCCTAAGACTAAGAGTGGAATTTCAATGCCATTGGTCTTGCATTTTAAATGCCAAGCCCCAGAAATATCCTCTAAGATGTAGACAAATGAACTAACATCAGTGTCTATACCAGGTTCTTGCTGACACTCGGCCACTTGTATGACCTTTCCACATGGCATTTAAAAAAATGAGCAGTGTTTTCCTCTTCCCCTGGCAGCTCAGAATAGCTGTTTCCTTTCTTATAAACAAGTCATATCTCTGGGAATTTCTAAAACCTAATGTTGTCTGCTCAGAAGCCATGACTCACACTCTTTCCTGGCAACCCTCACAAATTCACGAACACCTCTTGAGGAAAGAATCCCAGACAAGAGTGGTCACAGAAAGCCTCAGATTCCTTCATTTCAAACACAGGAAGCTGAGAGACAAAGGAAAACACCACCAACAGCCCCTGGCTGAGGCAGCCCCCTCCCCACCCCCATCTTGGCTTAGCTTACATTTGTGGCTGTCAGAGCAGGAAGGGGAAACCCACCTGGAAACTTGTCCCAGCCTGTCTTTAGGTCACCACCCACCCGGCACCCCTGCTTGGGAATTTACCTAGTTCAGCTTCCTCCTGAATCTGGGGGGGAAAGGCTGTCTGGGTGGGGTGGGGGGGACTCCCTAGGGAAATTACCGGGAAGTTCACACACCCTGAATGGTGGGGCTTCCTAGCTGCTGTTAGCAGGAACCCTGAGGCAAAAATATCTATTTTCTGCACATTCTTTTCTCAATAGTTCCCCTCCTCCGTCCCAGGGTCCCAGGCCCTGTCCCTCGTCTTGAGTGCCACGTCCTGTTCCTCATACCTCCTAAGTTGTCGAGAAACACAGCTGAACAATTTTTATTTGGCTTCTCCCATCTCAACAGTATAAAAACCTATGGGTGCGTGGAGGGGGGCGCGCGCGTGTGTGTAATTCACATGTAAACAATAAGGCAAAGGTTGAAGAGACTGGCTAAGCAAAACTGAAAACACTCTGGGTGAACAGGACATTGCTTCAGCTCTACCCATTTGGTGGCCAAATGAAAGGACCAAGGACTGATCTGTCTATGGCCCAGCACAGACCCTGTGGTAGGAGGGTTAATCCCAGCTGGCCCACCACGTAGCCAGAAATCGGTGTCACCCTAACCAGAGCACGGGAAGTCTAAAGGATCCATAACTGCACGATCTGTGAGATAATAATGCTTCACATACATAAAATGTGATGTATGTGCCCGGCATTCCTCAACTGTTATAACCTTAACATATTTTGGCATTTCACAAATAAGGAAGCACTACTGGGGAAGTTTCATTATTTGCTCCAGAATTTTTAAAAAGTTCCGGTGGGGCGTAACTACTGAGCTATGGTGGTGGCTCAGTCAGTTGAGCATTAGACTTTGGGTTTAGGCTCAGGTCTCGTCTCATGGGTTGTGGGTTCAAGCCCCGAGTCAGGCTCCATGCTGACAGTGTGGAGCCTGCGTGGGATTCTCTTTCTCCCTCTCTCTATCTGCCCCTTTGCTGCTCATACACACATACACTATCTCTCTCTCCCCAAATAAGTGAACTTTATATGAAAAAAAAAAGTCGTGGCAAAGCTGGAATTTAGACCTATATCCACCTGGAAACTAGAATCTGGTTCTAAGAGAGTGAGATGGAATGGGAAGGGAGAGAAAGAGAGAGAGAGAGAGGGAAAGAGAGACAAAGAGAGAGAGGACAAGCATGTGTGTGAATGTGATATTGTAAATTATAATGAGAAATACATGTTTGGTCTTCGTCCCTGTTTCTGGCATAGAGCTTACAACCCTTAGAATTTCCTAAGTGATGAGAACAGATATAGGTGCCTTTTGTTATTTTAATGAGGTGATTTTCGGAAGCATCTAAGGGTTGGTGGGAGCTGGTTGCCAGTAGACCCAGCCACATGATTAGAGAGTTGGAACTCTCACTCCTACCCCCACCCCACCCCACCTTTGGGGAACTCAATCTCCAATAGCCAATGATTTAATCAATCATGCCTATGTAATGAAACCTCCATAAAATCCAAAAGGATAGGAGGGGGGTTTGGAGAATTTCCGAGTTGGTGAATATATGGAATGGTGGGTTGGAGAGGGCACGGAAGCCCACTGCCTTTCCCTTGTACCTCACCATAGTTTATCTCTTCCCTCTGGCTGTTTCTGAGTTATCTCCTTTTGGAAGGAACTAGTAATCTAGTCAGTAAAATGTTTCTCTGAGTTTTGTGATACGCTCTAGCAAATTAATCAAACCCAAGGGGTTGTTGGGACTCCAACCTATAGCTGGTGGGTCAGACGTGCAAGTGACAATCTAGACTTAAGATTAGCGTTGGAAGTGGGGTGCAGACTTATAGGACTGAGCCCTTATCTGTGAGGTGTGATGCTATCCCCAGATACATAGCGTCAGATTGAGCTATGGTGACTGGAATTGGTGACCGGAATTATGGTGAGTATTACACTAATATAATTTACTAATTTCATTTCTTCCTCAACTCTTTAGGGAGACCAAGCTATTTAAGTTTGCCTGGGACCTTTCCAGTTTTAAACACTGGAAGTCTCACATTGGGAACTCCCTCAGTCTTGGGCAAACCTGGACAGTTGGTCATTCCATCGGTCACCATCTGGAAAATTTCTGCTACAGATCACATGGATCATTAGAAGACAAAGGCAATCCATTTGTGACTCAGAAGAACCTGGGTCATTGGGGCATATAGTTGAAATCCACATGCACTATGCATAACCTGTCTCTAAACCTCTTACAGAGATGGTATAATTTGGGTCATATAAAAAACATGGAATAGGGACACCTGGGTGGCTCAGTCAGTTGAGCATCTGACTCTTGATCTTGCCTCAGGTCATGATCTCAAGGTTTGTCAGATGAGCCTGAGTCAGTCTCATTGTCAGCACAGAGGCTGCCTGGGATTCTCTCTCTCTCTCTCCCTTCCCTGCTTGTGTTCTTTCTCTCTCTTTCTCAAAATAAATACATACATACATACATACATACATAAATACATAAATAAATATTTTTTAAAAAGCATGGAATAGTTGTGGATATATAAAAAGCAAGGTAGTTTGTGTGTGAACATTTGTGGGATCAGCACAATTGTAAATAATATACTTTTAGGTAAAACCAAGTCCATGAAGTTTCTTTTTTTTTTCTTAATACAGAGTCCTTGTTTTCTATACGAATGTGCAATTTCCTTGAACCACACTAAATTATGTATCTTGACAATTTTTTTAATGTCTGAGTCAGGAGTATTCACTTTTTATAAAAAACTGTGCTTCTGAAGGGTATTACGAAAAAGCAGACTTTTGTAAATCATGTTTTTTCAGTGCATTAGGGATGTTCTTTGATAGAGTCAATAAAGTGCCTTATCTGGTTGGTTTTGCAAATGTCATTTTTAAATTTTTTTTTTTTTTCAACGTTTATTTATTTTTGGGACAGAGAGAGACAGAGCATGAACGGGGGAGGGGCAGAGAGAGAGGGAGACACAGAATTGGAAACAGGCTCCAGACTCTGAGCCATCAGCCCAGAGCCCGACGCGGGGCTCGAACTCACGGACCGTGAGATCGTGACCTGGCTGAAGTCGGACGCTTAACCGACTGCGCCACCCAGGCGCCCCATCAAATGTCATTTTTAGACATACAGTTACTATGCTAAGTGAAAGTGGAAAATACCTACACCAAAATACTTGAGGAACCATACACTTCCAGAGTAATATTTAGTGGGTGGCTCTGGTTCGGCTCTGATATTGGTTTAAATCTTCAAAAAACAATTTCCCGTTTTCTCTGGAAATAGAAAGAACCAACTTCCTTTTCTCCTACAGCTGCCTCTCTCACCCCAATCAAAAATCTCCTCTATTCAGACACCTGCTTCCTCTTCCAATTTTTTTTGGTGCCTCGTCTCTCTGATGTGATGCGTCTGGGTTGTGTTTTGTTTTGTTTACAGTGCAGCTTTCAAAGAACCTCAGGAAGTGGTTGTGAGCAGAGTAGGATCTTGACATTGTGAGGATGTTTCTCCTGTGGTAATGGTCTGCGGGTGACCAACATGGCGTTGGTAACAAGCAAACTCCGAAACGTGATCAGCCTACAGCTCAGCTCAACTCAGTTGTCTCCAGTGACTCCAATAGGACCTTTGTTCTTCCTACTGGAGAGGGTAACTAGGACCCTAGATGGCCTCCACAGTTGAAGAAACTTGGTTTCCAGTGGCAACAATCAAAATAAATAATCTGGGACAACTCTCCTCCTCCTGCTTTCTTAAAAGCACGGTAGCTACGGCCTGGGTGTGAGTATCTGTTGGTGTCTCTCAAGGGTCCTTCCTTGGCTTTCCTCCTCCAAACCTTCTTATAGGTGTGTCATAGTCCTAAATGCGGCTGGACCCAAGCTGGGGAAGGTCATCTTTCTTTTGCACCTCTACTTCAGGTGAAAAACAAGGCTGATGTTTACGGAGTTTCGTTACGTCTTTAATAAATGACTCCCTGGGTTTGCAAACTGGCCCCATACACAGAGGGCAAGAAGGGACTGAAGAAAGAGGCACACCTCTCCAGACTGGTAGGTGGCAGGATTAATGAGCAAGGGAAATTACATTTGAGGCTTGACTAAGATCTCCACACCCACCGCCAGAATCTTAGAAGTTTATATAGAGACCCTACCCGGGTCCCATCATGTGTACCATCCAGGTGGTCTCAACAACACATTATGCTTCAAGGCTATGTCCTTGGAACGTTTCCCACTGTGGGTACGGTGGGCAGAACGTACATTCCAAGGACAAGCGAGGAGGTCAGGAGCCCCCGGTTGCCAGCTCCAGGGTCAACCAGTGGTCACGTCCTGCTGACTACCTTCTCTAAAAGGAATGCAATTCCAGGAAAAAGACACTTTGAGGAAAACGTCTCAGAAGGTGGTGACAGGACAGAATTAGCTATTGTGGTGAGAGATACTCCACATTAGGCGTTTCCGGGAGGCTGGAGGCTGTCAGAAATGCTCTTATTCTATGCACAGAAGTGTGTGTGTGGTGGTAAAATGCCTTTCGCAGACATTCGTAGGACTTAGGATGAAGAGAGAAAGGCTTTTCCTCTCCCTTGTTAATGCTGGTATGTCATTTCAATAGAAGAAATAGTGCTGAAAGAAGCTGGAAAACTTGGGCTTCCTTGAAAATCTAAAATACTTTTTGAAGACCACTTCCCTCCCCTTCTTCCTGTGACACCACGCATTTCTCTTGAGGGAACAGGAAATAATGACTATGAGTATTTCATAGGGTGTTGGAAGGGGAGGGAGTCTTTCTGATGTGACTGTATAATGTCCTCATTGGTAGAGATGAGGAAACTAGGTGCAGAGAAGCAAAGAAAGTCACCCTAGATCTCACAGTGAGTTTGCATGTGTGAGTTGGGCCAAAGGTCAGTTTCCCTTCCTGACACCCTATAATTACCTGACAATAATCTTAAGATGACATGTTCCAAACCCTGGAACCAAATGGATCAGCCCCTCCCTTTTCCTTTTGTTCACAGTTCACCTGTGCTTTGTTCGGTAATGACTGTGATACAGCTGGTTTGTCGGGTGTCCCGTGGGCTCTTCAGAAAGCATGAGTCATGAGCTCTTGTCTCAAGGGCCCTGATTCATTTCTAGCCATGATTGCATCAGTGCGCATGGGTGTCTCTGTGTGAGCGATGTGGGTATTTCTCGAGTCAATGTGCGAGAGTTTGCCAGGGCAACCGCCACCCCACTCCCTACCCTCTGTCACGCCCCATCAGCTATGGCAAAAGAATAAAGCAAAAAAGGCACAACCACTTGGGACTTCTTACAGACTGGAGGTTCGGCCCTCTTAAAGATTATAAATGCTGCCGTAGGAAACATTAAGAATTAAGATCATGATTGTGTTGGGCGTTTGCTTTGTGATCCTTACTAGCATTTTGAATCAGGAGATAAAGTGAGGTTGGCATTTTAATTGGCCCCTTGCAAAAGTGGTTGGGCAGGGTACTCATGCCTGTTGGGAAAGAGCATGGAGATCTTGAGATAAAAGGTTTTATACAAGGGAAAGGTTATTGCTATTATTTTGAACTTTCCGAGTGGTTTCCTTTTTGCATATTTATGATATTAATATAATTTCAATAGAAGGCTTAATGTGCAAGTTGCTAAGCACATTGCCCAATGGAAAAAAATAAATTATACAACTACTGCAATGATAAGGCAGTTTTCAACTACGTTTAATTATCTCTTTCTTAAGTGGAAAAACTCGACGAAATCTTAAAGTATGCTGGAAAAGTTTCGAGAACGAAAGAGTTGAATTTTGAGATTTATGTTTTAGGTAAAGATCAAGTAATAGTCTCTCTGTTGAAAAAAATAAAGGAGAGATTTTAAAATTTCATAACTGTGTGATGTATGTTCTCAGAGAAACTACATGAAGAAATGGACAAGGCTGAAAACAGAAGTAGATCTATTCTTTAACACAATGTGTGACAGAGGCAGAAGATTTGGGGGGGGGGGTGAAATCAATCAGATGTTGGCCTAAAATCTATTTTAGCACTAGGCTATGCACAACTCGAATGGAAAAGTTTGGGCACCATGTTTTAAAAATCGTTGAAGCTGTGGTTTTGGCCTTGATCATGTTTTATCACCTCTCTAGGAGGTGTTTTCAACCACTTATTATTATTATTATTAATTTTTGTCCTAAGCACATAGACGCAATTCTTTCCCGTCTTAAAAAAGCATATACAGCTTCCCCTTGACCCAGGATTTCCTAGCTACCCCACGTCTCCTTCCCATAAACAGTCACGAGAATAGATGGCACTCATTACTTTTTCTTCTTTATGCTTCATTTAGGACTGAGTTCAACCTTACTTCCACCCCGCCCCTCCCCCCGCAAATCCTCTCACTGAGATCACCCAGCATCCTCCAACGTTCAGATCCAACAGCCTTTATGTTAGGCCTTGGATTCCTTGACATTCTGCGGTAGTTTCTCAGGGTCAAATCTTTGGTGTTGTAATGACTCCTCTCTTTCTCTCACATCCTACATCTGGTCTGACAGCACATTCTGTCAGCTCTCCTTTCAAAATCTGTCTAGAATTCAACTGCTTCTCACCATCCCACTGCCACCTGGTCCGAGTTACTATCACTTCTTGCTGGATTATTGCAAGGGTTTCTTAACTGGTCTTCCAGCTCTGCCCTCGCCCTCCTACAACCTGTTACCAACCTGCAGCCAAAGGGTTTAAGGCTTAAATTAGATCATGCTGTTTCTCTCCTCAACACCCTCCAACGACTTCCCATCTCATGCGGAGTGAAAGTCAAAATTCTTAGTAGAACACACAAAACCCTATGTGTTCCTCCCCCGGGTACCCGTCTGTCTTCATCGTGTACAAGTGCTTCTGTCTCCCCAGAGCCAGGACTAGCATGAGGCAAGAAAGGTGCCTCGGGTGCAAAATTTAAGAAGGCTCTCGCTCTCAGGGTCATGTGACACTATTGAAACCTCCTTAAAATTCCCCTTCTTAAAGCTCTCTTTTCCTTGGCTGGTTTTCCTTCAGCTTCTAAGGACCTTCTCCTTAATTCCAATCCCACCACCATGTACACAGCATGGTATAGTTGGGGATGGTCAGATTTTTTGCTGTGCAAATATGGTGTTAGATTGCTTGAGTTCAGTTTCTAACATCTGTCTATGTGGTCATAGACAAGTTATTTAAACTTTCTAAGTCTCAATTTCTCCATCTGCAGAATTTATATAAAAACGCTTTCTGCATTTTATTGTTGTAATATTTAAATCAGTCACGTAAGCATTGAGCACAATGCCTGGCATATAGCAAACGCTCAAAAACTGTTAGTTATTATAAGAGAATAATTATTACTACTTCTGGGTGCATCCTGTTAAAGCCTACTGTCCTCTCTGGTAAACCAATTGATTTTTTCCAGAACAACGGCAAAAAATACGAGAGCCAGTAATTTTGTCTCTAAAGGTAGAGAAGAGAATGACACATTTCACATTCCTTTCTTTAGGGAAAATGTTACAGGTCACGCTTTTGCCAAGAAGAAAGTTAATTAAAACAGTATTCCTAGAAAGAAAGAGGACGGGACATTAGGAAAATTTCCTTATCACATCGTATGGTTGAAGTCATATAATATCGACAACATACAAGATAGAAGAGAAATTATAATCCCATGTGTCCTCAGAGATTTTTACCTGGCACATCAGTGGGCTGAATCTTGGCGTAAGGTAAGTGCTTGATGACTTTATATTTTTCTAAAACTCTATGCCACCGCACGAGAGAATTCTGCATAGTTAACAATGATTTTGTGAGTCATCTTGCAAGATACAGCTTTGGGAAGTGTACTGAGGGAACCTTAGCGAAGGGCTCAGCAGGGCACCAGGGGGTCCTTCTGTCTGGGGTCCGCTGTCCTCAGATTCCATCATAGCCACTCAAGTGCCACTCCCTAAGCACCCAGATTCAGAACGTCCCACAGCTGTTTCTTCAACTTGCTACCCTGTTTGATTTTTTTTCACAGCTCTTATTGCCCTGAAATGACTTTGTTTCTTTTTTTTTTTTTAACATCTGTCCTCTCTGTAAGTTCTACGAGAACATGGGTCTTGTTTGTTTCTAGAAACTGTAACAGCGCCTGACCCTTGAAGACATACACTGCTGGCGGAGTAAAAGAGGTTACACCCGGGTGCCACACCACAGGTAACTTGATTCCCAGAGAATAATTGGTGGTCAACAATACGCTGTCTTCACTTGATTGCGTGTTGACAGAAATAGTAAAAATTAATGCATCTGATTAAATCACCGTCATGGTGTGATTTCAGGATGCTGTGGAAAGAATGTTAGATTAGTTTTCCCTGTGAAAACTGATTCAGGCCCTCAACCCCTGTTGTCTGGAGTATTGCAGTCTCTTATCTAGTCTTCCTATCTCCAATCTGGTCCCTTTTAGTCATCCATACTACTTCCAGAAGGACATTAAAAAAATGCAAACCTCATTTGCTGACATTGCTTAAAACCCATCCACGGTTCTCTATGTTTTTCCAAGTTAAGTAAAGGCAGGTGTTTTCTTGGTTTCGTTTTTTTTTTTTTTTAAACCAGGTCCTGCACAATCTCCTTCTTGCCTAAGTCTCATGTCCTAACATTTTTGGGCTAGTCAAGAATACAGGGTGCATGTGAAATGTCTTGCACGCCCTTGAACCTATCATGCATTTGCGGTTACCTTGCCTTTGTACACACGCTTCCTTCCATTCAGAAGGTGATCTGTTCTTCAAGGTTCTGTGCGGATAGCAGCTTCTTGGTGCTCCCTCAGTGCTCTCTGCTGACCTCAATTCTGTCTGCTGGCCCAGGCGAGCTCGTAGAGAGAGGGACTGCAATCGCGTTAGGGTCTGCTCCCTTTAGAGCCTGGGTCTAAAGACCTAGTGTGTGAATCTCCCGTAGGTCATGCAGCTTGTGGGAGGCACAAGCTGCAGATGGACAGCCGGCAGTCACAGAAGGCGGATGGCCATCTTTCCGCTTCCTTTTTATTCTCTCTCTCTCACGTTGTTGACCTTGCTTTCCCACCCCTCATGTGTTGAAGCTCAAGGCAGGACTTCGTAAATGCCTAATGATTCTCTTCTTCTTCGGGACACGTTCGTCGCTTCTTTGGAGACACTGAAGATGCTCTCTCACCTGGAGTTTCTCTAACATAAGTGAACGCATTTCTATCGTGACAGTGCCCGGGAACCCTCAACCTGGCCCCATTGCCCGGCTGCAACAAAAAAATCGAGGCCAGCCTCCTCCGACTCTCTCAGCCCGTTTTCAAATAAGCTTGAGAAGCCTGCCTTGCCATCCTCAGGAACCTCATTATGTAAGTAATAAACTTTTTCATACTCCTTTGATACAATGTGATGTCATTGGTCTTGACATCAGATCCAAATTCGGGATGGGGGTCCATCCTGCAAGGGGGCCAGTAATAATTGGTGCAGGAAGCAGGGTGACCACAGTGTTGATATAGTCTAATGTTAGTGCAGCCATCTAGCTCCCCATGCTGTTTGCATCACCTGTCTTTTCCCATCCTTTTATTTTCAATTTATTCGTATCTTTCAATCTACAGTATATCTCCTATAAATAGTGGATAGCTGGATATTGCATTTTTGTTGTTGTTGTTGTTGTTGTTGTTGTTTTTCAACGTTTATTTATTTTTGGGACAGAGAGAGACAGAGCATGAACGGGAGAGGGGCAGAGAGGGAGACACAGAATCGGAAACAGGCTCCAGGCTCTGAGCCATCAGCCCAGAGCCTGACGTGGGGCTCGAACTCACGGACTGTGAGATCGTGACCTGGCTGAAGTCGGACGCTTAACCGACTGCGCCACCCAGGCGCCCCGCGTTTTTGTTTTTTAAGCCAATCTGGTAATTCCTTTCTTCTGATTGGATCGTTTCATTCACATTTAAAGTTATCATTGATATGGTTGGTTTTATATCTGACATGTTGAGTTTTTGTTCTGTGTCTATGTTTTTTTTTTATCATTTTCTACCCCTTTTAAAAAATTGACTTTACGTTTATTATTTTTTTAAAAAATGTTTATTTTGAGAGACAGAGAGCGTGTGCTGCGTGTGAGCTGGGAGGAGCAGAGAGAGAGAGAGAGGGAGAGAGAGAATCCCAAGGAGGCTCCGTGCTGTCAGGCTGATATGGGGCTGGAGCTCGCAAACCATGAGATCATGACCTGAGCTGAGATCAAGAGTCTGACGCTTAACCGCCTGAGACACCCAGGTGCCCTGGCTTGACTTTTAAAATACTTTTAGACTGATAGAAAAATCGAGAAGAGAATGGAGTTCTCCTATGTCCTTCTGCTAATTTTCCCTATTATTAATTTCTTCATTAGCATGGTACATTTGTCACAAATAAAGAATCAGTGTCAGCTGTGACAGTTTCTCAGACTTTATTTTTGATGATCTTGACGGTTTCGAAGAAGACTGGTCAAGTATTTTGTAGCACGTCCCTCGGCTGGGATTTGCCCAATGTTTTTGTCAAGATTAGACTACTGTTACGGGATTTTGGGAGGAGAACTACAGAGCCCAAGTGCCACCTTTATGACACCATATCAATGGTACCTAGTATCAGCATGACTTATCATTGTTGATATTGACCTTGGTCACTTGGCTGAGATAATGTTTTTCAGGTTTTCCCACCATAAAGTTATCCACCTCGTCCCCCTCCTCCCAACTCTCAATTCCACACTGACTTTTTGGAAGGAAGTCACTATGAGCGGTCCGCACTTACAAAGTGAGAAGTTATGATCCCGTTGTTAAGGGTGAAATAGCCACATAAATTATTTGAAATTCTCCTGCCAGGACATTTGTCTTTCCTCCCACACCACCCCCATTTATTTCTTTATTCAATCATTTTTTGTAACAGCAAGGACTCATGGATTTTTATTTTATACTATGTATTACAATCCAGTATGATTTTATTTATTTATTTTTTGCTAACATTGTTCTAACTTTGGCCATTGGGACCTCTTTTACTTGGCTCCCGTGTCCCTTTGGCATATCCCTGTCAATACAGGGTTCCAATGTTTTTAGTACTTTATTTTCTGTCACTGCAAGATGCACTAGGCTTGTTTTGTGTATTTCCTTTCCCTGCCCTAGAATCAGTCATTTCTCCAAGGAAACCACTTCTTTTTATTGGAAAATGGTATTAGAAACCAAGGTCTGTGAGTTGGGTGTGCTCATTACTGTTGTTTTACGTGTCTTGTAATTTTTTTGCTGAAATTGGACGTTTTGATAATATATTCTAGCAACTTGCCATACTGATTCCTTCCCCTGCTCTGCAGGCGTGGTGGTCGTGGCTGTTGTCTTGGTCAACTATTTATTTGTTTAGTGGCTTGGCTGAACTAATCTCGTGACATCTGTTGCCCCCACAGTGTGCAGCTTCCAGTGTCCATGCTTGCATTGCTCCTCCTTGTTTCTGCCTTTTAGCCTGGCTACCTAAGGGTCATCTCTGGGTCTGGGTTGGCATAAGCTACCTATGGGTCAAAGGTTGGACTTAGCCCTTTTAGCCAGTTAGATTTTTGCTCTTTACCTTTTGTGTGGCTTAGAGGCTGAATCACAGTTCAGGGAATTTGGGTTTATAGCCCCACATTCAGCCAAGGACTAGTACCTTGGAGGTCCTTTCTCTGATTGCTCCCAAGAGGGTTCAGCCTTGGGCAAGCCCATAATCTTCCAGTTTGTCACGGGTGAGTGTGATTTTATCCTTAACCCCTGCTTCCCAGGAATCACCCTTGGGTCAAGTCTCCTTATTGTTCACTGTCTGGTCAGAGGTTGTGTTTAAGCCCCTTGCGCTGGCAAGACTTGAGCCCTGCGTTGACTGTGACCCCAGGAGGGCTCTTCCTGGCTGCTCTTTCCTGGTTCTATTAAACCTCTGGCTGCTCTGCTGTCTTGCTTGTATCCTGGAGCTTTGCGATTCCTCTTAATTACTCTCTACCCAGGTCTCCATCATTGTCAACAACACCCTTCGGCATGGAGTTCTCTACTCTCTGTTCTAAATAGAGAGTCAGCCCCTTTAGGCACAGCTGCAGAGTGCCTCACCCCCTGCTTAGGTCCCTGGTGTCACTGCATCACAGCTAGGAGTTCTAGTAGTGCACACAGGTTGCTGGATGCGGCAGTGGAGGGGGGGTGCGGGGCGGTGGGAAGGCAGTGCCAGGCCCTGCCTTCTTAGCTTCCCCTTCGACATGTAGAGGCTCTCCTATGATGGAACCTTCTTGGCTTGCCCTTCAACATGTAGAGCCTCTCCTATGATGACGCCAAGGCAAGAGTGATCAGGGCCCTGATATTCTCAGGGGACTACAACTGGTGTAGGACTGGGGAAGGCAGCCGCCTCCTCGAGGTCATGCCTGCTAGGAACAGAGCTTCTGCAACACTAGATGGGGAGATAAGAAATGCTGCTGGCCATGCGCCCCTCCTGGGGTGAAATCATTGCTTCAGACTGTGTACTTCAGGGAGAAGAGACCCCTATCATAGCTAAGTGAGCCTGGGATACAGTTTCTGCAACATGGCCCTGGGAGAGGGAACCAGGAGCAAGTCATGGCCGAAATACCATGGACCCTTGCTGTTTGTATGAAATTTAGTAGGTTATCTTCAATAATATTTCTTCTTTTGCTCTATACCCTTGGGACAATTTCTGCGGAATTTAAAAAACGTTTTTATTTTCATAATTTTCACTGGTTAAATTGCTGTTTTGCTGAAGGGAGCCCACCGGAAGTCCCACCCACCCTCTTGTAATATCCTTTTACAGCAACAGTATGTTGCCTACCGTGAATACTAGAAATTGTTTTCCATGATGTTGTGTTGTTGATGCCTTGGATTGCTTGGTGGGCAGGTGGGGCTTGAGAACCAGTAAGAATGGAAGAGCCTGGAGGACGACCCAGGAGGGAGCTGGCACAGCCATTGGTGGGGAATGGATGCTGGAGACACCCCCAGTCTTACTCTCACCAGTGGCATCTGATTGTAATTCAAGATGACGATGATCACTCCGGTCTTACTACATTTATTCCAGCCTTGTGGGGATCCTGATATAGCCATCTGATGTTTCCTCAGGCATCTGAACTAATATCAGCATCAAGTAGCATCTGTTCACTGTGAGGAGAGAAAATGCACTTTAATTGCAGCAGGAGGAATTTGGGCTAAATGTGAGGAGATAGTCCCTGATCAAAAGCGTCAGCCTGAGAGGTCTTTTTCAAGTGTAAATCAGATCATGCTGCTCTCCTGCTTCAAGCTCCCTAATGGCTGCCCAGTGCAATTAGAATAAAGTCCAATCTCCTAACCAAGACCTACATTTCATTTCACTCTCTGTCATTCACCATGCTCCAGTCACTTGAGCTTTCTCTCTGCCCTTCAAATCCACCAGGCTTGCTCCTGCCCCCGGACCTTTGCATTGGCTCGTGTCTGGGATACCCTTGCTCAGATCTTCATGTGGCTGACTGTCATCAACGGTCTCAACTCCAAAGTCACCTCTTCAGACAGGCCTTTCTGGACCATGGTGTCTAAGGTATCCAGGTATCTAATGTATCTAAGGAATCTAGTCTTCATTGTTCTCTATTCATTATTAACCTGCCTTCACTTCCTGCCCTAGAGTGCAACCTCCAGGAGGCAGGGATCATGACTTTCTCATGTTCTCTGCTCTCTTCTGAGTACCTAGAACAGTGCTTGCCACGCAGTGGGTATTTAATCAATTCAAAGAATAAAAGAAAAAAGAAAAACATGGCATGGAATGAATAACCACAGTTGTCTTTTTAGGTTTTAAGGAAAAAAATAAGATACTTTCTTGGTGAGCTGTCTCAGCAGCAGGAGCATAGATGAGATTATATGTTGAGGTCCTGCAATTTGGGGATTCATTTTGCTGGTAGAAGAGTGCTTTAAAGAAAGTGGCAGACGACAGTGTTTTCCAGGGGAATAAATCTTCCACATAAGAATAAATCAAAATATATCCAGTTATTCAGGTCCTGATTTGACTTCTGCCTGAGTAATTCCTGTACACCTGTACCCAGTTTTGGTTATAACACCCAGAGACAGGCACGGGAAGAGTGACAGAACCACTGGGGACCTCATATGCTTGTGATTCGTGATCGCCAATAATAACTTTGAAGATTATGACTTGTAAAAGACGCAGAAACCCCCCAAAATGCTGGCTTTGCCAATTTAAACAAATCCTGGCTCCTCTCTATTTCATCAATCAAATGAATGTCCTCTCCTCCACCACGGTGATTAAACTGTGCATTTGGTTCCAAGATGTATTTCCTATATCAATTATTGTGCCGAGAAATTCTTTCATCTTAGATTTAGAAACTAATCTTCTTATGAGAAACACAGGAAAATGACCCCAGTCTTAACAGGTCTAGGACTTTGAAATCTGCATTACTGAAGGGTACAGAAATATGATATTTGATCAGGGATGGTGAGGGAGAATTACATAGGCTCTGTCTAATAAATAATGAACCAGATACATTCCATACATGAAATATTGTGTACCTGATCTGTTTGCTCACCGAACTCTTAGCAAAGATTACATGGAAAGAATAATGATCACACACTTCCTTTGAAGTGATGAGTAAGAGTACAGAAAGATTCCATGGTGCTTTGAATAGGGCAGAGAAGCCAGATTTTAAGATATGCCCTTCCTCCCCTGACCAATCCCCAAATCCTAAAGTAGAAACGGAAGTTCTCAAGACCCAAGTTGCTAAGAACACCAGAAGTTCATGCAGGGAAATCTAATTTCAAAAGTTCTTTTATCATGACAATTTTCTTTTCCATTTTATTTTATTTTATTTTGTTTTATTTTAATTTATTATTTTTTAAAATGTTTATTTATTTTTGAGAGAGAGAGACAGAGTGTGAGTGGGGGAGTGGCAGAGAGAGAGACACACACACACAGAATCTGAAGCAGGTTCCAGGCTCTGAGCTGTCAGCACAGAGCCTGACACAGGGCTCGAACCCATGAACCATGGGGTCACGTCCTGGACTAAAGTGAGACGCTTAACCGACTGAGCGACCCAGGCTCCCCTATCATGACAATTTTTGAACCTACAGAACAGTTGAAAGGCTGGTATAGTTGCTTACCCATATACCTGACCATCTAGATTCAAAAATTGTTAATATTTTACTGATCATTTGCATGTAATACTTCATCTTTCGGTATTTCAGTATGTATCTCCTTAAAAATCCATTCTTCAAGATAATCACATTTAGGACCATTAACAGTATTCTGTAACATTATCTAATAGGTAAATGCAAGTTTCCCCAACAGTCCCTGAGATATCTTTTATATCTGTTATTTTCCAAGCCAGGACACGTTCAGGGTTGTGCATTGCGGTTGGTGTTTCCAGGGTCCTTTAATCTTCAACAGCTTCATCCCCATTTTCTTTTATGACATCACGCTTTTTAAGAGATGAGGCCAGTTATTTTGTAGAACTTTCCCCCCATTCTGGATTTTTCTTATCGTGTTACCATGGCATTACTGGATTTTTCTGTCTATCCTCGATATTTCTTATAAACCGTTAAGTTAGGCCAAAGGCTTGGTTCAACTTACGTTAAATATCTTTGTCAAGCGTTCTTCAAAAGTATTGCCACGTACTCCATACTGCATCACATCAGGTGCGTAAGGCTAGGATGTTCTACTATCAAGGATGCTAACTTAAAGCCCTTTAACTACATTGTTTCCATAAGAAAACAGCTTCTATTTTGGACAGTAGAGAGATGTTTTGTACTAAAATTAAGATGATTTGCAGCTTGCGATATAGCTGCAGGCAACAGTTTGCAGGAATAGTCTAAAACGGTGACTCATTATCCATTATTCTGTCACTGAGGTGGGGAGCCACTACCGGATGCCAAGGGGGCTTGAGAAATAGTTGAGGTCAGACTGCCTCTCCCCAGGAAGATGAACATATTCCCATGTGGCCCAGATCTTGGTCATAACTTCAGGGAAGTAGAATTTGGGGCCTAGGTGACATCAGGAAAAGGGCTTAGGATGTTGGTGGCAGAATCTAACCACCATCTCTCACTGTTGTTCCTCTGAATTTATCTTCGGCAAATAATTAAATAGCCCAAGTGGAACTTCTGGCCCTACTCCTTGTGCTGCTGTTATTTTAAATGCAACGACTTTACATTTATCTATTTGATTTAAAAAATTGGTCCCTGCTTTAAAAAGCCTCGGGGCACTAGAACAGTGAAATTGTCCAATAAAATACTTAAATCAATCGACAGCACCACGTTTAAAAACACAGTGTATCACAAAGCGACATAAATGCCATACCCGGTGTGAGATTCCCTTTGGCTACACAAAATTTTAAAGGCAGGTTTTGCACTGGGTTTTAAACATGGGGAAACCTGGATCTGGTTGAGCCAATAAAGGCAGATGGCATGATAGAAAAGCATGTCCTTCTCCCTATTTAGATGGGCCAGGTGGGGAGCTCGTGGCACACTCAGAATGGTCATCAGAGCTTACAGTTCTCTCCTGTTTACTGTGCACCAGGCACTGGGCTAAGACACTTACTTTCCATGCATCATGTCACGATCGCAACAAAACTCTGAAGTAGCTGTGACTATTATCCACATTTTACAGGTAAGAAAACCAAGGCACAAGCTGAGGCGCAAAGAAGTGAAGCAAGCCTTCCAATGTCGCACTAGCTGCTTTTTGATAAAGCTGTGATTTGAACCCAGAAACTTTGGGTCTAGAGCCTGTGCTCTTAACGTTTTAATTTCTACTCTAAACTGACGACATCTATTCTTTCACTTGCTTATTTAATGAATGTGTGTGTGCGTGCGTTTCTGTATGTGTGTGTATTCTACTATGTGCCAGGCATTTCATTTTACTGGACTCTAGAAGGTGGCCAAAACCCAAGCCCATGGGGGTCCTCAATTTAGGCTGACTCCCATTTAGGCTGACCTGAAATAGTAAGGGTCTTGGATTTGTAGATGAAACCTGTTGAGGGGGTTAAATGTCAGCAAGTTATATAATTGTTGATGGGGAGCATTTAAGGCTAGGAAATAGTCTCATTCTGACCCTTACATGGACTCTGGGCTCTTAACATTTAACTGGCATGTTGGGGGTGTGTTGAAATTGATCACTGTGTAGACAGTATACCAGTATTAAGAATGGGCTCAGAAGCTGAAGCTATAAAAAAGCGGTGATGGAGGGAGACTCAAGAGGCAAGGGGTTTGCTTGAAAGGTGTCTCCCATACGGATCACTCATATTTGTGGTGTTTTCCCTCAATAATACAAACCAAACATAGTGAGAAAATACTCCACTTTAACAGAACGCATTTATGTTTCTATTTTGGACAGAAGGATTTTTACGAAGAGATGAAGTGGCTTATTTCAGAGAGGTGCTATTTCAATAACAGCAGTGGAAACAGGAAAGACTTCATTTGTGCAGCCTAGTTGAAAGCTTATCAACCTCATACAAGTGCAAACACTAGGAGGTGGAAACACACTTGAATTAAAAGAAAAAAAGACCATTGAAACAACATCACTTTTCATTGGCTGGGGCTTTACAGCTTTAAAATCACCTTTAGATATTTTATCGAAAATGACTTATGTGTATCCTGTCATCCTCATTGGAGTCTCCTCATCCTCACTCCCTGCAAGCCCCCCCCCCGCCCCACCCCTGCCCGGCCCCAACCCCCAGTGGCGTATTCTGAAGGAGATGCCCGTCCCGAAGCAGAGGGATTTTTTGTGGGGCTGCAGGGTGTCACCACTTGTGGCCAACCTGCCACAAACCCGGAGGTTCTGGCTTTTCCAAACTTGGATGAAATACCATGTCAAAGGACGTCGGAGTAGACCTTCTGAGTGCTTTCAAGGTGGAGGTTGAATGAGACAGTCTGGAAGTGTGGGCAGTAAGTTCTCTAATGGTTAAGTATCAGCCCGTGTTCCATCCTTCCTCAATGAATTGCTTCCAGGTATTGCTTCTCCATATAAGATGTCCTGTGTGCTGCTGTGATGCTCTGGCCACGTGATGGGTAGTGCTCTTTAGTGGGTTCTTGTGAAACAGTGCTCAATGTGGTAATTCATCATCTTTTCATTTTTGCCCATTCTTTTGTTTGTTTTCCTTTTGCTCTCACTTTCAGTGTTCTGGGATTGCACCTGCCACATAGAGCACCAATACTTAATCCCTGCCTCAGGCTCCGTATTTTAGGAAATGGGGTCTCAAATGCATATTGTATTTCAGACTCTCCCCCACTACTTCGAAATAAGGAAGAGTGTTATTGTTAGTCATACTTTTTTTTTAATTTTTTTTAACGTTTATTTATTTTTGAGGCAGAGAGAGACAGAGCATGAACGGGGGAGGGTCGGAGAGAGGGAGACGCAGAATCCAAACAGGCTCTAGGCTCTGAGCTGTCAGCACAGAGCCCGAGGCGGGGCTTGAACTCACGAACCGCGAGATCATGACCTGAGCCGAAGTCAGCCGCTTAACCGACTGAGTCACCCAGGCGCCCCATGTTAGTCATACTTTAAAGATGAGAAAACGGAGGCTCAAAGATGGTAAGTGAATAATCTGAGATTGCCCTCATTCATTTGCTCATGAAATTCATTACTCATCTAGCAGACATTTCTCAAGTACCTTCTGTGTGCTCATGGTGACTAAGACAGACAAGGTTCCTGCCTTCATGGAACTTGAATTCTAGTTAGGAGGGGCAGGTGGTATTCAAGTACCATAAATGTCTGCTACATGAAAGAATTGAATTATGTGACAAGAATTATATGACAAGGGAGATTGGGTGGTTATGTGACGAGAGAGTAGTCAGCAGGGCTTTTGCTTTGTTCTGAGCATTATCCAGAAAAGTGGCAGGGCAAGAAGTGTACATACAACCTGATTAGTGAAGTCTTGTTTTGCTTTTGTTTGTTGGTTTTGCATGAAAAGGATGATGGATTTTCCCACATGGGAGGCCTTTGCAAAGGATCCTGTGATCTCAACAAATGGTCAGTAAGTGCACCAGTAAATGGGGGCACCGTTGTGAAGACGATTCAGGACTCACCCACAGGCTTGAAGCTTTGCTCCAGTCTGGTGACGGGGCTCCCCTTTGCCCCAGGATGCCCCCCTCCAGGGCGTGTGGACCAGGCAGTCCTCAAGGTCTTCCAGAGTACATGCACCTTGTGCCTTTGCACCACGGTGCACGAATCCCCAGCACAGATGGCCACTTACTCCCCAGCCTGTCCTTTCTTCGTGCCCTGCAGATCCCAATTCAAGAGGTTGCCTGGAGGACAGCAGAGACGGTCCCTCTCCAGCTGACCACTAAGTGAGATTTTGAGGTTATTCATGTGTATTCACATGCTCCCTTCCCCTTCCCAAAAGGAGTGGGGGAGAGAAACGTTAGGAAACAGAGATTGTGGGCTGGAGGGGGGGGGGAGGGCGGGGAGGATTAACCTGTGATCATGTGGGCGGGGGAAGGGAGAGAGATTTACAGCGTGGAGCCTGAGGAAGCCGGGGAAATGGAGAGGACTCAACGGGAAGCAGGTAAACAACAGTGTTTGTGCATCACGAAATCGCACCTTCTCCGAGGCCACTGTTTCACCAGCCTGCCCCCACCAGCCCGGCGCCTCTTAGCAATTCCCCAGCTGTCAGCTCCCTACCTGCCTGGCTCTGGCTGCTTAGCTCAGAGCTGCTCCCCTGGGTCTCTGGCTGGCTTGTCAGTGGGCCGCGTCAGCATCACACCATACTGTCTCCCGTTGGCCCGGTGATCAACGCCTGACGGCCGGCCCTCTCTCTCCTCTCAGCTGGGGCCAATGGGAGTCAAGGGAAGGTTTGGGTTACAAATGAAAATAAAATAAATAAGTCATACTCCTGCACTCAGGAGTCTGGGAGAAACATCTTCATGGCCTCGTAAATCTTTCCTTTTAAATTTGTCCTTCTCCTGCTAGAAGCTCTTCCCAGCCCCCTGCCTATACTTGGCTGCCCCTCGCGGCGCGGGGGAATACAAATTGAGAGGCTTGGACTTAAGCTCCATGTCGGGAACTCCCCCCCCCCCCATCCCAAAGGCATTCGTCTCCGTGTGTGTGTGTGTGTGTGTGTGTGTGTGTGAGGGGAGGGGAGGAGCCAGCGAGATAGAATTCATGACAGTGACGGGCTTGTTCCCCCTCCTACTCTTTGACCTTTGTGATGAGTCACCTAGCCCCCTCCCAGGTCCCCCTTGACCCTGGCTAACTAACTCCAAAGCTCTTGGTCTCTTTCTTCTCACTGCAGGGGATTCTGATGATGACATGCGATGCCCTATTTTAAGATGCCTGGACATTTTTCTTAAATATACATTAGACATTCTATTAAAGCTCATTGACTTCACACCTTTTGAGTAAGATTTTGTCCTCTGTTTAAGGACATCTGCTTAAGGCACGGGGTGCTATTAGTGGTATATACTTGAATGTGAATAACAGTGCCCGAAGGTTGGACCTTGGAGTCTCAGGGGTGAGAGCCGGAACTCCTGAAGGCACCAGGGAGGACGAGATGGGCAAGGTGCGTAGGGGTGAAAGCCGGAGAAGGCTTTAGACCACTTTGCTGGTTTGCCCAGGGTTGCACAGGGCCTTTTATAAAGAGAATTTGCTCTGTTCATCAGAGGGGATGCCCTCTGGGCAGATGGGGTAGTGGTCGGAAGGAAGCATGGGCATAGGGGCCAGCATATTAGAAGGGGAAGGAAGTGAGAGAGTGACTGTTTGGCCAATCAATGCTCGGTGCAGAGGAATCCCCTTTATCTTCAAAAGTCTTTTCACTTTAGACTAGTGTGGACAGTCCTCCTTGGCACTGCTATGCCATGCTCCTCTTCCTAACTCACTTCCATGCACAATGCATGAAGAGAGTGGAGGTTAGCCATCCCTTAACTGTGGTCAGAGGAGGTCACCTTGTCAGTATCCTGGGCTGTGAGGGGTTGAGGAGGGGTTGGTACCTGATGTGTTACCTTATGGGGTTAAGGAGGAAGAGACTGTGGAAGGGTTTAAGGAAAAGTTGTCCAACTTGTTCCAAATGAGTCGAGGCATCATGCAGCAATGGGGCTCCCCTCTGGGGATGTCAGGATGGAGCCATGGTGGTTCAAGAGGCTAGATAGCCAACATGTCTGCTGCCACTTAATTGTCACCTAGGAAGATTTCACTGTGTTCAGAGGTGTGCACACCTCCATCTCTCTCAGCTTTTTCTACCTGCCTCCCCTGCATGGTTGCCATGCTAAGGGGACAGTGGGGCTTTTCACAGACTGTACTTTTTGGTGGGGTGGAGCGTTTCCAGATTGGGCTGGGGGCCAGAAGAAATAGGCTTCATTGCAGAGACTCTGGGTGCCTTGTACAGGTCGATTTGCTACAAAGCTAGTAAAATTTAAGCTTTAGGGTCTCTCGTTTGCATGGGCTCTGTCTATGGCTCTGAGGTTGGCCAAGGAATGTTGACACTGGGAGTATTGTCTTCCCTTGGAAGGACAAATCCCAGGAAGAGGCTTAGAGAGAGGGGGGGAAGGGGCAGAGAGAGAGGTTGAGAGAGAGAATCCTGAGCAGGCCCTGCACTGTCAGCACAGAGACCAATGATGGGCTTGAACCCATGAACCATGAGATCATGACCTGAACAAAAACTGAGCCAGACGTTTAACTGACTGAGTTACCAAGGCACCCCTAGATAGGCCCTGTTTGAACAAGAAATTCTGATGTCCCATATGTTTGGAACATGTTCAAGAAGTGGGAGGCATGGGTTTTGAGCCTACATTTATCCTTGACCCCCTAGACTCCTTGGTCTGTGTAGAGGGACACAAAGAGAGGCGAGACAGAATGTGGCCCTGTAAAGTGCAGATTCCCTCTTGACTGGGGTAAGTGTGGTTCCCATAGTATCCCAAAGCCTAAGATTGGGAATACATGTGTATTCAGGGACTAAAAACATTTCAAATGTATCTGGAAGATTCTTCCAAATCCTGTATCTCATACATATGATAGAAACTTGATAAAGTTTTCCCCAAATTTGACAACCGTTGTAATAGTTTACATGACGATACCGAGAATGACTTCAGGAACTGAAAAAATGTTTCTAAACTATCAATAATAAAAGGCAAATTTTGATCAGCCATGTTAGAGGAAAGACTGAATTATTCTTCTGTTTTCTCTCTAGGAAAGAGATGACAATATGACAAATCATTGTCACTTAAAGAAGTCTTCAAAGAACAAGCAGCTAAAAATGCAGAGGGAAAAGTATTATAGAGGCATGTCAGGGAGTTAATAAAAATATTACTTTTTTTGGGAGGGGGTACTTGCTATAGATGTGATATTTATCCTGTCTTTAAAATTAGCTGTGTTCTATTTCCTCATTCTAAATTTACATTCTTTTCTGTTTGCACCTTATTTGATACAAACTTTAGGCCTCACAAAACCTGTACCAGCTTCTGATACCCTATTTTTTCCTGGGTAACAGCATTCAATGTCCTTCAGGGTTATAGCTGGGAAAGAGAAGAAATTTCTATAACCACTTCATGTCCCCAGTGGATTGGGCCATGATGGCTGAGCCCAAGTTTTAAAAATGTTTATGAGATTTGGGATGTTTACCAAACTTGCAAGGCCATATGATTTCGAACAAGCCACTAAACATTTTTGGCTTTGGATTCTTCATCTATAAAGTGAGAGGGTCAGGCAAAACGCTTTCTAGTTTGTTCCCCAGTGCTAATATCCTGTACTTTTCCCACTGAAAATTGAACTCAGCATTAAAAGCAGAGGTAGGGGGCCCTTGGGTGACTCAGTTGGTTGAGCATCTGATTTTGGCTCAGGTCATGATCCTGTGGTTTGTGAGTTTGAACTCCACATCGGGTTGGCTGCAGTCAGAGCAGAGCCCGCTTTGGATCCTCTGTCCCCCTTTCTCTGCCCTCTCCCACTCCTTGAGTATGTGCATACACTCTCTCTCTCAAAAAAAAAAAACGCATTAAAAAAAATTTCAAGCAGAGGTGAAGGGACACTCCAGTAGAAGCTGAGGACTGTTGGTAGCAATAACTAGATCCCTAGAGAATGTCTCCCCTAAACAGCATCCAATTCAACAACTTTTTCCAATACCCCCACCTCAATAAAGGGGCGACCTGCAATTTACACAGCGCACATGCTTTTGCAAAGTCATATTTTTCTGATTTGGAGTACGCAATGGATAAGCTAAATAGGCTTAAGAAAGAAAATCTATCATGAAATTCTCATCCGTAAATGTAAGAAAATGTGACTTTATAAAAGGATTCTTCAAATGGATTCCATCTATGCAAAGATATTCACACCTCATATATAATTTCTTAAAATTCATGTATTCAGATTTATGTTATGTGAAATCACATTAGCAACAGGCAAAAGTGACAAGTAGGAGAGCAAGGTTTGATCTTAGAATGGGGAAGATGGGATAAGATGAAGAGATGTGAGGTCTGGAAGTTGAATATATAGGTTGAATAGAGCCCTACTGTCCCCAAATGGCTGGGTGATACCAAACTGAATGACAGCTCTTAGAACGTGCCTCAGGTGCCATGCTTACTCCTATTTTGGCTACAACATCTGCCGGCATGAGAAATAGAGCCAAGACAATTCCACGCATTACTATAAATGAGCCTGTTTCTACATACTGTGTATAATATGTTCAGAACCTATAGCATTCACATATGTAGCTAACTAGAAGATCCATCCAGTGATGCAGCCAAAAGGCTTCTGCCCAAAGGGCTTACGATCTCCCAGCTCTACTAAACTTCTCTGATTCCTTGCAATTGTTCAACATAACATTCCCCCCCTTCTTCCACTACCATTAGCAAATGCTATGCACTACACCCACGCCGTGCTCCTGCTCACCTTAAAAGACACACTACCTGGGTGCATATGTGATTCTAAGGCAACAATAGCTCTGAGTACACATTTATTAATTCTGCTGTGTCACTGTCTCCCTGGGTCAATATCTGGCATGGGAAGTGCTAACTTGGAGCTGAGGCTGCTTCCACCTTCCTCTTATAGAAAAGCAGGGTCTTCCTGGACTGGGGCAAACACTTGTGCATTTACCATTTCTCTTTTCCTCTGTTTCCGTCTTCCTTCATCAACGGAGGCTGACTCTATTTTTCAAGGATGGATTTAAGCATGTAAGACTTAGATCTTACTTTTTTTTTTTCTCTCCTCCCTGTGCAGAATTTCCTTGTAAAATGAGGAAGTAGTCTGTTTATTTGAGCTCTCATCCCTTTGGCCAGGAGCTGTTCCGTAGAGTGTAGCACATGGATCTGGGAAAAGCCTGAATTCCAACATTGCCTGTCTGTGTGTCTTTGATCAAGTCAGTCAACCACTTTACACCATCATTCCACGATTTGTGAAATGGGGATTAAAAATGTATTTCCCACGGGCACCTGGCTGGCTCAGTCAGTAGAGCATGTGATTCTTGATCTGGGGGTTGTGAGTTGGAGCCCCACATTGGATGTAGATTACTTACAAATAAAATCTTTAAAAAAAAAAGTACTTCCCTGAGGAGTTGTGCGATTAGGTGACATAATGCATGTCAAAGTCTTAGCATGGCTATGGCAGATATGTAGTTAATGGTCAATGAGTATCAGGCAAATTGCTCTTCATGTCTCTTCTACATTCTGTACAACCTTGGGTGTTTTTTTGTTTGTTTGTTTATTTATTTATTTATTAAAAAAATTTTTTTTGGATCCAAGCTTCTGGAGGAGGGGCAAGAAATTGGCTTAGATTTTTATTATTAGCCCTTTGGCATTGTATTATCTGTTTTTTCTTTTTCTTTCTTTCTTTTGAGTTCTCTCTTCTGGACCACTCCCTCCCTCACCTTCTCACCTCACATACACACTCACCTTGATTGTAAGTTCTCGGTGGTCAATAGAGTGCATTCATGTCTTATCCCCAATTCCTGACTTTGAGATATGGTTTGTAGCAAATGTCTGATAAACATCTTTTAAGTGATTTCTTTTCTATATGCTGATCAGATTCTTGTCCTGCTATTTTTATTAGAGTCTACATCCCGAACATTTGCTTATTTTGGCAATGGAGTCTATATTTGTAAGATATTCCTGTAAGACTTTGTCCTAAAACATTTCCCAAAGTACATATGACTTGCAGGACACTAGCCGAGTGGGAGATACTGGGAGAAAAGATGTCTATGGCTGTCTGTATCCCCTCTGGTGCTTTGTGAGGAATGGACACTTACAAAGAATTGTCTGGTTGGGGGGTGGGGTGGGATGGGGAATGAGAGTTTGAGACTTGGAGAGGAATGTTGAGGGTCTTGTGAGGTCTTTGTACCTTTAGCCTTTCCTGCATAGGCAATTTCCAGGGAAACTTTTTTTTTTAAATTTAAAGTGTATTTATCTATTTTGAGAGAGACAGAGACAGAGTATGTGAGCCAGCAATAAGCAGAGAGAAGGGAGGAGAGAGAATTCCAAGCAGCCAAGAGTCAAGACTCTGCGCTGTCATCTCGGAGCCCCACACGGGACTCGAACTCGCGAACCATGAGATCACAACCTGAGCCAAAAACCAAGAGTTGGGTACTTAACCAACTGAGCCACGCAGGTTCTCCATGGGGAAACTTTCTGACCCAATGTCCCTGCCTGGCCCCTTCCACCTATCAGCCATGGGCCCTCATCTTCTCAAGTCACTCTCCTCTGACCTTTGAAGGTGCCAATTTCCACCACACGTTTTTGTACTTCTTCTTTTCCTTCTAATGATGTCAAACAGTGTGATGCCCTCCCCTCCTGTCTTTTCTATCAGTATTCTCTTTCTAAAGCAAATAATTTTTCATTGGCCTCTCCAATCATCTTAAGCTAACACCTAAAATTAAGAGATGTTGGGAAACATTGATCCAGGATAGTGATTCCTTTTTTCCCCAAATTTAAGTAAATGTTTGTTTTAAAAATATTTTTTGATTTACAGAAAAGTTTGTAAAGATAGTACAGAGAGTTCCTATATATACCTCATCTAGTTTCACCTTTTGTTGATATCTTACAGCACTATGCTGGTTCCAAATAAAAAACAAATATTGGTACATTACAATACTATTAATTAAATTGCATAATTTGTGTAGATGTGCTCAGTTTTCCCCTGATTGTGTCATTGCTGTTCCAGAAGCCCATCAAGGATACCACAGGACATTAGTCATTATATCTCCGTAGCCTCTCCTGGTTTGGGACAGTTTCTCAGACTTTTCTTATTTTTGATGAACTTGGAAGTTTTGAGGAGTGTTGGTCACATATTTTGTAGAATGTTAGGCAATTAAAAAAACCCAACAACTTTACTGAGATGTAGTTTACATATCACAGAATTCACCTAGTAAATTGTACATTTTTTTCTTAGTGTATTCACAGCTATTTGCAACTATCCACAGTCAATTTTAGAATAATTGCCTTACCATACCCACATTCTCCCTAGTCCTAAGCAACAACTAATGTACTATCTATCACTATGGATCTGCCTATTCTGGACATTTCATATAAATGGAATCATATATATATGGTCTTCCAGGACTGGATTCTTTCATTTAGTATAATGTTCTTAAGGTTCGCCCATGTCGTAGACTGTATCAATACCTCTATTTTCTGTGGCCAAATAATAGGTCATTGTTTGGCCATGCCATATTTTATTTATTCATTAATCAGTTGATGGACATTTGGGTTGTTTTCACCTCTTGGCTATCATGAAGCATGCTACTATAAATGGTAATGTACAAATTTTTATGTAGACATATGTTTCATTTCTCTTAGCTATGTACCTAGGAGTAGAATTGCTGAGTCATATGGCTACTCTATGTTTAATCATTTGAGAAAGTGCCAGATTGTTTTCCAAAGTGGCCTTTTAAATTCCTACTGGCAGAGTATAAGGATTCCAATTTATCCATATCCTCACTAACACTTGTTATAACCCATCTTTTGGATTATAGCCATCTTAGTAGGTTTTCATGAAATGGTACCTTACTGTGGTTTTGTTTTGTATTTTTGTGAAGACTCATGGTGTTGAGTATCTTTCCATGTGCTTATTGACCATTTGAACATCATTGGAGAGATATCTATTCAAATTCTTTACCTTTGATTTTAAAATTGGGTTGTCTTTGTATTAATGAGTTATAAGAGTTCTTTATATATTCAGGATACAAGTTCCTTATCAGATACATGGTTTGCAAATATTTTCTTCCATTCTGTGGGCTGTTTTTTCACTATCTTTTTTAAAAAAAAATTTTTTTTTTTCAACGTTTATTTATTTTTGGGACAGAGAGAGACAGAGCATGAACGGGGGAGGGGCAGAGGGAGAGGGAGACACAGAATCGGAAATAGGCTCCAGGCTCTGAGCCATCAGCCCAGAGCCTGACGCGGGCTCAAACTCCCGGACCGCGAGATCGTGACCTGGCTGAAGTCGGACGCTTAACTGACTGCGCCACCTAGGCGCTCCGTGTTTTTTCACTATCTTGATAATGTGTTTTGAAGCACAGCTATTCTAAATTTTGGTGAAGTCCAATGTACCTATTGTTGTCATATATAAGAATCCATTACCAAATCCCAAGTAATGCAGGTTTGCTCCTCTATTTTCTTTTAAAATTTTATTATTTTAGTTTTACATTTGGGCCTTTGGTTCTTTTTGTATTAATTTTCATATATGGTATAAGGTAAGGATGCTATTTCAACTTTCTGCATGTGACTATTTAGTTGTCCCATATGTTGAAAAGACTACTCTTTTCCTATTGAATAGTCTTGGCACCTTTATTAAAAGTCTGTTCGGGGCGCCTAAAATAGGGGCGCCTGGGTGGCGCAGTCGGTTAAGCGTCCGACTTCAGCCAGGTCACGATCTCGTGGTCCGGGAGTTCGAGCCCCGGGTCAGGCTCTGGGCTGATGGCTCAGAGCCTGGAGCCTGTTTCCGATTCTGTGTCTCCCTCTCTCTCTGCCCCTCCCCCGTTCATGCTCTGTCTCTCTCTGTCCCAAAAATAAATAAACGTTGAGAAAAAAAAAAATTAAAAGTCTGTTGGTCAGAGACATACGGGTTTATTTCTGGACTCTCACTTTTATTCCATTGGTCTCTATGTCTATCTATATGCCAATATTATACTTTTTTTTAAAACATTTATTTATTTCGAGAGAGACAGAGACAGTGTAAGTGGGGCAGGGGCAGAGAGAGAGGGAGACAGAAGATCCCAAGCAGGCTCTGCACTGTCATCCCAGAGACTGATGCATGGCTTGAACCCATGAAACTGTGAGATCATGACCTGAGCAGAAAACTAGAGTCAAAAGCTTAACTGACTGAGCCATCCACAGGTGCCTGTATCACACTTTTTTGATTACTGTAGCTTTGTAGTAAGTTTTGAGATCAGAGACTGTGAATCCTCCAACCTTTTTTTTTTTTTTAAGTTTATTTATTGATTTTGAGAGAGACAGAGACAGAACAAGTGGGGGAAGGGCAGAAAGAGGGAGGGAGAGAGAATCCCAGGCAGGGTCCCTGCTGCCAGTGCAGACCTTGATGGGGGCTCAAACCCATGAACTGTGAGATCATGACCTGAGCCAAACCAAGAGTTGGATGCTTAACTGACTGAGCCACCCAAGCTCCTGCTCCAAACTTTTTATTTTTTGAGGCTGATTTGACTATTTTGATCTCTTCCAATTTCCTGTGAATTTTAGGATTAGCCTGTCAATTTCTAAGAGAAAGACAGATGGGAGTCTGATGGTATATAAATTACATTGAGAAATGTAGATCAGTTTGGGGTATATTGCCATCTTAGCAATAGTAAGTCTCCCTGTTAATGAATATGGGATGATTTCCCACTTATTTAGATCTTTAACTTATTATAATAATTTTGTGTACTTTTCAGGTTATAAGTTTTTCACTTCTTTTGTTATATTTTTTTACATATTTCATTATTTTCCTTGAGAGAAGCTAAGAGAAGAAAGGCCAAGTATATTTGTATAGGCTTTGTTATAATAATCTTGTTATTTTTTATTTATGAGACTTTGTGTTTGTTCCTGTGAATCAGAGTTATCATCTGAAACTTTCCTTAGTCCCAGACAGTTTTGCTCCCACCCACCTCCTTTGGGCTATTGGGGACAAATATATTACTGTTCTATATGTTGTAGGCTCACCAATACACTACATCCGTATTGTTTTATGCAATTGAGTTTCACATCAGTTAAGAGAAGACAGGACAAGAAATGTGCATTTATGGTATCTTTTATAATTATATAATTACTTTCACCAGTGCTCTTTATTTGCTAGTATGGATTTGAATGACTTGCTTTCAGTACAAAAAATGTCCTTTAGTATTTCTTGTAAGGCAAGTCTGTTAGCAACAAGATGTTTGTTTTGTTTATCTGGGAAAGTCTTTATTTTGCCTTTACTTTTGAAGGGTAGTTTTGCTGGATATAGGATTCTTGTGTGAAAGATTTTTATTTGAATACTCTAAATATGCTAGCCCATACTCTAAATATGCTAGCCCACTGTCCTCTGGCCTCCAAAAAATCTTTTGAGAACTCACCTCTTCATCTTAATGGAGTTTCCTTATAAATGATGTGTCATTTTTCTCTCATTGATTTCAAGATTTCTTTGTCTAGCTTGCAGCATTTTTACTCTTTGTGGCCCTCTTTGTGTTTATCCTAGGAGTTCATTTTGCTTTCTGGAAGTACAGATTACCTATTTTTTTCTGCTCTTTTTCTCTCCTCCACTTCTGGGACTCCCATTATGCATATGTTGGTGCAGTTAATGGTATCCCACATTTCTCTGATGCTGTTTTTCTTTCTTCTTTTTTTCTATTTTCTTCAGATTCCTTAAACTCTATCAATTCATCCTTAAGTCTGCTCATTCTTCTGCCAGTTCAAATCTGCTGTTGAACCCCTCTAGTGAATTCTTCATTTCAGTTATTATACTTAACAACTCCAGAATTTTCATTTGATTATTTTTTTAAAAAATTATTTCTATCTTTTTATTGATCTTCTCTATCTGGAGCAACATTGTCAGGATACCGACTTTTACCTATTTAACCATGGTTTCCTTGTTTTTTGAGCATATTTATAATGGCTACTTTAAAGTCTTTGTTAAATCCAGCATCTGGTTACTCTCAGTCAGTTTCTGTTGACTGTTTTGTACAAAGCACTAAAGGTCATACTTTATTATTTCTTTGCATGTATCGTAAGTTTTTATTAGAAAGCGGCCATTAGACAACGTAGTGTCGCAATTGTAAGTGCTAATCTCTCCAGGGATTGTTATTTTTATTTGCTTGTTTCTTGTTTGGTGACTGGCTGGATAATTTTGGTGAAATCTATTTCCCTTCACCATCTGACCCCTCCCACAGTGTTAGGTCTCTGATGCTGCTCTTCAGGGGTGCAGTGCTCACCATCACCCTGGGATGACTGTGGTTTTGGCTGGGCTCTCTTGGACTCTCTTTTCCTGACTACACTTAGCTATTAAATTCAATTAATTGCTGGCTGATTGCTCTGTTGTTTTCAACAATGCCCTGAGGCATAAATCGCTTCACAGACTAATCCAATCAAATTCAGGCTCCTTTGAAGGGAAAATTCTGAGGTCAGGTGTTTGCAATTTGTTCTTACCCCAGGAGGGTAAGATGGCTCTTTCACCCATTTCTCTATAGCCAACTAGATGTCCTGCAGTTTACTCTCCATCTCCAATGACTCTATTAATCTTCTTCCAACTGCCTTTTGCCATAACTTCCACTATTTTGAGAGCACCCTTAGGCTTGAATTTCTTCACATTCTATTGCAAATGTCTGTTTCTTTGGGGAGGGATCTGGAGCTCTCTAGGAGCTACTACTTCCCCTGGGCAAATTCTGTGAGCCACAGTTCTAGTGTCAGAGGCAGGGATAATGGTGTGCTCCTTTCTGAGTATTTAGAAGCTGAATGCTTGGTGCGTGGGAAGGGTAGCAGTCCCAGGTCTCCGTAGCTTGCCTCTCTTGGCATGGAACCGAGTCAAACAAATATAATTGGGGACATAGTATTCTCAGCAGCCTTGCGACCGAGGTAGAGGCTCTGTGGCATGAGTGGGGGTCTGGGTAGAAGAAGGGTGCTCACACCTGTTGGCCACATTCATCTGATACTTCCTCAACATAACTAGGGGAAGGGGAGAAATACTAACATCCTGCCAGTCCCAGGGAAACAGCCGCTGACTGGTTGCTGGAAGGAGAAGGTCTCCTGGGTTCTTGGCCACAGCAGGTTGGAGTGGAGTCTACCTCAGTGAGCTGGGAGATGGGAGGAAGGCTGTGGGTCTTGGTTCAAATCTGCTACTTCTTATAGTTCTTGTGGAGATTCAATAGATTTTTGTGAATGAATTTTACTACCTTTGCTGTTTACCAGAAGAAATATTTCCACAAACTTTAAATCGCCTTTAAAAAAAAATAATTTAAGCAGTTTTGCCTGAGGAGTGGGTCTGCACGGCTCTTCATGCTGTCATGCCCAAAGTGGTATTCCTCACCTCTAGGGAGTGATTCTCTAGGGAGTGATATCAGACTGCCACTGCCCTGTTAGGCAACAGGGAGAATAACCTGTGTGTGAGCCATGAGTATTAGTGTAACATCTCCCATGGCTGTGTTGGGATGGAAAGAAGGCTAAAAGTGTCTGGGGTTCTTTCCTGCAATCGGGAAGGTACTTGCAGAGAGAAACAGATATGCTGCTTGTGGTAAATGGCCATTGATTCTAAGTAGATGAAGAACATACTTTTTTTTTTTTTTTTAAGTTAATTTAAAGTTATGTGGGGAATTAAGAGCACTGCTTGGGTCTGCTTCTTGGCTTTACCTCTTCTTTGCCATCTTTGGTAAGATATTTAGCCTTCTGCACTGCTGTAAAGGGGGATACATAATAGTCTCCACTTTAATGAATGTCAGCCATCACACAGGTCCTACACACAGTAGGCTTTTGAGTTTTGTTAGATAAATGGTATCGTCTAATGATAAACATGGAATATCAGTTTTCAAAGAAATAATAAATAATGTATCCAATTATGATTAGTGTAGTTAAGTGTTTCTGGGGTGATTCAGAAAGCACTTAAGCATTTTACAGGAACCCAGCATTGTGCGTCTGAGAGGAAACAAATGAGGGAGGTGGGTTGACTCCAATCTGGCCCAGTGACTTCCCCCAGAAGTTAGTTTCGTGATGACCCCTTAAAATCTGCTTAGCTTGCTTACCCTTTTTCTCTCTTCTAAAACAAAAATGCCAAATGTATGCAGAAGAAAACTCTATTGTTTGCATGCTTTGTATGTGGCGTCGTGTTGTGTTACACACACAACAACAGGTATCAGGGCGTTTTCTGAGTGGTTAGATTAGGAAACATGTGGTGCTTTGTATCAGCGTCACCAATACTGCCCCCTCCCAAGTCTCACTCACTATGTTGCCAAGAAGCAGCCCCACAGAGCCACTTCAGTGAAGGAAAGCTTACTCTTACTCCTTCTGTGATCATTATAAATTCATCATTTCCAGCTGCTCTTGAACTCATTTCTACCTTTCTTTTTTGTGCTTTACAAATTGTGTAGCTTGGGGGTGGAAAGGGGATAACTTTAGTAGGGAAGCTATTGCCAAAAACATAAAATGAAAGAACCACTTTTCTTTGTTTCAAATCCACCATCTCAGAGGATTTCTTTCTTTCTTTTAAATTACATCTCCTAATTAGGTCATGCCACTGGAGGTGACCTACATTTCAGAAGCCAACAAGCAACAACAGAGAAGAGAAGCAGGGAAATGGGTGGGAGACAAAAAAGAATGACTTCAAAATGGCTTCAAGTGCAGCTTTTCTCAAGTGATTTGCTTGTGACTGAAGTTACCATAAACTTGATCTTTAAATGAGAGATATGCTTGTTGGCTCAATTTAACATTCTAAAAGCTTATCTGTTGGGGTACACTGTATGGGGATAAAATCGTTCGGCACGGTTGGAGATACAAAGAAACCTAAGAAACGATACCAGCCCTCAAAAAGTTTGCAAGCTAGTTGAGAAGTATTTTCCTAAGAAGAGGTAAGAAATATGTTCTAGTATATGATAATAAGAGTTGTATTATTTATCTCTTGCTGCTGAAAAAAATTGCCCCATCACCTAGTGGTCTAAAACAAGAGATATTTATTTATCTCATACAGTTTTGGTGGCTTTGGAATCCAGAAATAGATTAGGTAGGTGGTTCTGGTTCAAGGACCCTTACAAGGTTATAGTCAAGATCTCAGCCAGGGCTACAGTCATCTGAAGGTTTGACTTGGGTTGGGGATATGGTTCCAAGTTGGCTCACTCTCATAAATGGGGAGTTTGTGATGACTGTTACCATGTGTACTTCTCCATAGGGTTTCCTGAGTGTTCTAATGACATGGCACCTGGCTCCTCCAAGAGTGAATGGTCCAAGAGAGCAAGGCAGATGCTGCAGTCTTTTACAGCCCAGCCTGAGAAACCATACATTTCCATCAGATGTTATTGGTAACGCAGATTAGCCCTCTCAGTATGGGAGAGAGGGCTACACAAGGGTATTAATACCATGGGGTGGGCAGCACTATGGGGAGGCTGGCTACCACAGGGGTGAGATGATTTGCTTAGAATTTAGGAGCTATAGAATTTGAGAAGGAAAAGAGGGTGACCAAGGATAGGAGTGGGGTATTAGTTTCTGAGGGCTGCCGTAACAAGTTACTACAAACTGAGCAATTTAAAATGACAGACGTCTGTTTTGTCATAGTTCGGGAGACTAGACATCCAAAATTGCAGCGTTCACTCCGAAAGCTCTAGGGGAGAATCTTTCCTGGCTTCTGATGAACGCATCCTTGTGTCCATCTTCACATGGCATTCTTCTTCCTGTGTGTCTCTGTGTCTTCACAAGACCTTCTTATAAGGATGCCAGGCATTGGACTTAGTGCCCACCCTAGTCGAGTATCATTTCATCTTAACTAATTACATCTGCAAAGACCCTGTTTACAAATAAGGTCATTCACAGATACCAGGGGTTAGCACTTCAACATATATTTTTGAAGAACACAATTCAACCCACGACATGTGATCAGGAAAAGGAGTCATGAGGAAACAGAATGGCACTTTCGTGTGTGGTTAAGATTTGGATGGAAAAAAAGAAACATTCTAGGTGAGCGAGGGTGTGATTGCAAAAGAAGATGAAAGAGGAGAAGTGGAAGAGGAAGGTAAGAAACCATGAGTTTTATTCAATAAAATCAAACACAAGTAGGTCAGTCTGACTAGAGAAGAGTTTTTATATGAGGAAGGTGGGACTTTAGTTTCAAAAATTAGCGTATGGATATATTGTGGAAGGTCTTACAAGATATGGTAAGAAGTTTGAACTTTACCTTGTGGGCAGTGATGATTTAAGGTTTTTCTTTTTTCCCCTCTCCTCCCATTCTTCCTTTCTTCCTTTCTTTCTCCTTCTCCCCCTTTGTTCCTTCCTTCCTTCCTTCCTTCCTTCCTTTCTTCCCTTTCAGAAGACTATAACTGCATTTCTTTATTATTATATTAATTGAGGAACAACCTACACATATAAGAGTGCACAAACCTCAGTAAATGTTTCTTAACACACATGCACACATATACATCCATGTAAATATCTCCAAGATTCAACTATAGAATAATTCCAGCATCCCAGAAGGTGCTCTTTGTGCCTCTACCCAAGCCACTATTATATCTGTCGTCTGTTCTGAAATTTCATTTAAGTGGAATCATCCTGTATATACTCTTTTATGTCTAGTTCCTTTGTTCATTATTACCTGTGAGATTTAGCCACACTGTTGTGTGTAGCAATAATTGATTCTTTTTATTGCTCTATAGTAACCCATTGTATGAATACATCATATTTTATTTATACTTCCTACTCTTGATGAACACACTTAAGACTTTTTAAAGTATGGAATGGCTCGATGAAAAGAAAAACTGTGGCACATGTTGTTAGATAAACGAATACACTGCTGGAGGGTTGAATGGATATAGCAAAGTCTCTACAATCTTAGGATACACAGGCATCACATGGGGGAAGCTTATTAAAAATTCAGATCCCTGAGAACCAACACCAGATATTTTAAGATAGAAGTCTGGGGTCTGGGAATTCTGCATTTTTCATAAGCTCACTTGGTGATTTTCTTGGAGGTAATCTCTGGGCCACCTTTTGAGAAACACTGAGGAAGAGTCTGGAATTTAGGAGATGGAAACTGAACAGTCAAATTATTATTATTTTTTAAAACTGATGTGTCTTAATGATCACTGGAACTAGGATGTTGGCCCTGGGAATGGAAAGGAAGGGATGGCTATGAGATGGAAAAGACAGAAGGAAGACTCAATAGGCATTGCTGACACACTGCCAGTGAGGAGTGAGCGAAACAGATGAGTCTAAAATGACTGAAGTGTCACGCCAGGATGACTGAAAACAAGGTGATGTCATTTACAGAAATAGGAAAGTCAAGCTAAAGAACTCATTTTATGGAGCTGATCCGTTCAGGGCAGCCCTGTTGCTTGAGAAAATGACGTGGGCCTGTGAGGACATTTTGATGGGAACTGAGGAAGCGGTGTTGAGGGCCACTGTTATTTTCTGATCAGCCTGCTGCCATCTTGCTGAGTTTAATGGTAGTCAAGGTCTTAAAATGACAATTTTTGGTGCTACTCCTCACAGTCCTTCTGTTCCACTCTCTGCTGCTAATCACACCAACCCAGAAAAGAAGCCAGGTATAATTTTGCTCCAAAGTTTCCAGGCAGATATGAGGCTTCTTTTGGTATTTGTTAGAGATCATTTTGAATCTTCTTCTAGCTTAAAAACACAAAGATTTAAAATTTTTGTTTAACTGTAAGCAAAGTATATCTGGTTGTTCTTTAACGGTCTTGCTTTTGCTTCCAGTTATTTCATGGAACCACTGGTTGCACATATTCCTTCCCATACAGGGTTGAGAGCCCCCTTCTCCTACCTAGCTTCTTCTTAGGGACATATGAAGCCAATTCCATTAGCCTTTCTGCATGGGTCCAATTTTCCAAACTTTTAACATTTTTTGTGCCTCTCATCTGGAAATAGGTGATTACATGCTTGACTAAGAGAAACGTTTGTTTTCGCAGTACAGTGTTGGCATTACTGAAAGTGCTGGAGGAATGTAATCTACAGGGTAGCTCACTGTCACCATGGATGCATTGCCTAAAACATGTGGCTGTAAAATCACCCTTTTGGGGCGAAATTTAATGTTACTTTCCCCTTTGCTCGAGTTCCAGTCTCAGCAATACTTTCCGTTTCTCATTGACCTTCTCTGAGCTCTCACTTCCAACACTTTAATTGTGAAGTATGTTCCTCTTTCTAAGTTGTTAATGGTGGCAACTATCCTTCCTCCCCTGTAAAAAAAAAAACATGGTAAAAATATGTATTAAAATGGCTTTTTATCATCATGTGGCAATTATCACTTCCTCAAAACCTGGATTTATATAATTGGGAATTTGTAATGTCACTTTAAGTCAAGGAAAGGGAAAATACTCTGGCAGGAGTCTGGGTAGCAGCTAGAGGCCAATAATTCAAAATGAAAGGATACAAGAGTGACCCAGCTTCTCCTTAACTCAGGAGGTTTATATGCCCCACCCCACCTCTTATAGAAGGCAGGACTCAATCCTCCTAGAGGAGCTGGGCGGAGCTTATAGGAGGAGATGGGAAGGGAGGGCACAGCAAGCAAGGGTAGCCTTCAAGTTCATAGAATCACTTAGGTTTGTCAATTGTCAAAGCAACATACAGGCATCCTTTTTAAATTTTTTTTAATGTTTACTTATTTTTGAGAGAGAGACAGAGCACAAGTGAGGGAGGGGCAGAGAAAGAGGGAGACACAGAATCTGAAGCAGGCTCCAGGCTCCCAGCTGTCAGCACAGAGCCCAATGTGGGACTTGAACTCACCAATCACGAGATCATGACTGATCACCGACTGAGCCACCCAGGCACTCCCTGCCCTCCCCGCCCTCCCCTCCCCCCCTTTTTTTAGGCATTCTTTATCTTGCTCCTCTGAGTATTTGAAGAACGATAAGGGCAGTTTCGGTTGGCTGGCAAAGTATTTGCAGCCCAGAGAGGTTAAATTATCAGTGAAGATGACATTGCAAGTAAGTGATGGGGTTAGAAGAACTGAAGATTACAGATCTAGTGTGTTCTTGCCAGAAACCAGAGGGCCATGATCAGGGTGATGGCAGGCTTGATAAAGATGTTTCTCATTGGCATAGCATGGATACATGCCAGAGAGGCAAGAGAATCTTGTCTTTCTTCACAACCATCAGCATTTCTCGCCTCCACTTCTGGAAAGCACTCCATACCCATTTCTCAGGAAAGTAAGATAGTTTATATAGGATATAAAGAGACAGCAGAGCCAGAGTTGGGGATGGCCTTCACTTCTCCTGCCTATTCTTGCTGGATGACGGGCTATTTATCTCTTGACTCTTCTGGTTGTCCATTTTCATATTGGTGTTTGCCACCCAATCCCAATGTCAGCATTGGGCTTTGTTTCCCCATTTGTGAACTTCCCTGTCTTGATGACTTAGGAGATTCTGGGTTCCAGACAGAGCAATGGCCTGGGCAAAGACAGCAGAGCTCCATGTTCCTTTCCCCAAGTGGAATCAGACCAGGATGCATTAGCTTTTATGCATTTTTTGAAGAAAGTTCAGACCAAGTGAGAAAGTTCCACTTTAAAAAAAAAAAAATCTTAAATGTTTATCTATTTTTGAGAGAGAGAGAGAGAGAGAGAGAGAGAGAGAGAGAGAGAGACAGAGCCTGAGCAGGGGAGGGGCAGAGAGAGAGGGAGACATAGAATCTGAAGCAGGCTCCAGGCTCTGAGCCGTCAGCACAGAGCCCGACATGGGGCTCCCACCCATGAACCTATGAGATTATGACCTGAGCCCAAGTCGGACGGTCAACCGACTAAACCACCCAGGAGTCCTGAAAAGGCTCCACTTCTTAATTCTGGCAGCAGAACAATGATCTTGCTTTTACAACATCCTCTCAACTCTGAGTTATGCTCAGAGGTCGGTGCAGAAGGTGCTCTTTCCCATCTGGACAGTGAGGCTGTCCTCACTTTTGGCAAATGTTCATCTAACTAGAACCATGGACATCCCCTCCGAGGAATCCCTGGCTCTGTGTGACTGGGTCATGGCTAGAGGATATTTGGCTCAGAGAGACCATGAGCTTCCCCCTTCTTTGAGTGATCTTTTGTTTACCAACAGTAGGAGAAGATGAGGACTCTTCTCATGATTATGAGTGCCCATTTCCTTGAGGCTCTGAAAAATACAGAGAGCTCCACTCCCTTGTTCCCCTACTTGAACCCTATGTAGCACTTTGGGTCAGCTGTGCTTGGGAGAGAGCTATCTTAGCTGTATTATATATATTTTTTTAAGTAAGATTTTTATTGAAGTATAACTTACATACAGAAAAGTGCAGAAACCCTAAGTGTATAGCTGGATGAATTTTCACAAAGTGAAACTAAACTGTTTAAGCAGCCTACAGATGACAAAATAGAAGATACCAGGTTCTCTAGAAGATCCCTCATAACCTATCCCCCCAACCCTGTCTCTTTCCCCCAAGGGTTACCGCTATCCTGACCTCAAACGCCATAGGTTATTTTTGCTTATTTTATTTTTTGTTTTGTTTTACTTTAAATGCTTATTTTTGAAAGAGAGAGAGAGCGCGCAAGTAGGGGAGGGGCAGAGAGAGAGAGAGGGAGACAGAGAATCCCAAGCAGGCTCCGTGATGTTAGCACAGAGCCCAACGCAGGGCTGGAACTCATGAACTGTAGAGATCCTGACCTGTGCTGAAATCAAGAGTCAGACGTTCAACTGACTGAACTACCCAGATGCCCCTATTTTTGCTTCTTTTAAAACCTCCCAGAAATGAAATAATACACCGTTCCTTGCATGCATGGCTACTTTTGCCCAACATTATGGCTGTGACATTCACTCATGTTGCAAGGTGAATAATAATTCATGCACTATAATTTCTGCTTTGTATTCCATTGTCAGTATATAGCACAATTTATTTGCCTAGTTCACTGTTCATGGGTATTTGGGTGATTTTAACTTTGGAGTTTAGTTCTCTTTCAATGTGCCTCTGCCTGTGTATACAGGGTATACACAGGTGTCACATAAATGTGTGTATAACATTCTTCGCAGAAATACAGCAGCCAGAAAGCATTGATTGAGGGGCTTATGCATGATATCAAATATTCTTTCAGATATTCCCACTGTTCTGTGAGTGTACTTGAGCTCATCAAATTAGTTATGCCAAGTTTGGGTTTGGAGAAAATGGCTTCTGCAGATATAAGACATATAAATATACTTACTACAAAAATCTGCTCCTTATATGTGGATATTTTGATGCTTTGTGATTTTCAGCTGTGCATTAAGTATGTGTATTTAGAAAAACGTTGAATTGCATACAAAACCAATCTGAAATACTCATAGAGAATTTGAGCACAGAATACTTTCTGAGGGCTGGTACAGGAGACATTTTTACCTAAATTATACTTCTTATCCATCTTAGTTGGGGGGTCTTGCTAAAGTATATTCTCTTTTTTACATTGCGTAATTTTATAAGATTAAGCATTTGCTTCCCAAAGCAAAGAGAAACATCTTTTGGAAAAGGCACCACTAGATATAATGTATATGACTTGTGTGTTTATCGAGCATGAGATTTTTTACCTTTCATATTTTCTGCCATTAGGGATGACAGAATTAGTTCATCTTTCTTCTCGGTATACGTGAAAATAAAACTATTGAAATTTCTAACTAGATTAATAAGTACTCTTTTTTTTTTTAATGTTTATTTTTGAGACAGAGAGAGACAGAGCATGAATGGGGGAGGGGCAGAGAGAGAGGGAGACACAGAATCGGAAGCAGGCTCCAGGCTCTGAGCCATCAGCCCAGAGCCCGACGCGGGGCTCGAACTCACGAACGTGAGATCGTGACCTGAGCTGAAGTCGGACGCTCAACCGACTGAGCCACCCAGGCGCCCCCCCCCCCTTTTTTTTTTAATGTTTATTTATTTTTGAGACAGAGAGAGACAGAGCATGAATGGGGGAGGGGCAGAGAAATAAGTACTCTTTCCTGACCCTGCTTAACTTCTAAAAAGTTCTCAATTACGTTTTCCAGGAGCACATAAGCAGCTGTGATAAATTATCCTATACACCAACCAGAAGATGAGCATAATTCTTCCCAGGACAAAACGAGGCAGGCAGTGAAATTACCAAGAATACGTTTCTCCCTAAAATGACAAGTACTTTAATGGATTCGAAATATGTGAACAAACATTTGGAGAATAGTTTTGTGTATTTGTTTTGAGTAAAAGCGTGTTTACAAGAGTCACCAATGAACTACTAATGTAGTAATTAATTTACTACGCAGCTCTAGTTGGGAAAGTGGCTTGAAATTGTAAAGATGTCTTATAAAGAATGATTTAATTGAACGATTTAACATTGAGTATTATCCCCTTTAAAACTCGAATTTATGGAAAACCCTTCTGTGTTGTCACCACGTGCCTAGCATGGTAATTTAGTAAGGAAAGGATCATCTTGAGGGGAGAACCAGACCCCTCCCCTTGGGAAGGACAGGTAGAGGAAAACACTCTACCTTGTCACTGCTGATCCCCTTTGCCTGCAAGTAGCCCTTCTTAAGGATTGTCCTCGCCCATCGATCCCCACCTCCTATGAGAAACTGAAAAGGTGGCTTGGAGAATGGAGGCACATGTGCATGTGATTTCCTTCCACCTGGGCCCCCGTGGAGTCAAGGGTGAGGGCCATTTATGAATGTATGTTTCCATTTGTGTCGATGACCAGCTCTTAGACTGAAAATTCAAGTGGAAAAATCGTGATGACTTCCATTTTCTTGGATTAGTCAAATAACGGGCGATGTGCAGCCTGAGTTCTCTTTACCACTGACCATGACCATGGACGAGTCACTTAGTTGGCTTGAGTTTGGAAATGGGGATGACCACTCCTCACTTCATTGCCTTGGGAAGCTCCAACAAATATCACTGGAAAGCTCTTTATAAGAGTAAATCATTATGATTTATATTATACTTCAGTGAAAAGTAGATTTTTTTTTTCCCCGGCACGAATTGTGCCAATCCTTCTGGCTTGCTCGCCTCAAGTCCTCCATTCAGTTTGTGGAGTGTCGATTTAGCCTATTTGTATTCTGATATTTTGCCTGTTTCTGGAATGGTAAAGATTGTGTTTTCTGTGGATTATACACGGTTCTTATCCAAACACTGTAGAAAAGCTTCATGTATTTTTAAGTAAATAATAACAAAAAATTACTCTTTTAATGAGCCAACACATGGTCTTTATGTGCCTACCTTGGATTCAGCTTTGTAAGCTTTCTTGCTTTCTTTCTTTCTTTCTTTCTTTCTTTTAGAAGCAACAACAGAGTAAGAGAAAGGCTTCACAGTTTTGCTTCTATAAAGTATAATAGGAATCTCACCTGGCCTCCAGCCAAAGGATGTAGTTAGGTGTAAATTAAGAGTAAAATAGCTAGTCTGTGTTTGATCCCATTCAGGTTCTCTTCTCTGGCTTCAAAAAGATGTATGTGGGTGCAAGGAGAAAGACTTTGTAGGACTTGTCAATATTTTTTCCCTAAGGTTCTCATGTGCTGTATGTGATTCCCATGTGATTCCAGTTGATTCTCCCCAGAGGACTTGCCCCGCAATGTTTAGAGTCCTGGCCTGGGTTCTCACAAGGTTGGAAGGACCCGTATGCAGCTGGAAGCTCACGCTTTCAGCTTGGGTAGGAACGGTTGCTGCCGGGATGTGACTGTGGTTGCAGTTCCCCCTCACGTCTGGCGAGAGGAGGGTGTCTTAATCCACTTACAAGGCTGTGTGGTGTTTCTCCCAGGACAGGAGCAAGGTGGCCAACCTGGAGCCACCTTGAGGGTTGTTCTGAGCATTCAGTGAGGTAACACCTATAGAGTGATCGGTGCACGGTCCGGGCTAAGATTAGCTTTTTAAGCTGTTACTGCCTGCTGCCTGTTTTTGCCTGCAACTCCAAGTTAAGATGCCCTCCTAGAGCAACACTGGCCTCTCTCCTGAAGCTGCGGGGGGCTCCACTGGGGAGTCCCCGGGGAGGGATAAATCACCCCCTTCCCCCACCAAGATTGCAAGATCCCGTATCTGCCTTATTTCTGCTCTTCCAGACCCATCCTCCAACTCTGTCGGCGGATCCACTTTTGTGAGCAGATGGGTAGTTTCCAAGAGGCATGTGTGATAATCTCCTGTAGAAACCAGCAGCCCCATTCTTTGATGGGATGCCTGGGAGCATAGTTTAAAGATAAACAACAACAATTACCATCATTATAGCAATAAATACTGGTTCGCCTGGATTGGGTTCTTTCTTATACTTATGACCAGGGGAAGCAGGTGAAAGAAAGAAGGCAAACCTTTGCTTTAGCCTCTCCTATGTGGGGGACCAGGGGACCCTTTCCCAACTGAAAGGAGCGGTGCTACTTGGTCCTGGGTGAGACACGGTGTGACGGTAACATGCCCCCAAATTCATAAATGTTGGGGGAAGTTGACAGCTGGTATTTTAAGGGGAGCTGATTTAGTAGCTAATTTTATTTATCTTGCTTCCTTTGCCAAGATCAGCTGCTTCTTTGCCCTGTGCCATTAAGTCCCAGGGGGTCCATAGGCAGCAATTTACAAATCTTCCCTTCCCGTGGCTAGGGTTGTCTCCACCACCATGGATTTTTCATAGAGAAAATAGAGAATCTGGAAGCCATATAACCAGCGTCATCTTTAATGTTTCATCAAAAGCTGTCCTATATGAGTATTTATTTATATTTAGCCCTCAGTGAAAGGCCCCCAGGAGGCCGCAGCCTGAGCAGAGTTGGTTCAATACCTGCAAAGGAATTTAAATAGGCTTACTAGTGGAGAAACCTACCTACATGAAGACAGACAGTGAAGCTTGTTTCTGGTTGACCTTGGGACAAAGACGGGCTGGAAACCACTCAACGGTCGATAACACAGCCTCTCAGCAGGTACACAAGGCGTTGTGAGTGTGGCTATACATGAACTGGGCCAGAGGTGGAGGTAAGCAGGCAACGTTCTCACGCAGTCTCCAGGGTTGTATTGGAAAGAAGTGTTTTGTTACGGATTTTAAACACCAACATTTCAGACGTTTTTGACAATCTGGTTTAAATAAAATAATAACAGAAGAATATGAAAATGATATTGCGAGAGATTAACAGCTGTATAATGGATATCCTGCTGCATAGCATTTATGAATAATGCACCATTATCTATTATCTTTAAATCTATGCGGGATTAACAGCTTTGCAGATGATTTAGCATCCAAGATTTGCGGGATCAAATCAATACATATATGTTTTGATAATCAATGAGAAGCAATTCATTAAAAACGAACATTTCGCCAACTTTGGCTAAACTCAGAAAGCGTCCTTATTCTCCAGCGGGGCTGGTTGATTTCCTGAAGCGGAGCTCCCGCACTGGCATTTTAGGGTGTGCCTTCATGATCCATGTCAATGTTGGGGAAAAGAAGAAAAAGAAAGAGAGAAAGAAAGAAAAAACCCTCCAGATCTGAGCAGGGAAAAAGTGAAAAACCTTCTCCGGGAGTTTCAGCCTAAAGGAACAGAGCTTTCTCTTGTCCTTGTTGCTGCTGCGTCTCCTGGCACCGCGGGCTGGACAATGATTGGTTTCCTTTGATAAAAAGTCCTAGGGAAAAAGAACAGCTGAGTCAGAGAAGGCCACCAGGCGGTGTGACCTAGTGGTGTGGTCTTGGGCAGCGCTGGAGAGGTACAAAGGAAGAAACCCCTGCTTCCTGCTGTACCGAGGGAAAGCAGCTGGCCTGCAAAAGGTGCCTCCCGCTCCTCTCACATCTGGAATGATGGCTCTTTCTCTCCATTCCAACGTGGACAGCAGGACACTAGCTTCGCCTGGTGATGGCACGGGAGTAAGGAGAGATCCCCCGGCCCCACATCCCGTTCTGTGCCTCTTTGTCCTTCTTGCCAAGGTGACACTACCCCCTAATTTCAGACAGTTGCTCTGTCTTCCTCCCCTTCCACCTTTCCCTCCCTTTCTCGTTCTCTGTAATGCTGTGCTTTTGGCAAATATAACAAGTACACAGTCCATTTGCAGCCAGAACGCATAGAGTTTATGTGCATGTTGATTGTTTCTGATGAGTGGATTGAAACCTCAGCTTCTCAGTGCCCTTGAGCAAAAAGCTGAGCACGTGGTATGTTTCCACATTACAGATTGTCGCACTAGCTAATTCCTAGGTTGCAGGATATTGTCATAATATTGGATTCCGGGGGTGTAGCTTAATTCACTCTCCTTCATAACCATCGCGCACACTGTTCTGACCGTGTCACAGCTTCTTGTTTAGACCGATGGCTAGTTTCACAGGGGTTAGAAGCTTGTGTTTGGGAAATGTGTTTTGCATCGATTAAAATTTCTTAAAGGACACGCTGCAATTGAATGACAGGCTATTTTTAAATTATTTACAAGCTCGACATTTTACTCAAAGCAAATTGTCAACTAAATCTGGTTATCATTTTATCTGCTGGCCCACTCCCCCCGGGCATACCAACCATGGAAAAGATTATCCCCTCAATGTATTGCCTTAGCAATTCAGTGACACCTTCTTGGCACGCCCCTCCTAGTACTGAAGGGTGATAGGGAGTCATTGATGAGCTTCGGGGGGCAATTTGTTTTCAGAATTCCCCCGAACACAAATTTTGCCGTTGCATTATTCAAGAAGGTCCTGATGCGAGGGTTTTCCTGAGTTTGATTTTCAGCATAGTTCACTCTACTATCAAAAAATTAGAAATCACTTTTCCATGTACCTTTTGTCCGTGTTGTTAAGAACAAGAGTTGACACTCTTTCCTTTTTGCTCTTTTATTGTGTTCCTAATTACCATCGTAGCGTCATCAATACAGTTCCAAGCTCTCCTTCAACTCACTTTTACACTTCTGTTCCTTCTGCCGAGGGCATACTGCCCACTGATCTTTGCTTGGCTCTGTCCTTATTGTCATTCAGGTCTTAGTTCAAGTATCACCTCCTCTGGGGATCTTCCCGGACCAACCTATATAGTGTCCCCAACACCTTTCTAGTTGCTACCGTTACCATAGTACCTACTCTATGCCATTCATCACTACCTAACGTACTCCTAGTGACTAATTTACATGATTAGGGTTTGCTTTTCTCAACAGAAGGTAAGCTCCATGAAAGCAAGGTTCTCATTTTTCTCCTTTACTACTGTTTCGTGGTGCCTATACCAGTGCCTGGGATCCAGGTTTACTTATTTATTTTGAGAGAGAGAGAGAGAGAGAGAGAGAGAGATTGAGAATCTGTCAGTGCAGAGTCTGACGCAGGGCTCGAACTCACGAACCGAGATATCATGACCTGAGCCAAAATCAAGAGTTCGAAGCTTAACCAACTGAGTCCTCCAGGTGCCCCAGACATCCAGTTCTCTTAGAGCAGTGCTTCTCAGCTGGGGCAGGTTAGCCCCGGAGGACATCTGGCAACGTCTGGAGACATTTTTGGGTGTCATAAGTCAGAGGGAAGGGAATGGTGTCACTAGTATTTTGTGAGTAGAGGCCAGGGATGCTGCTGAACATCTTGTAACACACACGACAATCTTTCACAGCAGTGAGTTATGCAGCCCCAATGTCGATAGCGCTGAGGTTGAGAAATTCTGCTGTATACAGCAGCAATGAGACTTCTCCTTTCTAATTGAGAATGAATGAGATAAGATCGGTAGAGGGTTGGGTTTTTCAGATTTCTTAATACAGAATTACCATTTGGCATTTTTTTTTTCAACCAAAGTTTTTTAAAGTTTCCAAATAAAAGCAGCTTTACTATTTTTTGATTATAGAAATAGTACATGTTTATTGTAAAAGAATTCAGGTAAAACACAAAGGTATTAAAAAGAAAGGAAAAGTCATTCATGACTCTAACACTTGGAGATAAATATAGGAGCATATTGGTGTGTATTTTGCAAGACTTTTTCTCTATGTGTACACACATCCAGTTTACATACGTTTTTGACAAAAGTGGAATAAAGTATTTAATACATACTATTTTGTAACTTGCTTTATCCATCTAACAATATTTTGTGGGCATCTGATAAGTCTGTAACTGTGAAGCTACATTATAATTCCTAAAGATTTGATAATATTTTGTTGAATGTGTTGTCTAATCTCCCATTGATGAGTTTCTGATGTTTTAATGTTATAACAACCTTCCAGTGAACCTCCTCGTTCATTCATTCTCTGTTCATGCTCAATTATTTCCTTAGGATGAATTAGTAGAATAGGATTGCTGGGACAAAGGAAATGGGATACATGTTGCCAAGGTGCTTGCCTGAAGGTTTGCCCAGTCACTAATGGGAACCAAATAATTAGAAATCTCAGTATGCTAGAATTCTCCGGGTCACCTCACTTTCAGATGAGACATGCAATTCACAAAAAATCATGTTAGCCTTTTAATTGTTTTCTTTTATGCCCTAATATCAGAAAAATTCATTTCTATGTCCTCCACTCATTTAAATCTGATTCCAGAAAAAAAATTATTTCAGAGAAGGGAAAGGAACATTCACTGAATTCTGCTATGAGCCATGAGCTATATACTAGGAACTTCCATTCTCCTAACAATCTGAGTGCACGCAGGTGGGAACACCGAGGATCAGATGCTTTCCCTCAAGACCACAAACCTTATAGCTGATAGAATCCGAATCTGAATGCAGTCCTCACCTTGAAGAAGTATAGAATCTACCATCAGGCAAAATGTTCCAGGAGCACTTTCTTTATCAATGTCGTGTTTGGTAAGATTCACGTTCAACTTATGATCCTGAGGATCCTAAGATTTTATACCTATAAAGAAACAATCAGCTGCATTCAGGGTATTATATTTACCAAAGCAAGAAAGTAGATTCATACACATTTGAAAAATGCTTTCCATAAATAATGGTGAAAATGAGAGATCTCTCATGTCTGATCTCTCTTTACTAACCAAAAAATTAATCAGTTAATTGAAGCTGGTACTTGATAAATTTCTTATTTTATCACCTTAGGATCCTTGCCTACCGCCATCAACATGTAAGACATACTGCTCAAGTCAATCGCTATAACATAAATATAATTTCTTTTAGAAAGCTGAGAAGCCAAGAAGAAAATCTTTGAGAGAATATTGGAGGTTTTCTTGTCTAAACATTTTCTTATGTCCTTTTATTCCCCCTCATCAGAATTCTTAAGTCTTCTCCTTAAGCCCGTGTACTCTGGTTAAGCTGTGGTAGGGCCTTCAAAAAACAAAACCAAACAAAAACCAAAAAACAAAAAACAAAACAAGGAAAATCGGTAAGGCTCAAGCAAGGGCAGACAATTAGTTTCAGAATGAGATTTGCAAGTGGGGAGAAAACCCATCTGAGAAAAAAAAAATCTTTCCACGGCCTTTGTGGTTTGAAACTCTCTGCTTTATCCCATGAATTCATTTCCAGGTAATTTATTAGGAAAACACTCAAAGATGTGTTTCAATACAAGTGTATTCCTTTCCACACTGCTTTAGTTAGTAAAGAGAAATAACAAACGGTCATCACTAGGGGTTAGACATAAACTATGATATATTATGCTATGGAATAATATGCAGCAGTTAAAAGAATCTGTTCTGGATATGAGTCTTGTTAGATGTATGTATTGTAAATATCTTTTGTGGTTTTCCTTTTCACTCTCTTAATGGTGCCTTTTGACAAATGGAAATTTAAAGTGCTACAACTTATCTTTTGTTTAACTTTACAGTTGGTGCTTTTTGTATTTTGTTTATGAAATTGTTTTCCTCCTCATGGTCACTAAGATATTTTTTGTTTTCTTAAACAATTTTTGTCGTTTTACTTTTCACATTGATATGGTATGAAGGAGAGGTTAAAATATATGTTTTTCCCATATGAATGTCCTTTGGCCCAGCATGATTTACTGTAAAGACACTTTTTTTTCCCTCACTGTTCATCGCTTTTAACTTTATCACAAATCAAGTGATCATATATGTGTGGAATTTCTATCCTTTTTATTAGTCTATTTGTCTATCATTGTGTCAATACCGCATTGTCTTAATTTACTGAAGCTTTAAGATAGGCAGAACAGTCTTCATAAAATAAGATATCCAAATGTTTAATAAACTTATCAAAAAGTACTCAACCTTATTAATAGGGAAAATATATATTAAATATACACTACATTGGGGGCTAGAGAGACTAAACATGGGGCCAGCATATATAATTAAGAACGGCCTAAAGCCTAGCTCTTTCCTCTATTGATAAGACATAGGAAATGAAAATTCCCTATAAGAAAAAGGTGACAGTCCGGACAACCAATTGAGAAGGGCTCTCTTTGTGTTTGTCTCCAGCTTCAGCAGGTAGAAGGAAAGCTATGCAATGTAACTCGTTAGATAGAGGTTGGGTGACAACAAAGCCAGGTGTCCTACTGAAGTCTGCTGTGGAATTTGCCCCTGGGAAGCCCAGGTAAGGCCAATGTAGCATCTCCCCACTTTTACTGTATTAAAAAAGTATTTTTGACAGTTATTTAGTTTTGAAAGATAGAATGCAAGCAGGGGGGGGGCAGAGAGAGAGAGGGAGACCCAGAATCTGAAGTAGGCTCCGGGCTCTGAGCTGTCAGCACAGAGCCCGACACGGGACTTGAACCCATGAACTGTGAGATCGTGACCTGAACTGAAGTCTGATGCTCAACTGACTGAGCCACCCAGGCGCCCTGAATCCCTCTGTTAGTGTAAAGGTTTAGAGTTAGTTCTTTAGTCTTGGGGATGGAGGCCTGTTTTAAATGTCCATATCGGAGAAAGGGCAATCTTGTGTTATGGAACCAGAGACCTGCAGAGAGTGGGGTGCCTTACAGCTTATGAGCTCTCGGCCCAAGCCTTGTACTAGACTCACCTGAAGGACTTACAGTGTTGAAACTGAGTCTCAGGGGTGAGGGCCAGACATCTGTAGTTTTCAAATGCCCCGTGTGCATTCCGATGTCTGAGCTATTTAGTCCATTGGTTTTCGTCTCTCTGGGACACTGGGACCTTTCAACCGAGGGGCTCCACTTTATTTATTTATTTATTTATTTATTTAATTCTGCTTTACAGTTTTGCAGAGGTCTTATTTGAAGACAGGGTTCCACTTCGAAAGGCTCAAACATTAAGGACCACTATTGTAGTCTCATGGGCTTCCAGACATCCATCTCCCTCTAACTGAATTTATTTGTCAGGTCGATCATTTGGCTGTAATCTCATGAAGAGACTGAAATACGTAACAGCTGTCCCAGGACTCTCTAGAAACAGATGCTGAGCCAGAGTTTCTGGAACAACGTGCTCATCAGCTCTAACATCTGTGAAGGGAAGGAACTGGAAGCAGGGCCAGGCAGGGGAAGAAACTGAGCTGTGGTGCAGGTCCTGAAAGGCCATGGCCAGCGTGGCCAGGAATGCTGGTGGGAGTGCTGTCCATCGGAGCCGGGCCCGGTGGCCACCTCCCTCAGCAAAGGCTGTGGGCCTTTGGGGAAGAGTGTGGCCATGGGTGAGGAGGGTCTCTTTAGCTGAGAAAGACCAGAAGAGCTGGAGGAGGGTGGTGGCCGGCACTTCCAGCATCAGATCCTGCCTTGAAGGGGAAACTGGGCAGCACAGCAGAGGGTCTACAAGACAGGTGTGTAAATTTGGGGCATAGGCTGATTCCGATTCAGGAAGAAGAAGGGGTTAATGGGGCAGTGCAAGTATCCCAAGCCAGGCTCATGGCTGTGGGACCTGGGAGAGGCTCCTGAAGGAGCAGAGAGAGGTGACCCAAGTTAGAGAAGAAACCACCTACCTGTCCTCTTCTTGGGACATTTCAGATAGTAGACTTTCTTCTCACACCTACCTCTTGGGGAGAAGGTAGGAATTTTAGGCCTGGGAGAAGGTGAGATAACATTCCAGAGAATACTCTTGCATTTGACCTTTGTTACCTCTGTCTCTAGAAATAGGCAGACTACCTTCAGTAGAAAGGAACTTCAATGGTCTCGAGTCAGATTCAGCGTGCATTTATCGATCACCTCGTGTATACCACCTGCTAAGCTCGGTATTTTGTGTCCAGTCCCACATGCCCATACTCCCATCTTCATCAGTTTGTCATGAAACTTACCCTTTGAGGGAATTTCTTTTCGTTTTTCAACTTACCCACTTGTTTATTTAAAAAAAAAAACACAGAGGACACCATTTTCTGAACACCGTTTTCTGCAAGTGGTGTGGCATCTCTAGAATCTTGTTACTAATGCGGCAAATCAGGTTCTCATTGTGTTTAAAAGCTACCCTGTTATCAACACTTTCATTATACTTGTAAAATAAATCTTTAGGAGCAAGAATGCCTTTAGCTATGTTCTTAATTTTAAGAGATACAGCACAGCCCCTTTATAGTGGTTAAGTAGATTAGATCTAAAGGAGTGAACTAATACTGAGTTAATTATCACAAGATTGGTGGTTTCTATCAACCTCCTATAACACACATAGATCAGAACAAGTAAACGAAACACACATTGTTTTCTACTATAAACCACAAAGTTCAACAACAGTTTTTTTTTAACATCTATTCATGTTTGAAGATGGAAAGAGATATGGAGTGTGAGCGGGGGAGGGGCAGAGAGAGAGGGAGGCACAGAATGTGACGCAGCCTGCAGGCTCTGAGCTGTCACCATGGAGCCTGACGCGGGGCTTGAACTCACTAACTGCGAGATCATGACGAGCCGAAGTCGAATGCTTAGCTGACCGAGCCACCCAGACGCCCCCCAACAGCAGATTTTTAAAACAAACTTTAATATATGTGGTTTCCCATAATGAGCATTTATAGTTTCAAGGCTATCCAATAATAGTTCTTAGAACTGTTGAGACACGCTTTTGAATATCGTGAGAAGTCTCTTTGAAGCAAGAAACAGGCCTAGAAACCCAGCTTTAAGATACAGGACAGACAGTGGATTGATGCAGCTTAAATTATGGTAACTGGTATGTAAATATTCCATAATAATTTTCTCAACCATTTATCAAGATGTAATTTCTCACTGAAAGATTTGTCTATTCAAACACCTGTGTTGATTGTCTCCCAAACGTTCAAGGTTTCTCATTAATCGGCTCACTGAAGCTTGTAACTTCTGGCTTCCATTATAATTTCTATCCAGAGGTGTGTTAAAGGAGAATAGAATGTGAAGAATGTGATGCCTATTAGTTTCTATTGCTACACTAACTAGACTTTGGGTTTTGAATAAGTTATCTGTTATGCATGTTTCATTTTGGCACAAACATGAGAATATGCATCAGGCCCTGTGACAGTGGCCTTAAGGAGGGGCAGATGCTAAAAAAGGCGTGGGGGTAGGTGGGTACCCCCAAAGCTGACCAGCACCCTATATTTCTGATCAGCCAATGTCAAGGGAGGGTCAGGAGCAGAGTTGGGCAGATGGGGGCATAGAATGAAGGAGGGAGGGACTTTCTCAGAGCTATTTGAGATGTCACGGGGCTACCCTATGCTCGTGGCATCCCAGTTATATTCAGTGCACGGTATGGAAGGGAGGTCTGGTCATTAGAGATTCCATCTCTTGTTCAACACGTGGAAACTAGAAAGGCACGTGGGGCCACACTATGGGCCACACTATGACTTTTTCGGGTCCCGCACCTGGTGTCAGCACGTGGAGATGCTGCCCAGGTGTGATTTTGGGGTTCCGGTTTCCACGTCCTGGTCCCACAAATTCAACATCACGAGAACAGTGCCAGGAACTCCAGTTGACAGTGAATCTGGCCATGTCACCCTCCGCAGGGACACGGGCGACGAGTAGTGTCTGGTGGAATAGTCCGTCATTGTAGCAGCTGTTTGCAGGGTTATCTGGGTAATTAAGGTGAAGGCAAAGTGGAAGGTTCTAGTGAGCCAGCATTTGGGACAATCTGTTGCTTTCGTAGACTGGAAGACCTAGAGGGAGACACTTAAAGACATTAGGAAGGGGCTGAAACGTGCTTACCCACCTTGTCACTTTTCTACCCAAACTTCTTGAGGGGTAAGGTCTTCAAGTCCTCTGCTTCCCATTCACACCCTTTTGTTAAAATCGTTTCCTTCTGAGGCTGGCCCTTTAACATCTTTTTCAACAGTACCGCTGAGTAAACAAAAAAACAGCATGAGAAGCCTCCTTTGGACCTTGAGGAATCTATTTAATTTGTGGTGGTTTGCATTTTGTTTGTAGGAGGAATAAAAACACAACAAGCCCTAGAAAATAACTACTTCATCACATCTTATAATTTATTCCACCAGGAGGCTGGAAGGCTGCCTCCAAATTTCCTCGGCACAATCTTTGAGGATTCGGTGGTTTATAGTAGCAAAACTGAAGTCACTGAACAGTTCCAAATGCAAGAATTATAGTGTTGGGTCCTTTAAGACAACAACACGTGCACACACAGCCCCAAGCATTTCTGAATGCCTGGACATCCTGATCAGGAATCTGCAAAGCAGGAAGTCAGGCTCTACTGCATGAAGTATGAGGCAAAATATTTAACACAAGTGTGTGGTTTAACACCAAAAGGTGGTTTGGTTAGACTTAGCCTGCTCTGCCTCATTCCCCGAGAGGACTTTTTTCTTAGCTGTTGCTTCAGAAAAGTCCTGTCTTAAATCATCAAGTCATATACAGGAGGTTGATGGCTTAAAAGTTAGGTAGATTGTGTAGAATGTGATCATAACCCATTGCTGGTTTTTAAAACCAGTTCATGGGAAAGAGCCAATCTTTCTTTTAAAAAAGTGATTATTCCTTCTCTCTCCCTTATTTCTTTGTTGCCTAAACAATCGTAACTAAGACTAACAGTTTGCGAGAGCCTCTACCTTTAGGTATTAATTCTTGATCTCAGATGCCAGCTGTATACATCTCATTTTGACCTAAAGTGTCTTGAAATCTGGAAACAGGTGTTGGCTAGGAAGCTAGAAAGGTGCTAATTTTCAACATCTGGCCTTGCTGCTCTGATCATCTGGGTGCTACAATATGTGGCCCAATGCTTCCCTTTAATCGTTATCCTGGCTTGGAATCACTCTCCCCAGTAAGACCCATTTTCATTTAGTTAAAACCTTGTCTTCCTTCAAAACCCATAGTTCCCATTCTGGTGGGAATCTGAGTGGAAGTGGGGAGCTGTAGAAGTGGAGGGTTTATAGGATGGACCCTGGGTTGGGTGTGAAAAAAAAAACAACTGTGAGGAGTCGGGAGAAGGTGTAGGGATGGAGTGACCAGTAACCCAAATAACACTTAATTGGGAGAGGGGACCAGGGACTGGTGGTGCTGGAAGGATCCCAATTCAAACCAGGCTGGCAATCAGTTAACTGAGGTCCCTCAGCAGAAGATGCCAGACAGCATCTAGTATTGATACCAAGGGTGCCTGGGAAGGGGCATCTCCGTATATTCAAACCCCACATCCAGACCATCAGCAAATGCTACTCATCTGCTCTCCTTCTCAAAGATATTTAAAAATCAGATTCTCACCACCTCTTCCACCAGCACCTGGTTGGAGCTACCGTCTCACTTGGATTATCGAAATACCTGTTTTTGCTGCTTCTCAGTCTCAGTCGAGCATCCAGATTAATCCTGTGAAAACCTATATCAGGTCATACCACCCCTCAATGGCTCCAAGTAAAAGCCAAAATCCTTACCAGGGCTGACAGGACCCTATACTGGTCTCCCTTCGTCTTGTCTCTCGGACATCATATCCTCCTTTTCTCTCCCTCTCACCCTCTGTCCTGATGCAATAGTCTGTCTACTATTTTCCTTTTCTTTCCAGGCATGCTCCCACCTTCCCCCCCAGAGAGTGACATGGGCCATTCTTCCAACTCCTTCAGATCTTTGCCTCTCACGTCACCTTCCTGATGAATCCTCCCTGACCGCACCTTTAAACATGGCACCCCTGACTCTGGCTTGCTCTGTCCCTCTTTTCTGCCATCCTTTTTTCTCCGTAGTGCTTATCATTTTCTGATGTACTATATATTTTCTTTTTAATGGTTATTTTCTGTTTCTTCCCAGCAGAGTGTAAGCACGTTTGCTTTCTAATGTATCCCAAGAACTTAGAACAGTGCATAGCATATAGCGAGCACTTGAGAAATATTTGTTGAATGAATGAATGAATTAGTTTGTTAAATAAGCTCCCAGTAATGACAAGGGGAACAGGACCACTCAGACCATGTTGGCAAAAAGTCAATGGGATTAACAGGGTCCCAGGTCAGGGGGCTAAAGATAGGCTTTTGGGAAAAGAAATGCAAATAAGATAGTCCTTGTTTGTCAGGTGCTCATAGTGGAGGAGTCATGAACAGGGTGTTATCCTTCAGAGAATGGTCAATGCCTATGGTTAAATAGGTTGAACATAGCCAGACACCAGCATTTCAGGACTTTAGCTCTTCTGTGAGTCTTTGTCACGGTCACTGTTTCATCCATCCATCTACCAATTCGTACATCCACGTAACCATCCATCCATCCATCCATCCATCCATCCAGTCTTATTCATCCAACGTCTTTCCAAACCCACATTGGCATTGCTCAGATTTGAGCATCCACTCTACAGAACTGCACATCTTTGTGAGCAGGAACCCCATGTCATCAAATCTTAAATCCTCCCATTCCTAATGTGATGCCTTGAACGAGTGAACCTTGGACAAGAGATTGTTCCTTTTCTTTGTAACCCAAGTGAAAGAATAATGAGAATGGATACGTTAATAAATCAAAGGTCTCAGAATTCTTAAAGTTGGAATTCAAATCTTTCTAATTGGTGCTGAAAACTCTCCCAGGGCTGCCCATCTGCCTTTGCTAATTCAATGTGTGCACTCTAAGTGAAATGTCTCATTTCCCGTGATCAATTCCTTTTGTTTGGGACCTTGATAAACCCAAGGCTGGTCCTGACACTGGAAAAGAGGCTTTGTTCCTAGTTATTTATTCCATTAACTTCTAGGTTGTTTTTATCCATCCTACTGACTTCCTTTCTCTCTCTTCTTCCATATTCTTTTCACATAATAAGGCTCTTAAAGTAGGTGTGTCAGTGCTCCTCTAGACAGAGTTTAATTCCCGCCTGTCTGTCTTAGTCTCCTCAGGTTGCCGTAACAACATGCCACAGACTGGGTGGGTTAAACAAGAAAATTTTTTCTCCCAGAAATTCTGAGAGCTGGAAGTCTGGGATCAGGGTGCCAACAAGGTCAGGTTCTGGCGACAGCTCTCTTCCCAGCTTGCAGACAGCCACCTCCTTGCTGTGTCCTTGCATGGAGGTGCACAATGGTGGGGTGAAGGAGTTCTTTCCTCTTCTTAGATGGCCACTGGTACCATTGGACTAGGGTCCCACCCTTTTGGCCTCATTTAACCTTAATTACCTCTCTAAAGGTCTTATCTCTAAATACAGTCTCATTGGGGGTTAGGGCTTCAACATAGGAGTTTGAGGAGGGAAGCAAATTCAGTTCATAGCAGCGTCCTACTTCAAGATACCTAGTAGCAGGTATCGATGGGGTTAATTTCGTTGTAACTTCAATTTGCTCATAACTCCAAGCTGTGTTTATGCCCAGTCTTTATATTTTCTTTTTCACTTAGCATGCGTTTCAGCTCACCACTTAAATCAACTTCAGGGGATGTGATTTATAGACTAGTTTTGCTTTGCCCCAATTGTCAAGTTTTTACTTTACTCTAAATCTGGTTTCTTTTATTGTTGTTAAAAAACAGGTCAGTATGGAACCCTCTGTCCCCATTAAACATTTTGTACATGCTGTCCCATCTGGGCCTCATCTCCTCTCTCTTATCTGTAGTTACACAGACACATATATACTCTCTGCACATGGCTGCTTTCGTGAGATCACTCGAGCTTCTGTTTGAGAGGTTCAGACTGGGGGCACCTGGGCGGCTCAGTCAGTTAAGCATCTGACTTAGGCTCAGGTCAGAATCTCACGGTTTGTGGGTTTGAGCCCTGCGTCAGGCTCTGTGCTGACAGCTCAGAGCCTGGAGTCTGCTTCAGATTCAGTGTCTCCCTCTCTCTGCCCCTCCCCTGCTCACACTCTGTCTCTCAAAAATAAATAAACATTAAAAAATAAAAAAATAAAACTTTTAAGAAAGGTGTTCAGGCTGGTCTGGGCCAGCCACCATGTCAGCAGAAGTCCTATCATGCTTTATTTCCTTTCTAACATGTAAAGACGGCTGCTGTTTTGCAGATGGGGAAACTAGAGAATGTAAGAGAATTGCCACAGTCATTCAGTTTCTGAGCAGCAGTCAGAAGGCCCAAGAGGCCAAGGGTGGGGCTCAAACGTGTCTGAAGGTGAACTTCACCCATTTTGAAATGCACTTCACAGTGGCCCTGGTCCCCCCTTCAGAAATAGCAAAACAGCAGTGTTTTAGCTTTTATTGCTTCAGAGTCTTTACCAAGTGTCCTTCTCTCTCGTCTTTTCTTTGTCCTTATTGCCTCAATAAAACCTGTCTGGCGGAGTGAGGGGACATGCCTGGGAAGGGTGAGGGAGCATTTGGCCAGGTGTAAGGTTGCTAGACTTAGCAAATGGAATGAAGGACAGCTAGTTTTGAATTTCAGATAAGCGATAAATATTTAAGAGTAGGTATGTCCCATGCAACATTTGCAACGTATGTATGCTAAAACGTTATTTATGTTTTATCCGAAGTTCCAATTTAACTGGATGTCCTGTATTTTATCTCGCAGCCCTAGCCAGATGGCTACTCTACAACTACATGTATCCTGTGAATAATGGTTATAAGCCTCTGGTGAGTCTGCTTAGAAAAGGAAACAAACAATAAAATCACTTTGAACTCTATTGTTGTATTGAATTCAGTGACATTTTGATATCCTTTGACAATAAAAACAGCCATACAAATATTCTCAAACGAATGTGTATTTTATTTTGGAAACCTTGACTTATGTTTATTTCTATCAGCTCAGTTCCTTTGATTTTCTGTGAATTCAGAATTTTATGTGAATTCATAATGTTGAGCACTAAGGAGCTAGAAAACTGCCTGGGCTCCTCATGTTGAACTCACGTCTGGGTGAATGTGGACAAGCTATTTAGCTTCTCTTTTTGCCTCAATTTCTTCATCTTGCAAAATGGAGATCATACTAGCATCCATGTTATAAGATTGTGTGAAGTGAAGAAATGTATATGAAAGTGACTATTCAAATGTATATGAAAGTATATGAAATGTATATGAAATGTATATAAAAGTATTAGCTCCCCTCTGCTTGCCCCACCCCTCCATTCCTGACAGTGGACAGCGTCACTTCCCAGACCACTGCAAAATACTAGGCTATGTATCTTTAGTAAATGGTGTTGGGGAAACTGGACAGCGACATGTAGAAGAATGAACATGGACCACTTTCTTACACCATACCCAAAAATAAACTCAAAATGGATGAAAGGCCTCAGTGTAAGACAGGAAGCCATCAAAATCCTCAAGGAGAAAGCAGGCAAAGACCTCTCTGAACTCAGCCACAGCAACTTCTTACTCAACATGTCTCTGGAGATTAAGGGAAACAAAAGCAACAATGAACTATTGGGACCTCATCAAGATAAAAGCTTCTGCGTGGTGAAGGAAACAATCAGCAAAACTAAAAGGCAACCAATGGAATGGGAGAAGATATTTGCAAACGACATATCAGATAAAGGGTTAGTATCCAAAATCTATAAGGAGCTTATCAAACTCAACACCCCAAAAACAATCCAGTGAAGAAATGGGCAGAAGACATGAATAGATACTTTTCCAAAGAAGACATCCAGATGGCTAATAGACACATGAAAAAATGTTCAACATCACACATCATCAGGGAAATACAAATCAAAACCACAATGAGATACCACCTCACACCTGTCAGAATGGCTAACATTAACAACTCAGGCAACAACAGATGTTGGCAAGGATGCCGAGAAAGAGGAACTTTTGTGTTGCTGGTGGGAATGCAAACTGGTGCAGCCATTCTGGAAAACAGTGTGGAGGTTCCTCAAAAAATTAAAAATAGAATTATCCTATGATTCAGCAATTGCACTACTGGGCATTTATCCCAAGAATACAGGTGTGCTGTTTCGAAGGGGCACAGGCACCCCAATTATTATAGCATTGCTATCGACAATAGCCAAATTATGGAAAGAGTCCAAATGCCCATCAAATGATCAATGGATAAAGAAGATGTGGTTTATATATACAATGGAGTATTACTTGGCAATCAAAAAGAATGAAATCTTGCCATTTGCAATAATGTGAACAGAATTAGAATGTATTATGCTAAGCGAAATTAGTCAGAAAGAGACAAATATCATATGACTTCACTCCTATGTGGAATTTAAGATGCTAAGCAGATGGAACATAAGGGAAAAGAAGCAAAAATAATATAAAGACAGGGAGGGGGGCAAAACATAAGAGACTCTTTTTTTTTCAATATATGAAATTTATTGTCAAATTGGTTTCCATACAACACCCAGTGCTCATCCCAAAAGGTGCCCTCCTCAATACCCATCCCCCACCCTCCCCTCCCTCCCACCCCCCCCATCAACCCTCAGTTTGTTTTCAGTTTTTAAGTCTCTTATGCTTTGGCTCTCTCCCACTCTAACCTCTTTTTTTTTTTTTTTTCCTTCCCCTCCTCCATGGGTTTCTGTTAAGTTTCCCAGGATCCACATAAGAGTGAAACCATATGATATCTGTCTTTCTCTGTATGGCTTATTTCACTTAGCATCACACTCTCCAGTTCCATCCACGTTGCTACAAAGGGCCATATTTCGTTCTTTCTCATTGCCATGTAGTACTCCATTGTGTATATAAACCACAATTTCTTTATCCATTCATCAGGTGATGGACCCAGCAATAGCACGGCTAGGAATTGCCCCAAGGGATACAGGAGTGCTGATGCATAGGGGCACTTGTACCCCAATGTTTATAGCAGCACTCTCAACAATAGCCAAATCATGGAAAGAGCCGAAATGTCCATCAACTGATGAATGGATAAAGAGACTCTTAAACATGGAGAACAAAATGAGGGTTGCTGGAGGGGTTGTGTGTGGGAGGATGGGCTAAATGGGCAAGGGGCATTAAAAAGGACACTTGTTGGGATGAGCACCGGCTGTTACATGTTGGGGATGAATTACTGGGTTCTGCTCCTGAAATCATTTTTGTGCTATATGCAAAAAAAAAAAAATACTTGGCTATAGACACAATAGCTATGTCTCAAAGAAATTTGATTCTTATTCTTTACTTCTACTATTACTCTTTACTAATACACAGGTACCAGCAAAGCCACACTCCCTGTTGTAACCCCTTAATGTACTGATTGATTTGTTCATTCAAGTATTCCTTTGGCAGGCACTTATTGAGGACCTAACGTGCACCAGGCACAACGTTCTAGGAGCTGGGGATACCTTGTAAAGAGCAAAGTCGCTGTTCTCCCATGAGAATGGCTCGTAATCATGGTCGGGTGGGGAGATAATGAACAGATAAGCAGGAAAATATATTACATTCTATTACATTGTATTGTACATATTATATTATATTGTATAATTTTACATTATATTATATTATATTATATTATATTATATTATATTATATTATATTATTATTTTACATTATATTATCCTAATGTTTACGTGGCGCAACCCATTAGGGAAAAGGCTGTGAAACGGAGCATTGACTTTGGTTAGTGAAGATCACTGGTACCCATGATAACAAGTTTTTATTCCCTGAACGTTGTTCAACACAACGGGAGGAGGAGGAAGCTGAGAAGGCAACTTTGCTAAAACGGAAGCAGAAGAATGGGTGGCAGGGAAAAGGGGAAATGGAGTTCAGAGGCTTTTTGGTTTTTTCACGGGAGCTCTTCAGCATGTCACATGTTTGTAAGCTGAAGGAAGGACCAAGTAGAGAGGAACTGATGGCATAGGAGGCACGGGACGGTGCTGGGAGTGAATGTGTGACAAGGCGGTGGGGGAAGGGATGGCAGCGGGCTGGAGGATCTGCTCTCACACTGCACCCAGGTCACTGCCTCCCCGCAGTGAAGCCTGGGGGGGAGGCTGGTCTGAGCGTGTGCAGCTGGGGGAGGGGCGGTGCAGGGGGCTTGGTTAACGTGGCAATGGGAAAATGTGGTATTTTTTTTCTGCTTTCTCCGTGAAATAAGACATAAAATACTGTCTTTCATTTCTCCTCTCAAATAATTATGGATTACTGATGAGCTGAAAATAATTGATGAGAAATGACTGCTTTCTCATTTCTATCAGGCTCTTGCCAAGCCCCACCGAATAGCCTTGGAGATGTACCGTTGTCTCCCGGCTCTCTCAGGGCCCAGGGGATTGAGGCTCTGACTTATTTTAATTTCTTCCCAGACAGCTCTTTCAGCTCCCTGTGCCGTTCCCAGGATGAAGCACCAGTATTTTGATGTTTTTCACCCATCACGTGTTTCTCTCCATTGAGATAAACTTCTTCCAGGAGAAGCTGCCCATCTTGACAAGTCTGTTTCGCGTCTGTGCTCCGCTGCACAGCCAGACCCGAAAGTGACGGGAACTGACAAAATCTCTGAACTTGTCCCATTGGATTTGTCTAATGGGCCTTTCCCTGACATAGATGAAAAAGTCATTGACAGAAACAGACCATTTACCATGAACCTGAGCAGAGGTATAAGCAGCGACAGATGAAATAGGGCTCAAAATAAAGCTGGGAAATTCAGGACGCATATGATGGGCCCAGGGAGATCTCTGCTTTCAAATGCCAAGGCGAAATGAATGATATTGAGTTTTGTAGCCCCAGGTTATCTGGCTGGTTAGCAGGAAAGCCAGGCTTCCACTCTCCATCTCTCTCCCTCTTCTGCACCAGAGAGAGGCTGCTAAGTGGTAACCTGGAGGGTGAGGGGTGACACTTCTGGGCCCAAGGGACTGACCTCTCTTTCCAAAGGTAGTGAGACCAAGAAAAAAGTACTATTTAAAATTTTGTGGCCATTTAGAAATTCTAGTCTGTTGGCAAAATTCGTGTTGAAGAAAGCTTTCCAAATGGAAAAGTCACAACTTAGGAGGGATATTTTTAGGTTCTATAATCGACACCTAACGTGAACATCATATAAACTCAATATTGGCCTTGGAAAGCCCTTGTACCACCCAAACAACATACAGCCCTGTATTCATATTTCTGTCCACTGCATTGGATTAAAGGTAAAAACAGAAGGGACATCTGAATGCAGATGCCTGGCCTTCAGACCAGTCTGCCTCTAAGGTGGCTATCAAATCTCCAGCTTTGAACGAGCACTGGGTGGAGAATGTAAGTGTTCCTGTTGGGTCATAGGCTTTACTTTATTCTCTTTTAATATTAAGGCTCGGCAACCTTTATAGATGGTAAAAGATGTGTTTGTTATTGTGAGGGTTAAATGGAATGGTGGCAATGCATCAAATCCAGCTTAGGGCTGAAGTCTGAGTGTTGATTAATGCTGAAATAACACCACTCCAGTCCGTTTTCTTTAAGAAAGATCTTTAGACGATCCTGTCGATGGGTGAAAGCGAGGGCTAGGTCTCCAAAGGAAGGATGTTGGCTCACTGAAAAGTTAAAATTGCCTTTATTAAAAAATTTTTTTAATTGCAGTTGGCCCACAATGTTACCTCGGTTACAACATAGTGATTTGATAAGTCTACAGGTTATGCTCTGCTCACCCCAAGTGTAGCGACCATCCGTCACCATACACTGCCATTACATATCCTTGACTACGGTCCCTATGCTTCAAATTGCTTTACTAAGGCAGTTTCTTAAATTAAACACTTTTAAAACACAAAATGCAACTTAGGGCAAGAAGGTCCTATGCCGAAAGATGGTTGATTGGTTTTCAAAAGGGAAGAGAAGGACATCTTGGTAGCAGCCCAACACTGGAGTCTGGAGGAGAGAGGGTGGTAGGACAGGAAAGGACCAAAGGAGTAGAACCTTGGCAACATGCTGGGTCGTGGACACGGAGGGAGGGGGCCCGCAAGCGCTGATGTGCTCAGGAATAGAGATATTGAGCCCGGGCTTTTGTTTTCCTTTTCTGGCTTTTGAAACTCCCTTGTGATCACCTAAACTACTTTCATAGTATGGGTGACCTGGTACAGCCCTAACGTGGTGGAAAATTATGAAACGGGTCAGAGTCCAAGTTGGGCTGGGAGAATGGGGAGGGCTCCCTAACCTTCCCCCAACCACCCCTCTCCCAAGGCTGGAAGCAATGTGGTATTAAGGAGAGATGATTGTTGCAGGTCAGAGAAGGCGCTCAATAGCAAGACCACCAGACAAGTCCAAGGTGGAGTGGAGACGGGAAGTTAAGCGCCAGGCCACGGAGAGGACACAGCTGCAACACCAAGGGCAAGGGTGGACTGAGCCAAAGGCCGTTCCCCCGAACATGCTGAAGTTGGGGTTGTAGGCAATGCCTCAGGTGCCAGCCTGTGGCATAAAGGATTGAAGGACCTCATATAACCTTAGCGCTAGACTCCTGCTGCCATTAGACTTGCCACAAGTCACTTCACAAAGCGGCAAGTTGCCCTGGCTTCTAGAACACGGTGGGGATGTGTCAAACTGAAAAAAACACGTTCTCGGGCTTCCTGCGGCTGTCGGTTTCTGGGCTGTGGCCCCTGTCCTGTGGAAGGTGACCCTCTAAAGGGGAAGTGCCACTCTGCTATGATGTGGTTGGGGCTCCTGCCTACTTGTGTTTCCCACCAGGAGTTCTGAGAACTAGCACTGCCTGTGTACTCTCTCAAGAGGGGATTTATGACCGGGGGCCTGTGGACCAGATTCAAAGCCGCATCCCCGCCTGCCCCACGGGACATAGCTCAGTCTTTGGTCATTACGGAGAGGAGCAGAAATCCAATCTGTGTGTTGAGCATTGCGGGGCTTTAAAGGAAACGTGCACTCGGGCTTCTGCGAGATGCTGCCACCACGAGGCCTCCTCACCTCTGTCTTGGTCAGTGTTCTCCTGAAAGCAGAGTCTCGGTCAAGGACGGGGTCAACATAGTTATTTGGGATCCGATCCCGGGAAACAGGAGTGGAGAGACTGAGGCAGGGAAGGGGGAAAAGCCAACATATGGGTGCATAACTCACATGTCTTCTGCAGGTATTCAGAAGGAGGCTGGGGCCTTGCTCTATTGGCTCCTGTCTCTTGGGAGTTGAGGGTTGGGCGAAGGGAGCAGTAAGCCCTCTGTGGGTCTGGGTTTTCCCTGTGTGGATCTCCCATAGCTTCAGGAAAGGCCCTGAGGCAGAGGAGCCAAGAGTGTTCTCTGAAGGAGCATGTGTGAGGTGGGCCTTGTCAGAGTTGAGTCCGAGTTGAAGTGAGGGGGTGTGACGCAGGGCATCCAGATGATCGGTCAACATCTCTAATGCTGAAGAGCAGGATCCATCATTCCGGGAGTGCACTAGGATCTGGGCACTGCTGACCTGACCCGGACTCAGCTTTACTGCCTCTCTTCTGCACGGTCCCCCCTGCTCCATTACAGAAGCCAAGGATGCCTGTCCTGGGCTGTGCTTTTCCTCCTTGGCTTCCTTGCCCTTATTCTCAGTTTTCTACACATCAATGCATGGGAAGAGGCTGACAGGTAGCAACAGCTCTAGAAATTAGTTCCCTTTTCGGGCGCCTGGGTGGCTCAGTCAGTTGAGCGTCCGACTTCGGCTCCGGTCATGATCTCACGGCCCGTGGGTTCGAGCCCCACATCAGGCTCTGTGCTGACAGCTCAGAGCCTGGAGCCTGCTTCAGATTCTGTGTCTCCCTCTCTCTCTGCCCCTCCCCGCTCATGCTCTGTCTCTCTCTCAACAATAAACATTCAAAAAAAAAAAAAAAAGAAAGAAATTTGTTCCCTTCTCTGTTTCCTCCTTCACTTCTATTGACCTTTTCCTCATAAAACATGGTGTCTGTCAGGTTTAAGTCCCTCAGACTCTTTTCTTCTTTCTCCCTACTCCCCCAGTTGCAGCTCTCACCTCTCTGTCACTATCTCCACCAGAATATCTTGGGGAGGGTCCATCTTTCCAGCTCTGGCCCTTCGTTAATCTGCACCCACCTCAGATTCACCTGGTTATTTTTATGCTCAAGTTTGGGAACCTCACCTCTGGTGTGGAATCTCCAACAGATAGTCCAACATTCCGTTCGGGCTGTCTCCCCCTCACCCCAGTTCAATATGCCTACCAGTGACTTTGCTTTCTATCCCCAACCCATGCCATCCTGCCTCTCCCCAGTATCTCCCTGCCCCCACAGAGAAGGAAAACACTGGTGCTTGATTTCTGTTCACGCTGTCAATCCTTGTCCACGCGTGTTCAAAATGCTGGAACCACGTTTGACTCTTCAGCCTCTTTGAAAGGGCAGTCCACCTGGTGTCCATAGGTCAGGGTGGGGGTTACAGGGAGACAGTGGTGAGACCACCTGAAAGGGCAGATCAGGAAGTAAGTGGTCAGGTTTTCTAGGGCTTCAGCAACACGGTGGGGCCCGTGGAGTCAGGTTGCTAGCGCTAAATGGATCGGTAGAGATTGGCTTGTCTGACCCCTCAGGTTACCACTGAAGAAACTGAACCTAGAGAGATGAAGAGCATCGGCAAAGGTCACTCTCCCAGTTCATGCAAAAGTTGGACCTCAAGGGACAGTGCTCTCTCTGCCTTCCTTCCCAAAGTCCTTCCCACAGTGACGCAATTAAATGGGGAACCTGTGCCAGGTGCTTTTTAAGTTCAAGGAACAAAATACAGAAGTCAGACAAGACAGGAAAGTTATTTCATACAAATGAAAAGTTTAGAGGTGTCTGGCTTCAGGGAACATTTGAGCCAGGAGCTTAAATATGTCAACAAGTGCAGGTGGATGGGATGCCCTTCTGAGCTTAACCTAGACCACAAGAGCCCCAAGATCATGTGTGAGATTCAAATAGAAATAAGGTTTGTTGGAAGGGGAAGAGAAGACACTGGATGCTTAACAGGGTCAACAAAAAATCACTTCAAAATTCTCAACAGGGGACAGAGGAATGTGATCTGAAGTCTGAATGATCCAAGGTCATAGCCAGACTATGTCCATTTCGGGAAAATCAGGGCAGAGGTCTGGTTTTGGGGTTGAAACTGAAGAGATTACAACGGCCAAGAGGGAGCTCTGGGAGTTGTCTGAAAACTGGCCTGACATAATTCATCCCTGTGCCCTGAACATTCTTTCTGTCTCTTCAGGGAGGGCAGGGCTGCATTCTTGGGATGGCATGGGACTCCCACTGGGGAGCTGGGTGATTCTGGTGTCTCTAGGGTGTGGGGAAGGGGTGGAGGTGAGAAAGCAGCCCAGCCAGGACTAGACCATCCCTCTGGACAGCTGTCCTCCTGTGAGAGCTGGCCAGTGAGCAGGACCCCAGACCCTGGACCCTGTCCAATGTTCTCTTGTTCTTCTTCATGGCTCCTGAGCATCTGTCTCTCCCTCTTGTCACCACTACCAACCCTCAGCTCAGGTGGGAGTTGCTGGTGCCTGGGCCACTGCCAGAGCCTGCAAACTGGTTTCTCAGCCTTGCTTCTCACCGGCCCCAGTGCATTCTGTGCCGGGGTACTCACCTCTGACACTAGGTTTGTTATAATGTCATTTCCCTGCCCGAAGGCCTTCAGCGAGCCCATGCTGCCTTCAGGACCAGATCCAAGCCCCTAATCTGGCTCACGTAGCACCTCCTCTGAGACCCTTTCACTGTGCCCATCGTTCCCACCTCCAAAACCCAATAGCACTGAGAGTCTGTCCCACTTAGTTGGAACCACCAGCTTTTTCTGCTTTCCATCATTAATTATGGTTTGTGTGTCTGTTTCCGTACTCTGATTCCACAATACCAGAGGACAGAGAAGGGCACGTCCAACCACTGCCCCAGGTACAGCTCTACACTGACTATGTGTAGTCAGTGGATAAGCAAAGAACATTTGTTCATTGGGGTTAGACTCTTTGGCTTGGAGTCTTGGTCATTTAAGGCTTTCTTGTTGTAATATTTTGTAATCTCTAGAAATGTGGGCTTGAATTATGAGCTAAGAAGGAGATGAATGGGAGATACTTTCCCACTCCTTTCTTACAATTACTTTTCCTTGTCTGCTTGAGTTTATATCAGCATCAGTATCTACCTCTGACTTAACTTACCAGGAGATGCTCCTAAAACCTACCAGTGTGCGTTTCTAGAATTCAAATGGGCATATGAATTGAAAGACCAAATTTGTCATGCCTCCAGCACGCAGGCTTAGAGGAGGATGTCAAGCAACAACAACACAACGGCAGCATGTGTGTGCGCACACACACACACACACACACAGAGCATGCATTTAGGACCAGAACAATTTTAAAGGGGAGATTTGAAGCATTAAAAAATGACATAGGAATATTCTTTGTTGACTCTTATCCGTTTCACTCCTCGGTAGCGACGAGGCCAAAAATCACTGCCTGAGAGCTCTCAGCATCCCTGTCCTGGAAGTGGGTGGATGTTGACTTCCCTAACAGGTATAAGTCTCAAAAGGGACAGCCTTTCGGTTCAGCACGTAGGAAAAGAGGCTCTGTCAGGTGACTTTTGGCCGGAGAAATGGTGATAAGGCTGCTGGGTTCCTGGAGGAAGAACAAGATGCAACGGAGTCAGGTGTAAACCTGATATTTGGAGTTTCCCAACAACTTGGGTTGGTCAAATGCTGAATCCCCATTTATGGCCAAAACAAATGGAACCTCATTCTGTGACCAAAAGAGACTGCTCAGGTGTGGTGTTGCTCCAGAGGCAGCCAGGCAGAAGCCACCTTCCTGCACGGGGACAGGCCCCCAATGTGAGGCAATCTGCTGGTGGGAACAGAGAAATAAAGGGCAAGGGGTTGATAGGCCCCCAGAATACTTAATCCTGCTGTCCTCCCTCCTTCACCAGGGAAGCAACGGACTGGAAAATTAGTACTTTGAAAAATGCCTTCTTTTCTGTTACTACTACCTGAAATGCTGTGGAATTGCTTGGTCTCGTCTTGGAGGGTGGGTGGGTGGGTGGTGCCTTTGGGTCAGTAGACAGCAGGGCAGATCCTGGGTCTGTCTGTGTCAGGGACAGGGGCTGCATTTACCAAAATGTTTATGCAGATGGAGACTATCGTCCTTGGTCCTGAGACACACAAGTCACAATTGTCGTTAGGGGGTGACTTGTGTCCTCCTCAAATTCATACGGTGAAGTGTAACTCCTAGGACCTCATAATGCTACTGCATTTGGAAACAGGGCCTTCAAAAGGGTAATTAAGGAGAGATGAGGTCATAGGGGAGGGCCCTAATCCCCTGGGACTAGTCTCCTTACACACCCAGGAGACCATGTGAAGACAGGAGAAAGCGGCCACCTACCAGCCAGAGAGAAGCCTCGGGAGAAATCAATCCTGCTGACACCTTGATCTTGGACTCCCAGCCTCCAGAGCTGTGACAAAATGAGTTTCTATTATGGAAGCCACCAGATCTGCGGTACTTTTTTATGACAGCTGGAGCAGGTTAACGTGATTGAAGTTGAAGGAGTGGAGGGAGACAGACTTAAAATGGAGAAGCACAAGTTCTGGGCAGCCCTGGGTTTTATTATGAATGATAAAGGAAGGAATGCAATCATTCATTCAGCACATACTTTTATTTCAGACCCTGGGTGGGTAGCACGTAGAGGCTGGCAGAAGCCCTTCCTTTCACTGTCCCCAGTAGAGAAAACAAAGCATACCAGGGAAGCTTAATAACCTCTGCCCACCAGCTGCTGGCCTCCTGCCTCTGGGAGGCAAGGATAAATCTGGTGATCCACTGACTACTCAACACGTAACAATGGCCACTGGAATGAAATTACTATTGTCTTTTCACATTTCCACTGGACCTAACCTTGCAGGTCCAGTGTTATGTCTCCGCTTCAAGTTCTCAGCTTGAACATGAGCCCTTGTTCAAATTGCGAATCATCAAAATAGATAAAATATTTAGTGTCTTTTTATTGCCCCTCTCGGCAACGTGCAAGGTCCTGGTTGGCCTCTTGCAAGGGGTATGGACAAGCCACTGGCTCACTTAGCAGTGCTTATAGGCTGCTGGCAAATGGCTCTGGCAGGTGGTGCGGTGGAGGGGGAGGGCTTGCAGTCTGTCCCTGGGGACCCCGCGAGTGTCTCCGGGTAAAGTACCATCTCTCAAGCTTGAGAAGCCCAAGCTCCCTGCCCCCCCCCCCCACCTCCTTCAGCTTATTTTTCTCTCCTGACTCATGTCTGCTGCCTCATTTGAGTTACTGTGCAAACGTTTAGCCAAGAAGCCATACCAGGCCTTGCGTTTATTTACGACCGCCCCAGGACTTCACAGCTGAGACACCGAGGCAGCATTCCATGCCGAGCCTTCTGGTCAAATAAGGACAAAGTGAACCACGCCTTCCACTCTTGGCACTGAAGCACGTCCGTTAGAATGCTGTGTGCCAGACGCAAAAGCCTCCCCTACGCTGGGCCAGTCTTCCCTGGCTCCCCAGTGACCCCCAAATCTTGGAGCCGTGAATTAGAAGAAAGAAGCGCAGAATATTGCGCGGGGACCGGGGTGCCGGAGGACAGGAAGGCTTTTGTTTCTTCCTCTTTCTGGGCTTCCTGCAGGAAGTTGATTGTGCATTCTCCAAGTTCTAAGGCAAAAGTGCTTTGCCATTATGCAGTCTGGTTTGTCAGCAGGGAGCCTTCTAGAAAAACTCAAGGAGAGGCAAACAACGCGGTTGGTCTAAGACACATGTGTCTGCGTGCACACGCATGCATGCACACCCACGAAAGAGCCAAAGAAACGGAGATGGGTGGGGCTGCCATCCTGGAGGGATGATCAGCCTCGTGGCAGACATAAAAACTCCCCACAGGAGGAGATTATAAACCAATGGGGGGCGGGGGTACAATTACACATAAAACTACTCTGACGATTCCAGACCAAAAAAAATGGTTTGGACAGTCAGCACTGTGGCTAAGCTTTGGTGACCAGATGAGTGAGAGCCTTTAGAAGGTTCTGATGCTTTGCTGTTCCTCCATTTGCTCAATAAAAAATAAGCGGGGGGGGGGGGGTGCCTGGGCGGCTCAGTTGGTTAAACGAAACGTCCGACTTTGGCTCAGGTCATGATCTCACGGTTCTTGAGTTTGAGCCCGGCACCGAGGTCTGTGCTAAGAGTTCAGAGCCTGGAGTCTGCTTTGGATTCTGTGTCTCCCTCTTTCTCTGTCCTTCCCCTGCTCATTCTCTCTCTCTCTGTCTCTCTTAAAAATAAACAAACATTAAAACAACTAAAAAGTAATGAAAGTAAAGAATATGCCTAATTTTGCAGCAGTTAGACCTACTGTGTGCAAAACCTCAGAGACAGGGTCTGGGGGAAACAGTGTCAGCTGTGGCCGTGCATGGACCCCGGCCTGCCTGCAGAAGGGGCCCAAGGCTATCAGATGTGCACTGCAGGAGAGGGGCGGTCAGAACGAGAGAGCAAACAAAATAACGAGCAGGATCCTGCCTCGAACGCTCTAAGTGCTTTGCGGCCATTTGAAGACAAGAGAGTAAACAACCTCCCATCTCCTTCCTATACATTAGTGCTCGGCAAATATTTGGATGATCTCGGCAGGGACGGTTTTCAAGGAATCCTTGTGGGGTGGGGACGGAGAAGGCTTCTTTATAAGATAAATATTTATAGCTAAAATAAAAGAGCTAAAGGAAAAGGAAATGGACTTTAGACTTCCCATAGATATTTTCTTATCTCTTGGTCATTTCCTTTTGGGGACATTGCTTCCTGTCCCATCTTCTCTGCCCCCGGCCCTCCACCTGCTCCTCTTGTCTTGTCTCTATGGGAGTTCCTGCCATTCCCAGCTGTCCCCAGGAGTCCAGGATCCTCACTCCTGCTGGCTCGGTGAGGTAAAAAGGGCCTACACTCCATCCGGTAATCAGCTTTCAGCCCAGCACTATCTATGGGGTTTCCGAGAGTCTTTGCGGCACACATACTTTCACAGCTTGGATAACAAGGGCTTTCTCTCTCATTCTGCTTCCCACCCTTCTTCTTGGTCCCCCGCCTCCTTCCCCCTGCTGCTCAGACTTTATCTAGCCAGCAGCCTTCAGGAGCCCTGGGGACTCCCCACCACCAGGGGCAGCTGGGAGGCCACACAACTTGCACGGAGCACAGACCCTTGCCCACAGCATGGCTGGGATGTGAACCGCCTGCATGTACAGCAGGGATACACGTTCCTGAAGGGTCCTTTTTGGGCGAGGGAGAAGGAGAAGGAGGAGACAAAAGGAGGACAAAAGGAGAAAGGTGGACAGCTCAGGACCGCACTTCTTTATTGTTCATTTCCAAATGGGATGGCAGAGCTCTGTCAAGTCCACAGGGGCTGTGTCTGGCATGAGTCAGCAACCAGTGCAATTTACTGCCAGTTGATTAAATTAGCATTTGTTATAAGCCAGAAAGGGGAGGGGGGTGTTGTGTGCAGGGATAGATGGAGAATGAAGAAAATCTTCTTCATGCCTTTTGAATTATTTATGGCCTGGAACTTTACATGCTAAAACCTAACCAGACTTGATAGAGAGAGCCTGGGAAGGATTCTCTCTTCCCTTAAAGCCACAGAGCACATGCTTTTGGTCTCCTTGGAGGACTAGGAGAGTGCTAACAATGACAGACTCTACCGGAGCGAGTGGAACTCTCCATTTTGCTGTGACCTTGAAAACAGATACGCTGCACAGAAATCCTGCTTCCACTAGGCACAGGAAGACTGAGATTTCTCAGTAAGCTTTTGAGCAATGGATGTGAATGTGTGAATGCATTCCGCTTGGATTCTGCCGAGTGGGAACGTGGGACGGCCGTCAGATCAGTGGACAAAGGATAGGTCTCTTGGATTCCGCCCCTGGCTCCCAGCCAGATGGGAAAGAAACAAAGACTCCAGAGCCTCTGCCTTCCTTCCCCCATGCGTCTCCCTCCTTCCTCCCTCCTCTACACGCCCCCCCCCCCTTCCCCTGCCTTTACCGCCTTGCAGCCCAGTATTTGGAGAGAGTCTGCTGACTCCTCTCACGTTTTGGGAAATCATGTGTAATTGTTTAGGATGTAAAAACGAAGTGATGCAATCTCAGAAAGGGGCTCCCCTTTTGGGAGGTGGGTGCCTGCAGAAGAGCACGAATTCCACGCAGGGTGTGTGCGCAGGGAGCCTGGCGGGGTGGAGGGGAGCAGCGTGTGGAGAACACCTGGACGCACTCCAGCTGGGCGTCAGGGTGGCCTGGCGAGCTGTCTTTGGTCCGTGGCTCTTCTGACTGCTGGAAGCAGCAGGGCAGCGGGCACACCAGCCCAGAGGAGCTGCCTCTGTTCAGAGTCAAGATCTGAAGCTTTTGTCCGGTGAAAAGGCAAACTCTTGGGGTCCTCCTATAGACTCACAGTATACCTCCAAAGCTGCTACTTCAGGATAGGGCTCCTTCTCCTTACCTGAAATGCTGCCCGTGGACCACACTGCAAGGCAGGCTTTTCGCCCAGAAGCAGGTGACTCTATCTCGGGAGGTACAAGAAAAAAAGAGCCAGGGCAGAGTGGCTGAATGAGGCGGGACAGAAGCAGCGTGACAGATAACGGGACTGGAGTGAGACAAAGAGTGGAGATGGGTGCTTTGGTTAAAAAAAAAAAAAAGGAACGCAATCCTTTCCTCGCCTCATCACTGCTAGCTCGGTTTACCCATCAATGCAATATGTATATAAAACGTGAATCCAAGGCTGACCTTTTAGTAAGAACGGAGTCATTTTTTTTCCAGTCGCTAACATAAGTCTTACATTTTCAGCTGTGTATAAGCTCAGCAAAGCAGGCGATGTCCACTGGAGTCCTGGCACATGCAAAATGACCTACAAATTTATAGTGGACAACAGAAAGGATCACAGTGTCGAGCCGCAGCGTGGGGTTTCCCTGTGCCCCCATCTCAGCACCAAAAGGGGTCCATCGTAGGCCACAGGGGAAGGGCTTGCTTCCTACAGCCAGGATACCGTGCACTGCCCCCTCGTTCCATCGCTGCACCAAGAAGCAAGTTGAGGTCATTTTCATAATTGAGGCAAAACCTCCCTTTCTACTCGAATTTCTGAGATATTTCAGGCAAATGTAGATTTCCAAAAAAAAAAAAAATTAAATGGCGCAATTTGAGTTTGGGAACTCATTAAAAAGCAGTGAGACTTCCTGTATTGCATCAATTATAAACAATTTGGAGGGAAGAGAGGTTGCTTTTTTTCCTCTTAAAGAAATTATCTGGAAAATTACCCAGGTCTTTGCTTCCTCTTTTCAGATGAGATCTGGACAGGCTATGTTAAGTACAATAACCTCATTAGGACAGGTTGAGATGATAAAACCAGGAGAGGAAACCGAGAAGCCCAAACCCTGTCCTTAGGCTTGCCTCCAGCCTGCCTCGCCTCTGATAAATCAGTTCATCTCTCCAGGCACTAGCATCTTTTCCTTTTTCCCCCACTGAAATGGAGCCAAACCCCTTTGCCACTTGTCTACTTTATAGGAATGCTCTAAAAATTAATATTCACTGTGAACCCAGGAGAACCTCAAAGGAACGATCCTATCTCAACGCAAAACATTATCTGTTTTGTTTCGTCTGTCACTGAGTTGGCACTGATACATTGTTCAGAATCTTTCTAAAAATCTCCTTTCTGTTTCTGACCCCCATGACCCATAATGATTGGAAACAGTGTAGTGGAATAAATCCACGAAAGAAATGTTTTTTGCCTGTCCATCAACTCAGCCAATAGGGTTGAAAGTGACTGTGATCATTTTAAGTGGTTCAATGAATGTATAAGCCATGTACTATGCAAGGAGCGCCAGTCGCTGCCAATCTTACCCTTCTTTGCCCAGGTTTTTCTTACTGTTCGAATTGGTATGGAGAGGAGGATGGAGATTTGGGTCTTAGGGATTTGGGGAGGTGAGTCATGTTGAGGAGCTATGTGATTTTACTTAGCGTTTCTAGAATCTATCCTCACCCTTTCCATCCCTAATACCCTACTCTGACTCAGGCTTTTATGGTCTCTTGCCTGGATGTCTGAAGCCCCGTTGGAGCTGGCCCTCTTGAGTACGGTGCTACCTGCTAAGCAGTTCTCCATACTGCTGCGAAAGAGTCCTTCCAGAAAGCAGGCTTCGCCAAGTCGGTGCCTCCATTGTCCAGAAACCACAGTCCAGGCTCTCCCAGGGGAGGGACTTCCACGCTCCGTCAACACTTTGGTGACCTGTGCGTCCAGGTTCACTTCCTGCCATTCCCTGCCCTGCACATTCCTGTTCGTGGACGGCAAACTGCCTATGCTTTCTTGACATGGACCGTGCTACTGTTTACCTTTGGGCCTTCGCTCTTGCCGTCCTGTCTGTCATGGGTATTTCAGAGCGAGCAGACAAAAACAAACAGTAAACAATCAAGGAGCACCCTTAGCTCTTCAATCATCCTCAGGACTCAGATCAGGCGGTATGGGGCACGTACCCTCTGCGCCTCGCTCCCCTTTCTTGTGTTCTCCTCCAGGGTAGGGCTGTCTTCTGAAACCCCCCTACCCCCCCTACCTTGGGCAAGGCTGTAGCATCAAGGTGGCATGTAAGGTTATATGGAGATCTTGATTATATGTGCATGTCTACCCTCTCTGAGAAGAGGGAACTTGTCTTTTTCATTTCTGTATCTTGAGTAGTACCTGGCTCAAGAAGGGACCCAGTAAATCGTTACATACACCCCTCTTAAGTAGCTTCTATGTGTAAGGCACTGTGCTAAATGTTTGTGGAGAAAGTTTCCAATGCTACGCTGTTCAAAGAGAAAAACTGGTAAGTATATCAATGCATATTTAAATGAATTCCTTATTTTCCTTTGAATGAATGATCCAGAGTTATGCAAATAATTAGCAGTTGGGGGGAACCCTGTGTCAACAGCAGGCCATCTGGCAGTGTGAAGTCATAGCAGGTTGCTTCGCTTTGCTGCCACCACTCTGGGCCTGGGGCTTTCTTGTGACTGTGGCCTTGGGTATAGAGACCTCCCCCTTCTCTGGAGTTCTCTGCCTTGTGTTCTGTTGCCATGGCAACAACCCACTTTTCATTCTGGACTTCCTGCATAGGAGAAGGGAATCTTTTACTACCAGGGCATAAACGAGGAGGGGTTATTCGAGAAGTAAGTTGACAAGGTTAATCATCAACACATTATACTAGTTCCATAAATCCTGCTTGAGCGGTAGGGGAGTTTTTTAGATGTTTGTGGCAGTCCTGAAAAATAGATTCGCTGTCCGGATATGAGATTTGGGGTACCCTTTGTTTAGATATCTATGTGCCTGTTGTGATTCTACTTTTAATGAGAAAAATATTTTTGCTCTCCAAGTATATGGAAAACCTATTTTCAGTAATTCAGTGTATTAAAGACGAGAGCAAAATTTCTAGGAGGAAAGCTGAATGATCTTGCAAGGTGTGGAAGGCTGGGATAAAGCAAGATACTAACACCTGTCCAACTCTATAATAAGGCTGTTCAAATCTGCTAAGGGATTATGTGGAAACATAATAATGTATCATTTGAATACTTTATTTGGAATAGAGTCACCTTTAAAAAAAAGAAATTGCTAGCAGACTTGCTTTCTACATACCTTTCTATATCCAGGCCTGCGAGTGCAGGTGTCTCTTGCAGAGACTGATTCACTGTTTGGGGACTACAGAAGTCTGATACAGAGATGCCATGTGCTCTAGGCAAGATGTCTTAATCTGGCTGTGTGAGCCCAGCCTCCTTGTAGCTCAGCATCTTTTCCTTTTCTCCCAGAAGAATCGAATTTCTCTTTCTAGTTCAAATACGAGCTTACCCCTGGCCTAGGCTGAGTTCCCTTTGACTTTTTACCAAGGCAGCTTCTCTTTTCCGGTGTCCAGCTTTTACTCCCAAGACAGATGGAGACCTTGCTTTGTCGAAGAGGCAGATCTCTGTTGAGTTTCACAGAACGATGCGGTTCTCTGTCTTATGCCTCCTCCTGATGCCTGGGTTCCCCTTTTCTCCGATATGCCTCACAACTCCAGCCCATTTGTCTTCTCTCGAAGGAGCCAGACAAGATTCTCATTTATTCACTTGCAATCAGCTACCCACATCGCACAGAGATGCACAGTACGCGTGAACATTATTATACCAGGGGCATCGTATGCTCGGGCATGGGCCAGGGAGCGGTGGGGACTTGGCTGGCAGGCTTATCTGTGACAGATGTGATCAGTAGACAGTTTTTCTGTCAAAAATGAAGGTGATGCTTTGCTTACTAGGCATCATTCTTGCTGGCTGCCCTGAGTGGGCCACCATATTTCGTTCCCTATGACTCAGTAGGTAGCCATAGCCATTTGGATTGGGGGGGCAGCTCATGGACAGATCCAACTGGACTTTGTGCTCTGGGATTCTTAAGAAATCCCAGTGAGGTAGTGACCAATGTGAGTTTGGAGTAGCCAAAGTGGGCCATGTCCAGGCTGTAGGTACAAGGGAGTAGGAGTTAGGATTAAGTAGAAGCTGTTGGGTACAAAAAGGCAACACAGAGCATACAGAAAGAATAAACTAGTTAGTAGGCAAAGGAGAACAGAGTATACACATAAAAGAGGGGGAAGAGAAATACTAAGAGAGTCAGAGGGAGGTGTAAAGAGAAGAGTGGAAAGAGGAGGGTGGAGGGAGAGAAGGAGAGAGAGAAGGAAGTGGGGAGAAAGTTAGACGGAAGGAGGGAGACAGGGAAAATCCTTAATCTGTTTCCATTCCATTTGGATTCCCATGGAGTAGCATAAACCAGTACTTAAAGGAACATTCCTTGAAGCCTGCCCATTTTGGTTCAAATCCTGGCTCCTTACTTGCTAGCTTTTAACCGTGGCACTTACTCTTTGTTTTGTTTTGTTTTTACCTTGGCTTCCTCATCTGTATAATGGGGAGAAGTACAGTATCTCCCTCAAAGGGCTATTGTGAGGAAGAAATCAGCTAACACACGTAAAGCATTTATCAGGGTGCCTGGCATGCTGTGTAAGTGTGATCTATTTTTGTTACAGAAGATCTTGGTTTCAACAGAATGTCTCTCTTACTACCTCATGGGGCTTCCTGACTTCAATCCCCTGGCCCCCAATCCGAGCTGAACGCATTTGCGGGTATCTGCTCCTTATCATCAAAAACAGCTTAACTGCAGTACCTTAAGGGTACTTTCCAGATTTTGAATCTTCTAAAAAGTCATATTTTCTTTGGCATTTTATAAATTTAGGATAAAAAGAGAAACTGTGGGCCTTGTGGGAACAGAAATAGGCAGAGTGAAAGAGGAGGCTTTCGAAGTGTGTACATTGTCCAAACAAGCCATCCCTCATTTGGGCAGGCAGAGTGGAGGGGGACCTTCCCCCCCATCTGGGGTTACTTCTGGGGGCCGAACACGACATGAACAATGATGCTTTCTTTTATGGCAGGTTTCCTCGCTTCTTCCGTATTGAATAAACATGCTCCCTCCGATTTGCTTCCCTCCAGCATATTGCTTCATTTTTACCCTAAAGCTTGTAGCCTTCACACTGCTCACCTCGTGTGATTGTGTTTCAAGTGTTCTTACAAGGGCTGGCGACACTGTTCCACTTCCAAACCCTGAGCACAAAGCCCACGGAGGGATCCCACAGTGGCTAACACTGTCCCAGAAACCTAGCTTGTGTTTTGCCCACCCCGAGAGGAGACCCCTGCTGTGACAGCATGCTGAAGGCCTGTATTGTTTGCTGAAGCTGCCTGGCCAAAGTGTCGCAAACTGGGTGGCTTAACAGAAATTTATTTTCTCGGAATTCTGACGAGAGGTCTAAAATTGAGACATGGCGCCCTTCCGAAGGCCATGAGGCCGCGAGCGAGAGTCGGTGTTTGCCTGTCTCCCGGCTTCTGGTGGTTGGCTGACCATCTTTGGTGTTCCTTGTCTTCTGCTCCATCAACCTGATCTCGACCTTCGTTTTCACGTTGGCGGTCTCCCTGGGCGTTGGGTGTATCTCTGTTGTTCTCTTTTTATAAGACGCTGGCCATATTGAATTAGGACCCACCTTGATGGCCGCATTGTAACTGGATTACCTCTGTAAAGACCCCATCTCTAAGTTAGGTCTCATTCTGAGGTGAGGACTCCAACATAACTTATTTTATTGACACAGTGCGACCCATAACACTGATGTATCTGAGGAGTGAATGCTGAAATGGCTCCTGGGGTTGACAGGTGGGTGATTGGGTATAATGCTGGTTTCCTGATAATGGTGTTCTTGTGAAGTAAGCCCAGTGACTGTAGCAGTTGTAAGTCATACCCTCATTGCTTAACACTCTCTTGGCTTTTGTAATTTCATACCCTCTTGGTTTTTCTCTACTGGCTTTTCTTCCTTAGAATCCTCGGCTGGACCCCTAAGTGTTGCTTTGCCTCGGGATCTGCACCTTGACTCCTCTTCTTCTCCATCCACATCCTTACTTTGGGGAATCTCATCCAGTTCTGTGGCTTTAAATACCATCGTTAGAGTCATGTCTCTCAAATGTATACCCCTATTCTTAAGCCCTGGTCCATTTTGGAAACCCACACTCATATACTCTGTTATGTATTGCTTTATAGTCATATTCCCTTAGATGTTGAAGAGGACTCTCAAACTTTTAATGTCCAGCACTGAAATCTTGATTTTCTCCCATAAATATGCTCCTGCCCCTGTGTCCTCTGTCTCAGTAAATGGCACCTCTGTGGCTAGTCTAGTCCTAGGAATCCTCCTTGGCCCCTTGCTTTTCTCCTCCATTCAGCCCAACTGCAGACGTGTAGATGACCGTTGCTTTGAGACCTCCCCAGCGCCTGTGTACCTCTCACCATCCCTGTGGCCCCCATGGTGCTCCAGGCCTCCAACATCTCTTACCTGTGTGACCGCAAGAGCCTCCTAAATGATCTCCCTCCTTCTACTCTTGTTGGCCCATCCTTCCTGATGGTTCAGATTCATGTAGGTCAGATCCTGTTCTTCCTTTGCTTTAAATTCTCCACAGGCTCCTCATTGCACTGAGAAGAAAATACAAGCTCTTTCCTCTGACCAAGTAGCCCACAATGGTCAGGCCTCTGCCCACCACTCTCCCACTCCTTGTAGAAAGTCGTCCAAGTCCGTTCCTTCTTGAGGGCTCCCACTAGCTACATCCTCTTTCTAGAGAGCTCCTCTTTCACATGTTCAGTTGACTTTACTTCTTCTTGTCGTTTATGTCACAGCTCAAATTTTACTTCCCCAGAGAGGCCCTCCCTGACCACACAACATAAAGCACAACCACACCCCATGTATTTCCAGATTAATTTTAATCCTAGCACTTATCGCTGCCTGCTATGTTTTTATTTATTAACTGCCTGTCTCCTCCCACTAGAATAGAAGCTGCATAACAGTAGGTACATTGTCCTATTTACCCATTTTATGTCCTTAGGGCCTGAAGCAGTGCCTTGCACAATTTAAGCATCAACGTGAATTTGTCGAATGAATGAATGGACATTCTGGGCAGGAAAGGTGAAGGGAACCTATGGTTAGAATATGTACCACGTGTCAGGCATGGTTCAAGCCTTTACTGCCAGGATTCATTTTGATCTTCATAAAATCCTTTAAATTATGTGTTCTTTCCCTTTGACAGATGAGGAAACTGAGGCTTTGAGAGACTAAGGAGACTGATCCAACAGCTCATAAATTACAGAGCTGAAGTTCTAACTGGTTTCCACATGTTTTCTACTATGACATAAGCTGGAAGTGAGAAGTGCATCATATAACCGATGTTTCAGAAATAAAAGTGAAAGCAAGTGATTGAAAAGTATTAGGTACAATGGTTGCTTCTGGGTCAACTAAAGAAGCTACTTTTTCTGACCTAATCTTCCTAAAACTGGAAAGTTTAATTGGAGGATTAAAGATTTCCGCAGTAGAAGTTGTGCTGAGGACAGATAACCTGAAATGGAAGTGTTGACTTTTAATGAAAGGAAACTTATTAAAAGCAAAACAAAAAAGTGGAATATTTTTATTATTATACTGTTTTGGGATTCAGGACCAAGAGACACATTGTATGTCATGATTGGTGGCGGTGGTAGGGGTGGGGTGGAGGGAGCGTGAATAGTTTACCAACATGCTCTATGCCTAGTACAGTGCTACCTGGGCGTAGCACCATGGCAGGTGCTCAAGAATATTTGTTGAGTGAATGAATGGGGAGAAATAAGATATGCAAGTCTTTGCCTCCTCCCGTGTGCTCTTCACAATGAGCAAAGGTGGGATGGGGAAACTTCAACTGGCTGGGTGACTGGAAACAAGTTAAGAGACCTCACCAGGTTGCATCAGCAAGCCCCTGTGCTCAAAGTGTGTGGACGTTCCCCTCCCCGTTCCTAGGGTGAATTCCCCCCCACCTGCATGCTTATTTATCCCTCTTATGCCTGTGAAGGAGTGAAGACGTGATGTGTTACTTTGTAAAGATTGCCGACTCTCTCTTATTATCCTCTAATGACCCAGCATCCATCTTTTGTTGGTTGTGGTTATGTTTTGGGAGAGCATGATTTAATCCATGATGCAGTGCATTCTTGGTGATAATGAGCTATGAAGAATGGGGTCCTACTGTAATTTATTTCAGTATTCAATAGATTTCAAATTACTGTATAGAAATACCAGGAATAATCTCATGAATAAAAGAAATAAAGGGGGAATTTATGCGATCTTTACATTCCCTAAGGAAATAAATCAAGTACAAAAAGAAGAAACTAAATTTAGGTAATCAAAAATCAAGGTGTTTAAAGAAGAGCTGTTGTTTTGCAAGATCTGAAATAAGCATGTGGAATGCAGCAAAAAGTGGGAAGGGTGCCAGTTTACAGGAAGCCAGTAGCATGAACCAGTACAACTGCTTGCAGAGAAAATTATCCAGGTCAAAACAAAGTAGGTGATTCAATTTACAAAGGACATAAAAGACAATAGGAAAAGATTCTTTATATACCCAGCAGAAAGCACCAGGGAAGCTTTACCTCCTGATTAGATGTGGAGATGTCAGGGTAGGTAACACCAAAGACATATTTTAATGGAAAGTTGTGCTAACACTGGGATTGTAGGCCAGGTTCCCCCGGCAGTAGACTCTGCAGCGGATATTTGCATGCAAGTGTTTTGGGGGCAGTGCGGTGGGAACAGCCCCTGTTTGGAGGGTGAGGGGATTGAACAGTGATGCACCCGCAACAGAGGCCTCAGTAGGTTTTACCTGGAGCTCTGGAGCTGGGATGGCCCTTCAGAGATGTCCCAAGTTGAGACAAGGGGATGGGGCCTTTGTACCCCTATACCAACCAGTTAATCAGACGTGCACTGTTCCCAGGAGGGGGCATAACCTAGAGTAAGGCAGCTCCCTTCTGTAATTCCTGGGGAGGAACTTAGCTGTGAGCCATCAAGAGCTAACACTTTTGGCAGCTGGAGGAAGAGAGGGCTCAGTCTCGAAGGGGTGGGGCCTCCACAGAGCACCATAGTGTCTAGTCTACTGGAACCAGCACTGAGGGCTTGAAAAGAAAAAAGATGATAGACTATTGCTTAACATAAGATACATACATTTTCTAAAGATTTTATTTTTGAATAATCTCTACACCCAACATGGGGCGGGCTCAAACCCACACTCCTGAGATCAAGGGTCACACGCTCCACCAACTGAGCCAGCTAGGCATCCCTGCATAAGATATTTTCTAAATGTGATTCTCTGTTGACCATCCACTTTTCCTGGGGTCACTACAGTAGCCTTACTACAGCTTTCTCTCACTTGCATGCTTGGCCCCCTTTAGACTACAGGTGGAACAGTCTGGAAACACAAATCAAATTCTCTCATATCTCTGCTTAATATCCTTCCTGATTTTCTATCTTTCGTATTCTACAATCCCAACTCTTTGGCCTGCCCTTTAAAAATAGGATGGCCATATAATTTATTATGCAAACCAGGACACTTTTGAGAATAAAGAGCCTTATCAGTAATTACTCGGGGACAACGGTCTAAACAAGGACTGTTCTTAGCAAACTGGGATGGATGTTCACCCAACCTGTAAGCTTCCTGATACTATGACCACCCCTTACCTTCATTTCACCCTCTTTCCAAAGTCCACTCCCATTTGCCTTCCATTAGGTGCTAGACCAGAAGAGGACCCCAGGGCCCTTGCATTCATCACTTCCTCCTACTCACTTTTTAAGGCTGTCCCTCCCTCTTGCACTCTCCAGAGCTCAGCTTAAAATGCTCCTATTCAGAAAGGCTGTCACATGTATTTTCCATCATAGCACCTGTTTATTTTATCCACGGTCCTAACTACAATCTGAAATTACAGTCACTAGCTTTTATGCTGTCTTGCATACCAATGTATCCCCAGTGATGAGCCCAGTGCTAGTTCATACATGTTTGGTAGTCAGTAAATACAAAGAAGCGAACGAAAGAAGAGCTTGGGAAATTGTTTTGAAACAAAACAGTGTGTGTGTGTGTGTGTGTGTGTGTGTGTGTGTTTTCAATGAAACACCCAAAGACCAGCAAAGGACAAACACATCACCTACACTGGGAATTGTAGATGTGTCTGCTGACCCTGGAAATGTGGACATAGAAGAATGCAAAACATTAAACAATCAATTTGCAAACACCTAGAGGATCACCAACTGCTGGATAATAACCAGCAGTTTAGCGATGAAGAGATGTTGTCAGAACAATCTAATTTCCTTTTAAGACAGAGGGACCTTCATCAAAAGCATTTATTAAGTGTCTGCACACAGCCAGGAGAAGCCTGTCAGAGGTGGAGGGGCTTGTATTCATCTGTGAAGCATCAGATTTAATATGTGTCTTGACCTCAGCTAAAATCTGATTTTGTTTCTGCGATAATTTCCTTTCACAGGCCAAGCAAATATGAATTATTTACGGTAGAAAGTGGTAGCAGAAAGTTACAGGGGTGAGCCCAGAATAATTACCAAGGCCTTTAAAAGTTGCCAAAACCCTCATGATTCTAGGTGAAATCAGTTTAAAGGTGAAAAAGGGTGGCCTTTTGTTCAGATCAACTGAGGCTGACTTTTCAGCGCTCTGCCTCCTAACACCTGCTTGTCCTGGGAAACAGAGTTGCCCTCAGATTAGCAGCTGATTTATTCTAGGTGCATTTGGAATGGTTACTGAATGCCCCTCTCTGAGAGAGGGTCCAAATGACCTATTAGAAGCACAGACTCTGATACTGATTCACACACAAGCATCAAGGTCAAAATTGCAGGGTAAAAGTAATACCCTTGCAGAGATCCAAAAGCCACAAGGATGCTCCCAGATACCGGTGCTAGGCATTGTAACCTTGACTTTTAGACACAGACAACGTTTTGGGCCGAGCTGACACAGACTCAGCCTAGCATCCAGCCACACAGACCATGCATATGTGTGAAGTGAATACAAAGCAGCTGAAAAATTCTGCAAGAAACACTTATGAAATCTTAAAGGTAAAGTCCTGGGAGATGGGACCCTCAGACATAATTTGGGGGTACGATTTGTCCCAACTGTGGGGATGGGCAGGTCACCAGGAAAGTCTCGTCGGCCAATGAGAAGTCCACATCAGAGAAGTCACTAGCAATACCAGGAAACTGGCCTTAGAGCAGCACTTTATGCTACACAGATTGAAGAGCGAGACAGGATCCTAACCCTGAGAAGCCTCGGTTTGGAGAATATTGAAAAAATGCCTCACATCTATCCACAGGGGGACAAGGTGGTGGCAGCTTGGTTACCAGAAGAAGCCATGTACAGTATTGATGATAGGAGGTCAAATGGGATTTAATGTTTATTCATGGACTCAAGTTTTGTGAGAATTTATTTGTGGGTGGGTACTGCAATGGCTGCTGGGAGACCGTGTAAACAGGATGGATGCCATCTTTGTTTTCATGAAACTTCTAGATTCCAGAGAGCCTATAGGGATTCACCTGAGGGGTCTTCATATTTCTGGGCCTTTGGAAAATCATGAAATTTGAGGAATAACTGAACCTATGAGAACAGAGATTAAGAGGAGTGGGGACAGCTGGTATTAAGTAATTCAACTATCCAGTGACAGAAGGCTGCTTTGACAGAGAGACTAGAGAATAATTTCACAATCCATTTTATGTTTGGGGTGTATCATTGTCCTGGAGAGGGCACAAGATATTTGAATGTTTGCCAAATTCAATGGTTTCAGGAAGGTTCCTGTCCTCTGTATCAGTCAGGAGTGTTCAATACCATAGAGTAGAACCTCCTTTCTCTCTATTTTGCCCTCTTGATTTTTTTGGTGACACCATATGTCCCTCGTCATTTACCCCTTCCTTTACTCTCTGTTCCTTCTCAGTCTGTTTTGCGGGAGCCTTCTCAGCTGCTCGGCCCATTGGTGGGGGTGTGTCCCAAGGCTTATCTTTGTGTTTGCTGCTTTTCTAATTACTGTCCTCAGTGACCTCATCTAGTCCAACGCTTGTGGCATGTGCATGCCAGTGACCCCCAACCTATTCTGCAGTGCTGACCCCTCCCTAGGACTTTAGGCCCATGTGGCCTCCCACACACTTGGCCTCTCCCTGTCCTAACGGATGGACGTCCCAGACTCAAGCAGCCCGGCCCTCAGGCCTGCCCTTCCCCTGATGTCTTCCATCTTGGTTCATCCAGTGACTGAACAAAGATCTAGACATTACCCTGGATTCCAGTCTCTCCTTTGACTCCACAGGTAACTCATCCCAAGACCGATTATTTCTTCCCCTAAACCATGTTTCTCTTAATCTTAATTACTATAACCATGGCCCAAGCTAAATTATTGCAGGAGCTTCTTAACTGATTCTCTTCTTCCACTTTTGACCCTTGAAAACTGCTCTATATCTGGGAGAGCCGGGGTGGCTCAGTCGGTTACGTGTCTGACTTCCGCTCAGGTCATGATCTCACGGTTCCTGACTTCAAGCCCTGCGTCGGGCTCTGTGCTGACAGCTCAGAGCCTGGAGCCTACTTTGGATTCTGTGTCTCACTCTCTCTCTGCCCCTCCTCTGCTCATAGTCTGTCTCTCTCTCCCTCAAAAATAAACATTAAAAAACAACAACAAAACAATGTCTGCCACCAGCGGGATTCATTTAAACATCAATCACATTATGTTAGACTCTTGTTTCAAAAAAGTGATAACTAGGGGTTCCTGGGTGGCTCAGTCGGTTAAGTGTCTGACTCTTGATTTCAGCTCAGGTCATGATCTCATGGTTGTGGGATCGAGCCCCGTGTCGAGCTCTGTGCTGAGCACGGAGCCTGCTTAAGATTCTCTCTCTCTCTCCCTCTAACTTTGCCCCTCTCCTCCTCTCATGCATTCTCTCTCTCTCTCAAAAATAAATAAATAAATAATAAAATAAAATAAAATAAAATAAAATAAAATAAAATTAAATTAAATTAAAAAGTGATAATAGCTCACTTAGTGCATTTGACATGAAAATCTTAATTCTTTTCCTGGCTTAAAAGCCCTCTGTGCTCTGTACCTCCTCTCGCCTAAGTTAAATCTTTCTTCAAGAAGGAAGGCTTCCCTGGCCATAAAGCCAAAGTAGCCACACAGTTACTCTTTATCACATGCCCTTTCAGCGGCCCTGTGTATTACTGCTAGCTGATATTTTTATTATTTTATTGACTCATTTATTTATTTGTGGTTTGTGTTCCCAGACTGGGAGGCAAACTCGAAGAGAGCAGGGACCTTGCATCCTCAGAATTTGGAGCAGTACCTGTTACAGAGCAGAGGTTCAACCACGATCTGTGGAATAAATGAGTACGTGGATGCCCGAAGGGTGGTATTACACCATCCCGTCATGCTGTGCCCTCTCCCTGAATCGAGTAAGTGTAACACTCGGCTCTTGCTGTGTTACAAGTCACCCGAAGTTAGTGACTTACCACGACAGGCATTTGCTTTTGCTCACAGGTCTACGGCTCAGCCGGGCAGTGCTGCTAACTTGGGCCAGGTTTGGTTGATCCTGATTTGGCTTCCTCGGATCTGCGGTCAGCGGGCAGATGGGCCAAGGGCTGCCTGGTCTAGGAAGGCCTCTCTCAGAAGTCTGGCAGTTGTTTGGCTCTCAGCGTGAGTGACAGGGGGACCGGGGCAGTGTCTCTTTCATCCAGCAGGGCAGCTTGCTCCCGTGGTCCAGGAGAAAAGAGCACAATCATAGGTCAATCACGGGTCCAAGAGAAAGGGCACAAGTGTTCAATGCCTCTTGAGGCTGAGGCTTAGAACTGGCACACCATCACTGACCCTGTGTTCTGTTGGTCAAAGCGAGTCACAAGACCAGTCCAGATTTACAAGCGCAGGGAGACACTTACTGGCGGGAGGAAATGCAACGTCACGCTGCAGAGGTGTGGCTTCGTGGCAGGGTGAAGAGTTGGGGACGTTTTTGCAATCGCTCCACCACATTAAGAACGATGACAAAAATGGTCACTGCGTCTTGCTACATTCTCCTTTCCGGACAAGCACATAAAGAGCATGTATAGGGCCCAGAAGCGCTTCTCCTTCAGTCCACAGAGGGTGGCTCACAAGATCCAACGTGTCCTTGGCTGCATAGCTGTGGTGACAGGAGTGGCAGGAACCGGCCCCTGGGCACACTGCTGTCCACACAAATGTGCAGACTCCTCTGTCGATGATGGGAGCCGCGGGACTCTGGTCCTTCCTGATTCTCCCGCACTGTCATGGGTTCACCACCTAATTCCACACTGCATGTAAGGCAGGGCCTAGGAAGGTGCTAGTGCCTCTGTGAACCCGCCGCAGGGGCTGTAAACATCTGGGCTACCTGTTGTGCCAACTTGCATGCATTTGGTGAGAAACAGTGTTAAATAGAAAAGTCCTCCTTTTTTTTTTACCCCCTTGGAGAACACTCATATGACTCAGAATCAAAAGGCCTTGACACAGGCATCTTAAGAAAACTCCTTAAAAAGTGAGGAGAACAGTATGCTCAGCTTTGTCCGTGCCTTCCGAGCACAGTGGTCTGTCTGCATCCTGAGAGGTTCAAGGCTAAAGCAAAAAGAGCAAGTGTTTGTTCCAACAGATAAAGTCTTTCTCAAAAAATGCATACGCTGTCCTGACTATCAAAGTTATTCACGGCACCTCGACGATCGGAAGCTTGTCATTGAATCACGGGATCCAGATGCGAACTCTAGGGGATTGACCATTGTTGCAGGGCCCCCACTTGGTGGCAAAGAGTCCCCTGTCCTAGCTCCTTGTCTGATTCCTCTCTCACCCTCCCAGTTGCCAGCTCAGGTTTAAGAAGTTCTTTCTCCACGCTCAGATGCCGATGACTGTGTTTGATTTGAACATATTGATTCCAGGCAGGTGACAGTGGACATAGCAATTCAGCTGGACAAATATTTAGACCAGTGAAATGTCCTTTGGAATCACTGGAGCCAAATGTTTCCTTTTCCCAACCATTTCGCTCGGCGACCTACCTCCCCAGCACAGAAGATTCAAATTCTTTCTAAATTTCATCTATTAAGAAAATACTTCTAGGCTCTAGCTACATGATATCTCCACTGGGAGCCTTGTTCTCCTCCATGCACTGAGCAAATCGAATCTGAAACGGATTGAAATGACTCAGCAGCAGGCCTCGGGCCTCTGTGTCTACCTACTCGTGCAGTTCACCAACCTTCAGGGCCCTCTTGCCATCCAGCCCGGAAAGAAAGGAAAAAAGTCAGTGGCCCCATTCTATTGCATTTGAAACTCTTCTTGCTGCCCACGGACACATTCCTGAAGGCACCAGTCATGGATGAAGAACTCCACTGGGGTCAGAGTTGGATCCCACGAGGCTGTCTGGGACTTGTGGGGGAAGCAGCAGAAACGCAGTGTTCTTAGTGCCTCTTGCTCATGATTCATGGCTCTCCACCCTGAGCTGCGAGACGTGCCCACATTCACCACAGAAGGAAACAAACTATGAGCTTGGAGGGCCAGGGAGGAAACCAGAGGCATGCCTGGGATGATTAGGCACATGAAAAAACACTGTGGAAAGCTTTGCTCGTCCTCCTCTCTGGCTGGAGATGCACAGAATACAATAGATAATACTGGAATGTGGCAGATGACGGGGCTGACATTGGATGTCTGTGTACAGTGAAGGCTTTCTGTCATCTTTGCTGGAGCAAAGGAAGGCTCTGGATAGCACAAGTGGTTTCATGATGGAACAAAAGGGCCAGTGTGGGCATAGTGATTAGGAAGGGCTTCCTATTTCTCTACGTGGAGAGAGCCCACTTCTCTGGACCAATGGAAGCTAAGGTCCTTGATGGTGCCCTAGTTACTGACCTCTTATCACTAGGACAGAACCAGCATGGCTGGTTCTGGTAGATCAGATATCTCCTGACACCCTTAAAAAGGGACTAGGGCATAACGAGTAGATCCCCAAGCTTTACCAGCCAGTGAGCAGGAATAGGTACCATTATGTTCGGTACTCACATCTCCACCAACTCCATGAAAGTTTGCAAAGCTCTTCTCCACCCTCAGCACCCTTTCACCAAAGTGTAGTCCTGAGAGTGCCTAAGGGGTATCTTACAGGGCCCACACATCAGCCCCAGCCTCTGACCTTAATGACCTGGTTGGCCTCTGTCCTGGCATCCACTACTCCCCAGCTACACAGGCCTTGACAACTTGACAGGCTTTGGTAAAAAAGAGGAGAACCCTTCTCCTTCCATGTGATGATCAGCTACAGAAGATCCGACAGCAGGGTTGCATACGCCCCCGGTTATGATAGGGTTTAATAAGGGTTTATTTCATACACTGAATTCTTTCTCTCCCTGGCACGTGCACGTGGAGCAGCTGGGATGGGGTCATCCAACTACCTGCAACCAGTCTGAGTCAGAAGCATGACTTCTCCCAGATTTTTAGCACGTGTTGCTGAATCTGGTTTACACTCCAGGCTCTTCCCGTCACTGTGTGGCCTTTCTCGGGTGCCCTGCTTTCCCTCCATGCAAACTGACTCAGGGTGCCTTCCCTTCCCCGCTTCCTCCCATTCCACCTGCTATGCCCATATGTTTGGATCCCGATTGTACACAGAAATCACATGCTCCCTTGAGGTCCCCTCAGGCCCCAGGTAAATCAGTTGGCATAAATACCAGCAGGGATGGGGGTGTCTCCTGGCCTTATCTGCCAGCCACACGCAGACCTGGTTCCAGCGCGGTGGAGAATTTTGTAATTGCTGCCATTCCTATTTGCTGCTTTGTCAGTGGTTTCCTGGTGTCTGAGTCACTGCACTCACAGGGCCACCAGGGTTGGCTCAGTCAGGATACACCGCACGGCATGTCCCAGGGGGCAAGAGCTGTGTTGCCCGTGAGATGCGACACAGGGTTTGGAAAGCCAGAGCAAGAGCAGCTGAGGCTCAAGCGCTGGTGAGATCTTGTTCAAACCAGGTTGGCCTAAAAAGGGTTGCAGATCCAGGGATCCAGAAGTGGTGCTGAGATCAAGCAAATGGTGTTTGGTGGTGATTTTCCTAAACATCGACGATTGTCTACTACTCACCTGCACAGGCCAGATCACGCTTGCTCTGCCGATGGGCCAGGCTGATGTAGAGGACCAACACACCCCAGACAGGTGTTATCCAGTGGCTAAACTCCCCCCCCCCCCTTATGCTTAGGGGGCTGTTCATAAGCACAAAGAGAACCAAAGACTTTAGTTCCTTTGTAGTGTTGGGCTTAACAGCAACTAACAATATTCTACCCGGAATGGAAATTGGGGATTTTCTCTGCAGATTAGGTTCTTTTGCATTTCAGCTGCATACACAGTAGCCCCCCCACCCTCATAAGTGGGAGAGATGACAGTCTGGGCATTCTGTTATTGAAGCAAAAGATAATCACTTCTTAGTGGACTCAAGTCTCATCCTCCTTTTCACACAGACACTTGTGTTGTATTTTGCTTTCTTTTTCCACTGTCATCCAGGGGGGCCTCTGATACCTCCTCAGTGTCACCCTTAGATCTTCGCACACCTGTTGTGTGTGACCTATAGCTGCTTAGGGGAAATGTGACTTGGGTGGCCTGCAAAAAATGAGCTAAAGGTTATTATCTCCATTTCTAGCTCTACGGCTGAGCAGCAGCACCACCACTAACCGACCAACCAATCGTTCATTTAATCATTTAATTGGAACCTACTGTGTGCCCATCACTCTCCTTGGCCTTGTGGACAGACGTGGCGTCTGTCCTCGAGTTGCTCAAACATCAGTTGGAGACACAAAAGTTATCCCTGTGAAACAGCTAGCAATCCCCTAAGAGCTCGACAGCACAACAACCCTGAACAGAAAAGAGGGAGAGCTCAGGGGAATGAGGGAGCCTCTTCAGGAAGGAGATGGCATGAGAGGTAGAAAGAACCTGAGTCTCAGCAATTCTTGTGCATCTATGTCCATCCGGGAGAAAGTGAGACGCGATTGCACTTATTACAGCCCAGCGTTGAGTACCAGTGGCACTGATGTGGTTACTGAGGGGTCCTGGGTGCCAAGGCGGGGATTAGGAAGGGAAACCAAGATATTTAGGCACATGCATGACTTTGAGAATGAGCACCTCTTTAAATTTGGTGTCTCTGTGTCCTCAACCTGGTCCTATCGTTCGATGGGTCCTGTCACTCTGATGCACACGCTCTCTTTCTATTTCATTCTGTAGCCCCACCTCCTCTGTATTTCTCTTTTTATTAGTATCTTCCTCCTTCCTGGCTGTTTCTCTCCATTCTTTCTCTTTTGTTCCTTTCTCCTTTCACCAGTCTGTCCCTAGTTCCCTTTCAGCGCCCCTCAGTGATGCTCCAAACATTTCTAGATTCTGAAGTAGGCTGTTGTGCAGAGGTCATTGAGTGAGCATCAGCAATGGCTGTGACCTGCATTAGCATTCTTATTTTTAATATTGTGGTGAAAATAATACTGTTTTGTATTAGAACCTGTAAGTCTTTGGATCTGGTTCCCAGGAAAGTCTAAGTTCTTTCTATGTAAGAACTCCTTTCTAAAGGAGTAAGGTGATTTAAGTTGCGTGGAAAAATTAACTTTAACAAAGGGAGACATTCTTAGCCAACTAAGGCTTCCAAACATCTTCCCTTTGGAATATAAGCTCCTTGGTTATCTACCTGGTTCTCTACTGACCCCTCTCTCTACTTTATCTCCAGCACCTAAAATAGGGCTTGGTACACGTGACGTGCTTAATACATGTTTGTCAAATAAATGAATGTAGAGTTTTAGGAGTCGAAGGGGTTAAAATGAGGGAGAGGCTGAGGCACAAATAATCCCAGATATGGGGCAAAATTATTAAAAAAAAAAAAAGATGAAGTTTGAAATGGAAGCTGTGTTAAAGCTCGATATCCTTGACCTCTGCAGTACTAACTGGCATATAAACTTGGTCTCATCATGTAACCTTTGTCTATAAAAAGGATGAGAAACAACGTGGAAGATCTATCTGCTTAAACAAAAAAAACGCTCCCTTTCCTTTTCAACGTGCGGTTTGGGCGGTCCCATCGGAAGTGACTTTATTTGGTTTGGATTTTGAATTTGTTGCCTTTCTACCACTTTTGTCTCCACTTGGTACCTGGACGACCCCTTGATCAGAGCCTCAGAGGACTAACCGACGTATAGACGGCATCGGTGAAACAAAGCCTTGCTTAGGAGCTTTGGGAATAGAACTAAGTTTCTCGTCCTCTTTTTCACAGTTGAAGCCTGTGTTTTCTTAGTTTTATTCTGTGTTACTATTGGTTACAAACATTTAATGCACAGGTTGTTCCTTTGGTTCCTGCGCTCCTTCCTTCATAGTCATAATGTCTTGTTAAATGACGTAAATCAGCTGAGCGGGTGGCCTGAGAATCAAAGTCTGTATGGCCTACAAGGAAGAGGGTAGATCATAACCCCAGCCCACCCCACATTCTCTGGGCCCCTCTGGGTAAAGTGCTGGGTATTTGCTTGGTAGAGCTAAGGTATTCAATAGATGCTCATGCTTTCCTTTTCCTCAAGAAGGAAGGAGGAAGCTATCTTTAGATGCTGAAGTCTGATTTTGTATAAAGAACTGGGTTATCACATCTGGACAATCTTGGAGGTCTTTACCCTGCCTTTTGTGCTTTGCTCACTGGTATTCAACATTTTTCTTTTTCCACTTCGTCAATTCCTTCCCCTCCATCTTGGCAGTTGCACTGACTTACTTTTCTGAGCCTGAAATGGTGAGAGGGAGGGTAGCAGCAAAGAGGAGAGGGGTATGTGGGAGGCCATTGTCTGACATGGAATAAAACATAAACATAGCTGGGAGACTGATCCATCCGTGAGTGTGAACAGTGGTAGAAGCAGGTGATTGCTTGAGGTAATCTCAGAAGGTCCCCATCTTTAAGAGTGGGGGTTGCAAATTGGCACCCCGGGAGTCAAATCCAGCCACAGACATAATAGTTTAGCCAGCAAAGGGTTTGGAAATGTTTTTGCTGGGTCAAGACTAGAAGAGGTCCCACTCCCTATTGTCTTGTCCTGGACAAGTAACATGCTTATGCAAATCTGCTTACGCCGTCTTTCTAAGTGTACTTTAACAGTCCAGACTCGAATGTCAGTTGAAGCTCCTTGATGGAGGCTCTCCCACGTAAAGAAGACCTACGCCAACTCATCACCAGCTCCCTTATTCCTCATCTTGGTATTTCCCAGAGTGGTTTAGGCCATGATCACAAAGTTTGAGGACCATATCTGCAGACAGTCACTGCAAAAATTAACATCCTGATTGACTGCTAGAAATTGTCTGACTCCATGTTTCACAGCCTCTCCTTCTACTTTTCCCTGCTATTCTAGATATGTGACAAGCCAAACTCTTTCTGTGTCAATCTTCACCGTGTTGAGCTCTGTTGGAAGCCTCTGGGAGCTCAGTGTGCAAAGGAGATAAGCCAGGGGCATGATGCTTGTTTAACGGTTCTCTCTGTAGTGTCCTTGTATTTTCAGCTCCTTTTTTCTTGCCCATTTCCTTGGCCTTTTATCATAAATTCCCTGTGTTGTTTCTATACCACTCTTGGCAGAAGGACCCACTGTATTCCTTTATTAGCTCGACTTTGCAAGGAAAAGGACGCCAGGGTACCATTTGATGATTTTTCTCGGCTAGATTTTGGACACTCATATTTATTGGACCATCGCATTTTAATACCTTTACATATCATCCTTTTGCCCCTTCCAGAAGCTAAGCTGTCCTCTTTTTTGTGGTCCTTTATCACATTACAGTGTTGATGTCTACTTTGGTGTCAGAGATGGACTTCCCTAATGTCTCACCACCTCCTTTTAACTCCTGCCTGAGAATGTAGAACCCCAAACACTGGGAAGTTTCCATGGAAGGCCGCTTGATTCTCTCTTAAGGATATCACAGAGGGGATTTCTATGGTCACAGAATATGAGGGTGGGTTCCAAGACCACTTCAGTCTACTCCAGCTTAAAAAAAAATATTTTAATAAGTTTATTGGGGGAGTATTCTTGGGATCACCATCGTTGAGGGAATAATAGAACAGGATTGAGCAGAGGGGGATGTTGAACTACAATGCCATCATGGCATATTTCTACCATTTTTTTAAATAGGGCACTCTGAAGCTGAATGTATTTTCAAAGATATCTCAAGTCAGGCAAGGGAGCCACATGGATCAGTAAATTGCTGTGGATGCCCTCGGGAAGGGGGCATGACCTTGGCCATATTCCAGCCTTTAGATTCTGAAAATGTGTTAAAGGATGTGTTTGGCCGTTTATACAAAGGAGTCTATAGATACCCAAAGTGCATACCCAAAGCCCTCAGGATGTGATGCCTCACTCAAGTTTTCTATGATGATTGCCTTGAAAATATTGTCTGTTGATGACACTTGTAGGCACACTTATTAGTAACGAAGTATTCATCTCAGCTAGAAGCGAGGGGACAAAGGGAGACACAGCATGCCAGTAGGTAAGACTGGACTCCAGAGAGGATGACAGGGGCTGGGGTGGGGTATGAAGAAGGAGGCCTCACCTTGCAATACTCCTCTCAGAATGGAACCTGCTCAATTTTTAATTTTCTGCCTTGGGCATGGAACATGCTTTGTTTTATCTTTAGCTTCTGCTTCGAGGGGTCGGAGTATTTTCTCAGCTTACCTTTCCCAGTGTCTCAGACTGTTCACTCTGGGGTGCCTTGCTTGTGGTTTTAACCTTTTATCTTTCTTTGTGATGGTTGTTTTGAGTTTACAACTAATCAAATATTCCACGGGCACCCTGGGGTGTGACCGGTCAGTGAGGAGCCAGAGAATTCAAAGCCGATTTCCCACTCTCCAGTCTCACCGAGTGATTTGAGGGAAGGAGGGAGCTCCTAACACATGGAGTGTGAATTGTGTGCATAAGCGACTTGAAACCCAGGCAACCTTCAGCTCAGGACTTCCTGTTAATCAGCTGGGTTTTCTGGCATAGCAATGAGCAAATGGCATTAATGAGGTAGGCCTAGAAGATGGCACAGGGGCTTGAACAGTCAGTAGGAGCTGGGCCCCGCAACAGTAGAGAAACAATAAAAGAGGGGGTTATTTTATCCTCTTCCCTTTTTTCTTTCTTTCTTTCTTTCTTTTTTTTTTTTTACAGTCGCAACTTTTTGGCTGATTAAAGTACTTTTCCTGGTTCCAAAAGGGAAGTGTCTTTTGTATTACACGCTAGAATGTCAGTTCTCATTACTAAGCCCTAGCTGTTCAAATGCTGTCGGAATCTCCCCAAGGCCTCCTTGGGGAGACTGTAGGCAGAAATTTCAAGGAGCTTATGCCAATTATTTTCCTTCTATCTACATATTGATGGCTGACCCACAGTAATCATGTGAGTCAGGTGCTATGAACACTGTTTCCTTTATTTCATTCATGGCTTTTAAGGCAGATAAGATTTTTTTTTTTTCTAAAGACTCCTTTTCCCTTGGTTTCTTGCAACTACCATTTTTGTTTTCTACTTGAAAATGACACGGCCGACCAGAGACAGAGTGACCCAGGCTTTTTTTTTTCCTTTTCTTTCAATTATTTGGGCCTTTTTCACACTGATTACCAGAGTTAGTAGAGGGTGTGTAACATAAACATATTCTGAGGCCTCAGTGGTGGGAGCAGGTGTAGAACTCCAGGCTTCATTGTTCAAAAGTCTATAATTTTGGGTCCTTTAAAATTTTTTTTAATGTTTATTTATTCTGGAGGGAGAAAGAGAGAGCATGAGCAGGGGAGGGGCAGAGAGAGAGGGAGACACAGAATTTGAAGCAGGCTCAAGGCTCTGAGCTGTCAGCACAGAGCCTGACGCGGAGCTCGAACTCATGAACCATGAGATCATGACCCGAGGGGAAGCCGGAGGCTTAACTGACTGAGCCACTCAGGTGCCCCAGGTGGTTTGGGTCCTTTTATTGTTAAGTTACAGATATTAACCTGGCAACTCACAAGGGAATACAATTAATTGAAGGATATGTAGTAGTCATTTATTAAGAGCCAAAGCCCAAGACCAAGTATCAGAAAGCATGAGCACCTGGGAATGTAGGTAGCAGAAAGTAAGGGACACTGTCTTCGGGGAAGTTACCAGGGTTTTGGGTCATCTTCAGTTTAGGTCTTTGTTCTGTTCAAGATTAAAATTTCCATGGCAGTCTAGGTTGACCCAGCTTGGGCCCATGCCAACCTCTTGGCTAGATAAGGGTGAAGAACCGTAGCTGATAGTCCTTCTGAAACTGCTCAAAACAAGGGAAACGTGCAGAGCATAGCAGGTTTAGACAGGCTAAATCAGCAGATGCCTTTCACAAGCTGAGAGGTCCCAGATTGCCCGGGAAAGGGACGTCCAATGCTAATCTTACACTGACTCTTGTCATTATGGCGAAATAGCAGGAGAGTCTGAATGTTTGTGTCCACCCCCAAATTCATCTCTTGAAGCCCTAATCCCCAAGGTGATGATATTTGGAAGTAAGACCTTTGGGAAGTAATTAGAGTTAGATGAGGGCATGAGGGTAAGGCCCTCATGATGGGATTAATGCCCTTATAAAATGAAGATCAGAAAAGAGCTCTGTCTCTCTCCACCACATACACATCAAGGAAAGGCCATGGGAGGACATAATGAGAAGATGGCCATCTGAAAACCAGGAAGAGGGCTCTCAACAGACACTGAATCTGCTAGTGCCTTCATCTTGGACTCCCCAGACTTCTTGGGAAGTGTCCTTGGACTCTCCCAGAGCTGTGAGAAAAAGATGTTTGTTGTTTAAGCTACCAGTCTGTGGTGTTTTGTTATAACAGGCCATACTAACTATGATGGAACCTCCTTCTCCTTTTCTCAAAGCAGCCAGATGGGCTCCATATTACCTGTTTTGGAAGGAAGATGAACCACAGATACTCTTCTGAACAGTAAACTGATCCCCGAGAGCAATCAGGCTCAGCAGATTCCATCCCAGCTGAGAGGAGAAGTCAGGGTACATGGTGAGCACAGACCCTACCTTCCTAGGTTCTGAAGATTTTTCTTGAGTGGCTGGAAATCCCAGAAGGGTGGGTGATGAGTCTCCCAATCTCCTGTCTCCCGATTGTCCTCTTTAGCTGATCAGACAGGCTTCTATCAAGTCTTAGCAGGCCTCGTGTGTATTATTTATTTGATTAAAAAAAATTGTGTCATTTGCTTTTAAGGAGCCTCTGGGAATGAGCATAATTAAGCATAGATTAAAATGTCTGAAAGATTGAAAACCACCATGATGATATAGTGAAACGCATACAAGAAGCTTAAAAACATCCCCACATTGCCATTCCATCAAAGCATCCCAGTTTACAGCGATAGCCGAAAAACCAAGCCTCACTGGAAATGATCAAACCGGGATTTCAGCGGTAGAACACGGGCAACAATTCTAATAATTTGGGGAGGTTAATTTGGAAAAGAGCTCATCTGTACCGCCAAGGAAAGCTAAAGGGCGTCAGGTGGATTCATAGGAGGAGAAGGAAGAGAAGAAAAAAAAAAGGGAGGAGAAGAAAAAAAAAAGAAGGAAAAGGAGGAGGAAGAGAAGGGGAAGAAGGAGGAAGAGGTGGGGAGGAGAAGGAACCACTGAGACACCATAACAAACACAGCTGGGCATGAGCAGGGGGTTAGACACCAATGTCTGAGCACTTGCTATGAGCCAGGTGATGTTCTAGGTGAGTAAGATGGGCACGCTGTCCAGTGCACAGAAATTTTAAACAATGAAGACACTTGCACAGCACGAGATGTTCTATGAAGGAAACATAGTGCGTAAGACACAGTTAGTGGGTGGCTACTCAAGGTTGGGTGGCAGGGATTGTCTCTATCCAGGTGATTTTGAGGTGGGTGAAGGGAAGAAAGCAGCCCCGTGAAGATATGGGGAGTGGCTTTCCCTGCAGAAGGGGTGGGGATTGCAAAGGCCAGGAACTGAGGCGGGATGATGGCCAGGGTATCCTTCCTGGAGACTCTTGGGGAGGGGAACCGATGCGGTGCACGTCAGGGTGGGGCAAGCGGTGGCCAACATGGAGCACAAGTTGTCACTGAGCACCTTTTCTGGAGGGCTGCTTTTGGGTAACCCTATCAGTCGGCTGCCTTGGGCCGTAAGTAATGGAAAACCCAACCAGTGGTAGGTTAATTGTATAAACTCAAAAGTTTTGTTTTGTTTTGTTTTGTTTTCACCAAACAACCTGAAAATTGCCAGCTCCAGGATCGGCACAGTAACTCGCTGATCAAGTTCCTGGGGACGTTTCTTTCCTCGTTTTTTTCCCCATAGGATGTCAGAGGCAAATTCTCTCACAGTTCGAAGAGCCTGCAGCTCTAAGCTCTGTGTCATCACATAGCGGCAGACCAAGCAGGCAAGAGGATGCGTCCTCTGACACCTGCCTCAACAGGGCTGACTAGACAGACACGTACCTCTAGACTAGAAGGTACCCGAGAGTGTTAGCTCAGGCATAGCCTTTTCTGCGCCCAGCACAGAGCTGTCTCCAAGGTGGTATTTGGAGATCCTCTTAGGAGAGAAAACTTCTGGAATAACGGAAATAGGGAGGGTGTTCCAGGGGAGCCCATTGCTTCATGCTCCCGAGGAGGAACAGAGCCACAGTGGTCTTAGCTGGGCTTTGGTGGAGTGGGAGGAGGGGGATGCTGGGGTGCTAGAAAGGACACACCAGCGTCTCCATCTTGGAGTGTAAGACGGAGAGTGGGGGAGAGAGTGAGCAGAAGAGGGTAGTGTTAGCAGGGTGGAGGTGCAGAGTCCAAGGCTGGAGGGAAGAGGTGTAGGCTCTGGGCAGCCTCCGTGGGCGCCTATCCTAGCCTCTCGCCTGACCACTGGCTAGCCATGCTCTGCCCTGTACGTCACCGTCTATGACATGGGGGTGATAGTAATACTTGTCTCGTAGGGTCTTAGGACAAGCAGGCATTCAGTACATATGAAAACACACAGAACAACCTTGGTAGAAAGCAATCAGTAGGCAAAGGATGGCTATGCTTTAACTGCTATTCTCTACCACTCACCTCTTCCAGGGTTAGATTAGCCTACATGTATTTGCAGATCTGACGTTTGCTGTACAGATCTTGAAGAATCTTCACATGTGCTACCTCACGGGGTCCCTGGTCACACTGCTGTCTTTATAGCAAACTTGTGGCTATAAAGCCTGAGAAATCTTTTGGCGGTGTCAGAGCCATAGATGGTACCCAAGAGCCTTTGAGGGAGGCTGCCCAGGGTTCCTTTCAGGAGCCGCTCACCCAAGGGGGAGTTCTCTGGGCGTGTAGAGGAGAGCAGTCTTGGACCCTGCCTCAGTTAGAGCCAGTAAATGCAGCAGCAGCTTTTTTGATGTTCATGGGGTCAGGAGTGCTCTTGGCATTGCCTCAGCTGCTTCTCACTGTGCCTGGGAGGCTGGGGTGCGGGGGAGGGGAAGGGGGGAGAGGTGTGAATAGAGAAGCAGGACCTTTTGATTTCTTTCCTTACCAACAGGAGCATTTACTCCCTCCAGAATCCGGGCATCTGTGAGAGAGCTGAACTCTGTTTTATGAGAGGATTTTTTTCCTTCTTCTTCTTTTTTTTTCTTTTCCCATCAACACTTGTCAGGGATTCAAGGCAAAAAGCCTGGCAAAGGCCTGGGCTTCTGCACCAGCTCCGGCAAAAGATGGGTCTAAACAGGGAACAGAGAGAGGCATTGTTCCAAACACTGCAGAGTGGGAAAAGTAGGTCAGGGAAGAAAATGCAGGTTTGACAGAGCTGGGAATTGAACTTGTCACCTCAGAGCTCATTGGTGTAGAAAGTGAACAGCCAGCAAGGGACGAGGGAGTAACTGAAGTCTGCTGCCAGGGCAGGGGCAGACTCACGCTGTGAAAAGCTGCCTGCGTGATGGTCATTGCCTCCTTCCAGGGCCAAACGCCCCCATCTTCCCTCCTGCCCCACCCTCAAAACCCCTTCCCTGGGAAACTAAACCAAGTGATGATTCTAGACGAGAAGAGCAGCTGAGACTGTCTCTGGAGAGAGTGCCAGGCGGCAACTTCCCAGCCACCAGCTGCATTTGCAGGACTGGGAATTGAGACAACCCCCACCCTCCCGGAGAAGAGGCTCTAATTACAATCAACATCACCTTCTAGGAAACTTCTGGGTGGATGGCTACCAGCAGAGAAAAGCTTTCTCCTCACTACCCTCCAATTGGTGCTGGAGCCAGGGGTCCTGGCTGTAGCCTGGGAAGAGAAAAAATACCTCTAACAACTTGCCCAAACCTTGGTAATTCTCCTTTCTCCCAGAGTCAAGGTTCTGAGCTATTTTGGATGAAGGGTGCTTTCTCCCTGACTCTTACACCATTTCATTTGGAAACATCTCCAATTTCTTGTTCTGGACGCAGCTTTTGCCTAATAAACACGTCAACCTGCTCCTTGTGGGTCTCAAACATCTTTCTGTTACAATAAGGGTGACTTTGAATCTATCATTCCGGATCTGCCTGCCCCACTGTTGGTACCAAGAAGTACACGTTCATTGGATATTCCAACGTGCGCTTGGATCTGATAGAAACTTGTAGCTAAAGACCACAAACCTCTGTGGTTACCGCTCATTGTTGGACTTTCCTTTGTAATTAATGACCCGTTTTCCCTCTCTGTGGAATGGGGACAGCAGTGGGAATAAGACCACTTATTTAAAATGGAAAGACTATTGGACAGGATCCAAAGACTCAGATTCCATTTCTGCCCGATATTCACCTAGTGACTTTAGGCCATTTATTGAAATTCATCACTTTCAGATTCCTCAGCTATCAAATGGGAATAATATCATTTATAACAGAGTTGTAAGGTTTCAACCAAGCACAGATGAGCTTCGTGCGTAAAGGCACCTTTCCCAATCTTGGCGCCTAGAGGATGCTTAATCCGATGTTTGCTTCCTTCTTTCCCCATTGCTGATAATACTGAAGGAATTTCTGGAGGATGTGTTTGAAGTTAGATATACTTAAGACTAGTTTTTAAAAAATGGAGCAAGGAATAGGATATGTCTTGACCTCTAGTCCTGCACTGTTCAATAGAGTAGCCACGAGCCCTGGGTGGCCATTTAAATTTAAAATCATTAAAATTAAAATTAAAAAACACAAGTCCTCAGTCGTACTTGCCGCAATTCAAGTTCTCAATGGCCACAGGTGGCTACTGGGTATCATACTGGGCAACGAAAATAAAGAAAACTTCCATCATTGCCGAAGGTTCTGTTGGACAACGTTGAAAGGATTCCTGCAGAAATTGCTTTATCGTGATGTTATTTACCAAAAGAACAGGTTTCTTAAGGCAAAACTCAGATGTATTTTTGTCTCAGAGTGCACAGTCTTCTTTCAGTGGCATATCCTTTAAGTCACACAGTCACAGAGCCCGAGGTGGGGCTCAAACTCACGAACCGCGGGATCAAGACCTGAGCCGAAGTCGTACATTCAACCGACTGAGCCACCCAGGCACCCCTATTTCTTGTGTTTTTTTATTCCAGCCCTTCTGACCGGGGTGAGGTGGTATCTCACTGTGGGTTTGATTTGCATCTCCCTGATGATGAGTGATGTCGAACATCACGTCGGTTGGCCAACTCCCCCTGCCAACGTCAGCAGAGAGAAAAGGCCTGCAAATACGATTTAGGTGAAGATACAACTTTCATAGTGTGCTTCCCTGTATAGCCATGGAATGGAAGGTGAGGGAGACGAGCCATTCACATGGCTTCCCTGTATAGCCATGTGAATGGAAGGTGAGGGAGACGAGGCCACCACACTCCGTCATCGTACTGTGGGACAGAAGAGGTGACTTTAAAGCAGGTGGGAATCCCTACCTTTGCGGCCTTCCAAGAGCAGAGTTAGAAGGGAGGATTTGGGGGTGGAGGGCGAAGGAGGTTGTTGTTGCTGTCGGGGGTAATGTGAGTGAGGAGGCCGGAAAAAAAATTCTCAGACAAAATGAGTGTTGTGAAACCGGGAAGAGGGGCCTTTTCTAAACCCCAAATTGCTTTCGCCTCCTGGCTATCAGTACTAGTGGAAAAACTTTTGGTGTTCATTTTCCACCCCAAGGACCCAAGTGCCCCAAGGACCTGTCACTTTAGGCTTCCATATGACACCCCTTCCCTCAGGGCAGCGAGCACAAGTTATCCACCTGCTCTCACTTTCTGTGATCCAAATAGAGCAGAAGAAGTTTCCTGGAGGGATTAAAATGCACACCTGAATGACTCTAGCCCGCTCCAGCCTGGAGAGAAGCAGAAGTCGGGGTGATGGGGGGGCATGAAACGAGTCAAGGTTAATTCAGCATGGGAGGGAAGTCTGAATTATTCATTTCCTGACCCTGTACCGGGTCCTTTTCACCGCAGTCTGTTACAGTCTCTTTCGGGGCAGTGTAGTCGCACGGGTTTCTCAGTCACCTTTTAAATTTTTTTTTTTTTTTCAACATTTATTTATTTTTGGGACAGAGACAGAGCATGAACGGGGGAGGGGCAGAGAGAGAGGGAGACACAGAATCGGAAACAGGCTCCAGGCTCTGAGCCATCAGCCCAGAGCCCGACGCGGGGCTCGAACTCACGGGCCGCGAGATCGTGACCTGGCTGAAGTCGGACGCTTAACTGACTGCGCCACCCAGGTGCCCCCTCAGTCACCTTTTAAAACCATGCCTTGTCCTCTAGTGTCCGGCAAAGGGATTGCTAACATCGGGCTCTTGTGCCAGTAGCCGTCTGGAAGCTGCCTTTTAGGGGCACCTGAGATGTGGGCCAGCTGGGGGAGGGGGGGAGGGGGGGAAGAGCAGCCACTTAGCACTTGAGTCCCATTCGGGCCGAGTGGTTGGGGAGGACAAGAAGGGAGATTACAAACCAGAAGTGAAAAAAGCATCTGAGGGTTCGGAGGAGGGTGGGAAGGAGGAGGGAGTTTCATAGAAGATGTGCGATTTGGTTTCCTTACGTCACTGGAGCTCTTTTGTCTTTAAGTGACATTTCCAATGGGAAGTTCATCTGAACGAGAAACAAAATCTAGACAAAGCTTTCCTGACCTAAGTTAAGCAGGGGTCATCCCGGAAAGAGGCTAGGGCTGCTTCAGAGAAATCAGAACCGTCGGCCTTGGCCAGGCTGTTCTTACTCGGTCGGGGCTATTTCTCACATCCCCGCTGCCCCGTGAAGTACGCGTCACAAAATATGCCAAGCGGTTTCTGGATCTCCGAGATGCTTTGGCTGGCATTTTATTTAACTCGTGACATTTTTGACTGTTCTTATTCTGGTGGGCATCAACACTGCCCAAGCCTGCAGTTGTCGCAGAATTGAAAGCCACGGTGGGGTACCGCTTTGTCGTTAATTGTCGCTTCGTGGCCACCACTCCTGACCGGGCTGAAATAGCCGAGCGAGTGTACGAGGCACCGTGCAAGGCCAGAGGCCAACGTTTCAGGGCCACCAACTGGGGAGGGTCCATGGGCAAACTGCGCTTACGAGCTCCGGATGTTAACCTGGTCTTCCTGGGTGAGCCTAACTCAGAAGCCATTTAAGGTCAAGGTCTCAAGCCCAAATGCCTCCAGGGTCCGTGGAGAAGTAAATGAGGGGGTGGGGGGTGGGGAGCACACTGGTAGTGAGCGCTGAGGACGGTGGTAAATGGGAGAGCACAAGGTGGGTATCAGAGTGAAGCTGGCACTCAGCTCTAGCAGATTGGTGTCGTAAAGGAATGCCAGCCCGGCATTTTCAGACTTGCCAGGGTTTTGTGAAGTCTCCAGATTTTTTTTTTTTTTTTCATGTTGGCCCAAAATCAGGCCAAGCAGAAAAAAAAAACGTCCGTGGGCCAGACTCAGCTAGCGGGACACTGGTTTGCGAACCATGGTTTGGGCTCATCTGTGACGAGGCTGCTTCGGGTACACTGATTTGCACAAGTAGTTTTTGTTTATTTGTTTGTTTCATGGCTCCTATGATCCTGAAATCCAGCGCCCCCCCCCCCCCCGCACACACCCCCCCAAATGGCACTAGTATCAAATAAGGCCAAGGGGTGAACACCGGCCTCCTCTCATGTGGAGCTGTTCTGCTAAGTGGTTCTTACCAGCCCTCAGCTGTACAGCTCGTCACCCCGTTCCAAGCACGGCCTGGTCCTTCTTGGGGATTGGAAATGGTGCTCTTGCTCCTTTTCCAGCTAATTGCTTTAATGCATCCTGAATGTGTCTAGGCTGCCGCCCCTAACCACTGGGTCATCATTTATTCACAGGCCTGAAGTCCCTTAAGCAGCCTCCTGCTGGCCCTCACGCTGCAGGGGATTAATGTAGTCTGGTTGGTGAGTCAAAAAGAAAGATGACATCATTTTCATGTCAGGAATGAGGATGTGCGTTTGTGTATGTGAGGGTTACGGAGTGCAAAGTGAGGAAAACTAAAGCTACTTCTCTTCCAAAGTGGCACGGTGCTCCCCCCCCCCACCCCCTTCTTTTGCTTTCAATCCAATCTGGCTTCTCCCAAGTGAGTTATTAATATGGGACACAGCCTGGCTTCCTCCCTTCTGTCTCCTCGTATAAATCCAACTAATTAATTTACTTTAACAAGAGGAATCTTTTTCTATCTCTCCCAATCTTCATCGCTCAGCTTAGATTCTCGTGATTCAAACACAAGACACGCAGCTGTAATAATCACACATGGAATCTTATCTGGATCATCAGATCTGCTGTCAAAAACTTGGCGGGGGGGGGGGGGGAAGGAATCTTAAATAAAGGGACCATCGAATGAAAAGACAGGGTAACTATCAGGTGAAGGCTGGAATTCACATTCCGTCCGGTCCAATTAATGAAAGGAAAGTGGAAAGTATCCTGCGTGTGCTGGAAATCTGACAACGTGAAGAGGTGTACAAATGGTGTTTGCAAAGCTCCGCGACGTTGAGTTCATTCAGCAACCATAGAGTGGTGACATGACAAGACCTCCTCCCAAACGATCAGTTAAATCTTGTGTCCCCTTTCTGTGTATGAATGGAAAACCCACCCCAACACGCCATTTTAGAAAACTACTCCCCCCCCCCATAAACGTCCCCCCCCCCCCGCCCCCGAGACAATCAGGGCTGTGTTGGGGTCAGCATTGCCCTGTTTTTCTGGGACAGTGGCAGCACCCACAAGGTCAATGAGGTTGATCTCGCAGGGGAAATTCAGGTCAGAGGACAAAGGTAAGGGCAATCCGAGGGGAGGCAGGAAGGTGTAGGACAGATTTCCCATGTGAATGAGGATGGGTGGACCTTCCCAGATCATTCCTTAGAGCTCCTTTCATTCTTTCCTTGGTGCTGCAAGGGATTTTCTTTCTTTGTGGAAAGTGTCAGTGCCTGTCTTTCAAAAGCCAAAAAAAAAAAAAAAAAGTAAAAAAGAGGATTTGCAAAAACAAGCACCATGCTGCCCATTTGCACATTGGTGCAGAGAGAGAAGTCAGGAACTGCTAATGAATGTACCAGCTGTGTGTGGAAAATCAGCCAAGCTTGGGCTTTGGGCTTTTTATGTCTCTGCGGAGATCCCGATTCTAGACTGCCCGTGAGACACTTATGAGCATGGCTTCAACCACAACGTGAATAACGAGCAAAGGTAACAAAGGTGAGGCTATCCTGAAATACTAGTTGAAAACGAACCCCGTGTCAAGGAAAAGCAGCTATCATTCTGTTATCACTTTCTGATTTGGTAACAACTTAAAGCCAGGCAAAACCCTTCTCTTCTTCTTAGGACCCGAGACTTGAACTCCCCTTTCTTAGATTTGAGGACTGGGAAGTTTAGTTGTTTTTTTAAAGGTATGTTCCCTGTTTTTCTCTCTTTCTCTTTCTCTCTCTTCTCTCTCTGTCTCTATCTCTCTGTTTCTGTCTCTGTCTCTTCCTCTCTCCCTTCCCCATTCCCTACTCACCCCCCCAGCCCCAATCCCTCCCCGACTTCTTCTCCCTCCTTCTCTTTTTTTCTCTTCATCTTCTTTTTCTCTCTAGATTTATTGAGGTGTAATTGACAAAATTAGAATACATTTAAGGTCAACGGCGTGATGGTTTGCTATACATATACGTTGTGAAGCGATTCCCACCATGGAGCTAATTAACACATCCATCACCCCATATACTCACCTTTATTTTGGCGAGAACCCTTAAATTCCACTCTCTTCGCAAATTTCAATTATGCAATTCAGTATTATCAACTGTAGTCGTCATGTGATACATTAGATATTCAGACCTTACTCGTAACTGCAAGTTTGGGCCCTTCTATCAGCCTCTCCCTACTTCATTCTTCACACCAGACCAGCCTGCCCACCACCCACACCAGACCCTGACAACCACAATCCTAGTCTGTTTCTATGAGTTCAATTTTTCTTTTTTTTTTTTTTTTTTTTTATGGTCCATCACTAAGTGATACTATGCAGTATTTGTTTTTCTTATCTGGCTTATTTCACTTAGCATAATGCCCTCCAGTTTTATCCAGGTCACAAATGGCAAGGTTTCCTTTTTTTTTTTTTTTAACGGATGAATAATATCAAACTGTACACATATACCACGTATTCTTTATCCGTTCATATGTCGACTGACACTTGGGTCGTTTCCATACCCTGGCTATTTCCAAACCTTGGCTGTTGTGAATAATGCTGCAACCGACAGGGGAACACAGATATCTCTTTGAGACAGTGATTTTGTTTCCTTTGGAGACATACCCAGACATGGGATTGCTGGGTCACATGGTAGGTCTATTTTTAATTTCTTGAGGAACCCTTGTGCTATTTTCCACAGTGGCTGCACCAGTTTACATTCCCCCCAATAGTATGCAAGAATTCCCTTTTCTCTACATCCTCACCAGCATTTCCTCTCTTTTTGATAGTAAACATCATAACAGGTGTGAGGTGATATCTCACTGTAATTTTGATTTGCGTTTACCTGCTGATTAGTGATATTAAACACCTTTTCGTGTACCCGTTGGTCATTTGTATGCCTTCTTTTAAAAAAAATGTCTATTCAGGTCCTTTGCCCACTTTTTAACTGGTTGTGAGTGGTTTTTGTTTTGCTTTGCTTTGTTTTGAATTATATGAGTTTCTTATGTATTTTGGATATTAACCCCTTATCTATTGGATATATGGTTTGCAAATATTTCCTCCCATTCCATAGGTTACCTTTCCTATCGCTGATGGCTTCTCTTGCTGTGCAGAGGCTTTTTAGTTTGGTAGAGTCCCATATTTTTCTTTTTGCTTTGGTTGCCTTTGTTTTGGTTGCAAATCCAAAAAATTATTGCCATCATCAATTTCATGGAGTTTACCAATTGTTTTCTTCTAGGAGTTTTATGGCTTGAGGTCTTACACTTAAGTTTAATCCATTTTGAGTGCTTCTTGTGTATCATGTAAATAGGGGTCTAGTTTCGTTCATTTCTTCCTTTTTAGCGCCAGAGATGACATATCTACTCTTTGACTGGAATAGATCAAAATCACACTGTGTGTGAACTTAGGGATGACTGCAAACTCGAGTATGTGCATAGTCACGTGCATATGTGAGGTGAAACATATGTTTCATCCTTTGTGCGGCTCTCCTGCACATTCACTTCTTTAATAATACTAGCCACTGTTTATTGAGCACTTAGTATGCACAGAGCACCGTAGTGAGAGCTTTGCATATACTTTCTCATTTAAGTGCAATTACTAAAACTAGGGAGAAGTGGAACATCTCCTTTCTGCATTTCAGTAATTCTTTATTAATGGATTTCTTCATAGATAGGATTATGCCACTGTGCCTAGCCTAAACCCACATGGTGACTGTTGCCAAGGATAAAGTCATTTTAGTGCATAAATATTATCCTCATTCTAGAGGAGGGAGAGCAAATACATTTTTCAAAACCACGAGTCCGTGCCCATTTGGAGGGACTTTGCTCACCAGGGACTTGGATGCTTCCAAGTGGATTAAATTATTTGCTCCCAAAGTTTGGTCTTGGGCAAGGTACCCCATCCATTGTGCTCTAGTTTCTTCATTTGTAAAATGAGAATTAATATGAGTATATGTAAGGGGCTCAGAACAGCGCATGGCATATTGTGAACATTCGACGCATGTTAGCTGTTATCATTGTTATCATTATTAAATAATCACAACAACACGCGGATGAAGGTATTCTTAATCCCCATTTTATACATGGGGAAACTAAGGCAAAAGGATTTAACAGCTTGCCCAAGGTGATACAGCCAGTCAGTGATTGGAGGTAATAATTCTAACCTTATGTCATTCTCACTGGGGAGCTTGCAACTAAAATTCAATGGTGCCACTCATTATGGAAAGTAAGGTCTGGTCATGGCTGTCTAGAATACAATTTCTTTCTCTTACAGGACACCTGAGCTGTGAAACCAGCATAAAATGTCCTGAAGAGTGGACACACGTCACACGAGAAGCATTTTCGATCCCTCTGGTAGAGAGGGAGTGCTTAATTACCATGTGCCACTGCTGTTAACCTCTGCAAATAAGTCTAATTATCACAGATTAATGAACAGAGCTTAGGCACATCTAAAGGGGCTTTGCTGAGGGGTTTTCATTTCTGCATTTCATTATCTCCATAAACGCTGTTGTTCCCCATGCACACGGTTATGGAACTTTTATTATTTTTTTAGCTGCGCTCTGTGGACTATCAACAACAGTGCCTGCGAAATAGCTCAGGGCAGGGATCGCTTTCCAGGAAATCTTCAGGAAGCCTGCAAGTTGGGTGGCTGCTGCTTCGCTGTTTACTGATGTATCATGCCACATTGGTTCATAGGGAATAAAGCTTAGACGGTTGCCAAGGAAACAGGCTGAGATTTTTGAAATATCTGAAACCATGGTGAAATTTCTAGGAAAAATCAATGTCTTAGTCAAGAGTCAGGTTAAGCCTTCTCTGCATCAGGGTGGGTAGCAACAATGCAGATACAGCTGGAAAGATTCATTCCTGTTTGCACCATGGCTTAAACCCACACACTCCATGTTGTGATTCTCAGAGAATGTTTTCTACAAAAAGAAGTAATCGTGTTGGCTATCATAGTACCAGGAAGTGGCCATCATACTGGTCCTTAGAGCAGGGCTGAGTCTGGCAGCCATCTTTGAATGTGCCTGTGAGCTCAGAGAGTCCCTGGTGAGGACCTTGGAAATCCCAATGTCATATTGTGGCAAGAGAGCAGGCCGGCAGCTAGCAAAGGGCTTTAGCCATGCAGAGGCTGGGACCTAAGGAAGATCTTGGGCACAATCCACCAGACACGTTTCATTAATAAATGATTAGATTTGCAAATCTTGTCAGTAGAGATTGCTATCACAGAATTAATGAAATAAATAATGAAACATTTCCAGTGTTTCTGGCTGGCGCTCAGAGCAGAGTAGATCTCTGCCTTTGTTGCAATTTATGGCTGTCTCTTTGATCAACTCCTGGGGAGTTCAAGGAACGATTTTCCTGCTTCCAACACCCGCCTTCGGCTTTAGGTTTGCCTTTTTTTTTTTTTTTAAACTTGACTTTTCATATCATTTTGTACTTCAAACACAAAGGTTCCCCAGGATAATTTCAGATAAAGAAACCCAACAGGGTGAATAATCTGCAGTGAAGAAAATCTGAATCATACTTGAAGAAACAATCCATTTGACACTGGGTTAGGAAAGGGGCAGGGGAGGGATTTTGCTTACAAATGAACACAAAAAAGTTCACAATTTTATTTGAATGTCTCCATTTTGCACAGCCTAAAGCCAAGAGCATTTCCTGATCCAGAAGCAAACTAAGATGCCACCCAGTGTGGATAACCCAGCAGGCAGACAAAGCATATGTTCAGGACATTAGCAATGCAGGGGTAGCTCACATTTCTTTTGTTGAAAAGGGGGGGAAAAAAAAAACCCAGATTTTTCATATCTCAGAAAAAGTCTCAAAATAGTCGTGGAGAAAGCAGATCCTTATTGGGTTTCTTACACTTGTTTCCCGACTTAGTGTTATTTTGATGTGAATTCCTATTCAAGACTGGGGGGGCGGGTGGAGCCCCAACATCTATTCGCTGTACAGAAACTTTAAAGGGCTTCCTGGGATGGGATTTCATCCTTGACCCATACTGGTCATAAGGTGATACAGCCATTATCTCTACCCCTGACACTTTGGGTAATCTTTTAGAGATTGACACTGTATTATACTAGTATTGGTAATATACGTGGATTTTCAGTTCTCTCCCGCTGCAAACCCATCCAGCACATTAATGGGCACAGAGACTCACTGTCTCTTGGAAATCACAGTGAGTCCAAAGGTTGGGGTTCTGATGGATTATCTGCTCCTGGGCTTATCTTCCTGAGAGCTGCTGTTGTGCTCCTTATTAGGTTTTGCCATTGGGCAAGTTACAATGAAATGAAGTTCAGATCCATCCAATTTTTAAAGATCCAATTTAAAAAGTACCTTAGAGTGTCTTTATCTTTTCTAGTTTCATCCTGTGGCATATGACAATTCCATGGGCAGAACCCAGTGGACATTTCCTGTCTACATGATTTAGATCATTCCTTCTGGATCCAGATACCTTCCCAGTAGACAAAGCTTTGAAAAATTAGTGAGCTGCTCCGTTGAGGAGACAAAATTAATACTAAAATTATAAGGATCAGAACAAAGCAGTAAGAACTTCCTTTAGGGCTCAGAGAGGGGGTGTAAGGCAATAAGTGTTCTTATGGTGTAGTTTTAGGATACACCTTTTGCCTCATGTCCCACACTGGCCAGTTCTTTAATGGGAGTATGAACCCAGAGTCGGTTCTACTCTCCAAGATGAAAAGTAGATTTTATTGTTATCAAATTATTTCTGCATTTGTTTGATTCTAAGATGCACCATTTTTTTTTCATATTTTCACATGATTTTTGAAGTCAGGAGGCATATCAAAATCATCATCAGCCTGGTCACAGTGGTGATGGGGCTCTCAGCACTATGCACACGGGTATTACAGTGTCCAGAATGGGTGCCAGATGCTGCAAAGGAAGTCCTGGAGGCAATAAGACTGACACTTGTTTGTTTGTTTTTTAATTTTTGTTAATTTTTGAGAGACAGAGTGTGAGCAGGGGAGGGGCAGAGAAAGAGGGAGACACAGAATCCGAAGCAGGCTCCAGGCTCCGAGCTGTCAGCACAGAACCCGACACGGGGCTCGAACCCACGAACTGTGAGATCATGACCTGAGCTGCAGTCGGACGCTCAACCGACTGAGCCACCCAGGCGCCCCTTCATCACCCACACTTGTAAGGACACAGAACATGATGTTGGTGGAAAATATGGATGTTGATGACAATGGGTAGGAAATAAAACAGAAACCACAGCTTGCAAAACCATAGTGACTGGCAAAGCAGACAAACTATACAGACCGTGATAGGCACAGCAAACCAAGTTGAAAGTGTTTTTTTTTTTTTTAATTTTTTTTTTTTAACGTTTATTTATTTTTGAGACAGAGAGAGACAGAGCATGAACAGGGGAGGGGCAGAGAGAGAGGGAGACACAGAATCCGAAACAGGCTCCAGGCTCCAAGCTGTCAGCACAGAGCCCGACGCGGGCTCGAACTCACCGACCGTGAGATCATGACCTGAGCCGAAGTCGGACGCCTAACCGACCAAGCCACCCAAGCGCCCCAAGTTGAAAATGTTTTAACATCAGCTTGTTCTGACCCATTTGCGCCTGGCTAAGATCACTGGCTTCCAGCGACTCCTCTCATTACAAATTCTGACCTGTTCTCATCCAACCCTCACTATCTTCTGCCCCAACCCACCTTATGACTACTGCAGACTTCCCTGAGCCCCACAAGTAACCTCCCCTGACTCCTCTCTTGAAAACACTGCTAAGACGCTATCAAGCTGGTGCGTTCTCTTGCTCAGCAAGTTTAACAAACCCAGTTTTGTGTGATCAGCAGTGTTCCACGGTGGTCTTGGTACAGAGCTCTGATAATTCAAAAAGAGATTCAGTAGAATCAGGCCCTAATGCTGAGAAGTTTGAGGAATACATTCAAGTATTTCTTTAATTTACATTTCCCTTGTGACATATGTACAAGAATGATCTGTGATAAAATATGTATCTAATAAGTTTAGAAGAACTTTTGACACAGTATAAAATGAAGGACTGCAAGAAAGTATTGTGTTACCTACTTGTGTATTGACATCAATGTTCCTTTCTTTTTTTTTAATTAAAAAAAAATTTTTTTTAACGTTTATTTATTTTTGAGACAGAGAGAGACAGAGCATGAACGGGGGAGGGTCAAAGAGAGGGAGACACAGAATCTGAAACAGGCTCCAGGCTCTGAGCTGTCAGCACAGAGCCCGACGCGGGGCTCGAACTCACGGACCGCGAGATCGTGACCTGAGCCGAAGTCGGCCGCTTAACAGACTGAGCCACCCAGGCGCCCCAATGTTCCTTTCTTAGTGGCACATGAAATAATGGTTTATTTGTACAAGGGATGGCATTTTGCATTTGATAAAATACGGTAATAATAGCTAGCTAACTTATACTGGACATTTCTCATGAGCCAAGCACCGTGCTAAGTGCTTTACCTGCACTCATTTAATTCTTACAGCATTGCTAAGAGGTAGGTCACATGATTACCCGCATTTTCTAGATATATAAACTGAGGTGCGGAGACAGTCCGTGGCTGCCTTGAAATACATGGCTGATATCTGGGGGAGGAGTTAGGGCTCAGGTCCAGGCAATGTGCCTCTGCTGGGCTAGCATAGGAGGGGAGAAATGGGGCACGCAGCACTATTTTCTCGAAAGTGGCAGAGAGCATTAATTAGAATGATAGTACTTGCACACGGCCTGTACTAAATTTTGGGATTTGGGCTTTTAAGGGTAATACATTAGCCGGTTCTTTGGTGCTTCTGGAAGTAAAATTGTTTCCCTTGGGTATTTAAGAAAAGGTGCATTCAGAACCTAAAATATTTGCCAGTTTATTTCTCCTAGAAAAGAGAGTTCCTTGGTGTTCAAAGCCATATATCAGGGTTAAAAAACAAGCAACCAAATAAAAACAAACCCAGCACTGGGGTCATCCATTTAAGTCACTGCTTGACAGCTGTTCTGGGAATGGCTGTTGCCACGGGTTACTACGGAGCACTCAGCATTTCAGCCTTACCCATCACTTCCAGGCTGTGCTCCTGTCTCTCCGGAGAGACGACCCTTCCCTCCTTTCCCCACCCCACCCCCACCTTGGCGGCTCGTATTAAAGATTGTTTTTTTCCTTTGAACGAGAAATGAAATAATAATATGCTGAAAATTCCCTAGCTGTTGCCTAGGGTATTCTCTGTCTTTGATGCTTTTGTTGCCCCGTTTTTCCTTGTAGATCACAGCATCAGCACCGCTTTTTCTAGAAACCTCAAAACAGGGTTCCAACCTGCTGCCGTCTGCGGGTGGAGCCACAATCAGGCATTGTCCATCAGTGAACGTACCAACCTAGATGTCACTCAGTTAATAAGTTCTTAATTGGATTCTTCAGATAGTTGGCCATGGCAGTGTATTTTCAGGACTTTTGTTGTCTTTGTTCTTCTTCTTTTTTTTTTTTCTCTTTTAAACATTCTCCTCTTATCCTGTCAGCGCATTCACATATCCTTTTGACCGAGAGATTTGACCAAGATGCACCGATTTTCCTTCGGCCACCTACTTCCCATTCTTTTCACACTGAAGGGTTCAGAAATCCATTAAAATGCCGGTTCATCCCTACTTTTTTCTGTTTTGCGAAAGGGGGCGGGGGCGCTTAGGGCAGCACATCTCACTTAGGTAGTGCTATTTGCTGGAAGCAGGCACGCAAAATACCAACCTTACATATAATCTACTAGGCTCATTGTATTCAACGTTCATGGTCACTAACGCCTTCCAAATCGTGAAACTGTATGTGTCCCCTATTACACTTACAAAAAAGGTAATTTGTGGAAAGTGCTTTGAGGTTCTTATAAGAAATTTAGGATATTAACGTTCCCTTGTTTCGGGTATTGGATAATGTTTAAGAACCGTAGCTTCCACCAATGCTTTGAGTCAAACCAAGGCTCATTAAATATGCGGTTGGCTTCTCTGACATTGTATAAAAAGGAATTTCCTACCCATTACACTTTTTTTCCTTGCCTTTTCTTCCTATCACCTGCTCCCCCACCATTACTTTCTAGTCAACACATGCCCCTTTTCTATGGTTTGCTTATAGATTATTAAGAAAAAAGATGTAAACTCACAGGGAGGATTAAGGTAGACACAGCTGGTGTCAACGAAAACAGAGAGAAATGAAAGAGTATTGAGCCCGTCTGAATGGACAGCCCATGGGGCTTTCTCGTGACTCATCCTTGACCTTTACCCTCCCAAATCGCGCCTGAGGCAAGTAAACAGCTTTTCAAAGCAGACTACCTTCTGGGACACTTCGTACATTTTCATTTTAATCTCGTTGCAAAGTGGCCAAAAATAAATGTCCCCATGAAGAGAGGTACTACTGACAAAAGTTGAATTTAAAATGACATGGAATCACTCTGTTACCTATCACACAGAGGGTCCTAAACTGCTTAGCGGTTTATTCCAAATGAAAAGGAAAGGAAACCGTCTTCAATGAGCGTTTTAAACATCTCTGTACGATTCAAAATGGTTACATGGGCCTTTGAAAATATTGCCTGGAGGCATCATGGGTGATTTAAGTTTTTCTTTGTATTTTGCAGATTATCTATCTATAACGAGCAGGCATTACTTCTGTAATCCACAAAAAGACTTTCAACAGAAATGGCATTACAGTACAGATTTTTAAAATATGAAAATGCCACCCAATGAGTTATTTTTATAAATGACTGGAATAAAGAAAACTATTTAATAATGTAGACAAAGTGTCATATGCCTAAGAAATCTTTGTCTGATATAAAAGGTGAGTTAAAGATGGACTGGAAAGTTTCTTAGTAACCAGGTAAATATTATACCCAAAATTAAACAACTACTCTCCCTTTGTATATCACTCAGCCCAAAGACAAAAGAGGAAATGTTTCCACCACAACGGTCACTAGATACACTTAGCTGTGTGAAAAGAAACATAAGACCCCACATCATTTAACTTGTAAAATCTCAGTCGATACTTGACAACAAATGGGGTTTCTGGAACAGGGCACACCAGAGTGATGTGTGGATAGAGGTCTGCAATCATCACCCCCACCCCACCCCACCCCCGCCGTCTCATTTCCAGTGATTTTTTTTCCCACTTTATGTGATGTCCTAATGTGTTAAATATTGAAAATGTGTAAGGTAGTTTAGTTAGTCCTCAGTGTCAATACAGAGAGATTAAGGAAACAGTCCTGTTTTCATGCCGTAGGAAAATGACTTCTAACAATCGCCGTATCCAGTGAAGGGAAAACATACCCAAACAAAACAATAAAACTTAACTTCAGGTAAAGCAAACTGTTGAGAAATCGAATAGAGAGATGTGTTCCACGTGCTCCTTACACTAAATCCTAAACATCCAGCTTTTTACAGACTCGCAAATCAAATTGCTTTACGGTTAGGGGAGCATTTAATACAGTGTGACCAGTTTAAAGTTAACATTTTGTATTCAGGATGATTAATGACACCATATTGTATTTCAATTACTACAAGATACTTCTCTGTAATAAACGATGGCAATAATATTCACATTAAGTCAATAAAAAGCATCTTCAAAGTGTGATGTATAAGTGCCATTATTATAGTATAAGTTGATCACATCATACAATGAATTATCAACAGTGTAACAGGAAATCTCTATACCAGAGCATATATTTTCATCTCAGTGCACAGGGAGTTTGGTGGAGAACCCTCATTAGGATTAATAGTAGTCAAATGAAAGCATTCACACACACTAGCAAGGGGACTATTCCCTCTTCCCCCAGCCTTCCTATACTCCATTCTCTGCCAACTGCATTTTTGCAGGTTCAAGGATGAGAAACCAGCTTCTCAGAGCATTCAAGGCCAAAGGGAAATAGATGCAGCAAATGACTTCATGATTTATGTGGTAGAAAACCAATAGTTGGGGAAAACAAGTCCCAAACAGTAGGTGTTTCTTTTCCTAAAGGATCTGTCCACTTCAGGGAGAAATTTGCACACGCACCGGGAAACTTGGAGAAGCCTCTGAATGATAAATCCCCTCAGGGGTCACGTCTTTTTAAATTGCTCTGACTAGTGCCTGGTTGTAGAAGTGAGGTCATAGATGAGATGGCCCAGGAAGCTCAGGAAAGCAGGCTTAGGGGAGAGGGTAGGGTAAATGGATATTTTCTGCCCCCTCTGTCTGCCCTCCTGTCCTTCCCCACATGGTTTCAGCTGAGTTGGTCATTCTGAGGGGAGGCATCATTAGGATAGTATAGGGAGGGGGCCAAGGCCATTGATCTGACTCCACAGCACTTCTAATTTGGAGCGGCACCCTGTCTAGAGGGATGGTTGCAGGAGGAAGTGAGAATCAGACGAGGGAACAAGGCACAAATGCGCGGGGATAGTGATACTTGTCGGTAAAGCTGTCTCCTGCGTGCTTGGATAGACATGTAATTGTCTGGTTGCACTTCCATGATTGTTATGCACGAATATGATCTGCATACTAAAGAGAGGACAGCATGATCGCCTTGTCTTCTTGGACCATTAAAAAAAAAATTAGTTTTTTAAACAAAATTCTCTCTTGCAGGCCTCATGGTACCATAAGTCCAGGTAATTGCTGGTGATGTTGCAGAGTCAAATGAGTTTTTAAATAACTTTAGATATAATCCCTAAAATTAGTCGTTAGAAAAAAATGGAGTAACTGGCATGAATGATAAGTATCAGAGTAAGAGGACCTGTTTACTCAACTGTAACCCAAAGTCATCGAGGAAGAATTCTAAGATAGAGACCTTTCGGAGCAGTGGGCAAGGCCCATAAAGCAGCGATATGAGATGAACACAGACTCCAGGGTATAGTTAAATTAGATCAACATCAAATGAAAATTTTCTTGGGAAACCTGGATTCACTGCATACAAACGGCTTTGCCATGTGACTCCCTTTATAGTCAGAAAAAGGAGGATTCCTACATACGTCCAAATCCTGTACCTACCTATAGCTGTGGTTTGCAAGCTGTGAGCGGGTTACAAGATTACTATGAGAATATTGTTAACTTCTGGGGGCCTCAGTTTCCTCTTTTTGCAGTAGAGTTGACGCTCATCGTCCAAGACCCAATCTTCCGGGTATGTGAAGGTCCTCACCTACTCCGTAACTTCACATTCCCTAAGTGCTCTTTTTGTCCACTGTGTCGTTTGTCATTCTGAAAGCCCCCAAATTTGAAAAAAGCAAAAAAAAAAAAACCAAACCAAACAAAACAAAACAAAAAACCCACGACAAAACAAAACACAAAAGTTGTTTTGTTTGTGTATACATTGGTGTCAAGATCCATATGGTGACAAAGCCAGACCCTGGACTGACATGAGGTTATTTACTGGCTCCATTGAATCCCATTTACTCTGTTTTGCTGCAAAAATAGTAATGCATTATAATTAATTTAATTGCCGTATCTAAAACCAAAAATTCTGAATTCCAGGACGTGTCTAGGGCTCAGGGGTTCAGACCAGGCTTGTAGAATGATGGTGAAGATGACAGTCCCAACACTTTTGCTTCTCATTAGCTAGCTTCTTTGTCCTGGTTATGATAACTGGTTCTCAGTTTTTGGCATCTTTATCTCCCAAAGACGCCCCCTGAATTGTTCCTTTGCTGTCACGGTGACACAGTTTCTGGGAATAACCTACCACCGCTTTCTCTTGGTTCCTGGTACGGCTCTGTACATCCCTGGTTTTGATTTGGCTCCCCCTCTGGTGCTCTGGGCCAACTGTCAGTGGCTTTTGGGAATGAGAAATTTGGCTTTATACTTGTCAAATGGATCAGGACAAAGATTTTGTTGTTCAGTTTGGCTGGAAAAAAACAGATGGCTTGCTTAATAAGGATGGAAGAAAGACATGGGTGAGGACAATTCATCGCCTTATAAAATACAATCCATTCACACATGGGTACTTTCTTTCTTTTTTTTTTATTTTTTTTAACGTTTATTTATTTTTGAGATAAAGAGAGACAGAGCATGAACGGGGGAGGGTCAGAGAGAGGGAGACACAGAATCTGAAACGGGCTCCAGGCTCTGAGCTGTCAGCACAGAGCCCGACGCGGGGCTCGAACTCACGGACCGCGAGGTCGTGACCTGAGCTGAAGTCGGCCGCTTAACTGACTGAGCCACCCAGGCGCCCCGGTACTTTATCTCTTATTCGTTATGATTCATTGTATACAAAAAAGGCTCCATTCAAACAACATGCTTTGTGGTATGAGTTCTATTATCAAAAACAAGAGTATTACGGGAGGCCCATGGATGTTGTCTAGGGTGGGGTTCCCTCCTTCCGCTCCCTCAACATGTGAGGTGGGTTATGGCTCCTAGGTCTCTGCTTCATGAGATGAAGACATCTATCCATTGACATATGGCCATAACCCAGGGAACATTTTTCCTGTCTCCAGGGACCTGCCTCAGACACCTGGGGGAAGAACCCTCCTCTGCCTTGAAGAAGGGCCTCTTCCTGAAATATTCACTGGTGGCTTCACCTCAGCTGCTACCAAGCAAGCATTGAGGATTCTGAAATCTTCTCAGTCCTTTCTGGGTCCAAGCTTAAATGTTTAAAGTCATTTTCTTCCAAACGTCATCACCCTAGGTGCCATGCAAGATGTAGATATTTTGAATTGCGTCCCAAAGAAATTAGTTACTAAAGAATCAAAAGGCTTTCTTCTTTGGCATTTGGCAGTTCTTTGACCACCCGTAAGGTGCTCCCTTAGCTTGGAACCGAAAGACATTCTCATTTAATTACACAAATAGGACATAAATACACAAAAGAAGGAGGTCAAGCTTGACAATATGTATTTTACAACATAAATGACATAGGAAATGGGTGTCATCTACAGGGTTTGGTGGAGAAAGGAGACTCGTTTGGGTTAAGTATCAAGAAGACATTTATGAAGGATGCTAGGGGTTAAACTAGACCTTAGCATTTGTGTACGTTTGAACGATGGGATGGAGATGAAGGGGAAATGAATGATAGGACCCATAAACAGTAATGAAATGGGGCTGAATGGGAAAGTCACTTCGGTTCTGGTAGTAAAAGTCCTTGAATGAGAGACCAAGGTGTTTGGTATTTGTCTTATATGCCGGGGATCTAGCTTCAGTTTTGGAACAGAAGATGCCATTTTGCTGCTTTATATTAGAAAGAGAAACTTGAAATAGGTGTATAGAGTGAAATAAAGGGGGAAGACATTGGTTATGCAAAACAGTTAAAAAGTAACATAAGCATTTCGCACACAGTATCTTGATTTTTATAACAACCCTACAGATAGTTACTTATTGTTATCTCTACTTTTCAGATGAGGCTTGGAAATGTTAAGTAACTGGTCCAAGGGCACACAGCTAGCAAGTAGCTGGTCCAGAATTTGCACTTGGATTTGTTGGTCTCCAGAGATGAATTCTTATCTACTCTCCGATAAACCAATGAGTACGATAATTCAGCTGTGAAGTTATGATGACCTCTATTGAAGTGATAGCAGTGGGGATGGAAATGAAGGTTGGGGGGTGAGAGATAATGTAAAGGAAGCATTCACAGACCTAGAGCCTGCATGTGAGGGGCAAAGTGGGGAAAGGCAGAGATTTGGTTTCATTGCTTTAAGCCTGGATGTTTAGGAGAATTATGGTAATACTGGTTGAGAAAGGAAGTTGGGAGGAAGCCTTGGCTTGGAGAGACAGATTATGAATTATTAACAAAGCTACATTCAACACTGGCCTCAGTTCTTTCTTTTTCTATCTTCCTCCTCTATCTTATCCCCTCGATCTCTCCTCTTTATTACGAGCATCTACGGAAGACAGTAGGAGGCTCGTTTTAGTCTTATGCTGAGTCCTTAAGATAAGGCTTATATAATGTGTGAGAGGGTGGGGTGGGGCAGGGGGAGAAAGGGGAAATTAGTATTTAATGAGGATCCTCCATAGAACTTATTCTCCATCCTCAGGATTTATTGTAAGTAGATTTCACTGTAAAAATACTATTATACTTACTTTGCACTATTCTCTCAGTAATGGCACTGGGCCCACAGTGCAGTTATAGGACCAAATCACAGTAGGCATTTAAAATTCATGATCTTGCTGCTGCACGGCAGAACAATATAAATTGAAAGGCACAGCCTGGATACCATCTTGTGGTCTTTATAAGGGGAAAATTAGTGGCACTTTGATTCACGAAAGGCTTATGACAGGCCTGGGCCTGTGGTGGCACTAATATAGCCATCACTGGAATGCCAAGAGGTGGCCTGCTGTGTTAACAGCTGTCATTTTGTGCCAAACTCACATAACTAAAAGGTTATGGGCCAATAAAAAAAAAAAAAAAAAAAAAAAGGATGCTGCTCTTCTCCTTTGGTTATGAGATGCGAGAGCAAGCACTTTGGAAAGCAAGCTACCTTGTTTCCTGTTAAAATATGCCTGTCAAAGTGGCTGGTTTCTATGGTGAAAGACATTTTGTAAACAAGTCCATGTCGGCATTTCTTTGTCTAGTTGGCGAGTCTCGCTGAAGTATGGTCCTTAGAGCTGAATCCTGGGCTCTGGGGGAAACTGACTTAGGATGGGGTTACTTGAGCATTTCAGTCAGGATGGTGGCTTGTATGGGGACCAAGGTGACTCTGGGAGGCAGAACGGCACCAGTGCAAAGCGCCTGAGCTCTGTGGTCAGAAAGACCTGGCTTTGCCACTTGGCAGCTATTTAATTTCATGCAAGTCACACGGTTGGTCCGGACCTGTGCTGCCATATATGTATAATGGAGTGACCGTCTATTTGGAAGCGTTGTTTTAAAAGATCAGAAATAATGTATACGAGGTGCTTTAAAACAGTAACAAACCTGAGTTCTTACTATCTGCCAGGCTCCATGCTAGGCAGTTTAATATGCATTATATCATTTGATTCTCATTATTGCCCATAGAGGTAAATCGTATTTTTATTTCCCATTTGACAGGTAAGGAAACTGAGTCTTAGAGAAATAATTTGCTGAAGCAATTTCCCCGGCTAGTAAGTGGGAAAATGAGGATATAAACCCTAATCTGTTGGCTCTAGATTCTGTTTTACTAAAGACTAAGTTATAAGGGTTAGTCAAATGGCGGTCATGGTTGTGATTTAGAGTCTGCCTTGCACTGTATAATTCTACCACAAGGAATTAGGGATGAGTATATCTCATCTGTTGCCTGTTTCCGTGTAGGTTTAATTGAATTCTTGTCATACTCTGAAATTGCAGCTCCATGAGCCTGAGTATTTATTTATTTATATAGTCATAGTTATTGGGAAGAGAAAAGCAGTTTAGCATTTAGAGAAGTGGGACCAGGTACTGTGATTCCTCTTTCTTTTCGCTTTTCACTGACACAAACTTATTGTGTGTCTTATCTCAACCGTTAGAGGTTCTACATTGGGATTAGCCATCAGGAAAATGCAAATAATGGCCTCACCTAGGAAATGTTTCCAGGAATCAATTAAAGTGCAAAATAGTCCTGCTAATCTCCCTTTTGGGGCTATACTGGTGCCAACACAATGATCCTCAGGTGTTGAAGATCATTTTACAACCAACGGTACACAAAACAACAAGGCATCTTTAATATTCAACGTGCCTTCATCAGAGAGGAAACTTAACCTCCCTTCAGTGTTAATAGTTCCAGGATGTTTTTACACTTTTTCCACCCTTGTTCCTAGTGATTATAGTGTTTATAGAATGCATGGGAAATCTCTAAGAATTTACTCTTCTGTGAAAATGCACTTCAGTGTTTTAATGCCTAAAGTTCGGAATTAGCACATCTTAGGCTCTAAGGGCTTCTTCGAAGTAGGTGATCAGATGGCTGAAGTAAGGATGGGATTCTGTATCTATAAATACTTTCCAACATCCAGGGTGCCTGGGTGGCTTAGCCTGTTAAATGTCCGCTTCAGCTTCTCTCTTTCTGACCCGCCCTCACTCACGCACTCACGTTCTCTCTCTTTCTCTCTCTCTCTCAAAAATATATAAACATTAAAAAAAATACTTTCCAACATCCAAAGCGCTAGTGTATTTTCTTAAAGAATGCGGGTACTTATTCTGACTCCCACCGTAGCACTCACTTTTGTCCTTTGCCTTAGGACAGCCCTGTGGGGAAGACACTATATTTCCCAGTGTTATAGATGAGAAAACAGTTGCAGAGAAACTGAGATCACTGATTTGACAGGCGTGTGTCAAAACTGGACTTCAGATAGAGCCTTGGGATTCCAAAGAATCCTGTAGCCTCTCTTGAAGGCTTTCATTTCAGCCTTGACCAAGTCATGGCGCTACTCACAGTGAGATACTTTCTGGGGAAGAGATTGTGATGATTATTGAGCAAAGTACTGAGGTTGAGAAGGGGCTCTGGAACCCAGCTGCTTTGACTTAAGACCTGATTTTGCTATATAGCTAACGTTACTTTACTTTCATTGTGCCTCATTCTTACGAAGAAACACTTCACAAGCTTGGTGTAAAGACTAAATAAGTTAATACTTAAATCGTATGTAAGAACGAAAGACACACTCTTTAAAAGTTAGCTATCGTTATTCTACCAAGAGGTAAGATCAATGTTTTGTTCCTTGCTATAATTACAACATCTAGAGAAGCTTCTGGCATGTAGTAGATACTCCGGATCTTTTAATCGTTATAAATGATTAAATTAATGAATGCAGAAGGCAATTATAAGGGATTATACCCAGTCCTGACAGCGAAGTAAGATTTAGATTTTGTCAGCTCAGTCCTCTAGTCAACATCATTTGGCAACAAAAATACAAAGAATAAAAGCAACATGGAACTTAGGAGCTAGGAGGGACCAATTACGTCATCTGCTCTACCTTGCTGTGAATGAGGAGACTGAAGTTCCAAGAAGTTAGGCGACATTGTATGAGGCAATTCAGTGAATGGACAAAGCTGGTGTTACAATCTGGGGTTTGTTTTTTTTTTTTTAATTTCTCAAGGATTTCATGAGCCTGCTGGAACTATATCAGAGGTGTTTTGAACTTAGTTTTTTTTAAAAAAAAAAAAACCTTTTTTTTAAAAAACCACCTTTTCACAGTTTTCCATGGAAGGAGGGAAACACAGTGGAAGAAGAAGAACCATCTTCTTTTTAAAGCTATCAGTTAATTTGGAAGGGAATCTCCATAATGTTTGTGGTGTAAACCTGAATTTTAGGGCCGGTTCCTAGCTTTGGATTTGGACACGGGTTGGGATCCCGACTCTGTGATTTGTAATCTCTGTGACCTCGAGCAAGTCACTCAACCCGTATGAGCCTGAGCATATCTCAACTGTGAGGTTAATTATTATACAGACTCAAAAAGTTGTCATGAGGAGGATTAAAGGAAATATTGTGACTAGAGCACTTTGTATAGTCCTGGCACAGAGTAAGTTCTGATTAAGTGGTAGCCATTATTGTGGATCGGGTTGATTTTTTTCTATGGAAGTTCTCGCTTAACTATTTCTTGTGGGGTTCCCATCCTAGTATAGTTCCTGGATCTACTACTGGTGTAATACCTCATTTCTCCCCTCTTTATGCCCTACGACATATGGCTCCTAGCTTTGTTAAATACTCTCCCAAATGTCCATTGGTCCTGAAGTTTCATCTCTACATAAAATTTAGACCTTCTGACTTGTTTCTTACTTTTATTTTCAAAATCTTTTAATTTAAATTTTATTTTTTTTAATTTAAATTCAAATTATTTAACGTATAGTATACTACTGGTTTCAGGAGTAGAATTTAGTGATCACTTACATATAATACCCAGTGATCATCCTAACAAGTGTCCTCCTTAACAACCATTTAGCGCCTCCCCCCCACCAACCTCCCCTACAGCAACCCTTAGTTTATTCTCTGTATTTAAGAGTCTCTTATGGTTTGCCTCCCTCTCTGTTTTTATCTTATTTTTTCCTTCCCTTTCCCTATGTTCATCTGTTTTCATTCTCAAATTCCACATATGAGTGAAATCATATAAAATTTGTCTTTCTCTGACTGACTTATTCCACTTAGCATAATACATTCTAGTTCCATCGATGCTGTTGCAATTGACAAGATTTAATTCTTTTTGTTGGCTGAGTAATATTCCATTGTGTGTGTATGTCTGTGTGTGTGTGTGTGTGTGTGTACCACATCTTCTTTATATGTTCATCAGTCGATGGGCATTTGAGCTCTTTCCATACTTTGGCTACTGTCGATAGTGCTGCTATAAATATTGGGGTGCATGTGCCCCTTCAAAACAGCACACCTGTATCCTTTGGATAAATATCTAGTAGTCCAATTGCTGTGTCACAGGGTAGTTCCATTTTTAATTTTTTGAGGAATCTCCATACTGTTTTCCAGAGTGGCTGCACAAGTTTACATTTCCACCAACAGTACAAAAGTGTTCCCCTTGCTCCACACCCTTGCCAACACCTGTTGCTGTTGCCTGAGTTAATCTTAGCCAATCTGACTGGTGTGAGGTGGTATCTCATTATGGTTTTGATTTGTATTTCCCTGATGATGAGTAATGTTGAGCACCTTTTCATGTGTCTATTAACCATCTGTATGTCTTCTTTGGAAAAGTGTCTATTCATGTCTTTTGCCCATTTCTTCACTGGATTATTTGTTGTTTGCATGTTGAGTTTGATAAGTTCTTTACCTGATATGTCATTTACAAATATCTTCTCCCGTTCCATTGGTTGCATTTTAGTTTTGTTGATTGTTTCCTTCACTGTGAGGAAGCTTCTTATCTTGATGAGGTCCCAATAATTCATTTTTGCTTTTGTTTCCCTTGCCTCTGGAGACATGTCTAGTAAGAAGCTGCTGCTGATTTATTTTTTAAAATCCTCGTCGTAAAGCCTCTCTTTGCCTCTCTTACCTCTTCTTGCTACTCCTTTCCAAGTGTATTTTTCCATTGGCCCATCTCTGCTCTGTCCGTGGTCCTGACTTCTCAGGTTCACATTCTTGGCTTCTCCCCTCTTTTAGGCTATCCAAATCCTCTTTATGTTTCAAGAAACAGCTGCAGTGCCAGCTCCTCCAAGAAACCTTCTCTGATTATTCCAGTCTTCATTGTATTGCTATTTTGAGTCCTGACAGTGCTTTTGAAACCTGTTAGGATAGTGCCTGATTTTCCCTGCAATGGGTGATCATCAACTGTGACTGAAGGTAAATTACTGTAAAGTTTTAAGTGCAATGTTGTATTTGCCGGTTGCATCTGATCAAGAACTACAACAAATATATTATTTTAATACCAATCGATCATATTGACATAATAATATGTCAGTAAATTTTACAGAATAATAGTAAATATAGGCATGAATTTCTGTAAAATAGGTAAAGATGAATACCTGACATTAATTTGCTGAAAGGAATTTGTAAATATTTAAATAAAGGTATTCAAGAAAGTACATTTTTTTCTTATTAAAATATTCATGTCAGTGGGAAAAATGTACAGAGATTTTTTTTGGTAGCATTGTTTAAGATGTCAAAACATTGAAAACACTCTAAGTATATGTCAATAAGGCTTGAAGTTATGATATATCTATACACAATGCTACGCACTTATTGAAAAGAACAAAATAGATCTCTATATATTGATAAGGAATGATATCTTTGGCACAGTATATACAAACAGCAAGCTGTAGACTAGTCCATATGACTAAATTTTTGTAATACAAACATATATTTCATATATATTTTATCTTTATGGGTAGGAAAAAATCTAGGTACACAATAAACTGTTAAAAGTGCTTATCTGTGAGACGTTAGATATTGGAAATTGATTGGGGAAGCTGGAAGAATAGTTACTATATTTTTTAAGTATCTATACAACAAATAAAAAATCTAAGGTCTCTATGTCCTAAGTTTAGACCAAAGCACAAGCCAATTATAATAGGTTCCAACATTTTTATACAGGGGCAAATGGATGGCTCAGTTGGTTAAGCGTCTGAATCTTGATTTTGGCTTAGGTCATGATCTTACTGTTTGTGGGTTCGAGCCCCATGTTGGGCTCTGTACTGGCAGTGTGGGCCTGCTTGGGATTCCCTCTCCCTCTCTGTCTGCCCCTCCCCTCATTCATGTGCATGTGCATGCTTTCTCTCTCTCTCTCTCTCTCTCAAAATAAATAAACTTTTTAATATAAATAAATTTTTTATTAAATAAAACTTTTATATAAACCTTAAAATAAATGAAGTATATAAAGTATTTAACTAAAAGAATTAGCTTTTCCTTGGTATAAATTTTCTCCTAGCAAAGAGTGTTATTCATATTGCCTTCCTTTAACCTTAGAGATGCTTTCAGATTTGACATTATTCTTCTGAAAAAACAATATTCAGCATCCACAAATTTCAGGGACCCAGTAAGTAGTTAAGGGAGATGATATTTTAAAATATGTCACATCCTCAATGACTTTTGAACTGACCAGTTAGGACAGATGCAGACTGGTATGCTGGACTGGGGTATCCTGACAGAAGACAAGCCCTGGCCAGAGCTTTGAGCAGTGGTAGAAGGTAGTCCCTTGAATATGTTTTTCACCTTTGTCTTCTTGTGTTGATCTCTCCTTTTTCCCACCCCACCCAGAATCAGGGGCCATTTTGAAGAAGACTATTCACAGGCAAGGTGGAGGTGACAACAGGTATAGACATGATTTGGTCAAGATGATAGAAGATATGATGGGGACAGTGACAACTGGAAAGAGTGTGAGCTTTGGAGCAGACAGATCTGGGTTTGAGTCCTGGCTCATTTTCTGGTTGTGTGGCCTGGGGCAAGGCAAGTAATCTCTCTGAGCTGCTACTTCTTTATGTGTAAAATGATGATGTTGATCCCTATAGAGCCCATGTTAAGGGAAAATGTGGTCACCTGTGAAGTGGCTGGGGCTATACTTGGAATTTATAAATGTTAGTAATTCCTTATCTCTTCTCTTCTCCCCGGTCCTCCTTCTCATATGCCCTTAATTTACTCTAAGCATGTAAGGTCAGGTTTTTTCGGCATCTGCTGATAAATCCACTCTTTGTCCTGCTATGTACTACCTATCTGAGTTATTGCTCAGTGTCAGGTGTAACACTGAATGAGGTACAGGTGTTTATCAGGCAGCTTTGAAGGGATGATTATCAAACAGTCCAGAGCACCAACCTAGCAATTTAGCCATAAATACACATGGGTTCACATGGGTCAGTTTCACCTCTTCTAACTCAATCAGAAGCTCCTTGAAGGCAGAAGCCAACTATTATCCTACATCTACAAAAATGCCTTGCACAATTATGAGCACATTTACCAATTCTTTGTTGGCCGACTGACTGGTCCAGGGGTAGCTGAGTCTCCTTAGGTGTGGACAAAGCAGCTTCCAAACTGGTTAACTGGGCTTGATAAGAAATAAAGCCCAAATCTGACTGTTGGAGCTTAATTACACTTTATAAGCAAACACATCTACACCTGCATCATTGCAAATTGGGGAAAATCTTCCATCTGTAGCTATTTTTCATTTTCTCATTGGCTTTGTAGCAGCTCATTAGTGTAATGGAGATGCCTTAAGGCAAGCTTCGATAGCCTTAGAACACAAGCAGACATCCCTGAGCTCAGGAAAGTACCTGGACAGGCCCTGAAAGCATGAGGGAAAGCTTTGGAAAAGGCAATTGAGAAACCTCCCGGCGAGACATTGTCTGCAGATCACTGGCCCGATATCACATAAAGGCCCCATCTGAGCCATTACAGCCTATTGTGTCAATGTGTTTTCTGGGAGGCTGTCATCCATAGATCACAGTCGGCAGTGAAGGTAATGCCTCCACGGGAACTGTTACTATTTCCCATCGGTGAATTCTATTAGAGGTCCGTGGGTTACTGCCACTGGAGTTCATATTAACTCGGTCAAAGGGATGGTGATTGATTCTGTGGAATTTTGTGAATACACACAAAATACATTTCATACTGTCATCTGGGTTTTGTATTGCACTTCCATGATCCTTGCTACATGGTAAATCCAATATCATCTACTCCAATTGCCACAGAGAAAAAAACAAATTTCCCATGCCATTTTAAAGCTAAAATACCTGCCCATTTCTTTTCTTCTCCAGTCAGAAAAGATTTAGACCTGGCTATAAACCACTGACTTCTCTTCTGACTTAACTACTTGATCTGATGGGAAGGGCATTTATAGAATGCCCACTGTGTACCAAGAAATAGCAGTGGTTACTACAGGATGATATCAGAAAATTGATACAGTAGGTTTGTGTCCCCAGGGAATGTACAATATAGTTAGACAGAAGGCACTTATAAAATGATTAAAGAATATAATTATGAAACAAATAACAGAAAGTACCAGATTAATACATATTGTATCACAAACATAGGGCAACAGCCATATTCTTGAAAAGATAAATTGTTACTGAATCTTGTGAAGCGCTGAAACAAAAAATAGCTATTTATAGGTGTCCTTTGTGGTAAACTGTGATTATTTTATAGCCTAATTTATTGATATTAAAATTTCTAAAGTTTGTGAAACTCCCTGTTCTTTGAAGTAGGTTATGTACTTTAGACTCCTGGGCCAGGAAAAACACCAAGTTTAGGAGTAACCTGAGAAAGTTTCCTAGATAAAGTGAATTTCAGTTGAGATGCTGAAAGTGAAGGACATGAACTGGTAGTGATTTGAGAGAGGATCCACCTTCTCATATGCTCAAAGCAGAAAAAAGCACGTCAGGTCTCCCTTTCCTTCCTGAATGGATGCTGCTCAACATAGGAAAAGCTAGTGCTGAAATGCTCATGCTATGTGCAGTGGAGTTTTGTAACTGATGTATGAGTCCTTTTACGAGCCTTTCTGAACTGAGTTCTGACATATTCTATGTTCAGTGGCTTGACCACCTGAGACCTTACGTGTACCTCATGGATAGATAATTGGTGGTCCATTGACCCCATATCTGGACTCCTAAAGGAGAGGCAGTTACTCTCAGGGCATCCTGTGTTATTGTGGTCGGTGGCACACTGAATGGAAGGGCCCAAGGATCTCATTCATTACGGAAATTCTTTTGTTTGCATGATCCCTCTCTCTGAAGGTCTTCAAAAACAGCCGTACTGGTGGGAGCTTCATTAGATTGAGGTCTCCATTTGGAAAATGGAATGATGATCTGGGTGGATAAAGTTCCTTTTAATTCCTTCATAACAATTCCTACAATATCCCTTGAGTTTGTACCTCCTTTTAATTTTCAAACTCTTTGTTGTTTGGGCTTTCTTTGCCAGATAGATAGATAGCCGATAGATAGCTGATAGATAGCTGATAGGTAGGTAAGTAGGTGATAAGAGAAAGGTAGGTGAATAGATAGGTATATAGATAGATAGCAACAGCTCTTAGCTTATTCTAACATTCATCTCTCCTTTGTCCAACCCATTCTAAAGTCAGCTGAAATGCAACTGTCCTCAAGTTCAGAAACCACCATGTTACTCCACTGATCAAGAATTCCCTATTGCTTATATTGATGGGTCCAAGTTCTTCACTCAAACACCAAGGTCTCTCACAAACTCCCTCTCAGTGCAACTAAACCCCTCTCTCTATCCCTCTCTTTAATCACCACCATCTTTCCTTCCTTTGTACTCTCTGCTGTCTCCAAGTAAAGTTGGTTCCTTCCTCTTCTGTTGTTTTCTGGGAGGTATCCCACAGCTCAAAAGCCCCATTCACTTCTCCCTTCCAAGCCACATCCTTTGAAGCACAGGTTTGTTTTGTTTTGTTTTATTTTGTTTTGTTTTTTAATAAATTTAAAGAACTGCTTGGCAGGTAGACACCTTATTTCCATGGCACAATGGTTGTGCAGCCTGAAGAGACAGGATCATGGAGGACTGAGGAATGCTTCTGCAGCAGTCCCAGACTTGGGGAGCATGGGATCCAATCTCCAAACACCCGCTTTGAAGGGAGCCCGCATTGGCCAAATGCAGACATTAGTTCTGCAGAGCTAAGAAAGAATAGGGGATAGCTGCCTCAGGCAAGACCAAAAGCTGAGAGCAACGGACAGGGGAATGATTTAAGCTTGCAAATTACAGGAAAGCTGGGGTTCAAGCCCCAAACAAAATCCCAACAACCAGTTCTGTGGTCAGAGGGCAAGGTTCACACAGCTGAGAGTTCAGAGGCAAGAGGAAGTCAGCCACAGAGTCTGCAGGAGTTTATGGCATCTTTCAGTGGTAGTGGTGGGGCCAGGAGAACAAGGTGTTGGCAGGTGTGTGGTATGGGAGAACTCAACTTCTGTCTCCCAAGGGCAGTGGAAGCAAGGAACAGAGTAGTGGGAGGTTCCCTCTCTCTTGGCCTCTGGGGATTGGAGTGCTCCCCTGGCATAGACAACATTTGTTCAGGGCACGTAAGCATTCATCATAGGCATTATTACATCTACCTGCATATATCTAAGGGAGCTTAGCTCTATGAGAGTAAGGGCAGATCTGTTTTGTTCGCTATGTCTACATAGCTTAGCGGGCTGCCTGGAACCATTTCGAGGTAGGATATAGCTGCTGAATGGGTAAGTTTGTTGAGGAAATTAAATGAAGTAATATGTAGAAATTGGCTGAGTGTTTGTATTCCCTCAAAATTCATACACTGAAGCCCTAACCCCCAATGTGATGGTGTTTGGAGATGGGGCCTATGGGAGGTAGTTGGTTTGGATGACATCATGGGACCAGAGCTCTCACAAGAGGATTAGTGCCCTTATAAAGGGAAGAAGACACTAGATCTCCCCTCCCCCCCCCCAATCTCTCTGTCGCTCTCTCTTTCTCTCCCTCTCTCTCCCCTTCTCTTCCTCTGCCCTGTAAGGATACAGTAAGAAGGCAGCCGTCTATAAACCAGGAAGCAGTTTCTCACCAGATACCAGATCTGCTATTATTGTTATAGCAATGTGAATTGACTAAATCCAAAGGGCTTAGCCAAAAGTGAATCATATATTGCAAGGCTGATTTAATTATACTAATTAATTGGTGAAAAGATCTAACCTGAAATCCTGCATCCATATCATAATAAGGGGTAAAACACTTTTGCTGTAATATGATATGCATATGCCTGAAAAAACAACAAAAAAGCTTGTGTTCTGCAAAAGCCCACACTGAAAACAGCAGCATATTTGGTAAAAATAATATTGAGGCAGACCAACTAACACTGAGACAATATTGTAAACAGAGTACCAAAGAAACAACAATTTCAATTAAATTCTCATATTTTTAGGGGCTCCTGGGGGGCTCAGTTGGTTGAGTGTCTGACTTTGGCTCAGGTCATGATCTCACAGTTCATGAGTTCAAGCCCTGCGTCAGGCTCTGTGTTGAGAGCTCGGGGTCTGGAGCCTGCTTCGGATTCTGTGTCTCCTCTCTCTCTGTCCTTCCCCCATTTGCGCGTGTGCGCTCTCTCTCTCTCAAAAATAAATTAACATTAAAAAATGTTTTTAAAATTCTCATACTTTAAAAAATCAAATCACGTCAATTTCTTAATAAATACATACTATGGTATTATATATAAGACTTTAAAAATAAGGTGGCTTGATAAAAGGGATATTAAAGGAAACATTGAGTCTGCAGATGATGGAGACAAGGCCAAGCAAGATACAAAAAGATTGGGGGAAACTGTGTAAATGATCACTTCTAAGACAGAGAGGGGTGAACAGAACAATGCTGTATTCCTCTGTGATTTGCTGCACTGAGCTAGGCTGATGTGCTTTGTATCCAACTGCCATTGCTTTATGACACAAAGCATTCACGCACTGGCAGAAAACTCTGTGTGAACCAACGTGTCGTTTATGTTAACACAGTTCTTTTATTTTCCAATCATAGATTAGGTCTGTTACATTCTGGAAACATGTTTAGAAGTAAAACAGACAAGGTTTCACATTCTGAATAAAGATGATCTAGAGAATTATTCCTTTTGAATATCCTGAGTTCCTCCACTGAAGAAGGTTCATGACGATTATAGAAGTCTTCCGTGTGGCTTATGCAGTCTGTTTAAGAATTTTGAATTCGTGTGTTCAAATTCAAATATTCAGAGTTTTTTTTTTTTTTTAAATAAAAATGTGGTTTTATGCTTCTTATTCCCACATGGCAATAATTTGGTGGCCTGGCTAGTGGCTTTCTCCATTTAGAGACTGGTTGTATTCATTTATGTTACCTGCATGTTCCTATAGGTATTGGGGTTAGCAAGACTGGTTATACTTTTCCTTTGCCGGGGCTCTGCTCTTATGTGTGTGTATTCATAAGTTGGATATTTGTAATTTAGGGAATGCCTGCATTTTATTTATATCCACAGTCCTTTTGTGGACTTCTCATTACCCTAAAATGCATACTCTTCAATTTAAAAGTGACCTAGATCCATACTAAACAGGTCACAGGTAAGAGAGATAAATGAATCCCAGAAATAGAATAAGAAATAATGAGTTTTATGGGCAAATCAAACATTACCCTCCTAATTATCACAGTTAGCTGCTTAAGGAAGATCTGTTGATCACCTTTGAATAGTGAGTATTTTAGTACCTTCTTCTAAATTTAATTTGATTTGATTGCTGTGGTTCTTCTGGAAAGACAAGTATATATAATGTCAATGTAATTTTATTAGCTACCTCCCACATAATTGCTTTAAAATAAGATAATTTTTCATTGCTACACCTTGAGGTTCTATTATTATTATTATAAACATAAACAGAACATAAAACCTTTAATTTTTGTGTGACAACTCTCTATTAGTTTTACTATTGATCTTGTTATTGAGGTGAAATCAATACACATTTACATATTAGGTCTTTGTTTTTTCAAAGAAGATGATGAATATTTCTTTATATTGATCTAGAAAATAGGACTGGTACCAGGCTACTCCTCAATGTAATTTTTATGTTTAGAATGTTTTGCTTTGGAATTTGGCATTTCTTTACATCTGAGTCCCATGGTATGTAATCACTCCCCCACATACACTCTAATGAAGTGAATAATTAAGAGCTTTGTTCCTGTGTTTGACCATGGAAGGGTTTGTGTTATGCATAAGCTTCATTTAAAACAGTTCATATTCCTTGACTTGGCGTTTAATGGATGTGTGCTCACTGCCTCAAATTCACCCTGTCCTGTTCCAACAATGATTGACAGCCTTGATTTAAGACCAGTGAGTTAAAGGCAGATTGTTCAAAGGACGGCTACCATTCCCTATCAGGATGTGAATGGTCTGCAGACAATACACAGTCTACAAACTTAGAGCTTTTCAAACAAAGAGCGGGAAATAGAAATGTATGAAACTATTAACGTAATAGGTTCTCTTCTCCTTATGATTTTACTTGGTTAAAAGATTATCGACACTAGGGGCACCTGGGTGGCTCAGTGGGTTAAGCGTCTGACTTCAGCTCAGGTCATGATCTCACAGGTTTGTGATTTCGAGCCAGGCATCAGGCTCTGTGCTAACAGCTCAGAGCCTGGAGACTGCTTCGGATTCTGTGTCTCCCTGTCTCTCTGCCCCTCCCTTACTCTTGCTCTGTCTCTCTGTTTCTCTCTCTCTCTCTCTCTCTCTCTCTCAAAAAAAAAAAAAAAGATTATTTACACCAATCATGAGCAGTCATCTAGCATGAGATAATTAAGTGAACTATAACTGAATTGTTAGAAGTCATCGTTAATTTCACATCCTACCAGACCTGGAAGCTCAACTTACTGTTCCTTTTGGTGTTATTGCTAATTAATTATGTTTTCACGGTCAGAAATATTCAGTGTATTTTTTCCTGTCCTTCTACCGCTCAAGTGTTACATAGATAAATATTTTTATGGGGTTTAGTTGTTCATTCTCTAGTCAGTCAAAGACCTTGTGATGTTCTACCTCCCTGTCTTTCTGATAGAGTGGTGTATTTTCATGGAAAGCTATAGAAGATCAAGAAATAGAAGGTTCTTTTCACGTCCCAGAAAATGATCTTGCTTACCTCCTCTGCCTCACCTACTGTATCTACTGCTGTTGTTGTCTCAGACAATCTTTACGAATGTTTATTTTTTATTTTTTATTAAAAATTTTTCAATGTTTATTTATTTTTGACAGAGAGAGAGAGAGACAGAGCATGAGCGGGGGAGGGGCAGAGAGAGAAGGAGACACAGAATCTGAAGCAGGCTCCAGGCTCTGAACTGTCAGCACAGAGCCCAACGCGGGGCTCGAACCCATAGACCGCGAGATCATGACCTGAGCTGAAGTCGGATGCTCAACCGACTGAGCCACCCAGGCGCCCCCGAATGTTTCTTTTTTAGCTTTTATCTCTGAGTTCCTAAGTCAACACAAAACTACTTCACACAAATCCCCCTGCCCCCAAATAGGTGCTTATTTTTCATTCTCCAAAGCTTCAAATTGTCATGGTACCTACCAAGGATTTCTACTCTCACCTTTGGTAATTTTTATTCATGATTATTAAATAAGTTACTGAATAGACACATGAATTGCCTCGGTTTTTACCTGCAGAAACATTTTAAAAATTCATTTTCAAGGAGTTTCCAGTTAGGAAGGAAGCCTGTAAGCGTGCACAGCATGCTGCCCCACTACTGCCAGTGTTCGTGGCCCTGGGGACCCAGCAGACGTTGTCAATGACCGTGAAGGAACAGTGAGCCTCAGGCTTCTGACACGCTACCTTCTTTGGAAGGAGCACTTGGATTGGGGGTTAGGAGAGCTGTCCCAACCTTTACAGTATAAATATTTAGCCCCCACCTCTTACTACAAATGGTTTAAGACTACTTATAACAATATCGCAAGATTAGTGAAGCCATGAATGGAAGTAATAAGGCAGGATAAACGCAAAGAGAACCAGAAATATGCTAAGCCTACAGTCACGAGGGTTGCTGTTGAGCTTGCGGCCAGGGCAAGGTTACAGTCCAGGGTCTATCTCTAACATCCTGGTGACCTTGAGCAAGATGCTGCATCTCTCTGGAAAGTACAGGGATTACATTATAGGATGATTTCTGAAATATCCTCCATCTTTAAAATTCCAGATTTCTACAGTTTGGGGCTTTCACGAATCAGTCATCTGAATATAAAGAAAAAATGGTTTTAGGGCCGATGAAGTGTCTAGTAAGTCTAGCTAGTTATCTTGGAGATGGGGTTTCTCTTGCTTATGGTGTAGACAGTGCAAGAAAATGCAGAAAACAACAGCCTGTCTCCACTGAGGGGTTGGAGGGTGAGCCTCAAAGCTGACCATGTTTTTATTTTCATAGGGATAGTCTATGCAGTTAACCCCTAAAGTACAGTATCTTCTACTGTCCTCTTCTCTGCAAAGTGTCCCTTCAGCTTTAGACACAACCAATTTTTCAGATTTATTCATTCATTCACTTATATATGAATCTGACATTTCTTTTAAAGGAAAATTATAGTTTTTATACAATATATCTTTTTACAGCACAAAGAGATTTTAAACAATCAGAAGAGTAAAAGCAGAAGGCTGAAACAGAGCCAAACAGCAAAGAAAAACCATACTAAATCCTACAACCCAGAAATCATCATCACTGATTGTTCAAATGAAGCTACTTTGAGAGAATAGGTAAATAGAAATGTTTTTATAAAACTGGGTAATATTACACTTACTGTTTTAAAACCCTTGAATTGATTTTAGGGGCACCTGGGTAGCTCAGTCGGTTAAGTGTCTGACTTTTGATTTCAGCTCAGGTCATGATCTCATGGTCGTGAGATCGAGTCCCACGTCGGCTCTGCACTGGGCGTGAACCCTGCTTAACATTCTCCCTCTCCCTCTGCCCCTCCTCTGCTTGAGCATGTGTGCTCTCTCTCAAAAGAAAGTTGATTTTAATTTAATTTCAAATGCAATATAAATAAATGTAAACTGAAGTGAAACTAAAGGAATTACCTAGTTTAAAATAAACACTTGCTCCCCATCTGTTGTGGCAAGATGACTTTTATCGCATACATTTATCCCACACATTTATGTTCACTTACAAGGGGGTACGGAGACCAAAACATTTAATGCCGAGCTCATTCTCATAACTTTATCATTTTCTTCTACTGTGATAGTTAAGTGCAACATATGTCTCTACCTCAGAGTGTAATTCCAGTTAAACTTGAGTATTAGGACCAATGGTTCCATGGGGATAGGTACTGCTTAGCCAAAAGAAAAGAAAAAAGTCCACATGTTTGTGTTTAATGGCTAATCCGCAGGGAGTTTCTAGAGAGATGATGCTGTGGCCCTGAGTATAAGCAGTGCATGGCATGAGCTCCTTTGCACCCTCAGAAGTGCATACTTCTTAAAACTGGAGAGAGGCAGGATGACCATATAGATGTGTGGAAGGCAGCCCAAGGATCTGGCCCCCACTCCCACACCGCCGTCAATCATCCAGTGGTTTCCAAAGCAGAGAGAACGCAGCCTAATCCATGAGAAGAGAACAAATTTTAAACTCGTCCTTTCCCAATGTCTATTTTTGGTGTATGCTTTACAATGTACCTCATGCATTACTGCAGTAGTACAAGTATATCACTTACAAAGAAATGAATACAAAGGTATACTTTGAGGGCACGTGCTTAAAATTTGCTTAGCGATAGGAGTGCCCAGTCACGACTTAGAGATCCTGCATTAAATGGAAGTCTCCATTCATAGGTTGCAGTTCCTCTCCCCTCTGTTCCTGCCACCTCCTTTTCAGAGAAGTTGGGAGGTCCAGAGAGAACTCTGTTGCCCTAAAGAGCAAAAATGCCATAAACATTCTGCATGAACTGGGGTAATTTAATTCAGATTTAAAAAACTGTTTTATAGGACTTATTTTAGATCGTATGTTAATGGTTTTCACTTCCTATGTTTAATTCATGCTTGTGGGCATTCTCCCAAACATATATTCTGAATTAAATTAAGAAGCCAAAAAAAGAAAAATGTCTGGAAGAAGCTTTTGACTATACCTGACAGATTCAAACTGAATCCCCGTGCCTTAATATACAACTGAGGGGTATAACGTAAGCGGACTCGGAATTTCTCCCATGTAGCTCATTTACGAGAGTACCTCGGCTGCTGAGAATCTGCCTCTTGTTGGCCATCAGAACACTTACTGGAATATTTATTAGTTATTAACACGGAAAGTGTGTTTGCATGTGTGTGTGCACATGCTGAAAGAAATGTCGCTCTCCAGCTGCTTATTGTTCGGGCTAGTTTAGATTATAATATGTTATATGTTGGGGGGGGGGGGTGGAAACAACAACTAGATCCAAGAGTGAATGGAGCTGAGACTCAGGAGGACAGGGTGATGGGCTGATGGGGGCAAAAGCAGAGCGACCCTCTCTGTATTTCTGGGATTCAGAGGCGCAGTCCCCTGTAAATCTAGCTGCAGAGCTCTCTCTGCCTAACACTGTGGCTGTACCAGTCTGCTTGGGCTACTTTGCAAAGCACCACGGGCTGGGTGGCTTCCATGTCAGAAATTTATTTTCTCACAGTTCTCTGGAGGCTGGAGGGCTGAGACCAAGCTGTCAGTGGGGTTGTTTTCTTCCGAAGCCTCTCTCCTAAACCTGTAGACGGCTACCTTCCTCCTATGTCTGTACATAGTCTTTACTCTGTGTGTACCTGTGTCCTAATCCCCTCTTCTTATGAGGGCATATATAAGGACATACCAGACATAAGGTCCACCCTAGCGGTCTCATTTTATCTCTCCTTTCACCTGTTTAAAAGCCTTATCTCCAAATACAGTCATTATGAGATACTCAGAGTGAAGACTTCAACATACGAACTTCAGGGGTCACAATTCAACCCACAAATAGTGACATTCCCCAAGGTGATGGCTGGACAGTCATCCTAACATGCCAGGTAAGTTACAGCTAAATGCACACTGGACAGTAGCTTTCCCTGGCTTGGACTATCTTTACTTACTATTGTGAAATGCTTTATTGTGTAGCTGTTAAATAAAGTTTGTTGCTTTCCATGCCAGAAGTGGCTATATTCCAGATATGAATGAAATGTTTCCTGTGCTTTTTCTGTAATGAGAGATGGTGAGAAGAGAAAATTGGGGACATTAGTACTGTCAATTATTTCCATAAGTGTTCAGGAGTGCATGTTTTAATCTTATTTGTAGGTTTCATTTTCATGGAAACAATTTGATTTATAAATCAACATAAATTTGGTTTATTTTCCTCCTGATTCAATTCCGCTTGAAGAGACCTGAACTTGAATTCTTCAGAAGAGAGAAGAGGGTCAAAATGCAATTGGTTTGCTAAGCTGCCACACAAGATTCTCTTGTTAACATTGGCAGTATTTTCCTTGGCTGACCAAGCACTTTTCTCCCTGGAAAGTAAACAGCAAACAGCTATTTATGAAACAGGTCAGAGCAAATATATTTGGTCAGGTGCAGGATAAATAGATCATAGATTGACTAAAATAGTCCTAAACAAAACAGAACAAAACAAATCTTTAAGCCACACAGATCCAACCTGAAGGCTTTCAAAGTTAAAATAGGCAAACAAAACATCTAATATATTCACGATCAGTTCATATTACTATTAAAGGTATGTTTCCTAAAGCTTTATTCTGTTAACTATAGATGACCAGAGTACCAATGAACCAACCAAAAACCATGAGCTTAACAGAATTTTTAGTCTATGGTATCTCATGATGTGGTAGACCAGAGAGGTGGTCTAAAGATTCTGGAACTTTCAAAATCATAGAGAATGGAATGATTGCTGCCTCAAAAGATAGGAGAATATAAGAAGTTATAATGAAGCTGGATATTCTGGATAATGATGAGTATTCCTTTAATCCCCAGGAGAGCCTATGAGGAGCTATATGGACAGAATTTATAGGGAAAAAAAATACTCAACTGGTAAAACAAAATAAACACAATCTATCACCTCCACCAAAAATAATTCAGACAATGAGACATTTAACTAATCTGTGAGATATTGACTTTCAAAGACTTTTGGATTTTTCCTGTTCTATGTCAATCACATCAGTCCCTTAGCAAAACCCAATATCATTACAACTGTCAATGGGAATCACAGAATTCTAGATTTCAGTGGGAAATTAGAGATATTCCTTCCTTAAAACTCCCTTGGTTTTGACAATATTGCTCTAACTTGGCTTTTCTTCCACATTTCTAGTTGATTTTTCTTAGTCTTCTGTGCAACCTCTTCATGCTCTGTCTATCCTCAGGTTTTGGTGGTTTAGTCCTTTGTGTTTTTCTCATTCCATCTGGGTGATCTTAATCACTCCCGTGTTTTCAGCTGCCATCTTTGTGCTGATGACCACAGGGCACATCTCTCTTCTGAATCACAGTTCACAAATCTAGCTCTCTGCTGTGCATCTCCACCCACCTTGACACTACATAAGTACTTTATGTTCAAACCTGAACACCCCAGATTGAAACCTTCACTGTCCCCAGTTGAGATAGCCAGCTGACAGAATGACCTCCCTATGATCCCTGCCTCTTGTTTTTTATGCCTTGTTGTATCCCTTCTCACATTAGATAGGGCTGACCTGTGTAACCAAGAGAAAATTGTGGAAATGATGAAGTGTGGATTTCAAGGCTTAGTCATAAAACTGTGGCTTCTTTATTGCTCTCTCTTGGATTGTATGCTCAAGGGAAAGCCTGCTGCTATGTCATGAGGACACTGAACAACCCTAGGAAGAAGACCATGTGGCATGGAAGATGCCTCCTACCAACGACCAGCACTAACTTGTTAAGCCTCTGAGTGAGCCAAACTAAGAGCAAATCTCCAGCCCCAGTCAAGCCTTCAGATGACTGCAGCCCCACCCAACATTTTGACAGACACTTCTTGAGAGACCCTGAAGCAGGACCATCTAGCTAAGTTACTCTCGAACACTGAACCATAGAAATGGTGTGAAAAAAATAAATGTTTACTGTCATTTTGGACCACTAAGTTTGGCGGTCATGCAGCAAATATATAACCAATATTCCAACCAAACCTAAAACTCCTCCCGTGTTTCCCTCTTCAGACATGTATGCCAGCGTATAATTTCAACACATCACGCAAGGAATAATGAGGACCTGGTTTAACGTAGTGATAATGGATATGGCAAGAAGTGAATGGACTATGTAGACATAAAGGAAGCATCGGTAACAGGAGGTGGGGGGTAAGAGAGTGATAGGCATTTATTCACTTGGTTTTATGTTTTGCTGAATTCAGTTCCAAAGGGATGAAAGAAAAATTAAGCCAAATAACCTTTAATGAGTTAGGTCTTCTTTCATAAATCAGTTTGCCCAATTTCTTCACAGGAATCAGATTTTAAATATCATGACTGAAAAGAGAAAATGGCAAGAGGAGGGTACCTTTATGGTCAGCCAACAATGATCTTCTAGGGGCACCTGGGTGGCTCAGTTGGTTAAGCATCTGACCTCGGCTCAGGTCATGATCTCACGGTCTGTGAGTTCGAGCCCCGTGTTGGGCTCTGTGTTGACAGCTCAGAGCCTGGAGCCTGCTTCGGATTCTGTGTCTCCCTCTCTCTCTCTGCCCCTTTCTTACTCATGCTCTGTCTCTCTCTCTCTCAAAAGTAAATAAACATTGAACAATGATCTTTTATGCTTTCATATTTCTGTTTATACTCTTGAAATTTCCTTTATATGCATTAGCTCATTTGCTGTTTACAACAATATTATGTATTAGCTCACTCAGTGTTTATGCAAATAGAAGCAGTGAGAAAAAAATGAGGTAATGTGCCAGTTAGTGCATTTTTTATTGAAATTATGGCATAAGACTCAACTCAAACTGGCTTAAGCTAAAAAGAGAGTTTATTACTAAATTTGTAGGAATAGATACAGCTTCAGATCAGTGTGAGTCATTCCTCAATGAGGCCACCAGCATCCGTTTCTTGGCTCTGCTTTATTTCTTCCTCTGGGATTGCTCCTTCTTAGGCTCTGTGTAGTGTGGCTCAGTGACATAGGCTCCCAACAGTCAGACTGATAGAGCTAGAACAAGTCTCTTCAGGTCACTTCTGGTAAAGTCCCAAGATTCACTTTGATTGGCTGTTTACCTCTGAATCATCCACATAATCCAAGGAAATATGAAATGCTGACGGGGCAGGCTTAATGCACATGCTTCACTCCTAGACCTGAGAAGGGATTTACTCCATCCTGAAGCTCAGAAGAAAACCAGAGTGGGGTTAGCAAAGCAAGCGACTCAGGATGCTGGAACAGAAACCAGTAACTGCCCAATAGTAATATTATATGGAAAAGCCGGGAACATGTACCCAATGCATAGTCATTATCAAGAAAAAAAGTTGTTAAGTCTAAATGTGGAAATTGAAGCGAAGGATGCACCTAAGTAAAACTGGAAACCAGAGAGCCTGAGTGTTAGATTGATTTGAGCTACTCGCACCCGGCCACTGCTGAGATGAGTGTTAGCTGTCGCCCAGGTTGCACATAGTGGATGGTTGCTCTCGTAATGCCAGCACCCCGCCTCCCACCTTCTCATTTCTTAGCTGGGCTGAGTTATCCCGTATTCTTAATGCTGACAGTGGAGGTCACGGCCATGCCCATATATTGTCTGAGCCTCCTGTGACTGCAAAGATCCCTGAGACTCGCAGAACAGAACCAAAGCTGGGGCGGGGGGGGGGGGGGAGGGCGGAGGGTGGCACCAATGAATCAAGCAGCAAACTGCAGAGAAGGGACACCTCTACCCAAAGCAGGAAATCAGGCCAGATAGCAGAGCAATAGACATATTGCGCATCCTTCATTGGCGTGGAGACCACTTCCGGCTTGGAGTCTTGTGGGAGGGAAGCTTTCCCTCTAGCCCCACAGCGGGGACACCGTGTCAAGTGGGGACACTGCAGCAGAGTTGCAGCAAAACCTCTCAAGTACTGTGGGCAAGTATGTTTCCAAGGAGGGGCCAAAGTGAGTCTTCATAAACAAAGTGCTGAGAAAATGTAAGAGGCAGATGAAGCAGTCAAGGCATGATCACTTAGTCATGGCATCATAAGAATTCTACTCAAGCGTCCTTAAAAGGTTGTCCACTAAATTCCCTGACTCAGGTAGGTCAGCTTTGAAATCATCCAAATAGCCGATCTTCTGTGTTATGTTTAAAGGCATTTGGAAAGGAAGATCCCTAGTTTGGAAACGTGTTCTTACACTGAAGCACCGTCTCAACCAAAAATTCCTCCTTACATATTACTATATTCCATTTCTGGTCTCTAAAGAGAGCTAAATAATTTGAATCTGGGAAGTGAGTTGAAGGACCAGTTTTTCACGACTATTTGACCTCACATTTTGTCCTCTTGCTTTCCATTGCCATAATTTTTACATCTATAAATCAGAAATGATAAATAACCTCCTTTGTAGGAACATAATGAAGATGAGAAGATACAATATGAAAAGTATATTGAGCCAGAAATACAAAAAGCTCTATTTAAACAGGTGTATTATTCTAACCTGAATTACTACTAACAATGATAGTTGTAGTAATATGCCTCTGTGCAGAAAAAAGAGAATTGAGTAATTTCTAGTTTGGTAAACACATGCCCTTGAATTAAGAAAAGAGGAGCAGTAATATTTAACTATCACTTGATTTTCCATTTGTTGTAAGAAAACAATTGAGAATTTCTCTGAGAGAGAGAGAGAGAGAGAGAGAGAGAGAGAACCATACAAAGAATAAGCAATATTTTGCATTGGAGGCCGAAATTGGAAATCAGTATGGCTTCAAGTTTTGTTCATTAATTTTCATACCTTTCTACAATAGCCCCCAGATATGTTAAAACCAACCTTTTCCTTTCTAATCTGGGGGCATTTTTGGGTGCAGATGGTCATAAATCTCGAAAGGAGTCCTGCTCACTTCTTGTAAGAATTACTGGCGATTTCTAGGTGGGAGCTCACAGTCATGTATCATGCCCATGAGCATTCAGATTTTCCCAGCAGAGATGCTCAGGAGAAGTCTGGCAGCTTTCGTAGCTCCCAGCAATTTCACAGTTACTGTCCGAAGCAGAAAGGGCACATCATCAAATTCTTCCTTCTAATGCAATCTTGTCTTCCTGGAATTTGTAATATTTTTCTAATATGAATAGGGAATATTTTTTTGAGAGTGCACAGTCATGTTAAAGTAAATACCCCGGAGAAATACTTTCAATTAAAATTCAGAAGGTTTAAGAATCCAGGCTAGAAAGGATTTCCCTGACCTACAAAACCTAATAAGATTTTTCCTTTCCATTTTCTCCCGCCCCGTCCCCTCTAAGTGTGTGGAGCCGTCCTGCTTTTTTACCTGGTGGCCCCATTTAGCTCTGCCCTCTAGACATTTAAGTCAGAATATGGCTTTAAAGAATGTTTTGAGAAAACTTGACATACTGATCTACTCTCAAACTCAATGAATTTTTTTTTTTTTTTGAAGCTGGAAAAGAGAAAGAAACCGCAAAAGCAAAGCAACGATAATATCTTTTAGTTAAGTAAGAAAAATCTGACCAGGAGACGAAGAGGTAGAATTTGTGGTGACTGAGGGAATTAAAGTAAGAGAAACAGAGAGGGGAGATTTTTTAGGCCTGAAGGGAGGGCAGGATGTAGGCAGTGAACGTAGGAGTGGAACAAGGTGGGGGGCCAGGCGTCGGTCATTTCATCTGTCTTGGTCTCAGCTGCAGAGTGGGACCCGGATGGTGCCTGCGTTGCAGAATTTCTTAGTATTACAGATAGTACATGCACAATACCTATACAGTTTGAGTACATAGGTACTTGCTTGTTTGAGGTATCACTGTAAGAAATGAAATGCCTGGCTATGAGGGGGAGAAAATCTCGTTTTCTGTGAATGTGTTCTTATTAGGAGTATAGCTATTCAACTGAAAGTAATAACAGATCATAGTGTCGATTGAAGATCATTCTTAGCCAAAGGCAGGGCGAACACAGGAGAAATGCCCAGGGTGAAACTTACGAGGTGCTGGCCCTGTACTGCACCGCACAGAGAGTGAGCGCCTCCTTCAGTTTCACTCCCGAGGAGACTCTCCTGCTTTCCCCGAGTCCCCGTCCTGTTCAGAGGACATCCTCCCTGGTTCATCGGCAACTGCCTTACTTTCCTCCCCGGCACTTTCCTTCCTACTTACAATATCTGGAGTCACAATAGCCACTTGTTGTCAGACTCCTTTGGCTCCCCAAAGAGCCCCAAAGAGATCATTACAAGGCACAGCACGTGAAAGGGAACCTAGGTGCATTTAAGACTATAAATTTTAACTGCAGAGAGGATCCCACGTTCAGTCGTCAAAGAAGTACATGGAGGGACTTACTAAAATTTCCACTGTTGAGGGCAACAAGTCATGACCTCATTCCCTCACGCCAGGACCTTGCTATAAATGCTAGGAATAGCAAGCAGGATCTTTTTTATTGGCTTGTCCAGAACAGCATTGGAGGGTGGGAGACGCCCGTCTCCTTCGAGAACTAGAGACAGAGGGGAGCTTGAAGGACGTTGGTGGACAGCCTCCAACACACATATTCTTCTTAGACGTTGTTTGCAAAATATCTAAAAAGGCACGATAACTTCCACTATTCAATTCCTTCAACCTCCTTCTCCATGTAAATCATTTATAAGCATAGCCTGTAATAATTAGCTCTTTTACTATGGCTTATTGTATAATTTGATAAAATCATGTAACGCCAGTTATTGGAGAGTGGTAAAGTATATTAAGAACGTGTTTGGCTATAAGCCAGGGAAAGCCCCACTACAAGGACTTTTAGCAAAGGGGTTAATTTTCCTCCTGTAACAGATATGAAGAGTCAGGCAACTGCTTAGTTCTCTTGGTCTTTCTCTCCTAATCCCAATAAGGCAGAGCAGCTCCAGCTATGGAGGCAGAATATAAAGCAGAAAGGCCAGTGGAAAGAGAGCACCCCGTGGCTGTCCCCTTTTGTGAGAGAAGCCAAAGTGCCCCAAGAACACCATACTCCTCCCGTGTGCTGGGGTTGAATTGTGTTTTTCCTCCCAACCCCCCCAAGAATATGTTGGAATATTAACCCCCTAGCACCTCAGAGTGTGATCTTATTTGGAGATAGGGGCTTTACAGAGGTAGTCAAGTGCAAACGGGGTCACTGGTGTGGGCCCTAGTCCAATATGACTGGTGTCTTTATAAGAAGGTGAAATTTGGATACAGAAACGTGCACACAGGGGGAATGCCACGTGAACGGGGCACAGCCATCAACAAGTCAAGGAGAGATGCGGGGAACAGACCTTTCCTTCGGGAAAGGAACTGACCTTGCATCCACCTTGATCTCAGACTTCAGCCACCAGAGCTGTGAGACAATACGTTTCTGTTGTTTACAAGCTATCGCTTGTGGCACTTTGTTACCACAGCCCCAGCAAGCTCATACCTCCCACACACTTCCATTTACAGCTCACTGACCAGAATTGCCATGGGCCACCCCTAGCTACAAGGAGCAAGTATGTATAGAGCTGAACATATTCTAACGGAAACATGAGGTTTCTGGTAGCAAATTTAAAAAGGAGTTGGCTGGGCAACTAAGAGCATTTTCCACAGAGGAGCAAGTGTTTGCGCTTGGTAAATGGTGCTAGGATGGGTCGCTCTCCCTCCAGCACTGCTCAGAAATTTGGAGCAATACATTGGAGATAGAGTTGTGCGGTGGAAAGAAAGCAAAGGGTCTGGATGCTACCACGGATATTGCCACTAGTTACTATACGATTTCACCAAGGTTGCTTTAAGCTGTAAGCCTCAGCTCTCTCACCCGACAAATGGGAATAATAAGCTATGCTCTGATAGGAATACAAATTTATATAAATATAAGTGTAGGAAGCCATTTACAACAAGTTCGGAAACAGAGAGGTCACGAGCCCTTGGCCTATGACAATGCTTCTCAAGCTTTGTATGCACATAGATCCCATGGGCATTTTGTTAAAATGCATATTGGAGTTCAGCAGGTCTGGGGTGTGGTTCGCCAATGTGCAATTCTAACAAGCCTCAGCTATATCAAGATAGCTGGTCCAAGGAGCACACTTTTAATAGCAAGGTCTGTATCACTGAAAGAGAAACTGAACCCAAGAGTAGGAACCTTTCAGAACTGAAACTCTCACAATGCATTGGTGAATGACTCTACTGAGGAAAATATGTAAAGTATCTAAAAACTCTGCCCTGTTTGGGGGTATCTTCAATAAACTTAGCTTCTAGAAGAACGTATAAAAGTTGGAAGCAGAGACATAAGACCAGGGGCAATTACAAACAGTGTAGACTTGTCTAGAAGGTATTAGAACAAAGTAAGCTATGTTATCTATAAATTACTTAAATTTATATATATATATATATTTTTTTTTTTAATTTTTTTTTCAACGTTTATTTATTTTTGGGACAGAGAGAGACAGAGCATGAACGGGGGAGGGGCAGAGAGAGAGGGAGACACAGAATCGGAAACAGGCTCCAGGCTCCGAGCCATCAGCCCAGAGCCCGACGCGGGGCTCGAACTCACGGACCGCGAGATCGTGACCTGGCTGAAGTCGGACGCCTAACCGACTGCGCCACCCAGGCGCCCCGAAATTACTTAAATTTATAAAGCAATGGGAGGGATGCCCAGGAGGTGGGCCTGTGGCTAAGAATCCTATTTTTCTTATAGTAACATCTTGTTCTCCTTATAACAATCTATTTGGGGGCCCACCAAAATCCCCTCCTGGGTCAGGTTGTATTTTGATTCTTGACATCATTTCTTAGTCAAATCCCAGACTTAATTATTAAACTGATGACTTCCACGGTCCCCAAAAGGGAAGCCACCGTCCCCAGGATCCAGCATCCATGCCACAAGATGGAGTCAGGCCAAGCCAGACCAAACAATATCCCTGTTTGGGGGATGACCTGGCCAGAGGCAAAGGGCTCGTGGACATGGTTCATCTAAGCAAAGCAGCCAGTGAGAACTTTCATGGTATCCTCGTGGACAAGCTGACAAGATATAGAATGTGTAGAATGTGCGACAAGTAGTCCATTGACTTCATGGTCCCCTCCCCCCAATAAAGACTCAACTTGGAAGGTAGTCTTTAGAAGGGTTCGGCATTTTAGTCTCATCTATATAAATTGCCCTTAGAAATCTGAAAGGACAAAGCATGAAAGTTAAGCTGAAAGTTAAGCATGCAGGCTTTGTATTTGATTACTTGGCCCGTCACCTAGAAGCTGTGCAGCCCACAGCTTCACCTCTCTATGCCTCAGTTTTTAAGTATGTATAATGGGTATATGATTAGTCCCTCACTCAGAGGGTGGTCATGAGTATGAAATAATGCATGCAGACACTCAGAATGGGGCCCGGTATATAGGAAGGTTTACACACATAAGCGGTTATTATTAGGCCTATCCAATTTGTAGGTGACATGTAATTGAGAGGGAAGGAAGCGTGTTACACGGCAAAATCAGGAGCCTAAAAAGATTTTTGACACAAAGGAAATCTGAGCTGAAAGTAACAAAATTTTCCAGTGAATAACCGTATACTCACTGTCTGTATTCCACCATTAGCATTTTACTATGCTTGCTTACATATCTGTCTACATACCATGTTTAAGTAGTTCAAAATATATTCAATTTTTTCCTGTGATATTCTCTTTAACTTACAGGCTATGTAGTAGTATATTTCTTCATTTCTGAATGCATGGGAACTTTACACTTATCTTTTTGTTAGTGATTTCTGGCTTAATTCCCACGACAGTGAAATCATCTGTTTTGTCTAGTTTTCACTCTTTAGAATTTGCTGAGACTTGCGTATGGCACAATATATGATCCGTTTGGGTCAATTTTCTGCATGAAGTTGAAAATGCGTTTTCTATGAGCATTGTGTCAGGTTCTATATTTGATAATTAGGTAGACATCTTTGTGCTCAAATCTTTTATATCATTACTGATTTTTGTCTGTTTGTTCTGTCAGTTACAAAAAAAAAAGTTAAACTCTACCAGTATGATGGTAGATTTTTCTAGTTCTCTCCTACTTCTTCCAGCTTACTTCACCATTTTGAGTCTATATCAATAGATCTAGAAGTGCTGTATCTTTTCGTGTACTCTATTGTATTATAAAATACCTCACTATCTGTACTGCGTTTACTAACCCAAATCTCATTTGTTGAGCATTCTTAGAGCTAAGCCAACTTTGTTTTAGTTATATTTGCATAATTTATCTTTTTTCTTCCTTTCATTCTCTCTATGTTTAATAAGTATCTTTTCTAAATAGCATTCATTTCTGATAAAAGTACTTCAAGCTGCCAGTATTAGACCATTTCCAATCTATAAAAATGGGAATTTCATGATACTTGAGTTTTGTTTTTTATTTAGTTATACACTGTCTTTTAATTGGATATTTTAGTCCGTTTGCAAAACTGAAATAACGGAAAATTTTGGGTTTAAATATGCCATCTTACTATTTATTCTCTATTTTTACATCTTATTTCTTTTGCTATCCTTTCCTAGATTAATAATTTTATTTCTCCCCTTTTACTAGCTTGTTATTTAAGATTCTTAAATTATTTTCTTTAGGTTGCCTTAGAAATGACAACATTTTTCTGATTTGTTAAAGGCTAATACATATTACTACTTTTCCATGTTTTGGGACAAGGCAAGGGTATTAGACTATTTTAGCTCTATTTCCCTATTTTTGTGTTATTTTATATTTCACATCATTTAAGACCTCATAGATCTTCTTATTATTGTCTTATACAATCAAGATTTATATTCCTTTCTCCCACCCATCACCATACCTTCTTCTGGTACCATTATCTTTCTGGTGAACATCCGTGCTTAGTATTACTTTAGAGTAGATCTGCCCCCAACAATTTTTGGAGGATATTTTCACTGGGTATAGAAATCTAAATTGGCACTTATTTTCTTATGGCACTTTGAATATGTCATTCCATTGTCTTTTGCTTCCAATGTTTCTGATAAGAATGAAGCACTATGTCTTATCCAGGCTTGGTGAGTTTTTGTTGCATTGCTACTTCTCCAATACCTTCATCATGTAATTTTAATATTTTTTCTAGATTTCCTAGTTGTTCTGGGGATGGGGGGCACTCATCCAATACAGCTAGTCTACACTTGCTGGAAGCCATATCACTCGATGGTATTTTTTAAACTCTTTCTAATATACAGCCAGTGCTTGGAATATTGAGTCTAAGAGTGCTCTGTGCCAGAAGTGATGTTGAATCTCACTGTCACTTAGATTTTAGCCCAATGATTCCTTATTATCTTGTCCGCTCATCAGTGCTTAGGTCCCAGAATTTTGGCCATTTTTTACAAGGAGGAAGTATGTCTCAATAATCTAGTATGCCATATTATCCATATTATTTTTATTTGTATCTCTCCTCATTTAACATATCAGATGTAGAAGTGTAAGAATCATCTCATTATCCTTATAGTCCCAGCCCCCAGCCTCCTGTTTGACAGAATAGGTGCTCAATAAATGTTAAGTAAACGAAATTAAGTGGCTTTAAATAAGACTACCTGTGCATCTTAGTGGAGCCACCAGAACTGAAAAATATGAAGCTCAGTGTTGCCAGTTCATAAACCAAATAACTCGTGCTCTGGGGGAATTGGTTCACACAAGGCAAGTTTACAAGGAAATAATATCTAAGTAACAACATAGCTGGATCAGTGTTGACTAGGAGACACAGCTGGAATGATAATGGATCCTTATTACATTTCTTCTTCCCTCACCCTTGAGCACTTGACTTCTGTCTTTCAGTTAATGCTAATAGTTTTCTGTATTGTCGTTCTCATATTTTATTGTCTTTATTCATACTTCCTCTCTGAACCTAGATGAAATAATAAAGGATGCAAATAAATAAAAAGAGACACTACATGTTTACAAAAGGCAATATAAGTGAGTCCACTCAGAAGACCAAATTACAGGTGAGAAAGTTGCTATGGTAAAGGTAAGACAGAAAGAGGAAATTCAAGGTTACTGAACACTTACTTTCAAGTTGCTAACATAGATCTCTATTCTGTCTAAGTGATCTTTAAAGCCCTTTTAGCATCAGGACATCCTTTCGTCCAGGTCGGTGTGAAAGAAACTTAAATTTAACAAATTCTTGTTCTCCAGCTTTCCTTTTGCTAAAGTTGTTACTAGTTCCCAGAAAAGTCTGTTATTACACCACTCTGTGAAATATTACAATATTCAGGATTACAGTCTCTCTTACAATGTAACAAATGTAACAGCCTCTGTTTCCTGATAGACTGGGAAGTACCTTATTTTAAAATATTTTTATGATCTCCAAATCAGTCTGGGAAGTGGGTTCCTTGACAACGCATCTCATGTACTTTACGTAGATGTTGGTAATTTTAATTACAGACATTTTTGCTAAGTGCCTTAGATCTTCATTTTCTTTTAACCACATTTGACATCATTTGAGGTAGTGCCATTTCCTCCTATTTAGGCCAGTCTCACAGAAACCTGCACAAATAATACAGTGTCCAAACAGTACTGGAGAATACTCTTTTTAAATTTTACTAAAAATATTTTGTCTGATCTCTCCTAATTTGGGTTTAAAAAACTTTATGTATACTATAACAGATCTTGGATTCTCTATAGGGTGATCAGACAAACGTTCCCCAGAGATTTATCATCTCAAAAGGGCAACGATGCACATCGAACACGTGGAAAGGACAAAAATACTCGGGATCGATTTAACATCGACATCCCTCGAAACTCAAGGATCGATATTGCAGAAAAGCAAAGGGTAGATTAATGGGGGAGGCCAAGAGAACTGGGTTAGAACTTCACGTTTGGACATGTCGCGGGGAGGGAGTGAGCCCCTTTCATTCCGCCCCCTTTTGGCCTTCGTCAGTGGCATTTCCCTACCTTCCCAAATAATGACCAGCACTGAAGCAAAACAGAAGAGTGTGTTGTATGTGGGACCCAGTCTGGGAGAGGCCCAAATGAAACGGCTCTCTGTAAAGCCTGACCACATTGGCATAGAATGGTCTACGAGCATTGCAAAACAGTGGGGAGAGTGGAGAGAGGGTTGTGAGGCTGTGGTGGACCCTGAGGCATCCTCCCCGCACACCCATTTAGAAGGCATAAATGGAAGGCTAGGGCATTGCCTTGCTTACTCCGGAGGAGAGCGGTAACCAAGATTCGAAACTGACTCAGCTGAGTCTTCTAACCATGCAAAAGAGCATGCTTCCGGGAAAGAGAATTCAGTGAAATTCAAATGAGCAACCAGTCAGCAAAAAACTGCTGCTGACATTATTAATCTTCCAAACTACCCAGATCTATCATACACAGAAAAACTCATCATTGGGCACTTGTGGAATAGGTATCCCTCACTTAAAGGAATGGTCACTGTCAGCAAAGTTTGCAGCACAGAGACTTTCTATCAAATCAATCTGTTCTCCCATTGATTTCCATTACAAAATCTGAGATGCATTCTGCTGTTAAATCCCATGAAGCATGTACCAAACGCTTTGCAAATGGCATGTTTAAAAGAAAAATGATAATATTCGCATAAAACATTGACAGTGATGTTTAATATATTAATAGCAATGCTGGGCTACATTCAACATGTCACTGCAAACAAATACTCAGGATGAAACATAACACAATTTTCCAAACTGTGCCTCACAGGCTGTAAGGGGTAATAATCCCTAAAACATCAGCAACTTGATTTCACACAGGCTTCAAACTGTCTTGGCATTCCTATCATTACATAGCCAAAGGAATTCTTTTATTATTGAAAAATCTTTCCTCGTTTTCTGCTGGCCTCTTTCCCAAAATCTTTGTCCAGAACCCCCAGAATAGCTTCTGATGCTATTCTTAGGTGGGGAAGGGAAAATGAGCCTGCTAGGTTCCATCACAGTGGTTTATCCCACTGCCTGCTGGGGTTTCCCCATCACTGAAGCAACTGGGCCTCTCCTGGAAGGAATGTTGCAGAAGGAAGCAGTGGGTCTGTGAAGGTTGGACCAGACACTTCAATGCCTTTTCAAACTTCTAAGATATAATACTACCAACATTGGTAATGTGTCTGTTTGCAATTCTATTTTCAACCTATGCACTCTGCTTAATATATGTTAAATGATGAAACGCTTTGCCTACTGTACGACAAATGACTGAATGTTTTGCATCATATATTTTTTTAAATTTTTTAATGTTTATTTATTTTTGAGAGAGAGAGAGAGAGACAGACAGACAGACAGAGCATGAGTAGGGGAGGGGCAGAGAGGGAAACACAATCTGAAACAGGCTCCAGGCTCTGAGCTGTCAGCACAGAGCCCAACGCGGAGCTTGAACTCACACACCGTGAGATCGTGACCTGAGCCGAAGTCGGTCACTTGACCCACTGAGCCACTCAGGCGCCACGCATCATATTTGTTGAATAACTAATTGAATTTATGTGATGGTTTTGTTCTGCATTAGAGGATACTGACGCTTGTAAGTGCTGGTAGCTTAAGCTGGAAAAGTGACTACAAGGGTGCCTGGGTGGCTCAGTCAGTTAAGCATTTGACTTTGGCTCGGGTCATGATCTCGCGGTCCCTGAGTTCGAGCCAGAGCCTGGAGCCCGCTTCAGATTCTGTGTCTCTGGCTCCCTCTGCCCCTCCCCCACTTGCACTCTGTCTCTCTGTCTCTCTCAAAAATAAACATTAGGGGCGCCTGGGTGGCACAGTCGGTTAAGCGTCCGACTTCAGCCAGGTCACGATCTCGCGGTCCGGGAGTTCGAGCCCCACGTCGGGCTCTGGGCTGATGGCTCGGAGCCTGGAGCCTGTTTCCGATTCTGTGTCTCCCTCTCTCTCTGCCCCTCCCCCGTTCATGCTCTGTCTCTCTCTGTCCCAAAAATAAATAAACGTTGAAAAAAAAATAAACATTAAAAAAAAGTGACTGCAGATATTAATCATCACAGGAATAATGCACTACAGGTCATAATAACATTAAATGTTCAATTCTAAGGTCTGGGTAGGACATTCCTGACAGTAAACTTTTAAAGAAATTTTTGAATGCCTTACCTTTATCACTCCGGTAGGTCAATTTTTGTTAAGCAAAAGACTACTTGAGTCAGAGCAACATGCCCATCACCAGCAATGCGCCTTTATCCTGTTTGTATGACCCAATACAATGAAGAATTCAACATTCAGGGTTGGCTTTAACATTTCGTGAAAAAAAAAAAACCATTTTGTTTTTTATTAAACTATAACATACCCGAAGAATTCTGACAAGCAATAGCAATATTGGCATGTTTTCTGGAGATCAGCAAACTATCTGCCAAGAGTTTTTGGTTAATTCGTTAAGACCAAGATTTCTTTCCTTCCTTCCTCCCTCCCTTCCTCCCTCTCTCCTTTCCCTCCCTCTCTCTCTCCCCCTTCCTTCCTTCCTTCCTTCCTTCCTTCCTTCCTTCCTTCCTTCCTTCCTTTTTTTAGCTCATCCTGTCCAGAAACCTCAACATGTCAGAGTGTCAAAACTGAACACATCCAGGGAGCCAAGCCCATGCTAACTATACTCCCAGAAAACACAATTATAACTAAAATGTCTTCGTATTGACAAAACAACCAAAACTGTCACGATGAGCACCGGGCTCCTGTGGTTGTAGCCAGTACATTCTTTCCCTGCAGGCAGAACAAGGGGGAAACCAAATTATGAGCAGATAGCAAGTACAGAATGAAAACAGAAGGTGATGTCTATCCTTGAGGAGTATTTTTTCCAGGACATGAGAGCCTGATTAAGGTGCCATTTTTTTCAAGGATGAAACAACTCTTTGGTTATATGTATATACCTATGTCATTCACTCTATGACACATATGATCATACTTTTTCTTCCAGATTCAAACCGTGTCTCTCAGTCTTGTTCACTAACCTCCACCTCCTCTGACATGCTTATTTTCTGTGATATCATCAAAACATGCTCCCTAAGTTCACACATTCTTTCATTGTAGTGAGACTGTGAAGGGAAGCAAAAATCCTAGGTATGTGGAAATATTTATTAATGACATGGCCACCTATAAATGAGTTCCCCATTCGAACATCTTTTGAACACAAGGCTCCCCTCCTCTGCTCCCCATGGTGGTAAACATTTGTAATCCAATGCAAATAAATTTAGTTCTATTGCGAAGTGAAATTGCAAATCTTGCGAAAGGTATAAGGTTTCGTGATGTCAGTGAAAGTGAAATTGGGAAAGCAAGTAGCAAGTGAGGGTCTGTAAAGTTAAACAGACAACTGAAGGTAAAATCAACAGGGATGATGACTATGTTGATGCTTTGAAAGAAGAGAAGACGATACTTCGAATATCACAAAATTAATTGAGATCGCGGGGAAAACTGATGAAGACCTCGAACATTTTAATAAAATGACCCTCCTTTTGATTATGGCATAAAAGTCAAAAATGAACTAAAGCATGTTGTAAAGCTCTTCACGTTTGGTCAAAACAAATGAAGCCAACGGTAATCTTGATTTATTGTTTATTCATTCTAAAATTAGCATAGTGGTACTTACAACATAAATTTTGTTCAATAAAAGATAAGAGTCGGGGCGCCTGGGTGGCGCAATCGGTTAAGCGTCTGACATCAGCCAGGTCACGATCTCGCGGTCCGTGAGTTCGAGCCCCGCGTCAGGCTCCGGGCTGATGGCTCGGAGCCTGGAGCCTGTTTCCTATTCTGTGTCTCCCTCTCTTTCTGCCCCTCCCCCGTTCATGCTCTGTCTCTCTCTGTCCCAAAAATAAATAAAAAACGTTGAAAAAAAATTTTAAAGATAGAGTAAACGTATTCTAATAACGTCGAGTTTTATTTTCAGGTGAAGTCTACTTTTCACCAACTGCTCTGAGATTTGGCCCCTGCTTTAAGTAGATTTATTTTTAGGAGGCTTTACCAGCGCTAATCACACATGGCTAATAAGGACTTCCTATACTAACGAACGAGACTTTTCTAGTAGAAACAGTCTGATGTCTTGGTTGCGTCTATTTACATATCAAATTTTTACTATGCTGTTCACAAAACGTCCTCAATTCTTAGTTTTGTGGGGCGGGGGAGGCAAACATTATTTACTCTCAGGTGTTTCCTACGGGATAACTTCCAAAGGGTGATATTATTCAGAGTAGTATCAGTGTCTCCTAAGGCAACATGTGTAGAGGTCACAGACTCTGGAGTCATCTCGGAATCAGACCTATATTTGAATTGGCTTGTACCACCTAACAGACATATGGTGATGGGCAAATTACGTACCCTCTCTGAACTTGCATACCTTCATCTGTGAAAATGGAGCAGGGACAGCTCCCTCACAAGATCGTGGTGAAGATCGGATGAGAACATGTGTAAAATGCCTGATCCAGAGAGGGCATTCGATATATGGTGCTTAGAGTGGTGATGTTTATTTTTGGTTTGTTTGACCGCCAAAGTTCCCTTGTGATCTTAATTTGTTGATTATTCTGTACATTCAGATTCTTTGTATGCGTTTTGCAATGTGAAACTAGGGTCTCTAGGCGATAAAAAGTAGCTTTTTGAAATGTGACTTTAGGAGTGCCTTGTGGCATAAATCTCTTAGAATGAATTCTAAAATATTCCATAAAGCTTTGAAGAGAGTCATAATGAGGTCTTTCAGATTGACACTGTGAGATTTTGGTTGAGTTCTGTAAGTTGGACGGTTGATATTTACAAGGAGAAAAACCTCAAAGGAAGCCCCCCTTCTCCACACTGAAGCATTTTTGTAACAAATCTTGACTTAAAACAAGAAACTTAAGTCTTTCACAGCACACAGACTCCCAGGCAAAGCAGTCTTGAAAGTCAGATGCTCCTGGATTTGAACCTCTGCTCAGTTCCTTCTCAGTTGTGTGAACTTGACCAACTATTTCTTTTTTTTTAATTTTTTTTTCAATGTTTATTTATTTTTGGGACAGAGAGAGACAGAGCATGAACGGGGGAGGGGCAGAGAGAGAGGGAGACACAGAATCGGAAACAGGCTCCAGGCTCTGAGCCATCAGCCCAGAGCCTGACGCGGGGCTCGAACCCACGGACCGCGAGATCGTGACCTGGCTGAAGTCGGACGCTTAACCGACTGCGCCACCCAGGCGCCCCTAATTTGACCAACTATTTCTAAGCCTGTGTATTTTCGTCTATAAAGTTGGAGATACAAAAATACTTCCGTCAGGTTGTCGTGAGGATGAAATGAAGAATTGCATATAAAAATCGTTTGTGTGCCCATACAGCCTGGCATACTGAAAGCGTTTAACTAGTTAACTATTATCTGTATAATCTTTGAACTCACAGGTTAACAAGAATGTCATATTTTGTTCAAAAATGGCAAGAGGGTAATGCACAAAACAGAAATGAAGTTCACTTGAGTTCAGACATCAAATTACATGCTTTGGCCTTGCCTTGCCTTTGGCTTCTTGAGTTTCCCTGGGTCTAAGTTCTTTTTCTTCCCCTATTTACTGGAGAACTTGTTTTCTGCCTCAGGGCTTTTCAATGGTCTCTTCCCCATCCCCCCACACAATAGGAACATTACATTCGTAATACTTATTACAAATTGGCAAGGGGCTTACACCGCTCCTCTTAGTCTCTAAGACTTTGGTATGTCCCTTCCCACCACCCCTCCATGGGTCTCATTAGTTCAGATATCTTATTTGGTCTACTTAGCCAAAGCCAGGAGATAATGACGGTTAACATTTAGCATCTACCTAATAGCACCAGATACTATGCTAGGTGAGTTGCAAACCTTACTTTGATTCTTCCCAACATCCAGGCGAGGCAGATACCATTATTTCTATTTCTGAGATGGGTAATCAGAGGGTCTGAGCTAGGAAGCTCAGTCACAGGGCCAGTAAGCAGCAGCACCAGTGACCATAAGGATCAAGTTAACGCATTAACTGGGATGTGATGGCTCTAAGTGGTTTTCTACTTCTGGGAAAGGCCCATCTGGCCTTTCAAAGAGAGGCCTTCATGAGAAGTATGCCCTGTGCTAACACATATGTGTGCTATCATGACATCATTTTATTCATGTAGCCGTTTAACCTTTCTGTACCATCATTCCCCTAGCGCTACTAATGTGTACATACCTAATACTAAATGCACTAAGATCTTTGCACGTCTTATACACACTCCAGTAACTCTGCCAATTATTCTCCTACAATGGATGCTGTAGGTCTAACCAACAGAACTCCAGACATCACAAAGCAAAGAAATTAGACTTTCCTCAAGCCCAGTAATTTGTTTCATTTCCCCTGGCAAGAACTATATTTCAAATTATGCTCGTTCTGTAAAGCAGAATCTTACAAATATTATGATATGGAGTCCCACAGAGTAAGAAGGAGAGAAGGCTGAGAAGGGCGACTAAGGTGGATGGGTTTCTTTTCTTAGGAGTAAAATTAAGTTTCTCATCTGAAGAAGTACCGAATTCTGCAGTCGTTCCAAAGGTGTAGGCTTGGCTCATGGTACATTTCAGGGAAACGTGAATCACACTGACCACGGAAGGTCAAGCAAACAACTGGTCGACCCTAGAAACGTGCGTGTGCAGGGTTTGCATCTAAGAGAGGAGTATCTCTGGATATTCCTACGTGCCAGTTCCAGAGCCGGATCCGGTTCCGACTCTTCACCACCGCAGCTCGCTAGACACCTCTCTCCTTAAGCCACATGGGGAGACACGGAAGCTGCCTGCGCCCCGCGTCGGTCCGGGCGCCTTCCATTCTGACTCCCACTCCCGCGAAATGTCCCCTTTCGATCAACGCTAACTGGGCGTCTGCCTCCCGACGCGGAGCCCGCGAGGGGAGGACGGCTGGCGGCGCGCACCGGGGCGGGGACTGCGTGCGGGGGGCGGGCGCCGGTCGTTGTCTCCGCGCCGCTCCCCTTTGTTCGGTTCCATTGTGTGCCACTTCCTCCTCGGGCGCTTCTTCCTGCGCCCTGGCAGCCTGTGGGCAATTTGTGAAAGGGCTTTGGGGACCTTTTTCTTTCTTTCTCGGTTTATTTTTTAGTGAGCCCCCCCTCCCCCCCTTTGCACGCCTCTCCCTCGCGGCTCTCCGCCCCCGGGTCCCGGAGCCGGGCGGAGTGGGAAGTGTCACTGCCTCCTCCCCCACCCCCCGACGGCAGCTCCGCCGGGCTCCCGCCCCGCTCCTCCTCCAGGAGGCATCCTAACCCCGCATTCTGGACTTTCACCTCCTGACCGGCCGCGTCACCGCCAGGAAGGCGACACACGACCCCGCCCCTCCGAGGGGCGCAGGCTCCCGGCGCCCGGGGCTCCGCCAGGCACCGAAGCGAAGGTCGGAGGCCGGCGCGCGGCCCAAGCCCGGCCGCCTCGGCGTCCCGGGAGCCGGCGCGAGTGTCGCCGCGGCCCTCCCCGTCCCTCGCGCTCGCGCTCCCCGGCCGCCGCGCGGCCGCCTCAGCCCCCTTATATAGCCCTCTAAAAATAGCTCGCCTCGCACCGCCTTGTAAGGCAGCAGGGAGATCCGCAGCCCGCCAATCCGCGCTCGCCGCCAGAGCCGAGCCCCGCCCCGGACCCCGCTCCGCGCTCCCCATTGGTCCTCAGTGACTTCATGAGCCCCCTGTTTACCTTACATGGTCACACGCGGCCTAATGGACGCCCTCCTCCGAGATCCCACGGCTGCGCGGAGAGCCAGGCGGAGGGGGGGAGTTTGGGGAGGGGGAAGAGCAGGAGGAGGAGAAAAGGAGGGGGGAGAGACTACAAACTAGCAAGGATGGGGTGGGGGGTGGGGAGGGAAGGGACGGGGGGGAGAGAAGCGATCGCGAGAAAAAAAAAATGCAACCTCCCAAAATAAAGAGCAAAGATTGCATTAGGAGCGAACAGCGCTGCAGAAATAGATGGCAGCTTCGTGTCAGTGAGTTTGCATCCCCCTTCCTGATCCACGAGCTGGAGTGATTAGAGCCCTGGAAGGGAATTGTTACTCCCGTGGAGAAGTCCCCTTTTCCTGGCAGCGGTCTGCACTTGTACACGCTGGATGCCTCTCTCCATCCACCCCACTCACTCTCTCCTCTCTCACCTCCTCTCTTCCTCTCTCCTGCATTGATTTTTTTTTCCTTTTTAGTTGACTGAAACAAAACAAAACAAAAGGGCCACTGGATGTCTGCCTTCTTGGGGGGTGAGCCAGACAGACTGACAAACAAACAGACCCAACTGTGTTCGGGGGAGGGTTTCTCCTCCCGTTTTGCCCGGCAGCAGCAGCATGGACGTGTTGGCTAGTTATAGTATATTCCAGGAGCTACAACTTGTCCACGACACCGGCTACTTCTCAGCTTTGCCATCCCTGGAGGAGACCTGGCAGCAGGTGAATGATTTAAATTACTTGTGTAAATCGTGTGGTGGCGGCGGAGGCGCAGGGGCTGCGTTGGTGTGGGCTCGGGGTTGAATTTTTTGTTTGTTTGTTTTATTCCCCCCACCCTTTTTTGGCTGTTTGTTGGTTAAAATGTTTTCGGAAACAGTCATCTGCGCTTACCTCTCCACCCACCCTCTAACCCCTTAGCGTGCTGAGCTGAGCAGCCGGTCTGAGCTGCCTGCGTTTCAGTCACCAACACACATCCTTGCGCACACGTTGTCGGGCTCACTGTCCCCAGCACAGACCTGCGTAACTTCTGGGGTTCGGAGGAACCGGGTGGAAAGGTGGTTTGGGGCTCGATGAGCCATTAATGCCAGGATACCGCGTCCCTACATGCTCGAGCTCTACCTGCTTGGTACCTTAAATCGGGTTCAGTTCTTTCAACTGGTGCTGACGACCGTCAGATGGGGGTCAGGAGGTAGGAGCATAGCGGAGTGTTTTCCCAGTAATTAACCAGTGTCAAGACAAGAGAGAAACTTGATTTTGAGATTGAGGAGGTGGGCAGAAGGGAGAGAGCCCAGTGACAAAAGATATTCCAGGATATCTAGGAGGAGCACGGGGAGACGTATCTACCTAACGCTGACCATGCATTGTAGGTTTCCCCAGTGCGATGCCTCTGTATGTGTCCCTGTTTCTCTTTTTTTGTTTGGGCTCCCTCCCTAGTTAGACAGCACAACCTCTGACAAAGGGTGGTATGTGCTTCCGTGCCTCTGACTTTGTCTTAGAGGACTAGTTAAGAAACTCCTATGATGCTGAAGGGCACCGATGCCAAGTTGGCTAGGCGTCCCACTGAGGGCAAAGCGGGTCTGGTGACAAGTTCACCGGGCTTTGTGAAGTGGAATAAAGAAAGTGCTGGTCAGTGGAAAGTGCTAGATCTGCTGCGGAAACAGTGGTTTTCTCAGCATGGATTAGGAGCTGCTGAAGGGACACTCTGCAGGAAAGATGGTGGGTGGGGGGCGGGGGGTTGGGGTATCCTTTAAAAATACTACACTGTGCCCCATGGAACGTCCAAGAACACAGGCTGGGTTTGCACATCGGAAGTGTGAACTTGCACAGTCCGTCCTGGAGAAACCAGCCTGCCCTTGGGGAAGACCGAGAGAGGCTCGGTGTGTGGCTGCTCATGTAACTTCGCTCCATGACAGCAGCTTGTTAAGGCTAATGAACGGCTGAATTTCTCCTGCCAGGATCCAAAGCGGGATTTGCCAGCTCGAGGCTGGGAAGTAACAGTTGCCGCTGTCGCGGGTGAGGTTTGGCTTTTGGTGTAGGGTGAAGAGGGGCAAAGCCCATCCTCTGACTGTACCTTTGTTACTAGTTACTGTTCTCCCCTGGTTAGAGGCTGTGAGTTTTCCTCCAGGTACCGGCCCCTGTGTCCACATGTATGTTGCTGCCCAAGGATGCTGGCAGATACACTCGACTTTGTCTCTCAGTGTGCACATAGTTCATACGTTTTTAGTGCAAGGCATTTCTTCAGTGCATCCTTCCTCCGCCCCCCCCCATCCTTAATGAGACTGTCTCATGAAGGGTCTCGCTAGATCTTTTCCTCCTTTTATTTCACATGCTAATTAAGCCAAAATGTGGCCAGAATTTCATTTTCCGAAATAGCCTCCATTTCACATTGTCAGCCCACTGGTGTCAAACCGGTTGCGTATTAACGACTGTCTAGACAGGTTAGGGTAGGGAATCTGTTGACTTAGTCAGCCTGCCCAAGGCAGCCCTTGTTTGTGACTAACTGTTAAGCAGTGTTGGAGGGAAGAAAGTTGGCTTTATTTGTTACGGCGTTCCCTCCTGATGAATCACACAACTTTGTTTTGGTTCAAGTTTTCACAGTAGTAAAGCCTGCTTCGGGGGAAGGCCGCTCCAGAGGAAACCTGCTTTTCTAGATCTGGTTTAGAGCGTCCAGGAGAAAGTCTGGATATGTAAAGAAGCAGCACTGGTTTGATAATTCGGGGATGTGTTAGATCTATTGTTTCCTCAGAAGCCTTCTCTGCTTTCCTTCCCCCTCCTCTCTCTACCCGTCTCCACTCACCTCCTTCAAGGAACCTCTAGCTTAGTTTCTACCGCAGGCCAAGGAATATCAACCCCCTCCCCCCCCCCCCCCACACCTCCCTCCTTACTTCTTGCCTTAACCCTCTCCAACTGGCAACTACTCTTACCTTCAGACCCTTTGCCAAGCTGTTTGAGAAGCATGCTCCTGGTCTATGCCGAAACATAACTTGTGGGGAAGCACTACTAAATAAGATATCACTCCAAGGACCTTTCTGCCCTGCTCTCTATAGTCACAACTGCTCTCTTTAAAGGTGACTATGACTCTTAAGTTCATGCTGATGACAAAACCTCCAACCTCCATCTCTTCCTTCCTCCCTCTCCTTGGCCCTCCCCTCCCCCACCCTTTGCTGCTTCTGTGTGTAAGGAGAGGGGAATGGTTATATGCAACTGCTGGGGCCAAATCAACCATCAGATGGTGAAATTTTGAGACTCCTTTGCTCAAAATGGCTTAAGAAGGTTGTTGCAAAGAACCCCAGGCAGGAGGAAGTTTCCTGATGCTCTGGGGTAATCAGATTTTGGAGGTCAAATGGGGAGCAATTATTAGATGTTCTCTGCAAGTGAACAGTGTACCTGGCCTTGAGATGAACGAAATACAGAGATTCTAATAATCTGATTTGGTTTGTAGAGAAAGAGTGGCTTGGATGATAAACCCAAGAACATCTGTGCCTTTGAAAATTAGAGATGGACTATTTGGGGATGTTATTTTAAACTGGGGTCTGGGATCATCGTCCTGCTTAACCGTCAGTGAGCTTGGGATGGTCCTGCTGTCACAGGGGTCGTCATTTTGACATTGGGCTTTCAGGCAGTGATGTCTATAGCAACATACAGCTCCAACTCTGAAAATCATTGCCGGTGTAATTTTAAAATCCAGATGGACATCCTACATTAACAGCTCTCCATTCCCCGGCTCTGACTGCATACTTAAGCACTTGGCCCAAGTAACATCATTTCTGCCTGTCATATAACTGTAAATTACACTGTGCTTCTGTGGTCTATTATTTTATGGAATTCAGCTGACGCACAACTCTTAAGGCTACTAGCCTTAAGTTCTTTGGAAACTTGCAGGAAATTTTCCAAGAGCTGTCTGAGCAAAAGTAGGAAAAAGTCAAAGGTAGGACAGAAGCTGGAGTAGCGTATAGGGTACCACTTGCTGATGGATACAGGGAAACACATTCATGAGTCTTGTTGCCAATAGAAATCATGATTTTTCTGGACCCGCTGTTGCCTTGGAAAATAAAAAGGATTTGATATGATACACTTGGTTATTTTTCTCCGAGAAGCTACAAAGACTTTTAGAATCTGGATATATTTTCCATACCTCGCCTGCTCTTTCAGGAGTGCGGGTCAAGCAACGAAGTTCTAAGTTGTTATTTGCACTTAGCTTTGCTTCATGTCATTGAGGAGCATGGTATGTTTGCTTGAAAAATCTTATGGAATTATGCTTGTCATTAATGCTGATTCATAATTGGCAGATGGGGTCAGTTTCAGGCCTCCTTTTTGCTCAGAGAAAATTTTCCACTGCTACTGGAAACAAATAAATAAATCATAGAACATTCCTCCCTCCTCCCCCCATTCCCCCATTGTTTTAAACTAATGGCACTTTAGTGAGAACTAAAGTGTCCCCATAACACTGCAATTTCATCTTGGTTTCAGGCACCCTGTAACGCTTGTTACAAGGGCTTTTGATACGAGGCATCTCTAGGGGACAACCTACAAAAATGGTTGCCTTCCAAGAACAGCCTCATGATACCAGGGATGGGATTTGTTCTCTGAGCTACATTGCTTCTTCCTCTTTTTGGTGCCCTGGCCTGTGCACTGCCTTCTACAGGCCTGAGCGGCCAGGTGCTGTCTCAGCCGGAAAGACAAAGCAAACTGTAGGGTCCCTGCATCTGTAGGTTTGCCTCTGTCCCCAATTTGCAGAAAACCTTGTCATGAATTAGAATTTCTTGGCAACAGCACCACCCAGGGAAATTTGTAGACACAAAGGAGCCTAGCTAACCACACTGAAAGGATAAACTAGCTGGCTTTTTTGCCTTTTTGTATGTTATGTGGGTGCTCTTTAGTTACATCAATCTATTTTTTTTTTTAATTTGAAATAATGACTTGGGAGATGAAAAAAAAAAAAAGGAAAAGAAAACTGTCCTGTAATTCAGATGTTCTTCATAAGGATGCAGTCACTAAATAAATGTAGCTTTACAAATGAAAGCACATGTGTATGCAATCAATCACACACTTAGCCTTTCTTTAATAGATTCTTTCCATGTTCTTTTTAATGGAGACATCTTTGTGTCGATTTAGGGGTCACGGACACGATCCTTCCATCTACCTGTTTGTAGTTTAGTATGTTAAAGGGAGTGGATGCTACACCGCAGATATTCTCATTACATCTGTCTTCCGTGGGGGGATAAAGGAAATGGTGACTTCTTTGTTCTCCATGCAACTCCCACCACCCCCCCCCCCTACCCTGAGGAGAATGGGATGTTGGGGTCCAATCCATTTAAAGGGCAGAGCAGAAGATGCACTGTGACAGCCTCACCCTGAAATGATTTATGTGTGGGTATGTCAGAGACCTTCAGTGTTCAGATGTGGGTTCTTCCTCTCTTCCAGCCCATTTTAAATATAAATGCCAGTGGGGGCTCTTTGCCTCTCCACTTAAATGGGACTAGTTTAGAGAGGGTCCTAATGGGGCTTTTAGTAGCCACTCTTATAAATCTTCAGATTCTTGTCCCTTCAGAGAATTCCTGTATTTTAACTTTTTGAGTCCAAGAAGGCATTGCAGTCTTCTTTAATCACTCTGTGCCCGTTGGGCAAAGGAAAATACAGTTTACTCTGGCCAGCCCCAACTGGCTCGTGTTGATCGAATGGCTGACGCCCCCTATCTCTGCAGTTTGTAGTAGTGGGCAAGGAGTTCTTTATCTCCTATGCTGGACCCTGTGACTGGTGAACGCAGACTACTCTGTGATTCTGTTCACTCAGTACGTCAGTTAGCATGTATGTTGGAATTAGGATTTGCTGAAAGTTTAGGACAGCTCCCCGATTTAACCTGAGTGGTGCCAGGAGAGTGAGGGGTGGAGATTTGGTCTCTGCAAAGAAATCCCTTTGTTTTCCTGAATCATCTGAATGCTTACTTAGCATAAACAAGTAGAAACATTTTAACCCAAACTGCTGAATCTTAACAAGTACAGAGATTAGGAAGCTCTACAACTACTAATAGCTTAAAATCCGTGGAACGATTTGCAGTACCTAATCATGAGCATTTCATGTAACGTGGGCAACTTAAGAAACACCCCTCTACCCTGTTACATCGTGTGCTCGCCCTAGAGCATCCACCTGAGAAGCTGTCCTTTCCCAATTTAGTGTAAGAGTTCCCCAAATAAATGAAGCATTGCCTTTACCAGGATATGCTTTCACTTAAACACGGTCACGATCGTGTTCCTTCCCCTTCCTTGCCTTTATCTGTTGCCGCTCATTTGGAGGGTCATTTCTACCATCTTGACTCCTTTTTGTTTTCCTCCCTTGGTACTTTGGCGTGCCGGAGAACTTGCTAAGCGTCGTGCTAAGGGTGTTGTGTCCATTTCTCCCTGCAATAGAGCAGCTTCTAGCTGTCCTCGCCATCACATGCGTCGTAACGTTGGTATCACAGCCAAGAGTCCGCAGCAGTCTTGGTTAGGGGTCCAGTATCAGCCTGCTTGAGGTGTGGGTGACTTCTGACTTCATGGCGATACCGTTCCTGATTGAGCTGGTGAATGCAGTCGGTCACACCTTGTGAGATTCTCTTTGTTTATTTATATTAAAATATGGAAAATATGTCACAGTAAAGACTTAGTCCTTTCTTAATGCTGGTTAGGTGCAAAGAGACTCTTGGGGTGATGCAGAGTTGACTTGGATATAAGCTTGTGAGTGAAGGTTACACTGCAGGTACTTTTTACTACATATCTGCCCTCTAAGCTGGACTCCCAGTAGGGGAAAGTCAACATGTTCAAAATTCGGTAGTACAGAATCAGAACATAACTGCCAGAAAAAGAAATTGTAAGTCTTGTGAGTTTTTGAGTACTGCCCTATGCCTATCTGTGTTTCCCCACTTTGCTACAACCTTGTTCATAGCATGTGCCTTAGATTTACTACTTCCTGTTGCTCTTTTAGCTAATGGCCTGTCGGGGCTGGTGGCCCTTGTAGGGCAGATGAGTATACAGTGTGAATACACATGTCCATAATGGCCAGGAAACAGCATCCATGTCTGTGTCATTCGGAAATGATTAGAGGTAATTAAAATAATTAATGTAGAGCCACATGCGATATCTATTTCTGAATTTGGGTTTATTGACATTCCCTGAGGGTCCATATTGAAAGTCAGGCCCCAGGCCTCGTACCAAACCTAGGAACATAGAATCTTGGAATTTCAAATCCTGAAAAGGGTCTTGGTTTCTTCAGTTCAAAGACTGTAGTGTTGGACCAAGTGGTTGTTAAAGCAGATGAGGCATTGAACCCTCCAAGGTCATACACCTGTGGTTAACAGCGCTGGTGGTTCCAGGGCTCAGGACCCTTTTGGATGCCCACATCAGTTTGCTTGCTTTTTGTTACACTGTCTGAATATAATTTGAGTCACTTCTCATTTTTTTCTTCCTCTCTCTTGTCCTCTCTCCCCTTTAAGGGAACAAGAAAATGCCCTTTTTACTTAGAACAGTACTAGTACATGGAATTTTGGAATTATCTGGGGCCTAAACCAAGCTCTTGGTTTTCTTGGCTAAGGCTTATGTGTATGATTTAATCCCTTTTCCACTTTTAATAATGTGTGCTAACCTGGAAAATGTACACTGTCCTGAAGAAAACGAACAAAAGCCCCCAATTATATGTGTAGGTTTGTTTACAAAAGGACTGTCACTTAAATGATAACACGTAGAGTGGGAGTAAGGAGGGTGTAGGATGTAGGCAGTAGGGGGTTTGGGTGGACCATAGAACTGGGGTTTTATGTCAAAAGCATCGAATGTTCAATGGCTTTGTCGCTGACACCAGGCCAACAAAGGGACTGAACAAAACTGTAACAGCGATCATGTGCCAATTCAGGAAAAAAAAATATGAAGTGTTTCTAAGTTTCTAGAGCAGGTTGGATGGGCAGTGAGGTTGTAATGTTCTACAAATTTGAACAACAACAACAGCAAAATACTCCATCTTGGGATAAGCAGTTGGGAAGAAAGTCAACTTCTGTAACCTTTCAGAATGTCCTCTTGGGGCTGGTGGATGAAGCAGGCTTGATTCCACATGGCCATCCTGAGCAAAGGAAGCAAATGAAGGGTGCTCTTTGCCCCTGTGCCTGATGATTTTTTCCCTTCTCAACCCAATCTTGGGATCCTCTCTGTGGGAACGCATCTCACTGATGTTAGAAGTCACAGTTTCCCCTCTAAAGGGGACTTCTTTATTTCCTCAAAGCTGTGACCTCCATCTCCAACTCCAGATATGCTCTTGAATTTCAGGCCCCACTTTTGGATTGAAAACATGGGACTGACAATAAAGCCCTTAGGGGTTGTCCCAGGATCATCCCGGTTGAATGTGTTCCAAAGCTTGAACTCAGCAACTTCTTTTCCCCTCTTCCTGGCTGCCCAGTTTCTTTTTTGAGATGACCTTCTTTTTGTGGTCTAGGTTTGAAAGCTCTAGTCATCTTTGGCTCCTCTCTTCCCTTGAATCCAATCAGGTGGAAAATCCCACTGATTTGGCCCCTGACATACTACACCGTGCTCTTCAACTTCCTGCTCCCTCTGCCTTTGCCCCAGAGCAGCCCCTTGCACTTCCCCTGGACTGACTTTCTACCTCCATCACCATGTTTTCAAGCTGTCGATGGCTCTTTCTCTCTTGCACATAGGATGAGGCCAAACTTTAAGGACTTAGGATATTCTAAGATGTTCCAGTTCCCGGCCTGGGTAATAGTCACATTTCCCCCTCTTGAGTGCAGTAAATGCCATCCAAACTGGATGACTGTGCCTTTCCTGCTTCTGTCGTTATTTCTGCCATTTCCTTTAGCCTTTTCCTTCTTCCTCCCTCTTCCCTTCTGATTCTGTTTGTCCAAATTCTACCATCCTTTAAGTTTCAGATGGTTGCCACATCTTCCAGGACACTCCTTTCCCTTCCCTTGGCCGATAGTAATTGCTACTATTTGTACGCTCTTGTGTAGAGCTTTTTAATTTTTCATGATGCTTTTTAGTTTTGTCTTATAGTACAATTTTCCTTTCTTTTTCTTTTCTTTTTTCCCGCTGACTTAGTTTTCCAGTGAGGTGGTATATTTTAGAGCAGAGTTGATGCCTTGGTTATAATTTTGATAGTAAACTTTTTTTAAGGTTTATTTATTTATTTTGAGAGAGAGAGAAAGAGAGAGGGAGAGAGAGAGAGAGAGAGAGAGAGAGAGAGAGAGAGAGAGAGAGAATCCCAAGCAGGCTCCCCACTGACTGTCAGGGCAGAGCCTGATGTGGAGCTCGAACTCATGAAAAAGGAGATCATGACCTGAGCCAAAACCAAAAGTCAGATGCTTAACTGACTGAGTCACCCAGGTGCACTGCTAATAAACTTTTAATATGTAACCCTTCAGGTTCATAGAGAGCTTTGCACACAGTAGGCATTCAATACATATGTAGCGATTATGATATGACAGGAGTTAACATTTGACTATGTCTGCAGCAAATAGTTCTCAATCATGGGTACACCCCAGATGAATTAAGTCAGTATCCCTTTGAGCGGAAGCCAGGCATCGTTGTTTTTGTTGTTGTTGTTGCTGGTTTTTAAGCTTCCAGGTGATTCCAATAGGTAGCCAAGGCTTTGAGCCATTAAGCTTCAGAGAGTTAATATCAGGTGTATCAGAGTCGTCGGTGCCTGCTGCTTATATGGAAATACGTGATTTCTTGTGTAACTTGGAGTCCAAGTGTAACAGAGGTATAGAATAAAGCAGGACAGTGCCGGTGGATGCACTTCATCCAGCTCACTGGTTAATAGCGACTGCCCAAGCGTTGTTTCATCCTTCTTGTTTTGCTTTCCCTCACCTTAAAGTGTCAAGTGTGGTCCCATTTGGCTCACATTCCTGTGACCCTCTACAGGTTTACTTAACCTGGTCAAACTCCGTTTCTGGTACCTTTGTGGTGTTGGGCGTTCAACTGCCGCCATGCCGTGCTTCAAATAATTCATTCGCGGCAGGCCCTTGACCATGATTTTCCACTTACCTCAGCCTGCTCTGTGGTTTCACAGGGATAGATGCATGCATGAACATCTGTTGGATGATGCCAGATAGACGTTAGGAAGCAGCTCCCCATATTTCTTACTGACCTCACTGTTTGGAAGTAGATTCTGTTTATAAAGGATTTCAAAGGGCCCATGTCTCTAGTAAGAGGAGCAAAAATAAACTGTGGAAAAATTGCCACGGAGGCCATCCAGGCAAGGAGGCTGCCTCCTTGTCCGTGGAAGGCTTAGCTCTTGTGGTAATGACCGTGGCATGTGGTGATCTTCACAAAGAAGCCTTAGAAGTGCCTCCATTTCACACTGTGATGTTTGCAAAAATGTATGTACTGTAGCTACATCCTTTTATCTATAAACTGCCTTTGATGGGGGTACGGGTTGGGGAGAAAGAACATCATGAGAGGAGCTCAGAGCTTAGGGTTGAAGGATGCCTTTTGGAAAGCTCAACCCAGCTGTGAAAACGGCAATTAGCTGTGGAGCAGTTGCTGTGCAAGGGAGTGCCTGCCTGTTCCTGACCCCGCTCCATGGGCTCATCTTCCGGAGCTCGGGTAGCAGGAATGCAACAGAGTGCTCACGGTGCTGGCTCTTATTTTTGGAGAGGCGGCACATTTGTCAGCGCGCAAAGGAGTGGAAATAGATTGCCCCCGTCCCATACCTTTTGAGCTTTTGATGTTTGTTCATATGGCCACCATAGATCCCAATAACAGAACACAGTCCTGTGTATGGTGATAGAAGATGTCTTCTGGGAAGAGGCCCCGTGCGGAGCTGATTCTCCCGTAAGCCCCCGGGGATGCTGCTCCGTGTCAAATTGAGTCGTTGGGTTCACTTCTGTGTTCTTAAGATTGTTCAGCCCCCACCTGTGCATTTGCCTCTCTCACTCAGTGTTCAGTATGGACCAGGAGATAATTTCCTCTGTGATGGGGGTTTTCTCACTGCTTTTGAGTGTCTAACAAACATCTGTATTAAGCTTTTGTTCAGAAGGTATCAGGGTGTTTTGCTCATGGTCTCTTGGCGTTAGCATGTTCCTCCTGTGGCCAAGGAGCGGGCAGATATTACAGAATTTCCCGTTCAGAGGTGGGAAAATGGAAGCAGAGGAAGATTGAGCAAGTTGTCTTCTTGTGGCTGCGAAGTAAATGAGTTGCAAGACCAGTGGTGGAACACGTTTTCCTCCTCCCTCTTTCCACTTGGTGACTCTTCCTATCGCCAAGTAAGCATTATAATAATATGTAATATATGTCTAACATCTTCATTCCTGCGGATGATCTCACTGGAGCACCTTATCTGCAGCATTTCATTTAGTCCTTCCAACCCTGTGAGATACAGAGTCTGTGTATCTCCATTTTACGGAGGGAGACCTCGAGGTTGGAGGTATTAAGTGGCTTGGAAGCGATTGAGCCAGGATCCAAACTCAGGCAGTCTGCTCGACACTCTGAATTTTTAACATTTATGCAGACTCTTGATTAGATAGGAGACACAAGGGCAGAAGCTAAAGACGATGGCCTGGCAACCAATGGACCTGTATGGATTTGAACCGTTCTCTGGTATGGCTTCTTTCTGGGGCTTGGTTTTGTCATCTCTAAGAGGACTGGATTGTGCTACATCTCCTTGAGGTCACAGTGTTTGGTGGTAGCCAAATTACACTGAGGTGTTGGAATAAGGCAGAGCTGAAACCTTGAGACAGCGTCTCTGAGCCTCATTCTGGCGTCTGTGGAATGGAGTTAATAATGCCCATGTAAGGGCAGGCACGTTGGCTCTCTGGCCCACGGTCTGGCATGTAGCATCCACTTAACAAATTCCCGTTCCTTCTCCATTTTCAACCATCCTCCCTCTCCCCAGTTACAGTGCAAAGCAACACGATGCTCTTTTCTCTAAATGGTATCACCGGAATGGCTAGGGAAAGGTGAATGGTGGAAGGCAGGGCGAGAGTGAGGGCTGGGCATCGGGCATAGCATTCCTTCATCCATCCCACAGGGGAAGCTCTTGTGAAGTCTCTTATACTTAGACCTGGGGCAGGACTGGCCTGACCGGGAGCCTACATGACGGGCTGGCCCGCTCATGCATGTGTCGAAGCCATTCCCCTTTCTTTCTCTCCAGTCTGACTTAGGACTTACTTCTCTTAAGTTTTTCCAGCGTGTGGTTATGTTTTAAGAGCCAGAATTAGGCATATATAACATAATACAGTGCTGGTTACTACACCTGCCATTTCTGCCTTACCTGATGACTGAGCTTACAGCAGCTTACGAGAGTGAATCAGGTTTTATGAGATCTATAAATATCTCAGATAGGATTTTTATTTCATTTTCCTCCTTCAAATAAGACATAATGGAAGCACTCACATACACAAGGAATATTCTTTCTGTGATAAAGTAGGGCGTTTTTGAATTGGCCTCTGAAAAGCAATAATTTGATGTGGTTGTTCGTGTTGGGAGTTTTATGGGGGAGGGGGAAGAATCACGCACATGCTGCTATAAAACGCCAAGATTATTTCCTCATACTGAAGGTTTAGCCCAGCACCTATGGAGAGATTCATTTCAGGGATGCCAGCTCTGTGTGCAGACTGCCTTCTCTCCTTCTGTGGAGTGTGTACATTTGTGTTTTCTCAGATACGTAGAAGCCAGAGAAGGAAGGTCCCGTTGGTTGGCAGGAGGGGGGCTCCTTGAAAGAACATTTCCAGTTCTTTGTCTAGTCTGCTTCCGGCTGTCTCGAGAGAAAATGTTCTCATCCTTCTCCCCACTTCATAGATTTCCTGGGAAGGCTTCATACGACTTACTATATCCATGAGATCTTTTTCCTGGCATTTCACTTTTAAAAAAGTTCTCAAGTGGATCGCCTGGGTGGCTCAGTTGGTTAAGCGTCTGACTCTTGATTTTGGTTCAAGTCATGATCTCATGGTTGTAAGGTTCAGCTCCACGTGGGGCTCTGTGCTGACAGCGTGGAGCCTGCTTTGGGATTCTCTCTCTCCCTCTCTCTGCCCCTCTCCTTTCTCTCTCTCTCTCTCTCTCTCTCTCTCTCTCTCTCTCTCTCTCTCAAAATAAATGAACATTTTTAAAAGTCCCACATTTATCCAATCTTGTAAAAATATACATTAGCCAATACCAGGAATGGATAGGAATTTTCTTATATTGCTCTTTGAGATGTATTTCGAAGGAACCTTGAACATGTAACTTAGAAAAATAGTTTTAAAAACAAGATGTAAGGATTCTAAGTACCCCACTTTTTCTGCCTGGAACATGGAAGTCAGAGCTCCATTTGCCACTAATCCAGGTCCATTGTGACAAATCTAACTACAGATTTAACTACCTGAGTCTCTGGTTACTTAGGTGTTGTTTCGTACAGCCTCTCTCTATATACATCCTCCCCCGCTTCTCAGTAGCTTTGTGTTTAACTGGATGGTAATTTGTTTTCATGTGAACTTAGTATATCCAAACCCAAGACATGCAGAAGATTTTTGCTTTAATATCATTTAGTTTTTTTCTATTTAATGTCATTTTAGTCTGCAACATAATCCTGCCATTTTGGCTCACATATACCCAGTGTTTTGCGCTTGTCATCAAATGTTGTGACCTCTCTGGTCCTTAGGTGTTAGTATGTTTCTTTGTGCGTTACACCATGGGGTAGAGCTAGGGAAAGTTAGATTATCAGTGATACAAGCAGGAAGCTTCTAGGTTGAACTGGCTTGAAGAGGTGTTTTATTTGACCAGCACACCTATTTCAATTTTCTTTTTAGTTTGAATCAGACAGATCAGGCACTCTTCAATTAACCTTGTACCGATTATTTCTACCTAGCTTCCTTTCTGATCTCTGACCTGGTGAGCATGCGTCTGGATTTGTGACCCTTAGACTGGCAGCTCTTGAAGGCACCTTCCCCTCCAAAATGCTATGACTGGAGGACAACCTTTATTCCCCTGCTCCGCCCAGTGTCAAACCGGTTGGCTTTCTGCTCTTGCCCAGAAGCCATTTTCATTGCATCTTAGACTTCTTTGCCTTGTTGAGTGCCTTTGTTTAGGATTCTGTCTTATAAAGCAGCTTCCAAATTGCATCTGAATTTCTCCGAGTCATCCAGGTTCTGTTGTAGATCTTCAAAATCTGGGATGGAGAAGACCATCTGGTTTACCCCTCTCCCTGCCTGCACCGAGCAGTTGCTCCAGAGCATGTTCATTCCTTATTGGTATTTGCAACATTTTCCAATTTGGAAATGGAGCTTCCTGAGCGTGCCGCCTCCCCTTGGTCTCAGTGAGAGCAAAAGGGACAATCCGAACTAAACGTATTTTTTGGTCAGACAGCCCTCCTTACCAAATGACTGCTATTTGTCAGGGTTTCTTTTGTCACTCCCAGAGACCCGATGGGTCAGTGGTGGGAAAAACTCCTTTTGTGGAAGAAAAACATATAGCCAGTTCTGAGGTTTCTTAGTCTGACATAGAGACATGTTGTACAGAATCCTATTGACTGCTTTAACGGCTGATTTGTTGTTGTTGTTGTTGAGGTGGATTTTAGATGACTTGTTTCACTGAGGAAGTGATGCTTTTTGTGTGAAGAACCCCAGGGCATTATAATAAAGTACTTTCCTGAGAATCCAGTAATTTGCTTTCTTCCTACCTTTGGCACGCAAATACTGCCAGCAAGGCACTTGGCCTTCATCTTCTAATGCTTTCAGGATGCTGTTCTACATTAAAGGTATTTAAAAAAATATATTATGTTATAGTGGTTCCCTTATATTAGTAAGGATATCACTTAGGTTGACCAGATGGTGATTTTCAGGGTCATTCTTTTCCTGTTTAAAAAAGCCATTCCTTTCAATCACTTGATGCTGGGGGTTTCTCCTCCTTTTCTCCAATCTCCAGTTCCTTTTCCTTTTTAAAAATTTCTGAGTGCTAAGTAAAGGTCGAGGGTCATTATCTTGTTCCTATATATATTCATTACTTTTAACCTAATAACTCTTTACCTTCCTGTGCGAATTAGCTACCATTAAAACATTTCTGAAAAAATATTTCTAGGAAGGAAGGAAAGAGAGAGAGGAAGGAAGGAGGAAGGAAGGAAAGAAGGAAGGAAGGAAGGAAGCAAGGAAGGGAGGAAGGAAAGAAAGAAAGAAAGAGAGAGAGAAAGAAAGAAAGAAAGAAGGGAAGAAAGAAAAATGTAGACGTTATGTGAACTTAAAATGTTCTGACACAGCTTTCCATGAAAGAGAAGCAGAATGCAGAAAAACCTTTGTCTTTCTACCCAAGATGTGTCTGCCTACTTCTCCTCCTGCTTTTGCCCCCATGATCTCCTTTTTATGCTCCTTATTCATAGAGACTAGGATTTTACAAATATTAGAATTTGAGGACCATGGGACACCTTATTGCAATTCCTCTCCCTCCTCCTCAATTTGCAGATAACCTGTCCGAGCCTTAGAGATCATTAGTTAAGTCCAAGCCAGTATTGGGCCTTCAAGAATTGTGAGCCCCTTTTCAATATTTTAAGTGCATTCCCATGCTAACACAATGCATGGTGCAGCACAGCTGAAGGCCATGCCTCTTAAAGGGCTGGCTGCACTTCTTGAGCTTCAAGAACACTGTTAAATAACAAGGAATCACCACGGAAGGTAATCTTTTCCCCTTTTCAGTTTTTTTTTTTTCCCCTTCCAGTCCCATGACCAACTCAAGGAGAAAGACTCAGCTTTGTACTGGTATGTTTTTAACAACAAAGGCTTGATAATCTTTCCTTTTTTTCCTCCTCCATCTTCTCTTTTCCTTTTCTTGCATTCTCACTTTCTCTTTCTCTCTTTCCTGCCCTCCCCTCCCTCCTCCGTCTCCCTCCTTCTCCTCCTCCTTTTCTTCTCCTTCTCCTTCCCATCTCCTTCTCCTTCTTCTTCTTCTCACAAAAAAGAGAACAGATCTCAGACCCAGAACTATTGGTAGGCGAACACCTAGCTAAAAGTTACTATCATTTTGGTTCTCTTGTTTTTAATTTTATGGTTAGCTTTTATGGACGGACATTTACAGGACAAGTATTTAAAAATACATGTAGCCTTGGGGCTCCTGGGCGGCGCAGTCGGTTAAGCGTCCGACTTCAGCCAGGTCACGATCTCGCGGTCATCTCTCGGTCCGTGAGTTCGAGCCCCGCGTCAGGCTCTGGGCTGATGGCTCGGAGCCTGGAGCCTGTTTCCGATTCTGTGTCTCCCTCTCTCTCTGCCCCTCCCCCGTTCATGCTCTGTCTCTCTCTGTCCCGAAAATAAATAAACTTTGAAAAAAAAAATTTAAAAATACATGTAGCCTTAATGCATGCATAATGCCTTAGTGAGGCAATGAAAAAAGAAAACGATAGGGAGATGGTTGTGCAGATGGAAAGCTGTTTTGGTAAAAAAACAGAAAGGTAGAATGCAAATGGAGTTTGAGAAATCCTAGTGTGGTAGGAAAGTCAAGGGATTTGGAGTCAGAAAACCTGGAATTTTGTCCTGACTTTGTAAGTATAAACCAGGGCAAATCGCAAAGTTGCATTTTCCCATCTGCAATATGGGGATTATAATAATAGGATTGTTATAATCAAATGATACATGGATGTGAAAGTGACTTGTAAACTGTCACATGCCATACGGTGTTATTATTTTCTCTTCTTCGGCAGGGAAGGCTTTTGTTTCAAGCCTTGGACTAGCACTTCTTGTTCGCTTTCTTCCTCCTTAGGATTTCTGTTCAGTTTTCTGAGCAGGGCTATAGTTGCTTCTTATTGGCTCAAATAGGGCTGTTATTTGTGCCTTACTCATGGCACTTTGAAAGAATTTTCCTACTGGCTGTCTAAAAGCAGGGACACAAAACTTTGTACTGTGTGTGTGTGTGTGTGTGTGTGTGTGTGTGTTGGCTTTTCACATAAATTTTGAAAAAGTAAACTTGGTTTATAGTCGATAGTATGTCAAAACTTCTGGATAAAGATGACACATTTGACTTAATTTTTAAGATAAATTTTTAAAGATTAAAGTATTTTACCATTCACAAAACAGTTGTGTGCGTGTGTGTGTGTGTGTATGTGCGTTTGTACCCAGAGATGAAGGAAGTCTGGGGTTTGTGTAGAAGTAAGAATTCTGGGGACAATTTGCTTCTGAAAGTGGAAGTCTGTGTGACTCATTAACAATGTACTGTCACATGTTGATAGATGATAAGAGGATGGGGACTTACCTGGGTAGGAAGTCCTAGACTTACCGTGACCTCTTAGCTTGACTTCCAGGGAAACCCAGCTTACGTTACATAGGGATTGGAGTGACAGTATGCTCCTCATAGGAGGTAACTATAGATAAAAAGGGAGGTTGATCTCTACGACGTGAGGGCCACACCGACTCCACTAAGGATGCTCAGATCTCCATGCTACTTAAGACAGGTGCCATACTGATGAGGACTTAGGAGGCCAGTGTCAGGCCCAAAGGTCCAGTCGCAGACTGCCTCACCTGGAGCACTGGTGGAAATGGGAGCACACCTCCTCTGTCGATGAGGAGCCACCAGGGTTTTAGCCTCTCTCTCTTTCGGGGTTGAGTGGCTCTGTCTTTCTATATCCATTAGAAGCGGATGGAAGTTTGCACCTGGGATGGCCCTGGGGACCAGCCTGTGTGGTGGCTTGGCACGGGCCGCTCTTGCTTTGTCTGCTGGGTCCGATGGCAGATCTGGTTCCTCCCTCGGTGTAGGTAGACTGGGATGGGGCCCCTGAAGCTCGCAGCTTCCAGTTTGCTGTAGCTCCAGACCTTCAACGTAAAGTGGAGATGAAGAGGGCCAGAATGTCAGCTTCTCAATCCACCTCTGTAGGTATTTGTCAGGACACCCCTTTGGCTCAACCTCCCGCATGAGAAATCTGATTCCGGGGTCAGGAATGTGGCAAAACACTTGACTATGCAGCTGGGTTTTAGCCATCAGTGTGATTTGCAGGGAAGTGGGGCCATAAAATGCTTGAGATCATGAATTGGACGGGCTCCCCATCTGGAGAACCATACCTTTCTCTACAAAATTAAATATTTATATACTTTTAGGGTTTAGTTTTGAGTTTTTAAAAGAGGATAGAAACACGCTCAACTATTAAAAAAAAAAAAAACCCACAACATGCTCCAGATCTAGTGGTAACATTTCTAAGTTCACGACAAATAGCTTTATTGGAAAACATTGTTTTGTTTTTTTAAAGAAAATCAAACCAGTCCTAAGACATTTAAAGAGCTGGCTCATCTGCAGGCCCGGCCAGCAGGCACCACGTGGGCAGCAGGGGCTAAGGGCTGGTGTTGGCCTTCAGCACATTCTGTTAGCAGAGAGCTTGGCCATTGTCGCTTCCTCCTCTGCCTCCCCCTTGAGGGTTCCTCCACAGTAACTTTCCCCATCAGGCACTGACTTAGTTTCCCTTTTAAAAACATTTTTTTCTTTTTGAAATAATTGTAGACTCCGCAATGAGTTGCAAATCTAACAGAGTCCCTTGCGCCCTCCACCCAGCTTCCCCCAAAGGAGACGTCTTATTATATAGGTATCAGATGGCTTAGTTCCTTCTGAGGCACTTGCTCGGAGTTAGTGGGGTAGGTGTGGCAGAAAGAAACACCTAGAAAAGGAGGGGCAAAACACCTAGAAAGGAGGGGCAAATCCCTGTTGTGGGCAGGGATAGAGCAGTGAGCTAGAAGGAATCAGGCCTCCCAACCCCAGCCTCTTTGCAACGGGGTTCTCTTGGCTGTTAAAACGAAAAGCCAATTGTCTTCTGTGTAAATGAGAAAAAAGAGTAAATACAAATGTCTATTATATATGCTGATATGCCTACCATTTCAAATAGAAGGATACGTGTAAGTACTTGTCGACAATTTGGGGGAGAAGGAGGAGAGAATGATGGGGGGTGAGGAAAAGGAAATTTTTACTTTCTATACCCTTTCTGTTCCATTTAAATGTTTTTTACTTGGGGCACCTGGGTGGCTCAGTCGGTTGAGCGTCCGACTTCGGCTCAGGTCACGATCTCAAGGGCCCATGAGTTTGAGCCCCGCCTCAGGCTGTGTTCTGACAGCTCAGAGCCTGGAGCCTGCTTCGGATTCTGTGTCTCCGTCTCTCTCTGCCCCTCCCCCGCTTACGCTTTGTCTCAGTCTGTTTCTCAAAAATAAATACACGTAAAAAAAAAAACAAATTAAAAAAATAAATGTTTTTTACTTTCACATATGTTCATTACTTTAATTTTTTTTAAAGAGCAATCCAGGTGATGGAATAATGGGCCACTTGTGTTTTCCTCATTATATGTTGTTTTTTTTTTAAGTCTTATATGTTAGTTTAAAAATTACCAAGCTTCTTGAGAGGATCAATAATTTGGACTGTTAATAGTGGTCTATAATTATAGCACAATTGCTGTTCTTTTAGTGCAGTCAGTAAATTAAGCCCACTTCTCCTGCCCTTAACGTATTTGAGAAAATAGAGTCAAGAATCAGCGAGACAGAGGTTGAGTATCAGGTTTATCATTGATAAAGCTGGAGTTGGATGCAGTTGGGAAGTACTGTTTCATTCTGGCTTCCCAGTGTTTACCTGTCCCCATCTCCTGCTAAGCTTCTGGGCTGGCCCATCTAGGTAAGTATCTGATCCACTAAAAAGCAGCTCACCAGGGATTCACCAGGCCAACCTGTCCCCAGGGTGCTTCCCTCATGGCAGGGGGTAGAGTCAAGCCCTCTAGGGAGGGGTCAGGGTAAAGAGAGATGATGTGAGCACTACACTGTTTTTCTTTCCTCTCCTCTCCTGTCCTCTCCTGTCCTCTCCTCTTCTCTCCCCTCCCCTCCCCTCCCCTCCCTTCCCCTATCCACTTTTCCCTCTGTTATCACCAATTACTTTCTTTGCTGAGCAGGCATGAGTGAAGTAAGTAAAAGGAAGTTTGGAAGCTTTACTTTCAGGATCTTCTGGGAGGTATTTATTTCTGGGGGAGGAGGGCCCTCAGGGAAACAAAGAACAAGGGAAAGGCTTCCCTCTACCCAGAATGAAGTCTGAGGAAGAAGGAATACCTTGCCTCCAGAGGAGGGGAGGGGGAGCCCAACAAAGCAAGTGGGAGGCCTCAGGGTGGCAGGAAAGAAGACAGGAGTCAGCAGTGATGGTTTTACATTGGTCTGTCTGACTTGGGGGAAGGGGTCAAGGGTACACTATCCTTGGCCCTGGTACTTAAGGAACACTGGCCAGAGAGAGAATGTTCAGGGAGTAGGCAGGGAAGGGGAATGATGCAAGGTGTGTTTGGTTCCAGTGGATCTTGAATTCCCCAACCTCACCTGCAAGTAAAAATGGAAAAAATTTGAGGACTTTGGACCAGCAGCCTTAATGTAAGAGTGGTATAGGTGGAGAGAAGAGAACAGAAGAATCCCATGTCTCTATTAACTCTCTGGCTGTGGGGACTGCTTTGTCCTTTACCTGTCCACTCGTCCACCTACTTCTTCTTGGCCACTTCAGAGCAGAACTCACTCCTAGTCTCTGAAGTCAACTGGCCCTTGCTCATCAGAGTATGTCATTCATTAACAAGGGACGAAGACATTAGGACAAGGGATGAAGACTGGTCCGTAATAAACCATTGAGATTATCGAAAGGGAAGCAGAGAGTGCTTAATTTTGTAGCTGTGCTTCATTTCTCTTCTGTGATTTGTTGGGGGAGGGTTCTCTTTCTTGAGTTTCTCAGTGGTGCCTTGTTTATGAATCGTTGTTAGTGGCTCATCTTATGAGAGGAAGTGGAGTCAAGAATGAACCGTGTCGCCACCTTGGTGACATCACTCTCCTGGTTCTCTCTTTCATTCACTCATTTAAGTCCTCCCTCTCTTTGTCCTTCCCTTCCTCCTTTCTTCCTTTTGTTGAGGGTTTTCAATATGCTAAGCACTGAGCTAGCTGCTAAGGATGCAGTAGTGACCCAGGTGGGCATCGTCCCTGCTCTTATGGAGTTTAGAGTCTAGAAGTAGAACCCGAAGATAAATAAATACACACAGAAGTTTACATCATGACTGAGATATAAGGAAAAGGACAGGGTGCCAAGACAGAATATTTCTTCAGTGACTTGCCCAGTCCCATCTGAAATAGTCAAGGAATTTTCCTGTTCATCTGACAGCTCTTTGGTATACTTCCCCAACATGTTCCCAGAACTTTTTCCTGAAAGTTTACAGTTACCACTCAAAAGGAATCTAAAATGGAACAGATACTGGGGGTTGACAAAACTTAGAGCCTTTAGATACTTTTATTTCATGTATGACTAGCCTCTTGGGTTTATAACTTCCCTGCTATGCTTGTGGCCGGAGTTTTAGTCTTGCTAAGCAAAGAAGTCATCACATCCCATATTCCGTAGATATTGCTGGCATTGAGTACATGTATTACTGTTTAAAGATTTTGGTTTTAACCTTAACTTATTTTCTAATAGATGCATAGTATTCCTCACATAGAAAAGAAAATGAGGGAAGTGAAGGAGAGGAAAAGTTAAAGGTCTTTCCGTGTTACGTAGCAACGCAGAGCAGGTGAGAGATTTTGCCTCTGCGTCTCCTTGAAGGCCTTCCTTTGTAACAAAGTCTGTGCATGTAAAAGCAGGAGGTGTTTTATGGTCATTAATGGTGCCGGTTTTTAAAAATATAGCTATGATGAGTATTCCTTTCCTTAAGTTCTGCTCCAGAACTGATTGGCAAGTTGCCATTGTCCCCTGTTGAGTGATGTGAACAGTGACAATGAGTGTATCAAGCTATATTTCTCCAGATTCTGCCTTGGTATGTAGTTAAAGGGAAAAACGTTTCTGGGAAGTGTGACACTTCTTTAACAGCAAATGGATTGAATTGATGTAGGTATGATTTGCGACGGGGGATGCTTAAGCTATTGTCTAGAGTTGGAGAAGCTGAAGGCATTAATGACTTTACAAAGATAAGACATTTGCTTAATCTGCAGGGTTGGAGGAAGGATTTGGGGATTAAGACGTATCTGAAAATTTACTTTGCTTACCTTTAATGTCTGCCAGTTTGCAGCCCTGCAATGCCAGTTACTGTCACTATTGAGGGTTGGGAGCAGGATAAAGGAGAGACCAAAGCATACTTCATATGAAAGGAAAGATGAAATGAACCCCTCTTTGGTCATTAGGTGTGCACAAGATTTGTTGGTGACACTGACTTGGTCCTAGAGACAGTGGGATTGGCTCCTTGGATCTGAGAATGGGAAGTGGTGAGCCAGCCCGATGGGAGTTCTAGGCAAATCGGAGAGGGCATAAGGATAGAGTTGGTGGTTTCCTTTCCATTCAGGTATAACGATAGCTCTGCACTTTCTTCTGGTGAAAACAAAGTATTTATTTTGATACTTGCAGGTAACCCAGGAAAAGTGAGTGAAAAATTAGCAACAGTGGGATGCTTTAAAATTCGACACTGCCATTGAACGAGTGTTACATTTGAATGATGTGTTTAAAATTTTGTTTTTGGCTAGCCCCCTGGCATGACCTTCTGGAAGTCTGTACCGTACAAAAACTCTTGGCCATTCAGACTTTGCTCCAGCTTTACTTTCTTCCACGTAACTCCTGGATCGAGGGCAAGACTTTTCTGGGAGGCTATCAACACCAGGTTCATCTGTTGAGCTTACGTGGCAGCTGCCTCCCTAGAGTTAAGACTTTAATGAAGCATCCTTTCCCTTGGAGCCAGCCTGCTTCTCCCAGTCTTTCCCCTCCACCCAGGCGGAGAGTGAAGCCTTCTCTTATGATATTGCAAAGTTAATAATGCTGCTCTATTGATTTTGTGAGCCTTTCAGTCACTGGGGAATGCGTGGGGGATGGGCCCAGCACTCACAGCGTGCTTCCTCCAACTCTTTTTCCAGCCCTGGAGCTTTTGTTTTGAATCTGGAAGCTTCCAACGAGGGCTGCATTTCCAAAGGTCAAATGTGCCTGCACATTTTGTCCTTAATGACTTAGCTCTGCCCTGAAGCCCTCACTGAACTCGCCAGCGTTCAACCTGAGCAGTAGGAGCAGTCGCTTCATAACCAGATCCAACTGCTGACACTCCACCCTTGAGAAGTGCCTCAAGGAGCCACGGAGGGTTATTGGCCAGGAGAATGTGGTCATAAATGCATGTCTACAGGAATGGGCGAGGTTTCCTCTTTGCTTAGAAAGCCAGAAAAACATCAACAGAGAGAGACTACAAAGGAGAAAAACATATCCAGGCACTAAACCTTTGGTCCCCTCACCAACAAAACATTTGATGGTTTTTAATGAGGGAATTTTGCCTTTATTTTTTTTTTTTAAAGAGGGGGAGATATGTTTTTAAATCCTCTCTTTTCCTCCTTTGTTCTTTCGTCTCTTCCACATTTTCTTTTCCTCTTCTCCTCTTGGTAAACCTGGTGTGCACAGATCAACTATCTCTAAGGAACTGATGCTTCTTTTATTTGATGCTGAGAATTTCTTAACTCATTCTTGATCTTTTTGCCTTGCCTACCAGGCTACTCAGGGCTAAATTTAATTCTGCGCTTGACTCAGTAGCTTTCTTTTTTAAGCTAAGATTTTTTTGGTAATATTTATTCCTGTCTTCTTTTATTCTCATTTGAAGAAGTGTTACATGTGTGCTTTAAATTAGGAGTATAAATCTGTAAAGGAAATTCCTGAGATGATTGTCTAAAACATTTACATTCAGGAATATTAGTTGGCAACATTAATATGACCACTGGGCCTCACTACTGTCTTTTCAGCTCTTAGTTTTTCCCTGAGCTACCACTGAGCAGCTAGAGAAACAGCCACTGCTATTCATAAGTATAAAGGCTGAGGCCAGAGCAAATGGGGGTGTTGAGGAGGGAGGCCTGAGGCCAGAGCATTGTCAGACAAAAATATTTGGCATTTTCTAGGACCCAGGGATGCATTTCTTGCTACCCTATAACATGGACCCCATGCTCAGAACCCCGAGGCTGTTCCTCCCTTTCCAAATACACGGGGCGGGGGGTGGCTTTCATGTGTCTACACTATCTCTCATGTCATATGCTTTTTCTAGAATGTCATTGCTCCTTTTCTCTCACTGATTTTGCAAGGTCTAGCTCAAATGTGATTTCTTCACGTGGCCTTCACTGACCTCTCCAAGAGAGTGAATTGTTCCTTCTTTTTTGTTGCCATAACATTTTGTTCATTCTGTTTATTAGTCGCACGTACACCTTGTTATCTTTAAGTTGTATGCATTTCAGTCCCTCTTTCCCTACTCTATGCCATGGGCAACTTGTAGGAGAATATTGAACCCTAGGATTCCCTGAAGTCTCTAGCAAAGCATCAGGTAGAAGGTAGAAGCTCAGTAAATACTGTTTAAGTAATTTAAAAGAGATATAAGATATAGTACCTTCCCCTGAAAGGCCAGCAAAATTCAAATGGGTGTAACCTGCTTATCCTAGCAGAGTTCTTGCTCTCTGGTCATTATCCTGTTGGATAAATCTATCAGTCTGACCCAGTCACCCCAGGGAAGAGCATGCAATGAGAAGTAATAGTGGCTCTTAATTAAGATTTTTAAAAAATCATTTAAGAAGTATTTATTGAGCAGTTGATTATGCCAAACACTGTGCTTTAGCCCAAGGGAAGTTTAAAACTTGGTGCCAGACCTCCAAGCTTTTGTAGATTTGTCACAGTTCTCACTGTCTTCTGTTTGACATTTCATGGTGCCGCCTCTGCAGCTTTCCATTCTGGTGACGAGATTCTTGTTGAGAGCAGGGGTTTAGGCTGAGTGGTGCTGGGCAAGAGTAGCTGAGCAGAAGACTATCAAAAGCTGAGTCTCTCCTTAAATAAGGAGTTTCATGGAAAATTGTGGGAACCGTTTATCATGGTCTCCACCAGGCCCTACAGTCACACTCCTTGACTATTTTACTAATGTATGTGATCCTCCGGGTCCCTGTAGGTATTTGAGTTTGTGAATCCCCACGTAGATTTATCAGGAATGGCGTTGTTAACTTCTGGAGTAAAGCATCGGTAGAAACAATACTTGTCTACTCCAGCGCCTCAAGGACGGCCATGTGGCCTTGTATGATGGGTCCTCATCTAAGAGATAGGATAGAAACTGCAGTCCAGAGTCTGAAATTGAGATACTTGGAGGCATGGTACTTCTTTAGGCAGGGGGATCAGGATAGTATATTCTATCTTCCTCATGCCTTGCTTCCCTTAGGCAAGCAAGATTTGATCATGAGAAGCCAAAGACCAGAGGGGAACTGACTTGAGGAAGGCCAAAGCTAATTACAGAGGAAGAGCTGGTAGAAGGCCTCCCGACTTTGGTCTGTAGTCTTTCCATGCCACTGCATTGCCTTTGACTTTATATATCCACAAAAAGTCCCAAAGTTGAAGGATTTTGATATCTAAGATTGGTTAGGCACAATATCCCAGTGCAACACCTGGTTTTTAAACAAAGAAGGTTTTCTACCACACATTTCTTAATCACAGTAATGTTATTCACCCACTGACCATCTTCCTCTCTAGTTTGTTGCTACCAGATGATTATAAACAAAACCACTTTAAAATTAATGTTTAGGCTTCATGTAGGGAGCAGGGCCAAGTGTCAGTTATGCCCTCGAGCTGCTCTGCTGCCCAGAGTCTGATGGATTCCCTTGGTTAGAGGTGCATAATCTGATAAGAGCTGTTGGCATCCAGGATTCATACACAGGAATGAGATGCTCACTGTTCATCTATTTTCCATTGCTGCTGTATTTCCCCCCTCTTCTTTTTGCTGCTTCTCTTCCTTCCATGTCCTTTTTAAAGCTGCATTTTCTATTTGACTCTTGAACAAAAGAAAAGAGTGATTGATAACACTGGTGTTGAAATGAGCCAATAGCCACGATTCTCAACAGCATTGGTTGGGGGAAATGTTGAATCTGGTTTACTTAAATATGAATTTTAATATTTATTACAACCGGGAAATTTTTTTTAATGTTGGATAGCAGGTTCAAGTTTCCCTTTAAAACTGTATTATTTCTAGTTTTCATATATTTGACATTAATCCAATAAACAAGTAAAATTAGGTTCTCAGTAACAGTTATGATAAGTTTTCCTAATGCAGATCTTAAAAAATGATACTAGCTTCATATCTTCCTATCTCAACAGTGACTCTTGATATGGACATGTTGGAATGATTGAAATCCTATTTACTTTTAACAGTCCAAGCAAGATATGGAGCAATCAGAGAAACCCCAGGAATCTCTCAGTAAAGGGTGGTGTCAAAACCAAGACTCTTCCAGTCTCACCAGGAGAAATTACACAGAGATATGTAGTTGAAAAGCTTGTGAAGTTTGAGATAAGGTGTGGCGTTTCCAGTTTGGGAAGATCCTGAACTTTTGTTCGGAATCCTATTCCTTCATCCTGAGGGATGATGACTTGTTGAATTTTTAGAAGTCTTTTAATTTAAGTTTATTTGTTTATTTTGAGAGAGACAGAGACTGCAAGTGGGGGAGGGACAAAGAAAGAAAGAGTCAGAAATCCCAAGCAGGCTCTGCACCATCAGCACGGAGGAGCCCGACAACGGGGCTCGAACCCACAAAACTGTGAGATCGTGACCTGAGCCAAAACCAAGAGTTGGATGCTGAACCTACTGAGCCACCCAGGAACCCCTGTTGAATTTTTAGAATGTTTGAGATCCTGGTAGAAAGATTTAGAGTCGGACCAAAAAAAGCCTAATAGCCAAGAAACTTTTAGCTCTGTTTCTGTATGGCTACAGAACTATGGAAAGCCCAGTTTTCTTTACTAGGTTGGGCTCCCCATAAATAGGATGGGGATTTTAATCCTTTGCTGCCTAGATAGTCTCATGGGGGAACTCCAAAGTCACATGATCAATATTGATAAGCATTTTCAGAAGCTGTACACAAAGGAATTCTCTGTAAAAAAGTATACATCATTTCGTGTGGATTGCATTTAAAAAGTCCCAGTTTCATCTGGCTGCTGTAGTTATGACTCTGTTCCTGATGCTGTTAGCCTGTTTTTGTGTGTGTGTGTGTGTGTGTGTGTGTGTGTGTGTTTTAGAGATAATGGCAGGTTTCTCTAGATCTCTGATTTAGTGGATCATAGGTTGAGAGCTCAGACTGCTTTTAAGAACAGCACAGATAAAGCACTCCTACCTTAGCAAAAGTGATCCTTTCATTCCCATAGTTGTTTGCACACCCTGATAGTGTGGATGACATTTCCATTTTCTTCTTCCGGAAAGCACATTCAAGAACTCATGTTACTGAAGATCAAGCCAAATATGACCAAATTTCATGGCAATCGCAGATAGAGACACGACATCAAAATATCTCCTTCATTAAGGCAGTGGCACTGCTGGGGCCCACATTCCAGGATTCTGAGTAGAAAAAACATGTTTTCTTTATAGGGGAGTTTTATTAGCAGCAATGTTCCGGTATGTGGTTCAGGTTAATTAATGATGTAGTCACACTGCTGTCTTGCATGAGTTTATTCCAGCAAGTAGGGCACTAGGAAATTGTATTGGCATAGCCTGTCATGCCAAAAAGGAATCCTTAATTTGGACCATCTCAGTGTTGAGAATATGTCTTAGGAAGCTCTGTCAGCAAAGTAGTTTAAGAATTCTTAAGGTGGGTACTGCCTCACACTGAGAATTCATTCTCCATAATCTACTAAGTAGCAAGTCCATTGGTTTCAATGAATACATACCGTTCTAAAATATTTTGTTGGCTGAGATGATTGAGACCTCAAAGACACAGACCACCCACAAGCTCCGGGTAGAGCTGACCCTCATCGTGTAAGGAGATTTGTACCAAGAACCACCTTTTTCCCATGAGAGTTTTTATTAATCGTGAATCGCGGTGGTGTTTTAAAACTTAATTTACGTTGTGCATATGTAGGAACCTTCCTTAGAGGTTGAAACAACAAAGCAACCGGATTGGAAATTAGATTTTCCCCCTTATGCTGCTAATGTAGTTCTTGTTCCATTGGGATTTCCCCTTTGCATGGGCTGATGATTTCTTTGAAACTGTATGGAAATTGGTTCAGACAGGAACAAAGGGGAGAGGGGATGGCAGTGATGATTCAAATTAGTGTCTCTTCTTCAGTGAGAGTCTGGTGTGCCTGCGAGTGCATGTCGTCCGATATCAGCTGAGCCACCTGAGGTTAAGCGAGGTCCCCGAGCTACTGGAATCCAAACTTCAGGGCCCCAGCACTAGATTCTTCCCTGTCAAGTTTGGTTGAATTGTTAATTTGAAATCTGTACGTCGTAATGTGGCTCAGAAATGGGCCAAGCACAATTTTACTTCTCTTTACATGATGGAAAACCTTCTCTTCATTTCTCCCTCGTCTTTGTGCAGCCAGCATGTGAAAGATTCCTACTGCCTGACCTAATGAACAAGAAAGGGAACAGCTTTGTGGCTCTGGAACAACGATAGGTTTAGAGAAAGGCATCGGAAATACATGAAAAAGAATCTACATTTCATTGTCGGTGACACACGCGCGCGCGCGCGCACACACACACACACACACACACACACACACAAACCCGGTACAGCTATATTCAACATTTTCACCCTTAGCTCTTGCCTAGTTCAAACGCCATACCCTCTTAATTGGATTTTGGCTTACTTCCAGGTTCAGTGTTTGAGGGCTCTGTATCTGTGAAATAATGATCCCGAAATAAATAGCACCTCTCAGTAGAGATATCTTTTTATGTAAAATTCTTAAAGGGAATGGAGAGAAACGAAATGCTTCTGTGTTTAGGAATTTATGGGAAAGTCACCAGAATGGGCCCAAATAGGGATTTCTGGGGGCCTCGCCTATGTAAATGGAGTGTGGCACTGTTTAGGGTGACAAAAAACACAAGCCCTTGATGACTGCTAAAGTTGAATGAACTTTTTCATTTAAGAGCCTTTCATTTAAGGACTGATGATAGTAAGGATGCCAATGTTGGGGACCCAACTGATGTGACCCTCAAGAGCTTTGAAGACCAGTGGCTAGAATTACTTTTCTCAGGGAGGTCTTTCAAGGTGAAAGAAATGGGAATAAATGATATGATGTGGGTTGAGCCTCTACCTTTAATCTATTCCCTCAAGGCACCAGTTAATAAGCACCTGGTGCAGAGGCCTGGAGAGGGGTGGGTTTTGTTCATCTGAGCGACACTCAGAGCATATGATGCAATATACACTGCTGAGAAGAAATGCCCTTTTGGCATCTGTGTGAACTGGGCAGATCTGAGGAGCCAAGACTGATCTGTCTTGAGAAGAGGCTCCATTTTACTTCTGTTTGATGAATGTGCATCGAGTGTGCATCGAGGAGGAATGACAATGAAGCCTTAGACCTGATAAGGTAGACATTGTAGGCCAGCTTTAGGATAGACCAGTTATTCTTCCCTAGAATTCCAGGACTGATGAATGGCTTTGCTGATTCATTTGTTTATTCATTCAACTCGTATGTTTTGGATGCCTTTTCCAGGTGCTGCGCTAGGTCCCGGAGATTCATTGACTTATGAGACTAAGTCCTACTCTCTTGGAACTTCCAGCCTGGTAGAGAAAGATAGACCATAAGCATGAACACCAATAATTTAGATCTTTCCAGGACTTGGTAAATACTAAAAAGCAAATAAAATGAGGTATCCTGATGAAGAACAAATAGGGTGTTTGGGCTAGTTTATCTAAGCAGATCAAAGGACACTGAATAGGTGACAATTAAGCCCAATAGATTTAAAAGAGAGCAGGTGTGCAGTCTGCATCTGGGGTGTGGGAACAGTGGCGCTGTAGCTCTGAGACAAGGTACGAGCCTGGTGTGTTTGTGTGAATGGGACAGGGGTAAGAGAGGAGGGAAGCAAGGCTAGATCCTAGAGGAGCTGATGTGTTGCGGCAAGGAGGTCCACGTGATGGCAGGCCACGGAAGGATTGGCAGCAAGTATTTTGAGCTGGAAGGGGCTTATGAGAGTGTGGTTCACTCATTTTTATGGAGAAGGAAGTGGAATGCCTGCTCAGGTTCAGTAGCTTAGTGAGTGGGGAGGGGAGAGAGAGTGTGGGGAAAGCAGGGGATTGAATCTGATTCCTAGGTCAGGTTCTTCTCATCAGTAAAGAACAAGAGTTGAAAATAGCATCTTATCCACTTGTCTTTATTGCTTCTCTTTCTGGTGGCTTCTAGAGGTCAGAGGAGAAAAAAAAGCAAGTGGCAGAAGAGGGAGACACTGTCCCAGGTGAGAAAATGGTTTTTACTTCCTACCCAGGTACATATTCCCAGGGTTGTCCTGTGGCCTTTTGTGAACCTAAATGTGCCTCACAGTTGAGAATACTGGATGTAGCTCAGACAGGAAACATTGAACTATTTCTTTTTCAAATAAAAAACACTGTAGAGACAAGTAAATATCACCTATAGCTAGATCCTAAAATACTGACATATCCTGTAGGAAATGTTGGTAGTAAATGCATACACAGTGTTTCTGATGTTCTTTGTTCTAAGAAGGAAGAATTTTTGGCTTTCATCATACTGTTGTACTCCTGCCTGCTCAGGATTGTGATCACCATTGACTTTTGACTGGCTTGTTTGGGAGTTGCTTCATTCATTCATTCATTCATCTGACAAATGCTCGAGATAGGCCATGATGATTCAGGGACTGCTCCAGGTGTCTTTGAGGAGCCTCCATTCTAGTGAAGTTTACATTTAGATGTGAGGCTGATATCCATGGTGAAGCAGAGAATTAGTTTCACGGCATCCTTTGCAGAACAGAGTCCAAGGACCATTTTCTTCCAGAGTCTCCAACCTCCTTCCTCTCCCCCCCCCCCCCCCCCCCGCGGGGCAGCAGAGCCATGGGTCAGTTCCTTCGAACCTGCTCTGAAGGAGCCATTCTCACGTTTCACCCTCTACCCTTCCACTATGATTTCACAGCATCATAGAACTCCAGACTAGTATGGTAGGTTCCTTATAAGTCCAACCCATTCACTTGGTAGAAGAGAAAACTGAGCCTCCAGGGAGGCAAGTTGCCCAGCTAGAGTCCCCTGCTTTGCTTAACCTTTTATACGCCACAGGTTTATTTTACTTTGATAATTATTTGGTGTTTTTTATTTTCCCTTTCTCTGCCATTGTTATATTTGTTTATATTTACCATCTTCTTGGAAGTGTAGTGAAAATAACACTAGTCAGAGAATAGCTACAACATACATAGTGTATGTTTCAGGCCCTGTTCTAAGCACTTGACATATGTCAAGTGATTGGGACTTTCACATACTCCTGTGTGGTGGTTGCTACTGTTAGATATTTTACAGATGAGGAAACTGAGGCACAGAGGGGTTAAGTAACTTGCCCAACAATGATGCAAGCCAGTAAGTAGTTTAACCTGATTTTTGACCCAGGCAGTCTAGCTCCAGGGCCAACATTCTTAGTCCCTTGTCTTCTGCCCCTCAGTGTGCACAGGGCTGTCTATTTCCTTAACTGGGGTGGGCAGTACAGCGGCACATATATGCAGTCACCTTAAATATTTTGGGGAGTTGATTCTGTGTACCTCAACTTAAGTAAACGTACAACCATCCATGTCAGGAAAAGTGACTTAGGGTTTGTTTTTGTTATATTTTTGGCTGCCATTTTACACCATCTGAGGAGTAGAGTAAATACCCCTCCTAGTGCTCCCAGGTCATTCCACAATGGAAGTTCCTGAAAACTCTCTTGGATTTGAAAATATCCTCCATGATCACCAGCCACTAAATCGCGTCTGCCATAAGGGGGCCCTATGGGATTTGAACCTGTTGTTTTTGGGATTCAAGCTTTGTGTGTGTGTGTGTGTGTGTGTGTGTGTGTGTGTGTGTGTGTGAGAGAGAGAGAGAGAGAGAGAGAGAGAGAGAGAATGTGTGTACACACCCATGTTTTTGTACATTGTACATGTGTGCAACTGTGCTTTTTGGGTAAAAGAAACACTCATACATGGATTTTCAAGGGGGATTAGGGGTAAGGTATATTTAATTAATCCAAATGAAAAGGATAAAGCAGTGTTCCAGAAGGGAGTCAATGAAATGAGTTTGCTTTAACAAAAAAAATCCCAGTAGCCTGAGTCAGCCTGTGCGAGTGATTTGGGAGAGGCAGGGGAGATGATGTAATGGGTTCGGCATGTTCCCATCTTGGCCACTCAGTGCAAAGGGGCCCCGGGAGTTTGGGGAGGGTGTGTGCATGTGAGTGCAAAGTTAACGGGAGCGGGCGGGGGTTGGGTAAGAGTGGGTTGTAAAACAGGATTAATAACCCCTTGTCAGACCTTTCCCTGTTACTGTGTTTTTCAGTAATTTTGGTTTGAATGAAGGCTCTCTAGCCAATTAATGTTTATTTGTTTCCTTTGGCAAGACCCGTTGGGGGAAGGGATGAGATTGGTGAGTTAAAAATTTTTTTTTGTTTGTTTTTGTGTTTTGGAAGAAGAGGCAAGTAATGTGAGTTTGGGTTTTCAATGAAGGCTCCCCTACCCCTCCACCCCACCCCCTTAAGAGGCAGGAGGCAAGACACGACCAGCTGGTGCCTTGAACTGACACAGGTGCAGAGGCTGTGGGGGGTGGGGAGCCAAGAATAATTACAGGTTTCTGAAGCATCAGGCCCTGCCTGACACAAGCGCTCATCGAGAAAACTGCTCTTTATGGAAAATTAATGGTGAAGCTGAAAAACTGTCAGGGCCATTGTTGTTCTTGGGAAGCCATCACTCCTCAGAGGGGAAGCCTTCTCCCAAGGCCTTGGGCTGTCATCAGCGGTGGGGATGGTGGGCCTCCCTTCCTGAGCAAGGCCTGGCTGGCACTCTTCTGTACAGTGATGGGTTTTTCCTTTAGGAGTGCCTCCTCTGCATTTTTCTTCTTTCTTAAACCTCACTGTCAGCCCAAATCTAGATCTTTGGCCCAGTGTAGGATGATTCTTCATTGACTGTTAAAGCACGAATTTCATTTCGTCCATGAAAGTGTAATGACCAAAGCAGGGGCGTCTAATGAAACTTGTTTTCAAGCTGTAAATGAACACATGGGGTTTCCTCCCGTGTATGTCGAACTGAGTACGGGCTTGGTTTGGTAGCATATGCACACATCTCATGGGATCCAGCTGTACGTGAGCCATGGTGTCTCTTGACCACTCATGAGTTTGAATTTAGTTCTAGCCCAGCAGCCAAGTAATAGCAAGTGACTCTTCTTAAGGGCTGGTGGAGGGTAGGTGCAGCAATTGTGGGTAGAGGCCAGTGTGACGGACTTTGGATCAGTATGTTGAAACAGGTGACGTCTGGAGAAACAACTCTGAACCAAGGTAGGAAGCCTTTTCAGGGCATGGGCCATCCTGTCCCTTGTGGACACTTATTTCTGAGGATCATAGACATTCTGAAGGAGGGAGTCCTTTTCCAAGTTGTTGGAGGTGTGGGGGACTCCAGTGCCTTCCTTCAAGGAGCGTAAGACCTGGGCCCCCGCTCTGCGCAGGTTATGTGATTTTACAACTCACCTTAACATTTAATTTGGCTTTGAGTTGTTTTGGGGATTTCTTTTATGCGCTGCAACTAAGGAATCCTTGGAAGATGAAAGGGGTATTGGCGGCGGCCTATTTCAAAGACAGCACCCTCTCCCCAGGCCTTTAATCTTCTCTCTTTCCTCCCCCACCTCCCCAAGGAAGAATATAGAAACAAATATTTTCTTTGTATGTTTAAAATAATTTTTTTTGGTTATTTATTTTGAGAGAGAGAGAGAGAGAGAGGAAGAGAGAGAGAGAGAGAGAGAGAGCAAGTGGGGAAGAAAGAGAGGGAGAGACAGATTCTGAAGCAAGCTCTACACTGTCAGTGTGGAGCCCGATGTGGGGCTAGAACTCATGAACGATGTGATCATGACCGGAGCTGAAATCAAGAGTCAGCCGCTTCACCCACTGAGCCACCCAGGCAGCCCTGTATGTGGAAAATAGTTTGGGAGAGGAGAGATGCTGAAGAAGTTTTGGTACACATTTCCTAACTTTCATGTTGGTTTAGAATTCAATTAATTTTCACTGCATTGTCTGTCCGAATTTACACATTACCAGAGGGAAATACTTAATTTGGTTTCATCTCCAGCAACCGGTTGATGTAAGAAACAGAGGGAAGGAATGCGATCTGACATTGTAGTCCCATGGTTGTTTCGTGGAATTCAGCAGTTCTGACAGTGATGTGCAATGCTGTTGCACCTCTGGGGTGTGCTATTGATGTGGTTTTGGGGTGGTTGTTTTTTTTTTAGCCTAATAGCTAAAAAATTCAGGAGGAGATTTTTACTTATACTATATATTTACTTACCTTTATTTTCTAGACAAAATCGTTCTCTCCTAGCCTTCCACCTTAATATTTCCTGGCAATGAAAGTCAACAAAAGAGTGAATATTTGTTTAAAAGGAATCATTTTTGGGGTCTTATGTGGTTGATTCTTGTCACTGGCTCATACACAGTCTCTACCATGGGTTAAACTTAATATTACATTCTCCTCCTCAAACCCGCTTTAAAATGTTGAAACCCAGGAAGATGTGCAATAAAGTCCAACTATTTGGTGTCTGAGGTTCTCCAGTGGGCTTAAATGAACTTATTAATCATAATCATGGTGCTTCTTATCTCTCCACTCACTCCCAAGAAAAATGGTACCAGAACTCTCTGACGGTGCTGTCCACTTCCTTTCCCATCTGTCAACTCTGACTTAATTTTTAAAAACTTGAAACATGTCAGAACCATTACATCATATCATCCTTTAAAGGGGAAAAAAAAATCACAAAATTCCCATGCATATCAAGCTTTGCAGTCCTACAGAGTTGGTTTCAGGAGTCAGAGGAATACAGATTTTGCTAAAAAGTATAAAGTATAAAAAGTATAAAGTATACATAAAGCATAAAGTATATCTAAGAAGGAATTAGGAAAAAAAAAGTATTTTAGAAGATAATTTTTAAAAAGAAGCTCAAATTACCCCACTATCACTGGCTTATCTTGTGTCACTTTTATTTCCATCCTGGGATGTGTGTGAAGATTTTAAAGTGCAAAAAAGTAATTAAGCTTTGGGACAATCCCAGGAGAAAGGTAAGGGATTCATCTCCCTGTTTCTGCACTTCACGCTCTTTGGGGATGGTGGTACCATGGTTAATAGCACGTGACAAAACCACACATAATAAATATCGGAAGGGGCTCCCATGGGTAGCCGGATGCAGTTACTTGCATGTGCAATTACCTGGGTGAGCATTCTTTCTGGGAACAGAGTTCACCTCTTCCTTGCTAGAAGCATCGTCACCATTTATATCATCACCATCACCATCATCATCGTCATCATCAATATCATCATCATCAGGTCCAGGTCTGATCTCAGAAGAACATGACTTTGCAAGTTTCCATGAAATAGAAAACGATATATCCTTATATTTTTGCATCTATATTCTTTCCCCAGTTTGCTTATCTCTTTGCCCTTTTAACTCTTGGATCTTTTAGGTGAATGAAATAGGTAGAATGATTGGGATTAAGGGTAGCTGGCTAAAGGGACCACAAATGACTGACAATTAATTATAAACATAGGTAGTCGTAGGTGGCATTTTATTTAATTGACTCTATACTATTCCAGAAAAAAATAATTCACAAAATGCGATTTCTTTTCTTTTCTATCTTGTGTTTGATTCACCAACTTGAGTATTCATGGATACAAAGACTCCAAATAATTAATCATAAGGACACAGTAATGAGTGATGGCAAAAATATTGGACCAATGGCTTTATCTTATGTTCACATTAAAAGACACAGAAATGAAAACAAGAACTTTTTATGTTCTAAACACTTGGTTTGTAAAGGGATGACATTGAGGAGACTGGACTAGAGTGTGCCCAACTGACTATGGATGTAGTTATGGTGGTGGTTATGGATGGGGGTTGTAAGGAGATCTTAGCTCATTCTTTTAGAAAGTTCTAACTCTTACAACTTTACACCACTTCGAACACTTAGATATCTTTGCCACCTGAGATAATAAGGGAGAAGTTTATTTCTGAAATATTACTGTTATTGTTTGAGTACTCATGTAACTTAAGGAGTATGATCATTGCTTTTAAGAAGGTTGTAATTTTTAAAAATTAATTTATTAAATTTTCTTTCTTATTGAGAAATGATCGACATGCATTACTGTGGAAGTTCAAGGTGCACAGCATGATGGTTTGACCTACATATATTATTACCACAGTAGGTTCACCCATTATCCATCTTCTCATATAGATACAATAAAAAGAAAGAAATGAGAAGGAGAACACTTGTGATGAGAACACTTAGGATTTACTCTCTTAAAAACTTTTCTGTATATCACACACCAGCGTTAGCTGTAGTCATCATGTTTTACATTACATCTCTAGTTCTTATATATCTCATATACCTTTTGACCACCTTTTCTAGTATCCTCTCCCCCGACCCTCTGCCTTCAGTAACCACAAGTCTGATCTCTTTTTCTATGAGTTTTGTTGTTGTTTTGTTTGTTTTCAGATTCCATATATGAGATCATACAGCATATTTCTTTCTCTGTCTGACTTATTTCACTTAGCATAATTTTTGCAAGGGCCACCCATTTGCCACAAATGGTAGGATTTCCTTGTTTTTAGTTAATGTTTACCTATTTATTTTGAGAGAGAGAGAGAGAGAGAGAGAGAGAGAGAGAGAGAGAGAGAGAGAATCCCAAGCAGGCTCTGCGCTGTAAGCCCAGAGTCCAACACACGACTCATTAGCACATACCGTGAGATCATATCCTGAACCAAACTAAGAGTCAGACACCTGACCAACTGAGCCACCCAGGCACCCCGTATTTCCTTGTTTTTTAACAGCTGAATAATATTCCGTTGTATATATACTCTACAACTCCTTTATCCATTCATCCAGTAATGGACACTTAGGTTGTTTCCTTATCTCAGCTATTAAAAATAATGCTGCTATCAACACGGGGGTGCAGATATCTTTTTGACTTAGTGCTTTTGTTTCCTTTGGATATAGTCCCAGAAGTGGAATTGCTGGATCATATGGTAGTTCTATTTTTAATTCTTTTGAGGCTCCTCCATACTGGTTTTTTATAGTGGCTGCACCAATTTATGATCCACCGACAGTGTACAAGGGTTCCCTTTCCTTTGCACCCATGTCATGCTGGCATGGGTGTAAAGAAAACATTCAAGAAGGAAGCATAGGAATAAAGCTCTTTGACGTGGGCTTTGGTAATGATTTTTTGGATATGACACCTAAAGCAGAAGCAACAAAATGAAAAATGAAGAAGTGGGACTACCTCAAACTAAAAGCCTCCTGCACAGCAAAAGAAATCATCCATAAAGTAAAAATAAAACCTGTGGAGTGGGGGAAAAATACTCGCAAACCTTGTACTCAAGGAGTTAATACCCAAAATATATGAAGAACTCGTACAACTCAATAGTGTGAAAACAAATAGGTGAACAGGTACATGAAAAGATGCTCAACATCACTAGTCATTAGGAAAATGCAAACTAAAATCACAAGGAGATTATGATCTTAATAAACCAGGCATACCATCAGTCTATGGACTCATAGATTCATTTTGGAGATACTGTTTATTTGTCCAGGATTGAGGAGGTGTGTATTTCAACACTTGGCAGTCAGCATATTTTCTTAACTCTATTTTTTTTTTCTAGACCAAGGTTCCTGAAGAAGATAGACTATGTTGAACTTTGAATGAAAGAATGATTAGTGGGAGGGAAGTTGAAAGATTATGTCAAGCATATGAATACGAGGGAAAGTAAAGAGTGGAAAAATAGGTAAAGAGAATCTTTAGGGGAGGGTCGTAGGGGAAATGGCAAAAGTGACTGGAGATGTTTGCAGTCCTGAATGACAAATTTCATACAATTGATGATGAGAGAAGGACAGGTTTAATGAAAACCATTTGGTAACCTTGGCATCATCATGCCCATATATGGCCAAGTTTCTTACATATTTCTTGATCCCATTAAAGTAACTACCTCTTGCCAACATTGGGAGATTTGGGGGAACTTAATTTGTGCTACAAGACTTGGGTTATTCTGTTCTCTGTCAATTTCTGCCTCCAGAACCTGTCACAGAAGTTGTAGGCATGGCAGTAATAGGTTTGAATTTTTTTCTTTTTAAACTAAGGCTTGGGTTATCACTTTTAATAAGCATGTTTCAGTAAGTACTATGAACAAAATGGAGAGAGTATTAAAAAAGATTTCAGGATGATCAAATTTTAAGATGACTTCAAAACCAATTTCAGTTGATCTTATGAAACTAGGAGAAGAAACCACACATTTTGAAGTTGAGATGTTGGAGTGTCTTCACAAAGCTCATTTGGACCTCATAAATAATAAGAAAATCACTTGGTACTTGGGTACATTTCCTTCCCGTTGCTGACTGTAATGGATTTTTGAAGGAGTGGAAGTTGATCCAGCGGCTCAAGTCTTAAGTTGTATTGTTAGGTCAGGTTGAGGGAAGTCTCATATCTCCCACATGAAGTATTGGAAAGGCGTAATTTATGTAATTCAATTGACATCTGCTGTCTCAGAGTTGGGGTTTGCTAGCTACAGTGTCATTGGGACAGAGTAAATCTCTGGTTCTGGTAGATAAACAAATATTTGAACTTTACATCCAAATTTGCAATCTGGAGACACTCCTAGTTTGCTAATGGTCATTTCTTTTTTTTTCTCTTTCTCTTTTGAAATTATTTGAACGTACAGAAAAGTTGCAAAAATTGTGCATGAGTTCCTGTATACATTTGCCCAGCTTCCCCTAATGTTTCATGACCGTAGTACAATGATCAGAACCAGGAAATTAACATTGATACAATGCCATTAACTAATCTGTTTACTTTATTTGAATTAAATGATTTTTCCCATCCATGTCTTTTTCCTATCCAAAGTCCATTGCATTTAGTTATCATATCTTCTTAGTCCCCTCATCAGGGACAGCTTCTCAGTCTCCTTTGTTCTTCATGATCTTGATATATTTTTTAAAGTTTTTATTTATTTATTTTGAGAGAGACAAAGACAGTGCAAGTGGGGGAGGGGCCGAGAGAGAGGGAGAGAGAGAATCCCAGGCAGGCTCTCCATTGTCAGATGGGGGCTCAAACTCACAAAACCATGAGACCATGATCAGAGCAGAAACCAAGAGTCAGATGCTTAACTGACTAAGCCACCCAGGCACCCCTGATCTTGATATGGTTTAAAGAATACTAGCCAGTTATTTTGTAGCATGGCCCTCTGTTTGGGTTGTTCTGATGTTTTCTCATGATTACACCGAGGTTATATGTTTTTGGCAGGAATGGAATAGAATAATTTTGTGCCCTTTGCAGCCTGTCATACCAGGGTACAAAATATGATTATGTTTTATTACTGGTGCTGCTGACTTTGATCGTATATTTAAAGTGGTGCATGCCAGGCTTCCTTACTGTTAAATTATTATTTTTGTTTATGTAGTTAAAATATATCCACCTTGTTGTGGGGGGGGGATACTTTGAGATAGGCAAATATCTTGCTTCTCATTATAGTTTCATGTACTAATTTTTTCATCCTTTGGTGATTCTTGCCTGTAGTCATTGTTACTTTTTTGTTTGCTTAATGGTGATTTTCTATTTCCATCATCACTTCTATGTTTATTAATTATAGTTTTATTAAAAGGAGAAGCTAACCCTTTCCATTTGTTTATTGATTCAACTATTTATTTCTATCACTATGGATTCATAGATATTAATTTTATTCCATGTGTTAAAAATACATTATCACGATTCATTGCTATTGCTCATATTGTCCAGATTTGGCCGCTGAGAGCTCCTTCAAATTGGCTCCTGAGTCTTTCTGACATATCTCTACCACTTTATGAACACTTCCTTACCTTCCAGTACCACAAGATAGTCTAGGCTCATCTTGTATTTACTTTGCCCCACACTTTGAATCAACTGTTTCTCCAATATGCCCTGGTTCCCTTTATTGGATGATGATATTTAGAAACCAAGATCTGTATAGTAGGTGTGCTCACTGCTACCAAGGTGTCTTTGCTTGTAGACTCTTCCTATAGACAGAGCTAGGAAATATGTATGTAAACCCCCACACACATATACATGTTTATTTCTATATAAACCTCTCTCTCTGTATATATGTATCTCTCTGTATATATGTATTAACATCTATGAGTAAATTCCAATTAAACATCAGAGTCATTTCTTAAGGGAGTCCTTGTAATCATTAAAGAAAAACATTGGAGATAAACTTTCTCTTTGGCTTATAAATAATCTAACATTAAAATTCTCGTTCTTGACATTTTATTTCCCAGCACTTCTGATGAGTTTCTGATTAACAAAATCTTCTCTTCTCTCAAAGTAGAATATTATAAGAAGTGGATTTCTCAAGACAAAAACCATTACAAAATGATTTCATAGGGTTATCCAGCACATCCTGATGGGTACTCCTGCTTTTCTGATTCTCAGATGGAATAAGAATGCCCTGCATTAGAGTTGCAGAAGATAGCTGCTCTTAAGTGGTCCAGCATTTCCCACATTTTAGTAGATGTATCTCTATCTTTAGATCATTAGTGTGACCTGTGTGCCCCTGGGATTTAAACTAGGGCATACTGGGTAGATTTTTTTTTTTAACTTCCCAGAAAAGTATGTAAATGTGTTTAGAATCTCTCAGTTGCCCACAACTCTGAATATGAAGACATCTGAGCTTCCTAACGATCACAACAATTTCTTAGTGGCTTTCAAATCTTCGAGCTAGAAAGTATGTAAGAAGACATGACATACAGAAACTCTATCAAAAGACAGAGGTGACTATGTTGTGAAATAATCTTTGTGTGTGAAGCAAAAAACTGCCTCAAGGACAGACAACTTATCATCCATGATTCAGCTGATTTTTACCCAGAACATATCTGTGTCTCAAAGATCTGGTTCATCAGTTTTGGGCAAAGCTGAAGAAGCATTACAGTTACGTTCCAGAAGACATGTATCAGTGTTCATTTCTAAGATTGCTGGCCTCAGCATGGTCCAGGATAGGGTGTCAGGAGATGACTTCTGTGGAGTGGAGGAGATAGAATAATCAAAGTAAGAGTATAAAGTTGATTTTGTCCTTGTTTGATAGATATTATATACCTTCTGGGTGCCAGGCACTGTGCTTGGTAGGTGAGGGTTTTAAAAGAGAAAAGGAGCTTAAAGGGAGGTTTTAGGAGTAAGATTCAGAAGTGAATTCATTGCATCTAAGCCTGAGGGTTTCATTATTGGAGAGAGATAAATGGCAATTTCTAGCAATGAGATGGAAAAAGGGAAAAGAAATTTTCGAGACCTGGAATTCAGAAAAGGGGCAACTGAAGATATGCAGATTTCTAGACCTGAGAAGGTGGCAGTGTTGGTTTCAAATATGAAGTGATGGGAAGCTAGCTACTCAACCAGAGCTATTATTTAATCAATAAGTAAAACAGAATCAAAACTTACTTTTCCCACAAGCTTTTCTTGATTAATACCATTATATTATAGAATGTAGAATTCATTGTCCACTCATCCCCTAAGAACTCATCAATATACTTTATGTTATGTTATTTGGTATCACTTTGCTTTGTAAATTCATGTCATTTTTAGCTTGTAATTTCTTTTTTTTTTTAATTTTTTTTTCAACGTTTATTTATTTTTGGGACAGAGAGAGACAGAGCATGAACGGGGGAGGGGCAGAGAGAGAGGGAGACACAGAATCGGAAACAGGCTCCAGGCTCTGAGCCATCAGCCCAGAGCCTGACGCGGGGCTGGAACTCACGGACCGCGAAATCGTGACCTGACTGAAGTCAGACGTTTAACTGACTGCGCCACCCAGGCGCCCCTAGCTTGTAATTTCTTATTCCGCACCTACCTCACGTGGCTCTAATAATATCTGCTTCCAACACACAGAAAGCCTTGTACCTTGCTGTGAACACAGTAGTTGAGTGAAAACTTGTGACATGAGTGTTGAATGAAGATTAGACTCGTTCATTAGTTTATACTATTAAAAGTCAACAGTGAAAGCCAAAGTTAATTCATAGTTAACAATCTTATTTTGTCTTATTCGCTAATGCAGAGTTTTACCATAAGGCTGATTAAAAACCAATCTTTTTGGTAACCAGACTTACTGTGGTGATCATTTTGCAGTGTATACAAGTATGGAATCATTATGTTATACACCTGAAAATGATACAATGTTATAGGTCAACTATACCGCAATAAAAAACACTAACAAAAAATAAACAGAAGACACAAGACAAATAAGTGTATAACCAGTGAGAGACCATAAGTAGTGATTCAAAGATTTTGAAGTTTAAAGTTTATACAGTGGTATTAGATACTTTGGCAAATAGGAAAGAAAACTTCACAGGTAGAGCTTGGGTTATTCAGAGAGGAGGAGTGGAGTGAGACGAGCAAGGAGGAGAAGTCGGGCATGAGATGTCATGAGGATACAGATGGGGACTGGAAGCCCTGAAGGGCAGGCTGGCAGAGAATATACCAAAGGCAGTGACCATCAATGGATTCTGATTTAGAGGTTAAGTACTAAGCCTAGTGCAAATGCAGCTAGAACCTTGTCAAAATAGGGAAGCAATGGCAATGGCTATTGCATGCAGTCTAAGAAAAAACAGGTAAAATGCTGACATATGCACATGGTAAAGAAGCACAGTCTATATAAAATCCAGACAAAGAGCTCTGAAACTGCATGGTTCTATGATTCTATATCCGGGGAAAGGTAAACGCCACTGATAGTGCATCTCTGTTACAAATATATGGGAGAATAAATGGGATAAGAGAAAAACAAAGACAAAAACAAAAACAACCTTTTGAAGTGTCACCAAAATAAAATCCTTAACATACACAGCACCATGAGGCATATCATTAAAATCTATTCTTAACAGAATAAAAGCCTAGATTCTGAACACTGGTTGAAATCGAAGATGCTCTACGGAGGCAGTAAATTAGGAGCTAGTCTCATTTTAAATTGGTCATCAGTGTTTCTTTGTCGGAGCCCAGAAACCAGAGCAAATTGAGCTGATGGTGCAAGTTAGTGGGATTTGAAAGTGAGGAGAGCTTTCTAGTACAAACTTAAATATCCACACTGTTGCCACAACAGCATTTCCACCACCTTACAAAGTCTGAGGAGCACCATGGGTGAAGATTTGTTGCAACTCTGAACTCTTCAGTTTGCTCTATTTCTTTACCAGGTGAAAGCTTTACGTTGAAATCTATTGGGTCCTATCTTTTAGCAAGTCAAATAGCTGTGTTTGAACCTATTCTTATCACATAGTCAGAGGTACTAAACCATTGTAATGGGACTCATGCTTCTTGCCACAAAATAGGTAGCAATCGTATTTTGAATAACTTGCTGTACACAATGGGAGTTTTGTCTTATATATCAAAGATTCTGTGAGAGGCATTCTTGAGAACAGTGTCTGTTCCTGCCAGCTAGGGAATCCGGGACAGAGCTTGCTGTTGGCGCATCGTGGCCGAGGTCACCTGTTAGTTTGGGTGGGTATGGTTTGTTCTTCAGGGCAGGTTGGAAAATTGACTTATTTTTGTGGCTTGCCCCCGTCTATTTGAAAAACGAACGTGGAGTACGGGAAGTCTTGTTTTGGTATGAAAAACTTTGTGTGATTCTATTTGCCTCTTGCTTACGCGGGAACTCCTGGGGCTGCTTGGAGCATCTCACCTGCCGACTTGGGTGGTAGGGCAGGAGATGACTTTAACCCCGAATATTCTCTGGGATCCCGACCGGGTGAGACAGCCCTTCTGGGCCTCTAGCTCCCCTTCATTAAACTCGCATGATGTGGCCCTTAGGAACCCTTCAGAAGCCTTCAGGGAGTAAATAACAGGGTCAGACCTTCCACCAAGAGAATTTCAGACTCCGGCCGCAAAACCATTCTCTGTGTCTCCCTGCTCTGCCTGTCAACATGTGGCCTCATGGTGTTCTTTGCCTCTGATGGCTGTTTCTCTCCCTCCCGCCTTCCCCCCCTGCAGACATGCCTTGAATTGGAACGCTACCTACAGACGGAGCCCAGGAGGATCTCGGAGACCTTCGGTGAGGACTTGGACTGTTTCCTCCATGCTTCTCCTCCCCCGTGCATTGAGGAGAGCTTCCGGCGCTTGGACCCGCTGCTGCTCCCCGTGGAAGCCACCATCTGCGAGAAGAGCTCGGCCGTGGACATTCTGCTCTCTCGGGACAAGTTGCTCTCTGAGACCTGCCTCAGCCTCCAGCCAACCAGCTCTTCTCTCGACAGCTACACGGCCGTCAACCAGGCCCAGCTCAACGCAGTGACCTCATTAACGCCCCCCTCGTCCCCTGAGCTCAGCCGCCATCTGGTCAAAACCTCACAGACTCTCTCAGCCGTGGATGGCACGGTGACGTTGAAACTGGTGGCCAAGAAGGCTGCGCTCGGCTCAGTAAAGGTGGGAGGGGTGGCGACGGCGGCGGCGGCCGTGGCGGCAGCGGGGACAGTTAAGAGCGGACAGAGCGACAGCGAGCAAGGAGGGGTGGGGGCCGAGGCGTGCCCCGAAAACAAGAAGAGGGTTCACCGCTGTCAGTTTAACGGGTGCCGGAAAGTTTATACAAAAAGCTCCCACCTAAAGGCCCACCAGAGGACTCACACAGGTAGTGGTACAAGTTGGCCGCACGTGGTTTCTTCTTCCTCCTCCTCTAGCCTCGCGGGGGGAAGGGCGTCGGGGCTCCGAGGAGCGGCCTCGTGCTGCCTCAGGGGGTGGGAGCCAGGCCTGAGGGCCGGGGGGCGGGGCAGCTGAGGGACACACGCGTGACCTTGAGCCCCCGCAGAGGCCCCGGGTGCAGGCCCCGGGCTGGCCGTGCCAACCCCGGCATGGAACCAGGCGGTTCCAAGGATGCCCCAATGGGGGGGGCTCCGGCCGTCCGGGCACTTGGCACCTCCCGACACTCGTCGGTGTTTCAGGAGTGTAGTTCTGCAGCCTTGATCATCCGTGGAATCTGAGGAGGCCCATTTGAAAGAATTCACAGTTACGCAAGGTAGTCGGGGCGTCCCTGATTTTTCGTCAAAGTCACCAACAGCAGGAGGGTTTCAGAGTTCATTAGATGTGATCATTCTATAATTAATTGGCATCTCCTCTTTTGCATTGTTCTCTGGCGCGTGCTTTATGGGGAGATGGCAGAATTGCTTTTTAATGAGCTTGTTACCGAGAAGTTGCTAAAGTGATTACATCGCTATGTGTGTGGTAGGGGAGGGCGGGGACTGGCGGGGACTGTATATTTTTCTCAGGACTATCTGCGTGATTCCCAGCAATCGTAGTGATCTTTGGAGCAATGGGATAATTTGGAAGAGTGGGGTTTATAGCGAAAAGAGTGAGATTGGCATTTTCCTTGACACCTGGTCTTCGTCGTGTGCTTTGAGACGCACGCTTAGGGATGGTGTTTCTTCTTGGCGTTAGCATCCTAGGAGCAATTACTGTCATTGGTGGCTTTTAAATGAGTCCCGGCTGTATCGCCTGTGTGGTTGTGCATACTGCTTGTACATTGCAACTGAGTAGGGAAGAGCTCCAGAAGCAGAAGCAGCAGAGTGAGAGTGTAGCCAGAGAGAAATGCGTGATTGGATTTGAGCCAGGAGAAGTGGCTGGCGGGAGTTCTTTTTGGTCTTGTAGCTCGTCTTCCTGGTGCTCTGCGGTGGGTTTTGGTCTGTGCCACCAAGGACGTGTGCAGTGAAGAGTTCATTGGCTGGAAAATCAGAAAAACGAACTAGCTAGTTTTGGTTCTAACCCTGCCACTAACTAGCTCTGTGACCTTGAGAGTGTCCCTTTACCTCACCGGGACCCGTTTGCCACGTCTGTCACGCAGACTGGTCTAAGGCCCCTTGCGGCTCCGGTGCGCTGGGGTGGGGGGGGCGTGAAATGCTTTTGTGCAGGACAGGAGTACTTCCCTGAAGTAAGATGCAGCATACATGTCCAGAAGAAATCACCATTTTGAACCTCAAAACCATTCCCATGGGAGCATGAGAATACATTGCTTCCTTGCTATACAGGACTGAGGCACGTACTCCTCCAGTTCTGCACTTAACTGCCTATGTAGCTCCTGCTCGGTTCATGGGACGTGACTCCCAACGTGACTCTTGAACCCCACAGCTCAGGCCCACTTAGGGTTCCCCGTGAGGGTTTGGGTCTGAGTTGTCCATTCCACAGACACCAAGGCTAACATCCCCTGCGAGAGTCAGCTTTCTTTCCCTCCCTGAGAGTGTCCTGAAGGTCATCATTATTTATATTTCTTTCTTCTCAAGTCAACGAGGAAAGTAATGGCAAGACCTTGCAGTGCTCCCGGGCTTTCATTGGTGACTCACTTCCTGTTCTCCTCAGGAAACCCAAGAAAGCAGGATGAGGCAAGAATGCTGAGCTTCGTTGGGGGCGTGGAATTCATGAGTATGGACACATTGTTGAATTATTGACTTTGAGATGGGCTACATCCTGCCTAGTATAGAGGCCGGAAGGCTCTGGGGAAGCAGGATTCTTTTTTCCAAGGGGGAGTCCAGAGCATTTCCTCCTTTTTCCTATCCCCTTTGCCCAACGGACGTGTCAGAAGGAGACCTCTTAGGAGTGATCCCTTATTCGGTGCTTTGTTTTTTGGGCATCGTCTACTCGGAACGATTACTAAGGTGGAGCTCATTATGTTCCCCAGCACCTGCAACCAACCACTTGCCGTAGGGTGGACTTTAGTGGAAAGACTCCTCTCCGCGGGGGATTTATCCAAGGAGGCACCATGCATTACTGAAAGGCAGCACTGCAGAGTGGTGAAGAGCCGGGCTTTGTGGTTTGGTGCACTTCGGTCTGAATTCTAGCTCCTCTGCGCTTCTTAGATCTGTGACCTGGTTAAGTGCTTTGTCTTCCCTAAGTCTCAGTGTCGCCGTCTGTAAAGTACAGGGATGATTTTGTCTACATTCTGGATTGTTTTGAAGGCTCAATGAATAAACGTATGTAAAAGACTTGGCAGGCCGTGAGAGCTCATGAAAGATGGTAGTGGAGTTGGTTGTAGTTAGTAGGATTGCTGTTGCCATTGATTAGTGATGATCGTGTGAAAAAACAGCTCTATGTATACTGGAAATAAGGCCGTTGCCAAAGTTAAATACCATCGAAAAGCAAGAAGCCTTTTTCGTCACCCTGTGTAGGGGGTGACGATGCTCGTGGACACCAGTTGAGGAAAGTGCATCTGGATGTGCAGCCGTCGGCTCATTGAAGGTGGAAGCACCGTAGAGCTCGGCTTTCCTAAGACAATGCAGAAAGCAAATCACCTTGCATCCTCCGGAAGCCTTTTGCCTGTAAAACCTCCCTCCTAGATAAGCGTGGAAGGAAAAGTAGGTGCCACAAGAGAAATAGGAGGGGAGGTGGAGGTGGAGGATGGGGAGAGAGAGTGTGAATTAATTTGGATCAAATGGATGAGAATCAGAAGTATTTATTTGGAATTGGTGTGAATGGGGCACATGGGGAACTGAACACAGAGGTGATAATTTATGTGGTGTGGATGAACTAAGAATAATGAAAAAAGCATGAAGGATGGAATCAAATTAAGTGCAAACATATAAAAGCAATGGACTAGTACAAGCTTGAGGGCAAAGGTATATGGCGATGGGAATTCTGGTTGGAGGAGTCGCCAATATAAGCGAGTGAAAGGGCAGAATTGCCGACCCAATGTTGAAATGGAGTTTAAAAGAAACGGGCTCTGGTTGGATTCGGGCAAGCTCTTTTAACACAGGGCTCACTTTAATCCAGTGGAAACATTTCTTTATCTTTCAGATGGGTAAGTGTTTGGGGACAGAAAAAAAAAAAAAAAGAAGATGAGAAAACAATTGGTAAAGAGAGGGAAACCATTGGCCTCCTTTTCTCTAGAGTTCTGTATATGCTGTATCTCTTCTATACGGTAATATGTTGAAAAGGAGACACAGTTGGAAAAATGAAATAAAATAAAGTGTGTGGGTCTCCCTGTATGCATAAGAAAGACAATACATTGTTGGTAACATGGATTTGCTTGCACTGAAGAATTTTTAAAATGTTATTCATTTAATCTTTATATAGATAGAATGTACTGAGCTGGAAAAGATATGCCTCCCCGCCCCCCTCCCCCCCCAGCCCCCCCTTCTGTGGCTGTTCTTTTGAGGATGCTGAATCCTTCAAACTTTTTGCCCTGGAGCATGTTAGGCAATGAGGTGATTTTTTTTTTTTTTTTTTTTTTAAGGTAGCAGATGTTCAAGTTGGTAGCTAGGGCACAAATATTGTTTGCCCAAGGAGGTGAAGTTAGGGATGGGGGAACCGAGGGAGGGGGAAGACAAGGCAGGGACTGGGACAAAGGGAATATTGTGAAGTCTCAGGATCTTAGTGAAAGGAAGCATATAAAAATGGACATATGGTTTATTCATCACGAAGAGCACTTAGTGCTGGCATGTGCGTAAAAATGTCCTTTAGCAGCCAACCATTACAGACCTTTCTCTCCCACTCTGTCTTCTGGTCTTTGTGTAACGGATTTTTCTTGCTCAATAATTCAATTATGATCATAGTTTTATTCATTTTCTTGGAGTCAGCTAAATTGTCCTTATATTTTGATGCAAAGGAAATCTTCACTTTCAGTTGAAAAAAATCACTTTATTATGCGCATGTTCCGCACAAGTCAGTTTGTTAAAATGTTAGTAGTTTCTATGCAAAAAGAGAAAGAATTGTTTTCCACATTTCTTCTTGGTCACTTCTGAGAAGAAGGAAAAAAAAAAAAAGCCTGGGATTGAAATGGCACTTTGTGGTAATTGATCAGACTTGCCTAATATGGAAATTCAAATAAAATTTTCTAATATGGAGATTCACGTACACTATGCAGAGTGAGTCATGTTGACAAAGTCAGGACAAAGGCCAGGAATGAAATCTTTGATTGCTGGTCACAGAGGAGGGTAAAAAAGAAGGCCATGTTCTCACATGTTCTACTTGGAGGATTCTTTCTATGGACAGGGGGTTGCTTTAGACTAATCAACGGGTGTTGATAAGGACATTCTGGATTTTGTGCCAAAGAACGTAAAGGGGTGCTTTTTAAAAGGTGGAAAGATAACACAAGTGTGCAATTTACTTAACTGTTTATGTCTGCTTTGGGACAGGTCTCACTGGATCACGGGGTGGCACCATTTCTAAGCTGAACTTGGATCTGGGGAAATAGTTTGTTTTCAAATGAAAAGGTAGCTAAAAATATTATAAGCGAAAAGACGAGCGTTGTGTTTAACAGGCGAATAAAAGTGCTTAATTTATATAATGAAAGTTCTTCAAAGTTTGAAATATGATTTATTTTGTTTATTCAACAAAGATAAAGCGGCTGTTACATCCTAGGCATTGTTCTAAGTGTTTTACACATTTAATCCGTTTAGTCCTCGTATTAATCTAATGACATAGGTGCTATTCTTATAATACAGAGGGAATGAGGCCCAGAGAGGTCAGGTAACTTGCCCAATGTCACACAGCTCCTAGGTGGTTGGGCCAGGATTCAAACCAAACAGTATTGCTCAAATCTGAGCTCTTAACTTCTATGCTAACTAACAAGAGGAAAAGGAATCAAGTAGATATTTTTTCTTAATAACTCATTATTAAGAGGAAATGAGAGACATAGTTTAAATACAAATTGACAATGAAAACTACTTTCAGTGTCTTCTAAATAGAATAAAGTTGGGAGGGTCCTTAAACATATTGCCTCATCAAGTGACTAAGTACCAGAACAAGGAAATTACAAAAGAATGGTCTTCTGTTTCTAGGCCCATTATTGTTACTGTTATAGTTACTATTATTATGGTCATTACTATTAAACCATTTTTTTTTTACCTTAGGATTAAAGAGAGACTTCTTCTAACAGTCCCAATGCACTCATTAAAATGACAAATGTTAATACTCTATCCCTATGAAATCAGGCAAGCATTATCACATGTTGGGGGAAACTGAGCACCGACAGTGTAAAAATGCCCCAGCCCGGGGTTCTATGACCTGTCATTGGCAGAATTAAAACTTGACCCAGGGGGCGCCTGGGTGGCGCAGTCGGTTAAGCGTCCGACTTCAGCCAGGTCACGATCTCGCGGTCCGGGAGTTCGAGTCCCGCGTCGGGCTCTGGACTGATGGCTCAGAGCCTGGAGCCTGTTTCCGATTCTGTGTCTCCCTCTCTCTCTGCCCCTCCCCCGTTCATGCTCTGTCTCTCTCTGTCCTAAAAATAAATAAACGTTGAAAAAAAAAAAAATTAAAAAAAAAAAAACAAAAAAAAACTTGACCCAGGCCTCCTGTCCCTTGGGCTTACGTGCTATTTAATGGATCATCCTCTTAGTCACTTTGTTTGTTCTACCAGTCATTCCTCGAATGGGGTAGTAAGTGCCCAGAGATGTCGGGCTCTGTGCCACTGAGTAAGCAGTGTTGGGGGCAGCCCTTCCAAGAAAGAGTGCAAAGGGAGACATAGCATGGCATGAGAGTAGGGGTGCCTATCAGAGGTCAGAAGTAGCGAGCATGATTCAGAAAAAGTCGCCTTGCTCTTTCTGAACAGGGTGTTTATTAATGCTGTTCATCGTTTCAAATGATGCCAATGTGATAATACACCCATTTGTATAAATAGAAGCCCTAATTCAAGGTCAGGCGTATCAGCAGGATAAAATTAAATACCTCAGTCTGGAACTGTAGGGGGCCCATCGACCACTTTCAACCTCCTCAGCCCCATAGATAAGAATTCTTTGAATTTATACAATAGCAACTGAAATGGGGCAATTTTAAGACATTAAAGGGCCTTTAATATGCTGAGACACATGGCTGCTAATGAAGTTTATCCATGTGTTGAGGCAGAAACTCATTAAACCCCTATTATGGGATGGAAACTGGAATAAGGGTTAACTGTTCAGTTCACAAGGTGGAGAGAGTTTAATAGGAGGGTGTGATAGTTTGGGTTTAGCATATTCAAGAGCTTGAGAGAAAGTGTTTGAAAAGAACGGGTGTGAATGAGATGATGGAAAACAATTGATGGGAGAATTTTATGATTCAAGAAATTCTTGGAGCTTCACCACATGGTAATTTAGCAATATGCTGGCTGTTAACATTTATGAAGATAAATTTAGGTAAACATATACTGGCTGAAATGGCATAAACCTCGGCATATACACAGCAAGCACGTTTATTTTATTATTTTAATATGGTGATAAATGTAGGCTTCACGGGATGCCTATTCCAGATGTCCTTTTAATGGATAATTGGTAGTCGCAAAGTAAATAAGCATGTTAAAACAAGAATGGAAGGAAAAGAAAAAAGTATGAAATTAGTAAGTATTTCATCATAAACGATATTTCTTGAACACCCATTATACTAGACTCTGTTCCTTCCCCCAGCCCTGGGGACTTTGCTTTTTGATGCAAAAGCCTGAAATGTGGTTTTACAAAGTCACTATATTTGGAACCTGATCTCAAAAGAGAAGATGGCATGGATTGGGGGTGGGAGGTAGGAATGAGGGAAGAGAAAAGAGGAATCTCATTTCAGAAAAGGCAGTTGAAGTAATAGAATTTTATAAATTCTCAGACTTAAAGGTTGGGCCAGCTCTGTTTGATAGAGAAGAGGAAAAGAAGGTCATGAGAAGTCTGTGCAAATGAAGGAATGACACTGGGAAGGCCAAATGTGAACTTCAAAAAAAAAGTAACTGTTCTGTTTAATAAATAGATAATGTACAGAGCTGTTTGTATTATAATAAGAATGTTAATGACTGTGAGGAGTGTGGTTGTCCTATACGTATTACATCGGGAGGTTTGAGGAGATTAAATGAAGCTTTGTAAAGAGTACAGGCTAAGTGATAGTATAAGAATTAGCTGGGGCACCTGGGTGGCGCAGTCGGTTAAGCGTCCGACTTCGGCAAGGTCACGATCTCGCGGTCCGTGAGTTCGAGCCCCGCGTCGGGCTCTGGGCTGATGGCTCAGAGCCTGGAGCCTGTTTCCGATTCTGTGTCTCCCTCTCTCTCTGCCCCTCCCCCGTTCATGCTCTGTCTCTCTCTGTCCCAAAAATAAATAAACGTTGAAGAATTAGCTGGGGGTAGACAATACTTAATGTCTTATGTCTTCTGAAATTAAAACAAAAATGGAGTGATTCTGTTTGAATCAGACAAAAAAAAAAACGAGTTGAAGAAGGTAGTGTGTAATAAAAAAAGCAAAACAAAACTGTTTTTTTTTAAACTTTGGAATATCTTTTTTTAAAAAGTTAGAATATAAGGATAGATGAAAATGTATTTGTAAAATGATTGTCTTTCTTTGAAAGATACCTGGCTTGAATTTAGTAGAAATTATGGTGGAAGCCTTGAAAATGGATCAAGAGAAAACAAACTTCTCGTGTAAGGAAGTTAGTTCTGGTAAGCAAATGGAAGTCTCTGGGGACCGAGCCTATGCTGGGCATACGTGCAGTGGGACTGAGAGCTCTGCCAGGTGACTCAGGTAGTAAAGGTGAGAGTCTGGCTCTTTCCAGCCAGGTGATTTCTGTCTGTCCCCACCCTAATGGAGGTGAACTGGATGGCCGTGGGCAAACCTGTTTCCTAAAATCTCAGTTCCTTCTTCAGGCCCCACCTAAGAACCTTACACCTGACGCTTTCTTGCACTGAGTCACTTCCTGCCTTTGAAGCCTTCCTTTATTACCTTTCTTTACGTCAGAATGACATTTCTTCTTGTTATTATTTTTCTAATCTTCGATTACGGGAGGCAGTTAGTGGAATTTCAGGAATCTTCAAGCAAGCAGGGAGACAAGATGGGGGCGTTTTGGAAGCTGGGACGGCATTTTCCACCTTCCGTCTTCTGCTCCTGGATGTTCTACATTTTCTAAAAGTAACTTCTTTTCAACCGTTTTTAAAAGTCCTACTGACATGACAGTTATCGAGCTAAATGTTAGTAGAAGCAAGATTGTTCAAGGTAATCAAAAGTTAGTGACTTTTTAATGTGCTAGCTATTTGGCCAACCAATGACAAGAGTTATTCCTCATTCCTGCAGTGTCTCTATGTTTGGTAGCCAATGTTGGAATCTGACTAGCTTACATAATGGAGGTCAACCCACTTAAATTATTTAAGAGTGTCTGCAGTGAGAATAAGCTTTTCATGGTTTGTCCCATATTTCTGTTCACCTTTCTTTCTCCTTCACCATCCGTGCTTATTGAGGTGGAGAGTTAGGGACTGACCTGGGATTGGACCCCCTGAACTAGGCCTAGTTGGCAGACTGCCCCCGCCCCTTTTTTTTAGACCCTGAGTCTTTTGCCTTCTTCCCTTCAAAGGTTACCTGCATTCAGGTTAGACCCCTTTTATTTTGTTTGCAAAATAAAATGCATTTATAATTTAAAACCCATTTTATATTGCAAACCACTCATCCAGTATCATAAAACGTAGAGTTAGGCTTCTTTTGTTGTTTCTGCCTTTGGAATGTATCCTTTCTCTATTCATTACCATAATTGACACTTAACTTAGGGAGTTCAGTAAAGTAAAACAGTATTACACATACTGTTTTCAGGCAAACAACACAATTGTTCAAAATCCCAACTTTGGTGGGACAGAACAGTCTCAGCTGTTTCACTAGGTTAAGCTAAAGTTGATAAAAGCAATCAATCCTTTTGCTTTAGGGAAGGAAGCCAGAAACCATCTGCAGTTGAGAAAAAACTTTCCCTTCATGGTAGATTATTATCGCCCAGTTCAGTGTGTTATGGTATATAATGTCTTCCTTTGGAGCCCTTGCTATTTTCATATCAGGGAAATTTTGTAAAAGGGACTATAAATTGTTCCAAAAGCGAAGGCACTGTTAAGTGAGGAAGGTCCTAGGCATCTAATGGATGCCCTAAAAAAATGTAAAATTATATAATCTATGCCCTGATGAATAGAACCCAAGAAAAAGCTTGACTGGTACATATTCTAGTATCCGAGGGCAGCACGATGCAGTAGGAGTAGCAGATAGCTGTGCGGCTGTCATTTTTAAACGTTTTCGGTCTTCATTTTGCGTGTTCACGTGGTGAATGTCACCTTACTGGAATTCATTACAGGGATTAGGAACTTACGGTGTCTGTATCTCCTTGCCGTGGGGAACGCACACTCTTTACCCACACTCGAGTTCTCTTGTAGAAAGGAAGTAATGACTGTTCATACTGAATTCTCCATTGGTCACGAGCTTGTTGAAACTAGTATTGGTATTTTAAGAAGAAAACAAAAGATACATCTCCCTTCTCTGATATAGGTAATAAGACATCTTACGTTCCTGGTGTTCAGGAGAGGGTGTCAGAAAATCAATATGAATAAATTCAAGTACACAGAGGATTCAGCCTGTTCGGAAGTGTAGCGTATGGCAAAATGACATTATGCATTATTAAATATTTTTTGCTTCACCCACATGTAAATATTAGCATATAGAAAAGGTACCATAGGCTACTTACAAATTTAGGCAGAAGGCGATTTGCTGGCTTTTTTTTTTTTTTTCATTCTTTGTTGTTGTTGTTGTTTGGTGTCTCAAGGCTTACAGCTAATCTAAATTTGAAACTAAATACTGTCATTACAGAAGATTTTTTCCTGAGTTCTTCCAATTTCTCTGGGGACAAAATAATGGCCGCTCGAAGCAGTGGAGAAACAGTAATTAGGGCAAATAGTAATACTGTGCATGATTGAGGAAAATGTGAGGAAGGGAGGGAGAAAACGCAACAGACAGACTTGTACAGCCTGTTACTAGGAAACCACATCAGCATTAAATACAGTGTGCTAATTGGCTATCCTGTTTCTGCCTGGGTACCAGCCTGGGCCTGCTACACAGCTGTTTCTGCTCTTTCTGGTTGCTAGGTAACTGCATCATTTTTTTTTCCCCCCTCTTTGTATTCTGGAGGCTAATTGGCTACTTCTGCTCCTGGTGTTGCTGCTGGGTACCAGTCTGGGCCTGCTGCTCTGCTGTTCTCCAAAGGGATTTAAGGGGGGGGGGGAGGGGAGGAAAAAGGAAAAGGAAGATATGCTGGCAATTAATGGAGCATAAGTGCAAATTCTACACAATGTCTGGCACCTGCGTCCCCTCATCCTGCTTTCTCAACTAGATCCTTTAGCTGTGAAAATAGATTCGAATCTTGGAGTCTTTCTTTTCTCTGCATACCTTTTGATTAGAACTTGAAAGAAATAAGACATTTGACGACGACTACTTAAATGGGGGATTTGGTCTTCTTTAGAAAGAACTGGCAGATTATTACACATTTACACTTGATATGGGCACTAAGAGCATTTGCACGAACGTTCAAATCACTAACTTAATAACAAAGCAGGATCTTTAACATCTTAAAGGTAGTGGCTCTTTATCCCTTAAATGGACCAGAGTCTTTTGTAGCCGTTCTTCTGGGTATCCTACAGAGTATAAAGTAAGAAATAAAACGGACTAAAGGCAATCATCGGATTTTCCCAACTGTTTTATTCATTAAGGAGTAAAAGAAGACTTCTAGACACACGACTTCACGTTATGGATTTCATTCCTCTGATAAGCATAGCGAAGGTCTCAAATGCTTTTTGGTGGGACATTGCTTTCCACAGAAGGAATGCATGTTTCACACACCTTATTTTCGTTCCTTATAGCAAATGAACAAATGGGGTGCGAGAGAAACCTAAAATTGGTTCTGTGATGTACAAAAAAGTCTAATCGCTTTCCATATAGTTGCATCTCCTATTGAAGTAGAGGTTTCCATTTCCTCATTATCGAAATCCTCCTTGGAAGTATGGGGACGAAGGTTCTTCAGAAGTGAAGTGATGTTTCAAGGGGGTTCCACTGTAAATGGTTGAGAAGGTGTATGCAAATTGAGGCCCCTTGAAGAGGCAGCTTCATTGCTCTAGAAAGGAGCTGTTTTAGTGAGAAGACTCGGCCCACCGTTGTGTGACCGTGCTCAGAAATAGTTAGCAAAGGCAACTCTTATTTGACGTGAATAGCGGACACTGGTTCTCCATACTAATGAGATGTACCACTCCCTCTCGAAAGTGAAAAAGGAGAAGTTCTATTCAAAGCAACAAGCCACTTATAAGACCAGATCAGGCTCTGTGGAATCTTTTCTGCTTAAAGTATCCTTAAAATAGGTGGGAGACCTCAAACTAGTCTAGGATGACGGAGAGAATATTATAATGTTCCATAGGCCTTAAACCCGCTAACCATTAGTAGCATTCAAACTGCAAAAGAAAACCTCATCATCAGAGGATAACTACAGAGCGGGCAAAATATTATTCCTGCCCTTTCTGTTCAAAGGACCGGTTGTTAATCACTCAGGAGTATTTCCCCATGGAAGGACTTGGCCGTTTGGTTATGGGGAGTCATCAGGTGTCGGAACATTCCTTCATCGCTCGACAGGTTTTATATTCTGACTTTGGGAGGGAGCGGTTTTGACTGCTTGAGTGTTTAGTCTTTGTTGAGGGAGATCGTCAGAATAACAACTTTCCATGTGTATGACGGATCGCCCCTAGTCAACCGAAGCAGGATCTGGAGTGAACCGCCCAAAGATGGCCTGGTGTCTGTCTTTTCCACCGTTCCTTCACCCGTCCATTGGGTGCAGTTACATGTCTACACTCGGGCTCTGGTAAGATCTGTGAAACAGGGGGTTTCGAAAACTGGCATAGTCATGGGTAGCCTCAGCCCCGAGTGAACACCAGTTCCCAATTCTGAGCTTCCTATCTTCATGCTCTTGTGGGTGGGCAATCTTTATTCTTTGGATGAAAGCAGTCGGGGGCATGCAGGCACGCTTGGGGGGTTGAGGAAAGGAGGCAGTCCTCAACCTCACTGCTTCAACCTTTCCATTCTCCTCAGTCACCTGCTTTGCTCATTCTCATCTGCATGCAGTACTACCGCTCCTTATATGAGGTAAATCAGTTGACAAACCTAGCAAAGAGGAATCTGAGGGGGCGGGGCTGCCCAGCAGGGCTGCTGCTAACCCATATTCTGCCTGTGTGGGAATCAGAAAAAAAGTGCCCCTTTTAGGGGGCAGATAGCAGCCCCGTGCTGGAGAAGAGCTGGAGGCAGTCCTCAGCCCTTCAGCTGCATGCTCTGTGCTCACGTCACATGGCCGCCTGCTCACCACAGGTGCTGATCCACTCCAGTGGGCCTTCCCTGACCCTTCAAGAACTTGTGAGGCTAATGAGGTTCCAGCAGGAACGGGAAAGTCGTGACTGTTGAAGGCGGGTGGGGACGGAGGGGGGGGGGTGGTGGTGGTGGTTCTGGGGCCTGCTCTCAATGGCTAAAGAGGCCATTATACATGAGAGCAAACCTTTTAGCCCAGCCGTTCTCCCAAATGTGAGGTCATTAGTTGACTAATGCGGTGATTCTCAACTTGGACTGATTTTGCCCCTCAGGGGACGTTTGACCATGTCTGGAGACATTTTTGGTTGTCCATCTTGGAAGGGGGGGGTGTTGCTCCTGGCATCTGGTAAAGGGAGGTCAGGGATGCTGCTAAGCATCCTGTAGTGTGTAGGACGGCCTGCAACAAAGAATCATCGCCCCCTGAAGGTCCGTGGTGCCAAGGTTGAGAAACCCTGGCCCAGTGCAACCTCAGCTATCCTTTTCTTCTCTTTGTGTTACTCTTCACCACTTGCAAAGTATTTCCTCATCCTCTTAAGACTACGCCCCAGGTCTTGGTTCCCTTTTATGATCTTTAAAAAATCGACTAAGTATAAATATTGTATGATTTATTATTTCTGTCAGGACTTAGATGTGCTGGTCCCCCCCCCCCCCCCGCCCTTCCTTATAACATGAGAGAACTCTCTCCACCTCCGCGAGACGCTCAGCTTTCTAGATTTAACGTTTGTGATTGGGACTCTTCGCAAGTGACATCCCCTCCCCGCTTGCTGACGGCTCCTGACCTGTAATAATTTGAGGTTTTGCTGAGGCAGGGATTTGAATCACATGAGCTGCCAGGCTGGTGTGTGGGAGGGAGGCTTTTAGCCAAGTGGGCCTCGCCGACTGGGCACTGACGATCATATTCTACCTGTCCTCTGGTATCCGGCAGCCTCACTGGATAATAACAATTGTTTTCTTGTTATTAAAAAGAAGTTCGAGGGGCCCCTGGGTGGCTCAGTCGGTTAAGCGTCCGACTTCAGCTCAGGTTACGATCTCGCGGTCCGTGAGTTCGAGCCCCGCGTCGGGCTCTGGGTTGACGGCTCGGAGCCTGGAGCCTGCTTCCGATTCTGTGTCTCCCTCTCTCTCTGCCCCTCCCCTGTTCATGCTCTGTCTCTCTCTGTCTCAAAAATAAATAAACGTTTAAAAAAAAACATTTTAAAAAGAAGTTCGACTGTTGGTGCAGAAAGAGGTGTCTGAGTCAGAAAATAGAAACCTCTGTTAGGAAAACCGTATTGCATTTCTATGTGCCACTGCAGCGCCTTTCCCGTCCCTCACGATTCCATTTTGCACCAACACCGCGTGGAAAGTACTGTGAAGCAGTTTGCGTTCTCAGGGAGAAAGGTGCCATCGAAGGTAAAAAGATTTAAGTGGCAGTATCTAACGGACACACACTTTATGCTTGCATTTTTGTCGGGAGATGTGAGTCATGCATCGGCCCTTTCAGCTACGCTCGCACGCATAGAAAATAACATTGTCAGAAGTGTCGTCCCCCGATACAATGGACAATATGCTATTAGAATTGTATGGCATTGTCCTTGCTGTTTGGAGATAATACCGCTGACATTATTCCCCTCATACATGTGAATGTGGCTGTAGGGAATACGTGACATCTGTGTCTTTCACACAGATTAGCTTATCCCTTGCCTCTTGGAGGGATTGCGATTAGTGGGCCGGCCTCCTGGGGTCACGGCAAGTGCCATGTTTTGGATCACAGTTGTTATCGGACCTTAGTTTTAGGCACAATAGGGAATTAGTAATATTTAGCTCCGTGACCTGAAGAGGCAGTGGTTATTTAGACAGCTCCCCAGCGCAGATGGGCTAAAGAAAGGGTAGGCTGAGGCATTCCTACTCAGATTGGCTTTGGGCAGGAGAAGGCAATTGGGTCCCGAGCCTGGGAACGGCTGCCTCCACATTATTGCTTTTTCCGAGTAAACAGGCAATAATATAACTTGCCTTAGCCGTTAGAGGAGTTTACCAAGTGCTTTCACACACCTCATTTCATTTCACCTTCGCTTACCGACGGGGCAGATATTCTCATTGTTCCCACTTAATAGATGAGGAAACTGAGGCTCAGAGGGTGATTTGTCACAGGTTTCCCTGCTGGGCTGTAGAGCCTGCCTTATGCTGTTTTTCCTGTAGAAATCAGGCGTGGTTTTTCTGTTTGTTTGTTTGTTTTGTTTTTGTTTTGCAAGAGTGCCTGAACTAAAACAGGATATAAATGAATGCAGGGTATATTGTTATAGTTGAGCAACATAAACGGCCTACTGTTTGCCATTCTACTTCTTTCACACGTACGCTAAGTAACACGAGTTATTATCGTACTTGTCCAACAGGACAGCAAATTCAGAAGAGCTCAGAGGACAGGATGATATAATGGATAGGAATATTGTATGTTCCTATATCCTGTCTAGTTTGATTGAATTTAAAAGTCCTTGATCTTAGGGGTTGTTTTTTTTTTTTCCATTTTAAGAAAGCTGGTTTCGAAGATGCAAACACATGCAAGGGATCGATTCTCAAAACGTTATCTCAGTACTGGTGCATTTGCACGTTGTAGAGAATTTGTGGAGAGAAAATCGTGAACAGAGACACTTCTCCCTGACCCCTTACAAGAATGCACCTTAACAGCCCTCATTTATTACTAAATGGGCAAATCCAAACGGAGGTGCCTTCGGGAAGTCGGAAGAAGCTAGGGGTGCATGGATCTTGCTGCCCAAGTTGCACATTGCTGTCTTAGGTACACCGGAGCTTTGCTAGGGGAGTGCGAACAAACAATTTGCGCTTTTATTTTTATTTGTACGATAAATGTCGACTCAGGATAATCCTGCGTTAGCCCCCTTTCCCCCCACTTTTTGGAGGATATTTGTGGATGTATTCAATGTCTTATGGAGAAGAATCCTCGTGCGATACAGGGATTCTCGATCCCCTAATGGGCAGCGATCCCAAGCTCAGGTTAAGATTCTGCTGCTGTGTGCAGCAGTCTCTCCTCCGTATTCACAAAAGCACACGGTGAGGAAGAATAGCTGGTGTCTAACATTCTGCCCAAAGGATCTACGGGAACCGCCAAGCGACAGGCACTTGCATTGTCTTCCAGAGATCTGCATAAAGGAAAGGTTTTCACGCCAAGAGACAAATCCCTGGAAGGTGCTAGGAACAGCGCGCATGACCCGTGTGGGTTCCTGAGGATTGTTTGCCTACATATATATATTTTTTTATCTGATCCTACGTTCCTGTCTATTTTTGTATTTTCAAATCTACTTTCCCCTTTTATTTATTCTACCTGCTAGAGAAATAACCTTCATGAATCGTTGTATTCGGCAGGGCCCCCGTCCGCTTTGATGCTCGCCTTTTGCTTGCGACTGAGTTCACTGCCAAGCGTGTAGAACGCTTCCCACCCACCTGTGAGTCTTCCCCTCACCACAGTCAGGTCTTGAAGTTTTCCTGTGGTTTTCTTTGGTATCCGTCTTCTCCACAAAGCATGTTTAATAAGCAAAGGCAGAGACTGGAAACAATCCTTTCATACCTCCTTCCCTCTACTGCCCTTCCCGGAGCTAGAAGGACCCTGGGCACAAAGCTTATGGGATCAATTACCACGAGCTCCCTGTTAACCTTTTTTTTTTTTTTTTTTAACTCTGTTGTGGGAAGAATAAAGCAATAATTAAAATTAACTGAACAGCTTTTGCTCTATTGAGGCGTTAAATCTTTGTGTAAACACAATCACATTGTGCAAACATAGGTCCTTTCAGCGGGCTGATTCAGACAGCGAAACCGCCGAAGTTTTGAGGTCTCTGGGTCAAGGGCCCGTTTTGACACGGTTGGAAAGGTCACCTGCTCATTTGTGTCTCTGCCGCGCTGCACCGAGTGCCGTGAGCGGGTGGGCTCCCTTGCCCGCCGCCGCAGCACAAAGAGGAGCCGGCTGGCATTCGGCAGATAGCGGGCCGAGCCGAGGGGGCAGGCAATCTGCGCACAAAGCAGGACTGCGGGCGCGCACCGGGCGGGTGGGGAGCGCTTGCGAGCCCCTGGGGCCCAGGCAGTGAGACGGCTCGAATGCGGAGAAAACAGCGGTTATAAAATATAAATGTGTTTATTATTACACTGGCCCATGCTATATAATTTTACACACGCTCATATCCGTGATTTATGGCCGCAGCTCCCTACGGAGGAGAAGCGTGCTAATTTACCCAAATTGATAGGGAGACCTCTGAAATGATCAGAATTGAAGAAGCAGTAACTGAGGAGGGGGGGGGGGGGAAGATCTCCTAAAACCACAGCAACAACAAAAAGTGGCTGCTGTGTCAGAGGCACCCTTTGTTCATTCAGTTAGATAAGCAGAGCTTCGCTTTAATTATTCATGATAATGCCTGCCCTGCAAGGAGCGTGCCTCCCTCGGCACCGCGTCCGGTCCGGTCCGGTCCGGTCCGGTCCTCGGTGCGGTGAACACCCAACCAGCGTGCCCGGCTTTTCGGGGAGCTGTGTTGTGCTGTCGCCCGCGACAGGTGAGCCGGCTAAAGGTTGGGGGGTTCGGGCACGCCTGCCGCCCCTTTCTGGGGGGTGGGTGCTGAGCGCACTGCAGCGAAGGAGAAAGGCCTAGTGGTCCCAGCCCGGGGTTCCGGGCAGTCCCTCACTTAGCAGGAAGCGCGCTGGTGCTGTGCTTGCGTCCTTGTCCTGAGTCCTGCAGGTGGGGCTTTGCCCACGGAGGCAGGAGGAGATGTAACCCTGCAAGCGGCCCAGAGGTACCCAGAGAGTAAGGGGCGGACCTGACTTATGAGTCCGGTCTGACTCCAAAGCCCGTTCTCCGGCAGCATTCTCCTGGAATTTCCTAGGAAAGAAGCCAGGAAGAGGCCTGGGAGCAAAGACCCCACCCCGCTTCCACTACAGCCCATCCCATGTGTTGTGCTTTCGGCTCATTTCCTGGTCTCAGCGGCAATCACCCTCATCGTTTCCGACAGCTTTCCAGGGTGTTTTTGTCTGAGCAGGATCTTGGGTTACTTGTTCTGGAGCTCTTCAGAAGGAAAGCACTTTGGGGCAGCATGTGCTGGTTCCAGAGTCCGGGAACACCCATGATTCATACCCCTTGCAGGGGAACTTCAGGTAGACAGCCTGCTGCAATCCCGGGATAACCTGATGGGCCATTTTTACCCGGATGCATGCTTGCTAGGGTGTGGAAGCTGAATGGCCACCCAGTCTTCATAGCAAACCCCCCCGGGGGGCATCCCGGATACACATCCTTGCCTTTTCCCCTTGTTCAGTCAACATCCGCATCGGGCTGGCACTACTTTCTAAGCATGTTTTGTATTTGTCCACTTCTCTCCATCTCTGCTGCTAGGGGCGATGACATCTGTGTTTCAGCCACTATCTTCTGTCTCTCGGAGGTCCTCTCACATCAGCTCATTTCCCTCAGCAGCCCGTTCTCCATTTTATAGCCAGAATGATACTGTGAGAATTCACATCTGATCATGTTATGGCTCTGCTTAAAAGTTCACAATGGCCACCATTGTGTTAAGGTCCAGATTCTTAAATGTGGCCGCTAAGATCACTGTCCCATAGAAATAAATAAATTATGTGAGCCATGTGTACACTTACATATACATCTTCTGGCAGCTTTGTTTATTTTCATTGGTTTGTTTACTTTATTAATTATTCATTTATTAATTAGTTGTACTAATTAATGACTTTAATACTAGACTTTAACTCAGTATCGCCAAGCTTTATTTCAACATGTAATCAATATAAACAATTGTTAATGAGCAGTTTTACGTCCTTTTTTTTTTTTCCATACTAAGTCTTTGAAATTCAGTGTATATTTTACATTCAAAACACATGTCAATGCAGACCGCCCACATTTCAAGTGCTCAGGAACCCCATGTGGCTGGTGGCCACCAGATCAGACAGAGCTCATCTTTAAGCCCTGTGGTCTAGCCCTGCCTGATTCTCCAGCCACATTGAGACTCTCTATCCCTGTGGGACATCTGGGCATCTGGGGTCGGTGTGGGACAGGATGTGGCAGAGGACCGGAGAAACTCACCCCTGCTAAGGAGTAGAAGACATAGCCCAGTACTGGGCCATCTTCACTTTACAGTTCTACTCTGCGGGGCTGTCAGGCAGCTGGAGGTGTGGGTTAAGGATGAAGCCTTGGCTTTGCTTTTGGCCTTGGGGGGGTTTCCATTTTTGGTTTATCTAAGGCGGTGTCAGGCTAAACAGATGTTTTTTGAGAAAGTGAAGGGAATTAAATGGAAAAACACTGGTAAAGTTGATATGTGGTATTCCTTTCTGAGGAAAATCAACTGCCTGTCCCACACAGAGGTCCTTTGGTGGGTAGCACTGTTCTGGGAGCTCAAGGTGGACCTAGGGGGAGGAGGAGTGAATTGTAGTCCACACCCTTGGCTTCAGAATATCAGATTACATTCCTTCACTTACTCGGTTTTAAAAAGGTACAACAGCTCTTATATGGGTGCATCTAAATATTTTTGACATTCTTTCCAGTTGAAAGATTCACTTTATCAGAAAATATTTTCAAGGGGAATGTAAACATTTATTCTATTTTAATTGCTGGCATTTCGGTAAGAGTCAGAGTGACGTAGTGGTTAATTAAGCCTGTGGACTGAAGGCGCAGCTGCCTGAATTTAAATCTTGACTGGACCGCTTATAAGCTGGAGAACTTGGTGAGTGGTTTTATCCTCTGACCCTCAGTTTTCTCGTCTGTGGAATGGGAATGATGTGTCTCATAGGGCTATTGAGAGGATTAAAAGAGAGAATATACATAAAGCCCTTAGTTTCCTGTAGTGCCCAGCATATAAGGAGAGCTCGCTAAATATTGCCTAATAGTCCATTGCCTCAGGACTTGTAAAACACTATCATTATTTGAGGATGGCTGGATTGGGCCACAGTCTTGGCTCAGGATGGTCATTCAAGGTGCTTTCTCTGAACAGATACATTCATTGTCTAGTTTGTGTATAACATTTTGTGTCTTTCTCTCACATTTAGTTTTCTACACTATGTATATATCTGTGAGGAAGGAAAATATAGACATCTCATCATGGTTTGATTCTGTCATCTATATCTCCACTAGAAAAAGCCAAATATATTTTAGTGCATGATACATAAGGCATGGTGAGATATATACCATATTTTATTGGTACACAGGCTTTGGGCTCCCTTTCTATATGTGGTGTTGGGTTTGTGCAGTTGGGTCTAAATTCTTTGGCTTTCTAATCAATGACATGTTGCCGGTTGAGGCACTGAGGCCTGGAGCATTGAATTCAATAAAAGGCCAGCCCCAGGAGGCGTCTGCTCCTAAGACTGGCACACAGATCTCTACTCATCCTGACTGAAAACAGTGACGGCAGGCCCTTTATTCACTAGGAAAGTATGTTCAGGCACTAGGTGTTTTTATGAGCCACCTTGCATAAAGAAGGATTTTTGTTTGGAATATTTTAATAATCACCATGCCTATAACTGCTTTACAATATGCAAAGCATTAACACAGATATTATCTCTCGTCATACTTCACAATGGTCCTGTAAGGCCAACATCAAAGAAGCGGTCAGCCCCACTTTGCAGAGGAAGAAAGTGAGACTCAGAGTTTGTCACTTTCCTAAGATCATATACTAAGTAGTGAGAATGGGGACTAGAACCCAGGTCCCCTGATTGTGAGCCATGTGTGTGCGTGTGTACGTGTGTGTGTTCTACTAAATTGTACTTGCACACATGAGACACCATTTACAGGAGCTCAGGCAACCTTTCTGAGTAAAAGAAGTGATTGAGATATGAAATAATGTTTACACTGCAAGTATGGGCCATTTAGGCATGTATTGTTTTCATTCATCAGTTTCCGTTACCCTTTGAATTATTAAGAACATAAATGAAGCTATTTGTAATAGGGACACAGGCTAGCAGGGGCTTAAAAAGATATCAGATTTTTTTGCTCTTTCACATAAAAATCCAGAATCTCAGACGGCTGTACTCTGAGAAGTTGTCAGCAGCCCAAACTCCTTCTGTCCTGTTTGTCCCCCATCCCTAGGGTTTCTGCCCTTCAGGAATTGCCTGTGTCCACACAATTCAAGATGGCTGCCACCAGGCTTGCTTTCCAGGAACCTAGTTTTCATACAGCTATTTTGAAAATGGGAAGGGGAGAGGATGTCCCAACCTTTGAAAGTACAGCTTGAAATTGCACTTGTCACTTGCACTCACATCTCATCAGCCAGAACTTAGTCATATGTCAACAAGTCACTGCAAAGGAGCTGAGAAATAGTCTTTATTCTGGGTAGCAGTGAGCCCAACTAAAATTTGGGGGTTCTCTTATAGAGAAAGGGAAAATGAATGTGGAAAGTCACCTGGCCATTGTGCTATGCTCTTTGTCTTAAGAATAGTTCCATTTTAGCTTGTAATGCAGGCATTTGAACATGAAACACTTGAGTTCTGAAAGTCTAAATGTATAATACAGTAAGGGAAAAATTTTAGTATATTCTAGTTCACGGCACATTGCAAAATCAAAATAACTTCATGAGAACTAGGTGTCTGTGGAATGCCAAAAGTTTTGAATGGAAACTTAATTTACATTTTGCATTTTATGAGGATAGTCCATTACTGGAATAATATGAAGTGAATGGGAAATTAATAACTTGGGAGAGCAAGCTTAAAGTGTCAGAATAACCACGTCTTAATATTTCTTGCATCCCCCCCCCCCAAAAGGTAAAGGGGAAAGTCACATCGCCTTGACATTTTCCCAGGATGAAAATTAAGTAGAAGAATAAAGAGAAAGTATTTTGTGGCTGTGAGTTTAGCACAGACAAAATCAAGGCTGTTTCAGGTTAGAGGTATGTAGGCTGACAGATTGTGTGGGGGTGTTTCTATATATGTGGGTGTCAATATGTTTGTGCTGAATTGTTTGCAGATTTGGGGGGGGGGAATGTCGTGTGTGTGTGCGTGTGTGTGTGTGTGTGTGTATGTGTATGTGTGAATATAGATTCCATGGGTGGCTTCAATCATTGTGTTTTCTTCCTAATTATTCATATTACAGAGCAGCAGAAAGAGGTTGTAGGAGAATCTAGGTTGCGGTGTTTCAAGTAGTTTTGAAGAAGGACTAATAATCTATGAGCATGTTCATTCAGTCAAGTTAGTCGAGGGTCTTTGACCTGTCTTCAGCGTTCTGAGTGTTGGAAACTAGCTAAAGTGAATAAACCTGGTCTCTGTCCATGACGGAACCATTTGGTTTTGTGAGGCCACAGCATGTAAAAAATTATTCAAGCAACATGATAAGGCTCTTTGAAAGGAAGTTATGGGACCAAAGAGGAAGGAGCACCCAACTCTATCAGAGTTGGTCTAGAACCACTTCGCACAGGATATGTTCTTTAAAGTACTAATGCCACGTGTTGGGGGAGGCTCTGAGGCATCAGATAGGCAGAGGCATGGGTTCTGACCTCAAGGCAGTCAGTCTCCTGGGGGGATAGCATGTCATCAAGACCCCACAAGGGTCTTGCCATCTCTTCAGCCATTCTTGAAATTCCTCCTTATAAACTCGTCTTTGGCCTCAGCTATGACAAACCACTGTCTCTCATTTCTAGCCTTTGCACATGCTGTTCCTTCCCCCTGAGATGCCTGCCATAATGTTCTTACAGAGTGTTAGGGCTTCCCTCCACATGTCCATGCACACACACTTACCAGATATATCAGGCCTCGTGTTGTTGTATGCATCCACGGAGCCTCCCCACCCGGGAACTCCTCTAATGCAGGGACCCTTTGCTTTTACCTTTAATCTCCAGCACTGTCATGGCTCAGTACATAAGAGACCAATAATTAATGCAGATTGAATCCACCTTGTCACATTAAAGAGGCTGTATTTTCACCCTCAGTGAATGAGACCAGAAGTCTAGACATTTGACTTTGCCTGCTCACCCGTGGACAGAGATGAGGTATTTCAGAGATAATGTGTGTTAGGGGTTTTGAATCTGGAAGGCAAGGTGGTAACAACTTTTGGGGCTGTTAATTTTTGACGGATCACCAATCTGTTAATTCGCAAGCCTTGTATTGATTCCGTATGACGTGCCTGAGCCTGTGCTAGACGCTGCGGATGATGACACAGAAGCAAGTGAGAATCACCTTGCCCCTTTCCTGGACACACATTGGATTCTTAATCCCATGTATTGAATTGGAGGTGTAAGGCATTCCAATGTTAAAAACACTGTCTATGTAATGTGGGGAGGGAAAGCAGGGCAAGGAATCAAGACGTAAGAAATTAAATATCTCACAGGACATAGTAAATAAATAAGTGGCCAAAGAGTGAAAACTCTGACAAGATTTCAGCTCTCTAAGCGGGAGAAATCCATTAGGCTGCGGTGACATGTGGAAGACAGATTAAATTCTGAGTACAGGACATTCTGGTAAGTGGGACAGGCTGGGGAGGGCTACTCAAGGATGATGGAGAGGGAGGGGTTTATATAAGGAGCAACGGGTAGATTAGGGTAGAAAAATAAGTGAGACGGTTTTGTGGACGTCTCTTTTGAGTACATAGGCAGTGGTATGTGAAGAGCATCTCTGTCTTAGGTTGTTATTTGTCAAAACAAGACGCTGAGCTTTCCCTTTTGAGTTACCCTTTCCTTATATTTCATATTCAGGTAAGGTACATATTTGGGTTGCCTTAGCTAATGAGGAAATTCAGGCTCTGAAAAACAGTGTTTGATCATCTTGGAAAAGAGTTACGCAGACAAATGGATGTTTTAAAGCTTGGCTGCTTTAATATTTACTTCTAAAAATCTCTGGAGAATTAGATCCATGCTTGAATAGTAGCTGGTCCAGGGGAGGGCCCATCTCTTTATCATTTCTATGTAAATTATCCGATTTGTGCTTCTTGAGGACTGATAAACTTACCTGGTTTTTTTTTTTTTTCTTTTTAATTTTAGGGCAAATTGCCATATAAAATAATCATATGCTTGGGTCACTTCTCCACCATCTGCATTTATATAATTAGGGGATAACAATTAATATTAACTTTATCTTAATCAGAACAAATTCAGGATGCTGAAACCAATCATTTGCTAGCTTCTCAAATCATATCTGAGGTGGGTTTTGGATTGTCTACTCCCATGGGTTTTCTAGACCATCAATGTATTTCTTTTTTTTTTAATGTTTTTATTTATTTTTGAGACAGAGAGAGAGCATGAACGGGGGAGGGGCAGAGAGAGAGGGAGACACAGAATCCGAAGCAGGCTCCAGGCTCTGAGCAGTCAGCACAGAGCCTGACGCGGGGCTCGGACTCACGGACTGTGGGATCATGACCTGAGCCGAAGTCGGACGCTTAACTGACTGAGCCACCCAGGCACCCCGATGTATTTCTTTTCATATTTATCAAATATGTAGCAGAAAGTTAACTTTCATCCTGATAGTAAACGCTTTGGGCTTGTATTTTCCAATTTTTATTTAGTAAAAAATTCAGTGTGCTCAGGGATAATAGATGAGGTATCTTCAACTACTGTGTATGTGCCATTGATGGCTACCATGGGTCCTGGGTCTGATGAGACTTGTTTCAGCCTTCCCCCCCCCCCCCCACCTATACTGGACCTCCACGCACCCCCTGTTTCCATCACTCCCAGGTATAGTCCTCTCACAATGACCTCAGGCCCCCTCAAATCCTCCCCAGGAAGTGTCCAGTAAGCCTACCTTTCCTCAAAGCTGTGCGCGCCACATTTGTTCTTTTCCTTACTACTACCCTCCGCGCAGAAGAATCAGTTTCTTGCAGTGCTCGCTGGGAGTTGTACACCTGAGTTGCCCACCTCTGCAATGAACTGTACCTTTGGGGGAAGCGTTCCCACCTGGGACTGGCTTGCTTCTGAGGGCGCCCGTCTGCATTTGGAGATGTCACTTTCTGAGTGGCTTGTTGATAACTTTGGATATTAACTAAACTTGGAACATGTGTGGAGCTAAAGTAACATTTCTTTCTCTTCATTCTTAAAATTACCTTTTTAGAAGTGATTCAGAAACTAGTAGTTTGGTCACGTGGTGGTCTTAGGCTGTGCCTGCATACATCCTCTGCAATATGACATTTGATATGCACAATCTTCACATTTGAATGCAAAAACGAAAGATTGGCCATGAGCTTAAAATTCATATTTTTAGGCAATCATGTTCCTATCTAAATACATCAAATCGAATTGTGGGAAATTGGCTTACAGAATAGTACCTTTACTACTAAGTGGAAGAAGTCTCCTATAAATTCATTTTCAGTAAATTTACATAGTGTCATCATCTTCACAGGAAAAAAGATAAATGTTTTAACTTTCGTCTTCAAATTCAGTTTCTGTCTAGCTTTTAACTTTTTGTAACTTTGGCAATCACCAAAATATACTTAAGTTTCCAAATTGACATTAAACTTTCTTTGGCTTTATCTCTAAAAAAGCTGATACAAATAATTTTAAAAAATTAAAGCAACAAAGACAAAAAAGAATAAAGCCAAATAAGAAAAAATGCAAAAAAAAAAAAAAGAAATTAACCTCAACGCCAGAAAAGCATGGAGTTTACCTACATCGTCATGCTTATCTGTGTCATGACTTGAGAACATATAACTTTAGGTATGAGTGTTGAAATCTAAATTTTTAAGTGAGTTTACAGTCTTTTGAGAATTACAATAATTCCTATCTTAAGCCTTGTGGGATTTTGTTTTGTTTTGGGGGGGAAGAGTATTAGCCCACTAAAAATATTAGAACACTGCATACATTTCTAATTAAATAAAGATTCAGTTTGACTTTGAGAATATTATGATACCCCTTGGCCTAGGAGAAACACACTATGGTTTCTGAAACACGCGTATTGGAATCATGGGTTGCACATTGAAAAAACTCCAATTGCCAACAGCTATAGTTATTCCAGCCTCTGGGATAGTTGCCAGTTTTCATGACCAACATTTCAAACATTCCTCAAACATTCCTCCAACATTTCAAACCAATTCACCAAGAACCTAACACATCCCTCCCAAAGAAACTTTCTGGTCAAAGTTGAGTCATTAAAAATGGAAGCTGGCCCCCAAAGATTTGTTTAATACTGTGTATTTCCTGGCTGTGCTTCGCAAGGTAAAGTGGGTCTGAGAAGTGATGCTTGGGCTCTAGTTTAAATCTCATGGAGAAGCCCTTGCGCCCATCGCCTTCTCTGGCCTCCACGCACCTGCACACTCCCTTCTGATATCCCCATCATCGTGAGAACATCTTTCACGCGTTTGGGACTTTGTAATCGACCAGTCACTTTTATATGGTAAATGCCATCGCATCTTGATAACTAGAAGGGAAGTAGGACAGATTTTTTTTTTTTCTGTTCCTTCCCTATACAGTTAAAAACAAGTCCCAAAGAAGTTTACTGACTCTACAAGGCCACACTGCTATTAGGCAGCAAAGGTGGTTTTGATGGCTAGTCCTTGTTTCTGATAACAAGTCCATTTTTCTCCAATAGAGCAATGATTCAAGTCTCATCAAGGCATCAAGGCATGGCTACCCTAATGTTTCTACAGAGCCTTAGGGATCCCCTCCTCCACATGTCATTCACACGCATTTATCAAACACATGGGCCTTGTGTTGTTTGTATGCATGCGTGGGACTTCCCCACGTGGGAGTCACCTACTACAGAGACCCTGTGCTTTTCTTTAATCTCCAGCAGTGTCATTGCTCAGTACAGATTTGAGCCAACAATTAATGTAGCTTGAATCCAACTTGTCACACGGAAGAGGCTGTATTTTCATCATCCATGAATGAGGCTTTGGTCTAGGTATTTGACCTTGCCTGCTCAGCTGTGGACAGAGATGAGGTGTTTTGGAGATAACGCATGCTAGGGTTCACGGATCTGGAAGGCAAGGTGGTAACAAGCTTTTTTGGACTGAGCGTGGGGAAAAGTTTAGGAAGGCTGAATCCTTATGCTTGAGGTGATGGTGGAGTTTCCACATAGAAAATATATTTTAAACCAGTGCTGTCTAAAATAGAAAGCAAGCCATATATATATAATTTAAACTTTTCCAGTAGCCACCTTTTTTAAAAAGTGAAAAGGAATAGGTAAAATTAATTTTAATAATAATATTTTACTCTAAGCCAATAGATCCAAAATATGATCATTTCAACATAAAGTCAATATGGGAAAAATTAATAAGACATATTTTGCATTCTTTTCTAAAACTAAGCCTTTGAAATCCAGTGTGTATTATATATACTTACAGCATATTTAAATCCATATGCTAAATTTTCCACGGTTAAAGCTAAATGTAGTTAGCCCTACCAAAACAAGAGTATATAAATTATGCTTTATCATGGTTCAGTCTTTAACTTTTAATTAAAATTAAATTAGAAGTCCGATTCTTTAAGTCACCTTAGCCACATTTCAATGGCTCGTAGCCACATGGGGCTAGTGGCTGGACACCAAGACGTCAGTATTTGTGGGGTTATGTCAGAATTCTTTCTTGCTCCTCTCCACATGCTGAAGTAGGAACCCTGCCTTACAGAGGGTATGGTTTAAATTTTAGGTTATACATTTTAAACAGCCATTTTAAGGTGGCGATCCAGGCTGTAAGGACTTATCCAGACCTCAGCCAGTTGTTGTTTTATTAGTTGTTTCATGAACAAAAGAAAAAAAGAGGAAACGTGTGCTCCGTGCAGTGACCGCTGCTTTATGCAAATTGAACCACTCAGGTCCTAGCGCCTTGTAGCTCCTGGGTGAGCAAGTAATGGATGAATGAAAAAACCAACATGGAACATGAACAATGAGTACACATTTTCTTTTATGGTGTGGTTACAAATGCTTTTCAAGTTCTGCAAAAGAAAGCCTTGGTCTCATTTTCCAACAATCACCTGACTAAAATTCCTTGGAAAAAGAAAATATTGAAGATTCAGCTGGAATCTAAGAGGAACTCTGAGCCCGTTCTCCAAAGCCGAGTTAATAACGGGGTTTTTCTACTTGCTGCTCATATACCCTGAGAAGGGATTGCCAAGCTGGGGAGTGATGTTTACTGCTTACTCTTTTTCCAGTGTTAAGAAAGCTTAGTGACATTTTCTCTCTCGGTGTCTTTATTCCCCAGGTGGCTTAAATTCTCTGGTGCCGCCGAGTGTGATGTGAAAGCAATCGATGGGTCTTTGCTGATTTCCTCTTCATGTACTCAGTGGCAATACAAACCCATTACGAAGTATTCTTCCTCCTTTCCATTTTACTTTTTCATTTCCCGATCTGCAAAATTTCAAGTTCCTAATCCAAATTCTAAGGAGCCTAGGACCTTGACATGCCCAGATAACAGAAATCTAGTAACACTTTTTAAAAAGTAAAAAGCGGTAGATAAAATTAGTTTTAACAGAAATCTGGGCGTGTCAAGGTCTTAGTCCCTCTAGGAATTGGATTAGGGACTTGAAAATTTGCCGATCGGGAAATGAATGCAGAAAATTTGCATTAACGATGTTTATTTTCAAGGGACTTTTAACCTGGTATGCAAGATTCTGACATGTTCATATTTTATTCTACAATCTATATCTTAAAGGCAAATTTATGGCGCAATACATTTGACATATCACTTATGCTCTCCCAAACACATATTCAGTGAGAACCTTTACAAATGAGTTCCATAAAATGACGCACTTGGCTTCCCAGAGGGGATGTTGCCCAGGAGACTGTGGTCCCAGGTGTGAGCTGAATATTACAGGGAGATTTTCAGGATAGGCCTTTCTTTAGGCTCAGGCAGATAGAGAAGAAGAGTGACCTTTGATGGTGAAGGAATACTTATTCTATTGTAGCTCCATACTTTAGTCCCTGGGGTAGAGGATTAGCCAGCAAACAAACATCTTCTACTCTTAGGCCAGCTCAATGTATAGAAAGACAGGGACTGAAATCACACGGGCTGCCCTGCTCCTCTGGGTGCACTCGGTTCTTTGTTGTAGATCAGGATGTCGTATTCGAATATTCACTGTATTCTACAGGATTGAGCCAGGCCCTGCCTTAGTGCTGTCGGTGTCACAGTGAACGAAATAGGTGCCCGCCCCAAACTTACGTTCCAGGAGGGGAAGCAGGCAGTAAAACACACAAACAATATGCAATCTAATTTCAAAGCGATTGAGTGGAGAAGGTGACAGAACCTGTTGTTTTATGGAGGACAATGAGGGTAGGTCTCTCTGAGGAGGAGACATTGGAGCAGGGACCTGAATGGCATGAGGGAGCATGTATTCCAGGCAGAGGGTTTAGTAAGTGCAAAGGCCCTGAGATGGGAGTAGGAGATGAGATTAAAAAGGGGCCAGATCACGTGGCGTCTATACGGCCGGGCTGCACAGGCTTTTGACTTGGATTCTGAGAATGACAGGAAGCCAGTGCAGCATTTATACTTTAATTTCTTCTTAACCTTGTTTGGGTCAGGAACTTCTTTGGCAGTCTGGTGAAATCTGTAGAAGGTTTCATAGAATGTTTTCAAATGCACAAAGGAAAATCCAGGGGATGTCAGAGAAACCAATTTATGGCAATATAAAGACCAAAATCCCCTATAAACAACCCACCTGCTCTGATTTATATTTTCAAAGGGTTTGTCTGAATGTTGTAGGGAGAGTGGACTGCAGAGACCGAGTATGGAAGCACCAGGACCAATGGGCTGGGAGCCAAGCTGCTTCCATTTATTCTATGGGGCACTGGTCTCTAAAGTAGGGTGTGCAACATAGTCTTTTTGAGCACGGGAAGAAAAATGCGTACCTCCCATTTATATTTAATCTCCTCTCATTCTTTTTAGTTTCTATAGTGAATGCATATTTTATAATATCCTAATGTATTAGGACATCAGTAAACTTATATAATTCATGAATAAACCTACTTATATCGGAGATGCATGTTCAAAAGTATTTACGTGCATTGGACCAATCACATTTGATGATCGTGATGTAGAGAGAGTTACTCTGTAAGAAACTAAAAGAAAAAAAAAAAAAGCCATACTGGTTTAGCCCACATTCCATCTCAGAGGCCATTCTGTGGGAGAGCATGAATTCTTGCCATGATTCAACCTTGCTAAATGTCAAGTCCTGTTTCTCAAGCATCCTTAGCTCTCCTTAAGAGCCCTTGGATGGCTATAAATCCATTTACACCTGATTAGACCTACTATCACCTCTGAGGGAAGCACGTCTCCTGGGGCTAATTTCCAGATAGGAAAAGTAGATCTTGATATTCCCCCTGCAATTCAGGGGGTTCTGACCGAGTCCTCACTTGTGGCCCCGTGAGCTGTGCAGGCCCTGGCACGCTCCCTCGTCCATCCGGTTTGTAGGCCGCCTTCATCCACATACTCCTTCAGACCTGGGTCCTCGTGTTTTAAGCCTCTCTCCATCTTCCTGTCTCATAGAGACCCCTCCCGAACATTTGTGATCGCTATTGAGTTGCAGTGAGCTGAGTGGTGGGCATTAGTGCAGGTGCCATACCAGATAGCGTTGGCAAGGGCGTGCCATTTTCTGCTTTCTGCCCCGAACTAGTACCTGGAGTGGAGCAGGGGGAGAAAGAGAGTGAAAGAGAGGGCAGGATGAAGGAGATAAGCTGATTTTGCATGAGGTCTGCTCCAGTTACAACTGAACGACCCTTTTTTCTTTTTTCCTTCCCTCCTTACTTTCTTTCTCCTTTCCTCCTTCCCTCTGGCCCCTTTCTCTTCCTTTCTGCCTGTCTTTTAGAAAGAAAGCTATTCTTTTACAAAGAAAGAAAGCCAAGCTTTTTATGAAATGCACAGAAATCTTTAGGTAGGCTGTTCGGATGAAAACTAATGCATCGTGGATTATATAGATGGTTTGCTCCCTGCCCCGCCGCCCCAACCCCGAGATCAAGCAGTGGGTGCTGGTGTGCAGGGAGGTGTAATCTTGACCATGCCAAGTACTGACAGAGGGTTTTCACGGCTGTCTTTCAAGTAGACATTGGTTTACAGAAGCCGATATGGAACCCAGAAATGAGGCCAGCCTAACCCCGCTATTTCTGAGCCCTAAATAAAGAAGTCTTATTCCCGATTCTTGAAACGTTTTTTTGCTCCTCTGATTTCTGAACTCTGCCCTGTATCAGGCACTGCTCCTTCACTTGGTTGAGTTCTTTCTTGGTTATTTTTAAATTTCGCATTATTGAGCATTTGCAGAAATGGCAGCTTGTAGGTAAATGAATCAGACGCTGGAAAAATAGCTTGATGAGACACAATAAAATAACTTGGGTAAACTATCAGGGCACAAAGGGACTTGTTCTGGGTGCAAGCAGGAAACTGTGTTAGGTGATACAATTCAAAGCCAAGTCAAACTATCTGCAGTTTCTGTCTGAACACGGGCAAAAGGGACACTGAAAAGCTACTGGATAGGATAGTTGGTTTGTGCCAGAATTAATTAAAAGTCGACATTATTTTCTAGGAAGTGAATAGATCCTTCATATCATTTGTCAAAATAAAAGGAAACCAAACTATTTTTAAAAATTCACCAAGAGGAAAACCAAACAGTTTGAAATAATAATTTTTAAAAAAAAAAATACCCAAAGACATCCATTTGAACCTCCTTTTCTCTCTGTCCTTCCTGTGTCCTTCAAAATGTGGTTGCTTATGATGGATGGGTCAGTTCGATTGTGGGATTGATTTTGGGGACTGGAAGTCTCTGCTTGGTGCTGTAGAATGTCATGGGATTTCCAGATGCCTTGTTGCATTTGGGGTGTGTTTGTTTCCCCTGGGTGCCAGGAAACCCCAATTTTACTTGCATTTGAGGGTCTTGGGGGTGGAGGGCATTGTGAATCTCTAACACCTTTGGTGCCTCGTTCTGTTTGTTTGTTTCTGCCAGATTTCCTTGAAGTAACAGAGCCTGGTTGGTAATCAATCACATTAAGTGAATGATGCCAACACACCTCTCAAAGAGGGCACACCTCTCCCCAACTAAGGTCTCCAATTTCCCCTTCAGCATTTCACTCGTTCAGGGTAGATCTAGAGAACACGCCACTTTTCTGGTGAATTTTCCATCGATATACAGAGAAAATATTTAGAACTGAAATACACACTTTCCAATATTTCTTTCCAATATTTAGGTTGCCCAGAGTGATTCCAGGCTCAGCTGTCTGGAGCCTGAGCTCTGAAAGTTTTGGGTGACAGCCGTTAGACAGCTTCTGAGAACACAGGTAAACGTGGGAGGAAGAGAAGTTGAAATTGATTGAATACTTACCTCGTGTCAGGCTTCAGGATATGTGTCTTATATTTGACAACATATTTAAACCTCACAACAAACATGGGAAGCTCAGCCCCATTTGACAGAGAAGGACACTGAGGCATAGGGTCTGTAATTAACTCAGCTTCCAGGTGTGTTAACCCCAAAGTTGACTTGATAGCCCCATTCTGCTACCTTCTCTTCAGCAGGTGCAATTTTCTAAAATTTCGGCTTTAAGGATTCAGAAGGTGAACTTTTAACACTGCTCAGTGATTCTTTTTTTTTTTTTTTCTGGTTTCCAAAACCGAATGGGTTTCCTCCTGTGCTTCTAGCCCTCCTTCATGTCCTCTTGGTTCCCTTTAAAAGAAATGCCTGTGTTTCTCATTCCTCTTCTCTATGGGTCTTATAGAGCAGTGGCTCACTGGGGCATCGATTTAATGAAATAAAATTTTCAATCATGTTTGGTTCAATTCTAGGTGATACAAATAAAGAATCGTGAACACTTTGTAGTCCGGTATAAAGGGAAGGAGAAAGGTGAAAGAAGAAAAGTGGGTCAAGTATAGTACCTGGGCAATGTCTCCTTAAGCGCTGCCTAGTGAAGGTCTAGCTGTTAAAAATAGAGATATAATGGAGCAGCCATAGGACTACTTGGGCACCCGTGTGTGTATCCTGAAGTTGTGGGTTTGGCAATTTGTAATATTTACCAGTGACGTCAACATCGAGTGTGCTGGGCGCTGTTCTAATTAACATATAATACATATGTGTATTAAGTTATGCTCTTCAAACACTTTGAGGTCCGTGCTGTTATTATCTCTAGAAAGACAGAGGCGCAGGCAAGTTTCTTAACTTGCCCCAAGTTAGACAGTTAGGGGCAGCATTGAAAGCTGAACCCTGGAAGGTTGACCTCAGAGCTCATGACCACTGTGCTAACCTACCTGTCAGTTATGAGGGCTCGGTAACTCTCATGATTTCATCGTGTGGTAAAGATTATTTCTTCTTCTTCTTCTTCTTCTTCTTCTTCTTCTTCTTCTTCTTTTTTAATGTTTTATTTATTTTTGAGAGAGAGAGAGAGAGAGAGAGCATGAGCAGGGGAGGGGCAGAGAGAGAAAGAGAGAGGGAGAGGGAGAGGGAGAGGGAGAGGGAGAGGGAGAGGGAGAGGGAGACACAGAATCCAAAGCAGGCTCCAGGCTCTGAGCTGTCAGCACAGAGCCCGATGCAGGGCTCGAACCCACGGACCGTGAGATCATGACCTGAGCCGAAGTCAGACGCTTCACCGACTGAGCCACCCAGGTCCCCAAGATTATTTTTCTTCGTAATCAGAACCAGCCCACCATACAGTTGGAAGGGTAAATATTTGCCATGTTTGGTGACAGACGTTGATGGGTTAAAAGAAAAGGTCTAGGGAAAAATCGTGTCTTTCTCTTGCATATCCCTCCATCTGTATTTACTGTGCGGAAAGGTCACTTGAGCACAAGAGCTCGAATTTCGTACTTATAAGCAGCTTCACTGTGGCTAAAACCTTGCTCTACAAATTGGCTTTAAAAATATTTTGTAATACTCTGTATCTCTCTCTACTATGAAAGCTCTGGAACCATTAAGTTATGGCCTTCTTAAATAGGACTTTGTGACTGTATTTTACATAAATGGCAGGAATCGTCAAGGGATTTCTGTTTTACTCTCAAACTGTAGCCCTTTCTCCTGACTGTCCATCCACTCCCATTTACTGGAAGGCACAGTGGTTCTGGGAGACCTGAGCTGTTTGCCTTGTCAGTCAGGTCCCTGGCTCCAGTTTGTGGTAGGAGGGAAGAGGAGGGAGAAAGCTAAAAAGGCTGAAATGGTAAATTACTGTAGGTACTGGAGAAAAATAGAATTAGAAGCATTTGCGGTTCGGACGAAAATAGCGCATTTCCTTTCTGCTTGGACAGTGGGGGTCAAAGTGCTCCAGGGAATAGAAAATAAATAAAAATTGATCCCTCACCAGTTGAAGGAAATGCTCTGACTCTGTGAACTGAAATGACAGCTCCAGATTAGAGGATCCTGTGAGACCACTTTTGAAGGTTAAAAACAACAACAGCAACAGCAACAACACCACACCAGGAGACTAAAGAAAACGTGACACAGCGCATTAGGCAATGTAGTCTTTCGAGAATGATTTCTACGGTCCTTCCTCAAGATGGTGGCTAGAGAGCAGAACCTGATCAGGTATGTGGCCATTTTGTTCCCGTTGTTGACCATGGTCGTTCCGTCTCTTCTTGCAGGTGAGAAGCCTTATAAGTGCTCATGGGAAGGGTGTGAATGGCGTTTTGCACGAAGCGATGAGCTCACGAGGCACTACAGGAAACACACAGGTGCAAAGCCCTTTAAATGCAACCACTGCGACAGGTAAAGAAACGAGGAAGCTTCCGGGATGGGGAGGGGAGAAGGTGAGGCGGGTTCGGGGTGGACTGCCCATATGCTTCTGGGGTTATCCCAAGCCTCTGTCCCAGAGACTCAGGCCTGGGAATGCCTTTTACTTGGCCACTGAGAAAACCGAGGAGATAAGGGTGCCTTTCAGGGTAAAATCAAGCGATGATATGGACTCGTGGTCCGGTAACATGGGTAATTAGCGAATGCCAGCTTTGGGCCAGGAATCATGTTCGTCACTGAATGGCAATAAGACACAGTTCCTACCCTCAAGGAGATGATGTGGCAGATGATTTTACTGTAATATGAAAAGTAATAAGCTAGAGAATGGTCACCTGTAGCTGCTCCTTCTGATCTTTTTATTAGCATCAATACCAGTTTTCCTCATGCTTAATAACATGAAAGAATAGAAAGCCTGCTGAACGGAAGGAAGGCTACTCATAAGGCTCTCCTCTGAAGCGTTAGTAGACATGAATTTACCGGAGAGAGTCCCCATTCTTTGGGGGCCTGAATCACTCATTCTCCTTTGAAAATAGGGACTAAAGTCTAAAAGATGGCGAGGCTTTGAGAACTTATCCTATAATTCAGTTTCAAACCTTCAGCATTTGATAGTGGAAGAAAGAGCACGTAGCAACAGATACTTCACAAGTAATAGTATCTGACAGCCTTGGCATTATCAACCAATAAACCCCAAAATGGAGACTCTGCAGGCCAAGGTGAAGGCAGGATTAGGTTTAGACATAATCAAATAATGGGCTTGCATCTGAGCATGTTATCCTTCTAATCCTATTTCTGTGTTTAAAAGGAAGCTTAAGAAAATTAACCATCTTTTTAATGCAATACTAAAGGTCTCAGTTATGATGAGAAAAATGCTCCTAATACGATAAAAGCCCTGAAAGCCTCAGGGTTCCCCAGCCCGCAGGATGTCCGTAGAGGCCTGGCTCTCCGTGGGAGGAAATGCGATCGCTTTCACATCCTGCCTCCCCGCGCCTGTGCTGGCACCTCCCCGCACCAGGCCTTCCTCTGGAGTCGTGTGTGTGTGTGTGTGTGTGTGTGTGTGTGTATGTGTGTGTTTGTGTGTGTGCGCGCGCGCGCGTGTTTTTGGAGAGCAGAGCAGTAGCAGCCAGGTCTCATGGGTGGCCGGTTGGCTTGGTGCTCCTTTAAGATGCTTGTAAAGGAGCATTCATGTTTTTCCTCCTTTTTTTCCTTCTTCCTGAAGAGGCTATTTTCCTCTTATCTTCATTCTTTAAGCACTAACTAAAGCCCCCATGCCTCCTGGAGCCCAGAGATAACCTCCCACCCCACGGCCGGCCGAGGAAGTCCACTTTACGAAGCTATTGTCCTTCATTCCCTTGGAGTTCTTTTCTGCTCCCCAAGAACAGAACCTGATTTTTAATTTCTATCCCTTACCGCCAAGGCCTCCTGAATTTATGTGCATCGGCTGCTTTTCTACAGATTATACTTCAGTAATGTTTCTCACTTGACATCTTCCCTCAACTGCCATCTCGAGTTCATTTCTCTCTAGTCCTGGCTGCTAATAAAGAAGCTGCATAGCGTGTGGCTCTTTGCCCACAGTTCTCTGAGGGAGAGGATTATATCAACTGGGATGAAGATGAATCCTCTGTGAGCTGTCCAAGTGTGGTGGTAGCAGGCATACACAAAAGACGCCCATCCCTGAAGAGTGGTGTGGCCGTGGCTCAGATTGTGCACTGTGGACTGCATTCATCCTTAGAAATGGATGAACAATTCTTATTGGGAAATGGCCAGAGTTAGTATTCCTCTCTTCAGATCAACTGACTTCTTAAGAAATTTACAACTGTCCAGCAGTCGACATGCTAGGACTAACTCTGACCGTTTGTATGATTTCTGTGGAGAGATAACTTCAAGCCCACTGGGTATTTCAGTGAAGGAGATGTCAGAGATGGGTAATTTGGTTAGTCTTTTGCTTTATTTTCTTCTCCAAAATATATGCTTTCTGGAGCTAGAAATTCACTGGGCAGATGGTACAAGTTCTGTGACACAGTATTTGGGGGAGATTGCGATTTGGGAGAGGTCTGGGTCAAAGTCCCGTGGCATTGGCCAATAGTGCATTCTCAACAATGTCCGGAATAAGGGGTTGGATTCTCATTTAGTGTCTCACGACAGGCAGCACCTTATGTGTCAATGGTGGCGATTGTGCTAAGAATAGAGCAGGTCTGGGAGGTGGCATTGGGGGATTGGAGTGGTCCCAAAGCAGATGAAAGGCAAGCCTGGTATGACTGGGGAGCAGGCATTCCTAAAGGACTTTTACCTTCAGAAAAGAGGGCATCTGTAGCCCTTAGCAGGACTGTGAGTCCCGCTGGTACCACAGCGTGGATAAATGTAAGAAACCTCCCTCTTGCTTCTTGTAATTTGAGAAAGCAGACCACTCCATAGGCTAAGCTTGGAATGGGGCTTCCTGTCTGCAAAGCGTGTACCAAGTCTAATTTAGACTTTTATTTTGCCGATTGGGGAAGTTGAAAAAATAAATGAGTTTTTCTTTGTGTATTTGCTTTGCTTACATTTAAAATTACCAGATGCCACAAAAATGTCTGCATCTCTGGCTTTGTCCGGAAAAATCAGAAGATCCGGTCACGCTGGGCTCGCATTCCCGTGTGGCCAGAATTCTCTGGAGCTAAACAGTCGTCACTACGCATTCTTGGTGGCCACGTGCTCACTACTCTCTCACCGTTCCCACCACACCCCGTGTCTCCCAGTGTGAAGCCAGACCACCAGTTGCCATGCATTCTCGCTTGCTCCGTTGTCTCCTCTTAGAGGAGAGCGGGATTGCTTCATAGCCATGCCTTATCACAAGTACAATCAGATAGTCAGTCCTTGTTCCATTGCACCTGTTCACTTTATCTGCCAGGCCCCTGAAGACTTTGGGTTTTGTGACCTCTGGCTTTAGGTGTGGGTTGGGGGAGAAAGCCGTGAGCCTCTGCCACTTCCTTGCCATCAGACTGAACAGGATAGCCCGTGGAGTGACCACTTGCTAGAGGGATGAGTCTTGTGTCTCAGTCCATGCGGCATGAGGCCGCTGGTGCTGGTAAACAGGGCTCTGTTTCCATGAGCCGTGATATATAGGCCATTGTTCTGCCAAGTCAGCATAGTTATAACTCGGGGAGACTGCTATCAGGACAGTACCTTCGAGATCCTGGGCAGTGGAGAGGAAACATTGTGATCTTTGCGTCAGCCCACTTATAGGTGGTAACAAATACCAACCCATCTCTAGCCCCTTTGGTGCCTTAGAGGGTTGCCGTTGACTTCATGCCCTCATGACTTTACTGTGCCTTTTTCATAAGCAGGCAAAATGACAATAGTGGTTTGACTAATCCTCTGTAATGAACAAATTTCAATCATTAAGGACCTTCTTATTTAAGGTCATCTGACTGCTGTATAGTCATAAATACCCTCTGGGGGTATATTACCCTTAGAATCATTTGATTCTGCATTTCTAGATGGTGAGTTTATGCATTACCTTTTTCTATTCCTATGTGGCTCTCCGTAAGTATAAATTAATAAATATAAATTAATCACGACTAAGTATCTTGCTGGTATATTGAATTTAAATACAACCCCAATGGTGAGGGACCTCGTCTGAATTCTAAGCACCATACACTTACAAGAATTTGCACAAATAATGAGGCTGGTTCGATTCAGGAAGAGTGCAGTTACATTTCATATCATGTGAAAGACTTGGTTTGTTTTTTCACTTTTCTTTTTCCCTGAAAGATCTCGAAGCGTAAAGATAGATGCTTGCGCATATATCGCTGGATGCCCAGCACATAGTGGTAGGCAGTTGGTAAAGGCAGAATAAAAATCTGAACGTGTGCATCACCAAGGGGTTTCTTCAGATGAAGCTCTGTATCAAGATTACCATTTTCCCTTAGGTTCTCAGGATATAGAAAGGAAAGAGGTTCCGTCCACAGGCCAAGACCTGTCTTTTACCGCCACCATCTCCAATCCCCGTGTTCCTCTTTCAGACAGCCAGCGTTTTCCTGGTGCCTGCTTTACTGCTTTCTCACAGGTGCTCACCACTCAGGCCTGACCGCATGCGCTTCTGGATTCATTTTCTAGTTGCTGCCATTGCCAATTGCCACAAATTTAGTATCATCTTTATTTAACTTTATAAGTGCATTTTCTTATAGGCACCCTCTTATGGGTAACCTTCCGTGGGTTAGAAGGTGACACTGGGCTACAACCAAGCTGTCAGCAGGGCTGCATTTTTTTGCTAGAAGCTCTGGGGAGACTTCATCTCCTCATCTTTTCCAGCTTCTGGGGGTGGCCCATATTTCTTCCCTACTCACTCGTCCCCTCCTCATCCAAGCTGTTGAGTTCTTGTCCGCTGCCATCTCTCTGTCTTCTCTTTCAATTCCCTCTTGCATTTTTGAAGATATCCGGGATGGCATTGGCCCTACCCAGATAATCCGGAATAATCTCCCTATTTTAGAATCAGCTGATCAGCAAATTAATTCCATCCACAATCTCAATTCCCCTTTGCCACATAACCTACCATGTTTACAGTTTCTAGGGATTCAGTGTAGACATTTGGTGGGGGGCAAACCCATTCCTCTTCTTGCTACAAACTCCTCAAATTGACAGCTCAGCTTTTCCTTCTTCTCAGTCTAAACAGCAGGTGTGGCTAGAGCACGGGCTCTGGAGTCACACTACTTGGGTTCAAATTTTGGCTTTGCCTCCTTCTGATGACTGTCTCAGCTGGTGGAGGAGATAAGAATGGCGTCTTCTTTATAGAGTCCTTATTGAGGATGTTAACTTTTTAAAAAATGCCTACAAAAAGAACTTCCCAACTTAGATCCTCTTTCCCTAGGCTGTTGGGATGAAAGAAGGAAGGAAGGAGGGAGGGAAGAAGGGAGGACGGGAGGGAGGGAGGGAGGGAGGGAGGGAGGGAAGAAAGAGAACAGGCAGGCAGTGGTCAACACTGAGTATGCCCTCAGGATAAGACAAAGTCATGGAAGTTAACTGCTGAATTCCCTGTAGGCTGTATTGCTAATCTGTATACCAGTAACATCAAGCACTTACTTTTAAAGAATATTTATCCCTATTTTATAGTAAGTTAAATCCCCTTTAGATGGCACTCTAAGGGATTATCCAAATATCTCGCTCATATTAAATTAGGGCTTGACATATGTGGGTGTGATTAGGATTAGAATTAGAATTATTATTATTCAATACATTATCGGATTCGATTATTTTCTACTGCACTTTTCCCATTTTTACATGTTTTCCATTTTAGCCTTTGTTCTGTTTTGCTTCATTTCCTTGGGGTTATATCCTGCATGTGTACCTATTTAAGAAATCAACACAGAGTGGGTAGAGTGGGTTCACTCAACACAGGAGGTAGGGTGGGTTTTTTGTTTGTTTGTTTGTTTGTTTGTTTGTTTGTTCGAAGAATGAACAAACACTGGGAAATCCTGCCCCAAACAGGAAATCTTGCTAACCTGATCAGGGCAGCTTGCTAACATCCTAACAAGAATGTTGGACTGTGAGCATGTTTTGGGCCTCAGGAGAGCCTGGGAATATTCTCACAGGTAAGAGAGTGGCCAGTTTCAAGAGAAGAATCCAGAGGGAGAGCACACACTCAGAACTCAGAATGATTGCTGTCTTGGGTGCTGACTGTACTGAGATTCTAGCCAGAACCTTAGATTGATCGTAGGCTGCAGGCATATGGAAATGCCCACTCTGTTAGGTAGATGATACAGAAACCTGACTCAGACTGGTGTTAGCTTCTAAGGGGATTTTGTAGCTCAACTGACTAAGAAGACAAAAGTTAGATTGGTCTTTAGGTTTGGCTGGATCCAGGGTCTCAGATGTGGTCATCAGGACTCTTTCTCTCTCTTTCTCTTCTCCTGCCCATTTTTCCCCGTTGACTTCATTCTTAAGCAGGCTGTTTCCCACGTGGCCAAATGGACACCAGCAGCTCCAGCTTCAATCTTAGTAGCTCAGCAGCCCGAGTGGGAAAAGAGCTTCTGTCTTCCAATTGTTTCAGCAAGCGTTCCAGGACTGGCTCTCATGACTCTTCGTGGGTCACGTGACTGTCGGCCCACTGTGGCTGTAGCTTTAGCCTTAGGAGGAGGGTCAGCCCCGTACTCCTGGGAGTGCAGAAGCGTGGCTAGCCAAGAGAAGATAAAGTTGCTGGGACCAGAGGAAAGGGGGAGGAGTGAAGATGACCACGGTGCCGGATCTGAGCCTGAGGAGGGCACTCAGTGGTGGACCTCAGGCAACAAGAAACCGGGCATTCGAAAGAGTGGGCATTTGAAAGAGTGGGCTTGCCGATCTACCTAGGTTCTAATCCCAAGTCTGCCGCTCGCTAGCTACAGGACCCTTGCCTCAGTTTCCTTACCACACACACACACACACAAGAGGTGTGAACACTTACCATGGAAGGTTGCTGAGAATGTTACTGGATAATACTGGGGAAATACCAAGCACATGCCTGCGTGTTTTCTCATTCTCAATAAATGTGAGCTCACTTCTCCGTTCTTGTTCTTGACTTACTATGTAATAGAGTGTCTGTACAGACCCGTAGGTATCACAGGCAGCATTTCTGTGCTTTCGCTGTAAAGCTCAAGACTAAAATCTGGGCGTCGAACTGTTAGAGTTCCACCATTCAATGACACAAGCTAATCACTTTCTGCTGTACTACGGGCAGCATACGGGCATGTCCCATGTTTCCGAAGCACTTTCTCGTTAGTTTCTTCTTTAATAATGACAACTATGATAATAGTTAACATTCATTGACATCTTCCTATGTGCCAGTTAATATTCTAAGCACTTTACATAGATCATCTCATTTAATCCCCCAAACCAACCTGTGAGGTAAGTACTATAATTATCGCCATTTTACTGAGGAAGAATTAAGGCCCAGAGAGGTTAACATGCTCAGAGTCACTCACACAAAGAGTAGAAGAGCTGGGATTTGAACCCACGCAGTCTGACCTCGAGCTCACCTTCCCTACACACTGCCTTATTTCTCGATACGTATGTACCGCGTCCCTTTAAGGTAGGGCTAATCGTTTTCTAAGGGGTGCTGGAAGTTGGGTTTGTTACCTGGACCCCTCTTATATCCTTGTTGTTGTTTGTATTTCCTAGGTGTTTTTCCAGGTCTGACCATCTTGCCCTCCATATGAAGAGACATATCTAAAAACCCTAAAGGCCAGAGTTGCCATGGCGTCGGCCGTCGTCTAAAGGAAATGCCGTGAGGCAGGGGGCTGGACTTCAGGCGGGGAGCCATTGCCTCGCAGAAGAAAGTTCTCACGTATAAACCTCTGTGTACACACGCACACACACACACACACACACACACACACAGACACGCACTCACATAGACCCACACACACGCACTGTCATGCACTCAGCTATATTTAAAATATATACGTCTATTCTTTATGCCTTGCCCTTGCCAGATGGTGGAAGACGAAGAAGAAGGAAACCAGGTGAACTCAGCAAGGCAGACTGGCTGCTTACTTCAGCACTATTGGAATTACTTCCCGCTGTTGCCAATGGAAATCAAAGAAAATGGATGTGACGTCTCTGCAGGTGGACGGCAGTAAGAGGGGCTTATTTAACTTGCTTCTCAGTGCAACTTGATAGGAGAACACAACGTCTTAAAGTTGCATATGTGTAGCACTGATGTTTCTTTTTAAATAGTTGGGGGAAAATGACCTAGAAAACCAAATTGCAGTTTGGTAGCCAAAATTAACTCTTGGTTTATTTGTCCTTTGTGTGTGAAAAGTCCTACTATTCCGTGCGTCCGACTTCCTCACAGAACTGTTGATCGGTTTTGGTTCTTCTTAGTACTATTGAGATCTTTCGAGTCAATACCAACGGCCTTAGCGGCGGCAGACTCTGGAATAACACCTTACACCTTTCTGGCCTGCATTTCTCTAGACTTCACTCTCAAGGGAGGAGTTTTCTTTTCTTACTTTTTGACTCTTGCACACCATATGCACTAGGGATTCTGGAAACTTCTAGCATGACTGCAAAGTGGCCAAGAGAATAAAGTCCTTGATGATAAATCACAGTATATCCCTTGAGCCTCACCTTATTGCCAGTGCTAGATTTTTTCTTTTTAATCTCTCTGTTTTTGCTAACGAAAACTTGAAAAAGCTTATTTGGAAGCTTAAATGTTTTATCTTTTCTCCATGGACTAAACCTCTCCAGGACTCTCTCGGCACCTGGATGTCCAGCTCTCGAAGCAGCCAATCAGATGGGACATCACAGTTCTCTCATCCCCCTTGAGGCATCATGACCTCAGCTCATAGTGACCAAGCCCGTGCTGTGTGTCATTGCCACCTTAGAACCACTTTCAGCATAGATGTCGCTAGTCTCAAAGGGCAGCTGCATATTTAACCTAACTCTGGGTTCTGACCTGACAAAAAGCCAAAAATATCACTCTTTCCAGGAGTGGGGAGAACTGAGGATGCCTCCCGAGTCTAGTGGCTTCAGAAAACATCATCCTATCTTCCTCTCTCATACCCACTGAGCTCATATTCCCCCACTTGTTAAAACACACAATTCGAAATGCCATTGTGGGAACGAAGGGTGGACATTTAAGGAAAGGGTTGAGAAGTTTCTCTCATGGTCTGTCTGAAAGGAGAGACATATTTCTAATTCTTTTTGGCTAGACCCCCCCATGACTCGTGACCTAGAGCACCCAGGATCAACAGAGGCCTCACACGTACTCTGCAAGCTGACTCCAAGGGGGCATACATTCCTCATTTTCAGCCCACACACATCCAATATCGGTCTCTATCTACCCGCATTCTTAGCTAGCTGGCCCTGGCCTCAACTCCAAAGACTGCCTTTAGGACCATTAAATGGCCTATGCAAGCAAGCGGGGTGGTTATTAGGACAGATTGTATATTTTGTATATTCTGGGACCATCCCTTCAAGACACGTCTAAAAAAAAAAAAACAAAAATGGCGTTTGGTCCGCACATGGTTGCTGCTCCCTCATACCAGCTGGCTCCCCTTCTGCCCTCCTTTGACTGTTTGACTCATTGACTGTTAAAATGCCGCCCCATATCTATTTGGGATGCAACACTGAAGTCTTTAAAAGGAAATAATAATCTAAGCAACACAAATACATTTCTGACAGCAACCTTCAAGATCCTTGGCATTTGGTTTCTCAGCTTTCTGCAACCTTTGATTTCACTGAGATGTTGAAACTATTCGTCTAAGGGTAAAGGAGCCTCCTTATCACAAATGCTATAACTGCCAGTTGGACACTTGGGCGTTCTGAGGTCTGGCCCTTAAAGTTTTCTTTCTCTTTTTCATTTTTTTCCGATGTAGACCAAAAACAAAACAACAGCAACAACAGCAACAACAACAAAAACCAACAACAGCAACAACAACAACAACAACAAAGAAAAGAAAAAGAAAAACCACCCTAAAACACACACACACACACACACATAAAATAAAATCTGCCCATTTGCCGGAGGCAATTCTGTATATGTTAGTTGGAGGGTATTTAAAAAAAAAAAATCAGTTTTATTCCAAAGATTTAAAACTAGACATGACTTAGAAACATTTTCTGGAGCACTGCTTGCTGACAATCTTCTAGTTCTCTACTGCATTTGAGTGCATTTTGTGGCCAGTCCATCAGGGCGTATCATGGGATTCTATTTGAATGTGTGGTGCATCCTTTCTGGATGAAGGATGTGTGAGGGACCCTTAAACCTCAGCTGTATTAAACTGTAGCGCCTCCAGTCAGTGCACTAGATGAAACTTTAGACACCCCAGATTTTGTTGGTTCGTTGATTTCCCTTTCTATAGCAGCCTCCAGCATGAATGCACGCACAGACCAGTGATGGCATTAGCCGTGGCTGCCACGATTTACAAATGTTCTCTCCCCTGCTGGAGCTGCTCTTGCCTCTCGAAATGCTATTATTAAGGGTTTATAATACTGAATTTAATTTTTGAACTGACCAATGCAAGGCTCTATTAAAAAGAAAGTTTAAAAAAAAAAGAACGCAAAAGAGTAATCATTGCTTGTTTGCTCCCTGGTGTCATCTGTGGTCTTGAAAAGTTCTCATTTGAATGTGGCGGAACAAAGGCCCTTTTGGTCCTCATCAGTGTCTGAAATGTTCAGTAATTCCTCTCTCTTTTGTATCAGTGAGGTCCTTTGTAATCTGCTCCTGACCTTGGTCGGAGCAGGGCGCGCTGAACCACGATGGTGAGGCTTACTTGCTTCAGAGTCCTTTGTGGGCTGTGAGAATTGGCCTGAAATTCGGTGGGTGCTAAGTGTATGGCTTTGACACTGTTCTTCTCTAGCCTGGTTGACACCTGTGATCGGTGACCTAGCCACAAAAGCGAGGGTAACACCCCATCATTTTGGAAACGGCTTCGTGATAAAATGTCCATCGTCTCTGAAATGGCAGAGATGGTTGGTAAGAGCCTGTGAGCGGGAGCAGGCTTTCCAGGAAATAACCATCTGAAGATGCTTTGCCCCCCAAGAGGACAGGTTATTTAAAACCGTGCTTTAATGGACATTTAAAACACATTACACCGCTTTCTCATTTAAATCGTTACCTCCTGACATTCCCGGGGATCCCAAATTTGGAAGGAAAAACCTGGCATGGTGTTTCCTGCGGTTGTCCTCTCGAGCACATTTTATCCAGGGTTCAGAGCTTGATGTTCAGAGGAAGAGTGTTTCTAAGCCATTGACCATTTCCTTTCTTTCAAGTTGTGCTTCTGAATCCTCCTGCCGCATGGCTGTGAGTCAAAGATGTGGAAACGTGAAATTACCATGCTTCTCCTAGCTACTGGCCTCCTGCCCCACTAACAGTTAATTGGCCCAGCCTAAAGCCTGGTGGTGATGAGTCCTATGTCCAGAAAAAGAAATGTTCAGATTCCATGACAAAGCTGCATTTTATAAAAATATCGGAAGCCCCAAAATGAACTCATGCTGGCCATTTCCTCCTCCTCTCTGTGTGCTTTCCCTTGCAAAGCCCTTCAGACACCCCATCTCCTCCCTTCCTGCACCTCTTGTGCCCTTTTTACATCTTCGATTGCCTGATTATAACAGGGTAAAAAGACAGCCAACCTCACGCATGATTAGCAGAACTGATTCCTATCTTAAAAAAAAAAAAAAAAAAATCTTCTTTGAATCCAGAAGCCCGAGAAGATTTTTTTAAGGACTTTCCTTTGGGATAAGCTTCCAGATTAGCCATGTCTATTTGCATCAAAAGGGGAAATAAATGGGACTTTCAGGGCAGCTCACCTAGTGCATTCAGAACATTCCGCCCATAGCCCCCATGCCTGAATTGTATGGCAAAGTCAAAAGGAATGAACTCAAATGGCAAGAACAACCACCTCTAGTGATCAGTTTCATTGGTTCAAAATGATTTCCGCCATGGAAGTCGCTTCATAAAATATAAACTACAGTGCAGAGTACTTTTGTCTTCTCTTTTGCACAAGTTGGTTTTAGGAGAAGGAAGAAGGTAGGGAAAGGCAGAGAGATGCGACGTATTTAACTGCAAAAATCAGGTTTGTCGTTTCTTTCTTTTTAAAAGATCTCATGAGGGCCAGCGTTTCTGGCCATAATTTTGCACCCAGATCTTTGCCAAAGTGAAAATTCGTCAAGCAGAGCCTGTTTGAAATGTACATGTGGAAGCTTTCCCTGGCATCTTCCGGAAGTGGCCACCTGCCAAGTGTTGGGGGCGGGGGGTGGTCGTGGGAGGGTAGGGGCTGGAGGAGAGAATTCGAATTCTGAGTTTGGGTTAAATTTCGGTAAACATGGTGATCTCTCAGTTTGGAAACTAGAGGGGCTGGCCTGAGCATACACCAATGCCTCTTTGACGGCCTCCTTTCCTCAGTGAGGATCTTCGGGAATACTTGAGACGGAATAACAAAAATGCGTCCAAGGAAACAAAAACTGCTTGTAACCATGAGATCCCCTGACTAATGGCCTGAGGCTTCAGGGTTTTCTCTTGCTTTTAACACTCTTAACCCCCCCTCTGTTGGTTCCTGATAAATAGATCCCGGAAAAGGGGGGAAGAATAAAGCTGCAATTCACTTTTCTTCTGTGCGCCCTTCCAATATAGTACTGTATTCTTCAGGTGTTTTGCATTTACGTTTTTAAGTCCTCGGGAAACAGGTATCAAAAATGGAGAGCGAAATCCTAGGCGGTCACTTCACTAATATCCCCAACCAGATACTCTTTTCAAACAGGGCTCCCCCTCTCAGCGGTCATGAGGGAAGGGTGATACGTTCTTTGTTGGGGACTGTTTATACAATTTTTTTCAACTGTAAGCTTTGGAATCGTAAACTGCTTTGACTCCAGCTTCTGTCTACTGCCATAAAACGGACCCCACGTCAGAATAATGAGGGTGGTATGTGTGCCCACGCCTAGACAGGCGTGCAGATGTACCTATTGTACCTTCGCAGAAGGAAAACAGGCTACTGACGTTTAAGAGGAGTAGCCACCAGTGCCTAATATCTTTTGGGGGGGACGGATGCTTATAATGCCAGTATATTGAAACCACACTGGGAGCTCCACGTGGAGGGGAGGGGCGGCGGGTGGGGAGAGGGGACATTTTAATCCTAGGCCTTGGGACCGGAGGCAGAATGATTTCTGCAAATCCAGGTTCCGAAAGGCTTTGGGGCTCATTGGCTGGTTCTCAACCGTTTTCTTTCCTTTCCTTTTCTTTTTTCTTTCTTTCTTTCTTTCTTGCTTTCTTGCTTTCTTGCTTTCTTTTTTTTCCAGCATGCATTTCCTATCTAAACCCAGACCTGATTTAATTTCCTTATCTTTCACTTCTGCTTCATTCCAGGGAGGAAAAATACACCTATTATGGCCAAGATCTCCTTGCTAACACAGAGGCAAAAATAAATGTTGAATGTTTTTGCAGCCTGCCCTTCCTTTCCATGAATCGCCCCAAACTCCTTCTCTCTCATCACCCTGTCCCCAGACCCAGCACACAACTTCCCGACCACCACCACTTTTCTTTCAAATCTCTATTATCCTCTTAACAGTTGCTTGAAGAAATTTATTTTTGCACTATACATTTTCTTTTTGCCAGATGTGTCTAACAAGTGTGTTAGGAGAGACCTACTCCCAGCCCCCTCCCCTCCCCCGCCTCCCCCCAGGTCACATTCTCTCAGGCCTTCTCTGGTATTTATAATATATCACAGAAGTACCCAGTCTTATAGCCCTCGGTTATGCCTTTTTTTGACATTTTATTTTTTTTAAGCTTTTTATATATATATATAAATATATTACTTTGTCAAGTTTTTTTGCTGTACAAAAGTCTTAAGATTTAAAACTATTATTTGTATTATATGATGGTGGTATGTTAATGTTACAAAATTATTAATGAAGAAAAAATTTATTTTTGTTACTGGTCTGTTTCATAATTCTTTTTTAAATTGGTATATTGTAAGATATCTATGCAAAAAATGTTATGTGACGCATTTTTATTTAAGAATGTAATATGTGTAATAAACAGTAGAATGTGTTTGGCCTTGGAATGCCTTACTGTAGTTCTCCTTAGCTCATTTCGTCGGGAAGAAGGAAATCCTCAAAGGGACCCAAATGGGCCCTTATACACCTCACGAGAGTTTTCTTTCTCAGAGAGAGAAAGGGAAGGCGAGATTATATTAGGTCATTTGTCTTTGTTTGGGAGGCTGTTGGTCGTGTGTGTGTGTGTGTGTGTGTGTGCGCGCGTGTGTGTGTGTGTTTTATGGTTTCACCGAGGTAGCTCAGTGCCCAATAAGAAGGAACTCTGAAAACTGTTTCTCTGAGAGGAGGGGAACACACGGTTGGAGGTTATGAAAAACAATATCTCAGAACGAGGTGGGTTACGGGATGTTATTTGTTTGGGGGGGGGGCGGGTGGGAGAGGCTTATTGAAAGCAGTTTGTTTGGTGAGAGAAGGCGAGAGTTTATTCCGGGACAGCGTGAAATAGGAGCCTATTTGGAAAGGCTACCCGGAAGCAGTTTGTGGAGGAGGGAAAAGAGGCAGAGGTCGGAGGGAATAACTGAGGTGAGGGTTGGGGGGAGTCGACGCCCAGGAGAGAGTTGGGAACAAAGTGGGGAACAGGTGGCTAGCCAGAGGTGGAGACCTTCAGGTGGCCAGACATAGGGCGGGGAGGGAGATGCAAATATAAGCAGCCTCAAACATGGAGGAGAGGGGGGGTGGGGGGTGGGGGTGAAAGGCCTCGGGAAATTCTTCAGAGCTGAAAAGAACACTCACTAAAATCTTGTCTCCCACGCCCGACCTCCAGGAAAGAACAACCGAGTGAGGAGGAAGGTAGGGAATCGAACCCGTGTTGTTATCCCAGCATCCCCTGCAGGGCGTTTCCCCCAGAGAAGTGGTATCGTTAACTGGAACCGACAGTAAGCACCTTTCTCACTTACGGGGGACGTGTCACTACTCAAGCTTTCTTTTCACGCTTTGGATTTGGAACCGGCTAGAGCGGTGAGTAACCTCAGTTCCTCATCAAATGAATCCAGCAAGAAACTCTTCAAATTTGCACAGAGGAAAAAGAGAAAAACTGTGGTGCGGTGACCGAACTTAGTCCATTGGCACAGACATGTTCCAGTCTCTGAAGAGGAGAGCAGGAGAAAGGATGATGGCGGTGGGTTGGGAAGGGAAGCTGAGTGATTGTGTCCTCACCCTGATAAAATTTAGGCTACCAGGAAAAGGAGGAGCTGCGGGGGCCAGAAAAGGGTCTTGAAAATTGTCTCAGCTGCCACATCTCCGGAGCAGACAAATGAGCTGGGCAACAGGGCAACCCAATGTTGACTGGGGAGAAACCTCGAGATCTGGCGGGGGGGGGGGGGGGGGGGGGCGGGGAATCACTGGCCCAGAGGCCACGGACCTGTCTCCTGGTTCCCGGTCCTTCAGTAGCTCTGTAACCAGATGAGTGATTTAATTCTCATAACCAAAGTCATTTGCAGGAGGAAGGATAAGATAGCTTTGCAGTATGACTGAGAACAAAGGGTATTTTTCTGTACCAAGAAGCTGACTGATAAAAAAGAGATCGAATTGGATCTTTTAGGTGGGGGACGACCAGCATTGTGCTGAGAGGAGGAGCGGGTAGTAAGTCTGATCGTTTCACATAAGGAGACGAGATGGTTTACATAAGGGGATATTCTAGACAACTGAAGCTTCCACATTTAGAGACTTAACTTCTGCTTAAAACATGGCTAAAAATACATTACCCACTTTACAACCTTTTTGAGCATCCATTTTTGCAATATAATACAAGTTCAGGGAGGACTCCAGACTTTGGGATTCCCGAGCTCACCCTAAATGACTCCTGACTTTATACTGGGTGACTCTCCCTTCTCTGCTGTGTCCTCCCTATTACGCCATCTTTGTGTCAGCTTCCAGCAATATTTCTCTCCTCGTCCACTAGCAGACTGGAGAAGCAAGCTTGGTAACTAGCGAGTGCAAAAGGTAACTAGCGTAACCTGGCTCTCCTAGGGGAGAGAAGTGCATAAGCCTCGGGACAGTTGTAATCTGAGGTTGCCTACCCAGTGGGGTACTCTGTGCTAATGGAAAGGAGCCTCATAAAAAGCAGAGCTCAGGGCAATTGATAAATAATTTAGTCAATTATCAAATAATGTAGCTCGTCTTCCGCTTACGAGTAGAGGCTTAAAAGAGGAGATGGTTAAAACTTTTAACTGAAACAAGATTTCGAGGTGACGGCTACATGACGGTTTGCGGGGTTATCCACGAGGAGCCAATTCGTGATTCCTTCTCCAACATTAAACGTTTTATCTGCGCTATCAAAGACAATCAATATTTTGCCTGCTTGAACTTGACCTAGTTCTTTTTAAGAAATTCTGTCTTATAATATAGTTATACATACCACCATACTGTTTAAAAGTGACAGAAAGAAACAGACAGGTACAAAAGGGTGGTAGAACAAGACGTATGTCTGTATAGAATTTTCTCCTCAACAAGCGCTGCATTTAAGCCGTCCAGCAAGACTGCATGGTAATGGAATAGGTATCATTCATTGCCATGACCCTTTGCCCTCACAAATAGAGAACCCGGGGCTCAAAGAGGGCAAGTGAATTGTGAAGGCCCAGGGGGCAGAGTAAGTGACAGAGCTGGCTCCTACGTCCCCTGATTCTCAATCCAGTGGACAATTAGCCAGAAAGAGGTAACTCTAGAATGTACTGCTTCTGGATAATCCAGGAGCTAACTTGATGCTTGTGTGTGTGGCTTAGCCACGGCATCACCGCTGACAACGCTGACTTTATTTCCATTTCCTCCCCGATTCGTTACAAAAGGTACTTTTGAATATGAGTAAGTCATCACATGCTAGAATTGAAACGGAAGTTGGAGATCTCTTTCAAGGCCACCGTTGTACTTGAGTAAACTGTGGCTCAGAGAGGTTGCAGCTTGCCCACGGCGATACGGCACATCCTTTTGCAGAACAGGAGTCAACCCAGGGTTGTTGACATGCAGTAATGCTCAACTAAGATCGGCAGTGTTTCTCCAGATTTAGTCACTTGCGTACGAACTTCAAGATTCTTGCGATATCCTTGCGCTATTATTTCCTTAATATGTATTTTTTTAGAGACACTGTTCTGTGCCATAGTCTGAGATCTATTCTGTTCCATTTCTCTTTAGCTAATTATTTAGTCCATATGATGCTCCTTGGAGCACATTTCAAATTGAATCTAAAACTAAGTGCATGTGAAAATTTAATAAAGACTGATTTGATGACTGGGAAGTTACTTAAGGACCCAGAGGTCTCTTAGGAGGAAGCAGATAATGTGACCGTGAGTGAAGTGTGCATGCATTCTCTGCCTTGTTTTCCCATCCTTGGAACACCCATCTTCCCTCAGGGAGAAGCGCTCTCAGTGGATGGGCTCATGGCCAGGTCATACCATTATCTTGGAAATGGTGCCCTGGACATTAGGCATTGACTGAATCCAGGAAATCACCTTTTCCTTGTGTCCCCCGTCAATAGTCAATGCCTAGAAATAAATGTGTATGCTGTAAGATACAACTGCAAAAAAATGTGCTCACCTCCGCGGCATGTTTTCTGAAATTCTCAGACCACCATCTGTACGTGTACACATATACACAATGTGACCCTCCAAATATTTTTCCAACCAGTTTCCAGGCACTTGATAGTCTACTCCTAAATATTTATTTTTTGCCTAGTGGCTTTCCTGTATTTAAACTACAGCTAGGCAGAAAGAGGTGACTCTTTATGCCTTATCCATCATGTGTACCTTAATGTGCCCAAGTTTATTCTATCCTTTCAAAGGAAAGGCTTCAAGTGCAAGGTGGATGGGAGATATGGGGATCATGGATAGAAAAAAAAAATCACAGATACAGGTGACTAACTTTGGGACTCGGGAGATAGAGAGAGGTTAGCACTCAGGCAGGCACTTCTTTGCCCATCACTACAGAACCACGGGAGAGTCAAACGAGTTCATAAAGGGACTTAAACAATATTTTGTTGCTGGCAAAGTCTGCTACATGATCAAAATAAGAGTTTCCAGGAAGCTGGCCCGCGGAGCTTATCACAGGAAACAGCTACCAGCAAATGGGTGGCTTCTAGTTAGATAATAATGGCAATGACAGACCCTCAGTTGCCAGGCTGGGTTCTGTTCCTTGAAGCAACAACTTCCTGGGTCCTGGTCTTATGGGAGGAAGGTCAGGTTCCCTCGGTAAAAATGGGAATGTGCTTGAGTGTTTGGGGGAATATTTAAAGGGTCATCACCGAAAGACTCTAAATAATATCAAAACCAAAGCAAGAGGATATATTTCCTGCAGCATCACTGGGGGGTTAAGTTTGCAGACTGTTCTCAGAAGCACATGACCCAGGATCATGGGATTGCCAGTCAAAGAACCCAGGCTGTAAGAAATAAACACCCTGATCTTATTTACATGCTCTGGAGGACTCACGGAAACGAAAACAGAAAGACTTGTCACTTGAAACCTTACCTGAATGGATTCAGTGTCGAATTTGTCACAAAATCATTTTCCATCCCTGCTTGGAAATGGCTAATCCCACCCTAATGTATATAGTGTGCAATGACAATATTAATGAACGACTATAATTTGAATCTTCTCTTTGGCCCTGGGGACTCTTAACACCTTTCTGTTCCCAATCTTGATTTTTTTTTTTCCCACTTGTGGTCCCATTTATTCTCTTTTCCTCTTTTCTCCCTCCCTGCTCTCTGCCTCCTGGTGTCTTCAGAAAATCACTGTGAGGAATTCGCCCCAAAGCCCACATTGGGCTCCCTTCTCTGGTATTGTCCCAGTGAGCTGGCCTCATCTTCCCAGGTGCCTTTTCTTCCTCTTCTGTCTCGTTATAGCATCCCTATTTCCCTGTGGGAGGGTGTGTGCGCTTTTCAGCATAACTTAAAAAGATGCCACTAAGACAATGCTTTGAGTTGTTCTCCTGGTTTCCCTAGGCACAGTTAGAAATCTGCGGGACGACACAGAGGATTCGAACGCATCTTTGTTTGCTAAACACCGATCTCCAGGCAGGAGGGCCGTCTGGATATGTGTGTTGTAGAAGATTTGTCAGCTACACGCATACCTGTTTGAACGTTTCTCAAGACACATAAGCAGTCATAAAGTAATAACAATAAAATGAATCTTAGAGAGTCAGGATTGTAAAATGCCCAATGGCAATTTTCTCTCTTAGCTCACCGTCCTGTCCATTACAACATAGGTGGGTTTTGATTTGTGTGACATATTTGACCCCCACATAGCAATTGATTTCGGTTTCAACGCATACAAAGGCCAGGTGTGTGCAGTGTTTTACAGAGGGCAGACCAATGACCACGTACATCAGAATCATCAAAGGTTCTTTTCAAAAATGCAGTTTCCTGAGTCTCATCCCAAATCTGAATCAGATTCTTTGGGGGTGGGACCTAGACCCACCTAGGTCCTAGGACCAAGCATGTTCTCTCGGGGTCATTTTCAGAGCATCTCAGAGCCTGAGAAACACTCACATGTAAAGCAAAGCAACATTTTAAAATTTCATGTAAGTGTTTTCTAGTTTTTATTCGGTGGAAATATGGATTTTCACGTGCACCTGTGATTTGCTGAGAGGACAGTGTGTCTGTTCATCAGACCGTATTGTTTAGGATCTGGCACTATGAGAGTTGCCTTTCCACCAGTGACTACTGGGGGACCTCCAACAGGGCAGTTGATCAGGTGAAGTCCCGGGGACCTTCCCCTGAATGTATGCTGAAACAGATGGCCTCTGGGTCTTTTCTTAGAAAAGAACTCTGGTGGTAACTCCTTGGGGATAGTAAGGTTCATCTTTGTTGGTTTTGATTCAATCTTCTTATATGGCTCATGCCCTGTGCAGAGATGATCTCTGGCAGAGCCCTAACCTGGGCATAGAAATGCCAGCCTATTACCCGGCCTTAATGACCCATCCCCTCTGGGCATAAGACCAAAGTCTGGACCCTGTCCTTGGCTTCTGAGATGCCAACAACAACGTCTCTGTGTCAAGTCCTATTTGTTTTTTATACCTTTGCCTCCTTCATCACTGCCCCCTGATTCCCCTGAAGTTCATCTTTTAAGCAGAAGTCCCCCGGCCCTAAGAGCTTGAGGACCCCAGAGGAGTCCGCTGTCTGTCAAGCAGCCCTTGAGCTAAGCCTGGTTTTACCTCCAGGTTTTACCAACTAAACTAGAGGACGAAATCCATGCCACAGTTGGAGAATGTGGGTTTTTCTATATTCTGCGAAAGCCATTCCCAAAATAGGCCCGTGGAAGACCGAACAGGGAAAACTAGGAGGAAAGGGGAATTTTCAAAATGATTGCAAAAGCTCTCCTTGAAAATGTGGACACAGCTTCCTGCTTATCTCCTTCCTCTGACCCGTACTGCCCCAGAGATGAGGTGATTGGCTCAGGGAACAGGAAGGGAATCGCCATAAATCTGAGCTAATTTGGAAAGGGAAGGATGAAGCAGATACTCAGCAATCAATAGAGCGTCGTCTTGTTTTGTGGTAAATGTTTACGGCTCTGTTGCTGGAATGTAATGCCGCTGCATCAGAACATGGGCCATTAGAGGTGAAATGAGTTCACCTAATGCCCCCCTGTGTAATTGGTACGCATCGCTCTTCCATGTACAGGAGCCAAAGTCCCTTGCTTCCACCTAGAGAAAAGGTTTTAGATGATTCTCCACGTCCTCTCTACGTTTTATGACTTCACGATTCCCAGGAAAAGGGGAAAATGACCCATTTCTCCCTTTCTCTGAGTTCCTCACGTTTGCGGGACCGGAGGTACACACGCCACTCCATGTTCCCTTCCACTCCTGAAAGTGCTGTTGGGAGAGCAAGCAAGGAAACAGAGCCGCGAGAGAACAGGGACTAGATTGTTCCTTGGCTAAGCTTTGAGGAGTGATGCGCGGGCCCCGGTCCGCCCCAGCACGTGCTTCCTTGTCATGGAAAGGAGAGGGCATAAAAAAACGCTTTGACTGAAAAGCGAGTTCACTAATTGGTGGCTAATGACTAGGCAGCCCGAAATGTCTGGAATTTGGTTTCGATTCAATGTAATTTGACATTTGCCAACCATTATTAAATCCCTTTGATGCTCTCCCTGCGCAGCGGCGAGGAGCAGCTGATTGGCTCTTGGGGATGCAAAGTGAGTCTGGCTGGGCACCGAGTCCGTGGGGGATCTGGAAGGCAGCCATCGTCACCCCTCTCCCCTCGGCTCCGCCAGGCCTTGGTCTTGCCCGTCCCCGTCCCTGTGTCCGTCTGCTCTCTGCCCTTCGGCCTCATTCTCTGAGTGCTATTCCCCTTCCAGCACCGGCTCACCTGCCCCTCTCCTCTCCTGGCTCTTCTCAGAAGTCACCCTCTCTTTGCAAAGGACACAACTTCTGTCTCAAGATGAATTTCAAGGGAATTTGGGTCAGCTGTCCCTGAGGGAATTTGAGAGTCATCGGGTCCCCCACTCCCACCGCCATATTGATTTCCATTTTCCCTGACCTGTTGCTCTGCCCTTCCTCCCACAAATAAGCTTCTTCGCGTTCTCACTACTCGCAGTCCGGATACCTTCCCTTCAGCGGCCCCCAAATAACTCCTCTAGTTCCAGCCTCTGCAGGGCCTGTCGCCTGGTTACCCTCAGAACGGACACAGTCTCTGGGCCCCAGATGTCAAAACACCAGCAGCTCTGATGATCTTCCTTGGGACAATGTAAAAGGCCTTGTCCTCTGTCAGGCGTCTTAGAATATCCAACACGGCCTTGCAAATAGTTTTGGTTTTCTTTCCGGTTCCTCATTTATCGTCTACTCCAACACTTGCACTGATACACTCACTCTGCCAGAACCTCCAGCTCCTCCCCATTCACATTTCTGCTACATCTCCTTTCAAGAGATTGAGTGAGGAGGGAAAAAAAAAAATCAGAGCATCAGGAGAACCAAGAGAGACACTGCAACAATGGGGAAAAACATAGAATTCTATTAAGGACAAAGACGAGTTTCCCTATCACTTCACGTGTGAGTCAGTGAAGGCAGGGAAAAAAAAAAACAAAAACCAAAAACCCCAAAACAGTGGGTAAGGAGTTGGGAACTACTTTCCTAGCTCTAACGATGCCTCTGGTGAGCTGTGGGACCTGAGGCAAAGCACTGAGCCTTTCTGGGCCTCGTTTTCTCTTCCTCAGTAGAGAACAGATTAGATGTATCAGCAAGTCCTTCCTTATTCTTAAGTTCTGTGATAATACAATTTCGAGAAATGTACGATACAAAATTTATAGGACAGCAGGTGTAGAGTGGTCGCCAAGAATGGTTTCTCTTTTCATCCACTCTTTTCATTCCTTAAACAAAACTTTATCGAGAGCGTTTGAGTGCTAGCTCATCTCTGTCCCATCTCTGTCTTCCTAACGAAGCTTCATTTTCAGGTTTGGAATAAGTTCTGAAAACACCAGAAGCCTTTATATCCAAAGACAAATGTAAAAGGACTGTGAAACACGATCACACGTTGATTATGAATTGCCCCCCCTCGTTGACTGGCTGAGCCTCTGTTAGCAACTTGAAGGTGGCCTTAAGAATTATGAGTTAAGGGGCACTGGGGTGGCTGGGTCGGTTGAGGGTTTGGCTTCAGCTCAGGTCATGATCTCATGGTTCATGGATTCGAGCCCCACACCCGGCTCTGGGCTGACAGCTTAGAGCCTGGAGCCAGCTTCGGATTCTGTGTCCCCCCTCTCTCTCTGCCCCTCCCCCACTTTCACTTTGTCCCACTCTGTCTCTCAGAGGTAAACAATTGTAAAAAAGAATTTTTTTTTAACTAAAAAAAGAATCATGAGTTACTACATGGAAATGATGAGACTGGCGCATGTCACATGCTCAGCCAAGTACTTACGTGTTGCGTGCTACATGTTACACATTAATACATGGAAATGATGGGACTGGCGTATGTCACATGCTCAGTAAGTTCTGGCTGTCATTATTATTACTAATAGCAAGCTTAAACATTTCAGAGAAGAGTTTCCTGGATCTGAATCTTTGTCCTTGAGAAATTGGACGTGCTGCTCACATGCACCCCAAGTCTTAGACTGGCAACCTCTGCTTTGGGCTCAGAGAAGGAGAGACCACAAGAGGATCTCCATTCATAGCACACAGCCTCTCTTTTCCCTCCTCTCCTGCAGCCACCCCAACTGCTGTGCCCACCCCCCGGCCCCCACCTCTCCTCACCCGTCTCAGATTCTCCTTGACTTTGAAATCGCCAGAGAAGAAGCTAGGGGGAATGGCAGGCGGGGGGTGGGGCGGGGGGGTGGTGGGGAAGGTTGAGTGTTTTCCAAGTTCAATCCTTCTGTTTCTCCAGAGACTTCAGCCCCGAAAAGCCAATCGGTGTGTTCTCACAAAACACTACCCCGGTGGAAATGTTTGCCATTTTCTTCGCTAAGTGTTATTTTTTCCATATTAGAGGTCCGATTTCCTGCAATTCTTGGAGAGTACCAGGAGGAAGAGGGGTCAGGAAACTCAGCACAGAGGGGAGCAGTGATTAAGTGCCCACTCATTTCCATCCTTTTCCTTCACGACGGCAGGAAAGGGTTTTGAGATGTTCTTGTATTGGTTATTTTTGTACAGAAAGAACAGGGCCTTTGTTTAACGGACCCCAGATGATATGAGCAGAAGATTCAGCATTTTCCCTTCAGTTTTGTCACTCACCAGCAGTGGCTTTCCAAGAGCCGTGTCTCATTGGGCCAGTTTCTTCAGCCCCTAAACAGAGACAATATGTGCTTGATAAATGATTTGGATTTCCCTCCAGATAAGATGGCAGGCAAGTCTAGCTTAATATTATTGTTGTAAAAGGCTTCTGTCTTGGGAGGTAGCCCTCAGTGAGAGGTGAAGAAAGGACATCTTCAAAAGGGAAAGGCACCAAAGAGAGTTACAGAAAAATACGTTGAGATATTCTCTACATGCCCCGCCCCCCACCGCCTCTCTTTAAAAATAACTTTGTAGAGGTTCTCACCAGCTAATCACAGGTCACAGTGCTTATACTACAGCAGTCAGAGGATTGTGGGATTGATTGATTTGACTTGATTATTTAGATTTTTGATGTCAGCTCTCCATAAGCACAGAAAGAAGGAAAACGACTTATCCAAGTATTCGCTAGTGACATACTAGGATAAGAGCAAAAGTTATCTTCCACTGCAGCTATTATTTAAATAGCTTGCCCATAGCTTGAATATACTAATCACTTAATATTCACAACACCAGTTGTGCAGTCAAGAGGGTAGATATTATGTAAGCCTAACTCCCTGCCCCTTCTTCGCTTTCGAATGAGGAATGTAAAGCCCGGGGGGGTTGGGTGGCTTGTCCGAAGTCACAAAAGTGCTAAGCTCTAGAGCTGACATGATAACATCTCTCTTCTCTTAATTCTCTCTCTCATCTACCATGGGCCCATCAGCACTTCATGAAGCAAATGTTACCCAAAGATTTGGTTCATTTAATAGATACTTATGCTTATAATTAAGTTATCCTAATATTTTGGAAGTTTATTCAAAAATGAGTTTTGCTATATTTTTATTAAGTAACTGGTCCATATTTAAAGATTAAAAACACAGCTGCATTATTACATTTGGTTATTTATAAGATTGGGCATTTTTACTTAGGATTGTGAAAATGGTATGACACAGGAATTCAAACAAGGATTAATTATTGACTAGCTCATCTGATGGGTACAATAAGCTAAAGACTGTGTTCAACACTGAAGATTCCACCGTGCCCAGGCAAATATTTTAGAATTGTGTTTTTATGTTTACTTATTTATGTTAGGTAGTGACAGAAATTCAACCTGAAATGGTCTATGCCCAAAAGGGAATACATTATAAGGATTGGGGTATAATTCACTATAGGGATCTTAGAGTATATTTGTGGAAACCCTAGGTGTAGAATATGGCTTCTAAAACAACTAGAAATGGTAATTCCAACACTCAGGACCCTCTGTCTCAGCTCTATTCCTCTCGGCCCATTTATTTCATTCTTGTCTTTCTAAACATTCTCCTTCTTTTGCCCTCATGTCAGATAACATGGCTGCTGATAACTCTGGAGTTTATTGCTTTCAAACCAAGAGACTGGGCTCCTTTCCTTAGTTCCAATCCCCAAATTGGACCAGAAGCTCACCCTAGGTCATATGACTTTGCCCCTTAGAGTAGGATACTCTGCTTTGGTCAGGTACTCACTCCTAACCAATTGGTTGGGGGTAGGGATGATATTACACTGGACCAGCAGGATGGGTCATATGATAACCACGTGGGTGAAGGTGAAAATGAGCTGCCACTAGAGGAGGGGTGTGAAGAAGACAATCCTCTGAAGAATGGACAATCCCAACTCTCATGAAACTCCCAATGTCATGACATATAAACAAATAATGGCACTATAATTACATGAACTCAAGAAAAGAAATCTATCAGATCACTCTAAAAACACACAAGGAGGAATGACTCTGCCAAAGAGGAAATCAGGAACAAAGAAAGTAAGACTCCAGATGGGTTTCGAAATATGACACAAAAGAATGATCAGTGAGGAAAGGACGTTCCAGGCAGAGGGAAGCAGCATAGAACCATAACGTATAGGAGTGAAAAATGAGGCTGGAGAGGGGAGTGGCACTCTATGTCCCTTTGTGCGTAGATGTATGACCCATCCACCTTCCCCATCCTCTGAGGAGCAGATAAGGTCCTGAAATGATAGGAAGCACATCGTATAGCACTACTGGCTTCTCTGAGAACTTTTTTTGTAAGCTCATTAATTTATTTTGAGAGAGAGAGGGAGAGAGCGAGCACGAGTGCGGGCGGGGCAGAGAGAGAGGGAGAGAGAATCCCAAGGAGGCTCCATTCAGACTGTCAGCTCAGAGAGGCTCCATCTCACAAACCGTGAGATCATGACCCGAGCCAAAATCAAGAATCAGACGCTCAGCCGACTGAGCCACTCAGGCGGCCCCTCAGGGCACTTTTACATAAACTCTTTCATTGGATTCACACAATTTTGGCGTGATATAAACAGGACAGGCCTATCCCCCGCCTCCCCATTTTATTGATGAAGAGAGAAATATTTAGTGGACTGTGATTTGGCTAAGGTTAGTTTAGGGGAAGAAGTGCGAATAGAACTTGGGTTTTCAGTTCCCAACGGAGTGTTCTTTCTGCCCCTCCTTGGGTTTTACTTTAATGTCAACATAAGGGATCACATCTGTGTCACTAATAATTCAGTCTATTGTGACAAGCCACTTGGATGGTGCCAAATGAGCTCTGTATATTTTGTTTCGGTCAGTTATTAAAATATCTTGTGGGGTGCCTGGGTGGCTCAGTTGGTGAAGCATCCAACTCTTGATTTCAGCTCAGGTCATGATCTCACGGTTCATGAGTTCAAGCCCCACATCGGGCTCTGTGCTGGCAGCATGGTGGCTGCTTGGGATTCTCCTGTCCCCCCTCTCTCTCTCTCACAATAAATAAATACACTTAAAAAAGAAATATCTTGTAGGGCTGCCTGGGTGGCTCAGTCGGTTAAGTGTCTGACTTCAACTCAGGTCATGATCTCACAGCTTGTGAGTTCGAGCCCCGCATCAGGCTCTGTGCTGACAACTCAGAGCCTGGAGCCTGCTTCAGATTCTGTGTCTCCCTCTCTCTCTGCCCCTCCCCTGCTCATGCTCTGTCTCTGTCTCTGTCTCTCTCTCTCTCAATAAATAAATAAATATTTAAAATTTTTTAATTAAAAAACCTATCTTGCAAAATCTTCATTCCAGAAAATTACCTGAAAGAAAAGATTCTTCCCACCTGGAAGGGGAGGTGAGAGGGACAAAGAAATAACCTCTCAGGAACTGGCTTATTTCTACGATTCTTTTGTTATAATCAATACATGCAGATTTAAGCACATCAGGTAAATATGTAAAATAAACTGGTGATTACTTTTCACCTCACAAAAGAATTGCCTGCTAGATTTTAAGCTACATGAAGACACATTTTTGAAGAGCCAGAATTTGCTCAGAGTATCCTGCTGTGATACTTTGTAAATGCTCAATAAATGTTTGATGAATGATGAATGAATCAACCAACACAGGGAACTTCAAAAATAAAGGCACAACACCGACCTTTGATTAAGAGCCTTGGTGTCAGATGTCTTTGGGATCAGTTGTGGGCTGAACCGCCTACTAAATGTGAAACAATCAGTGAATTATTATCTAAGCCTTCACCTCCTTAGTTGTAAAATGAAAATAATAATGGAACTTACTCCCAAGGTTGTTTATTTACTGCATAAAAATTTATTGAGGATCCACTAGGAGCCAGGCACTGCTCGAGGTTCAGGAAGGTATTTCAGAAAACACAGGTGACAGGGTCCCTAGGCAATAAACACGAAAATAAATAAGTAAATGAATTAATTAAAAACGTGATGCAGCGCTACGAAGGAAGTAAACAGAGTAATGTGGACTCAATCATGACCATGCGGGTGACTTTAGACAATGTGGTAAGAAGAGGCTTCTCTATGGGGTGCCTGGGTGGCTCAGTTGGCTAAGCATCCGACTCTTGATTTCAGCTCAGGTCATGATCTCATGGTTCATGAGTTCAAGCCCCACATCGGGCTCTGTGCTGGCAGTGCAGAGCCTGCTTGGGACACTCTCTCTCTCTCTCTCTCTCTCCCCCTCCCTCCCTCTGCCCCACCCTCTCTCACACTATCTCTGTCTCTCTGAACATAAATAAATAAACTTAAAAAAACGTTTAAAAAAAGAAAGGAAGAGGCTTCTCTAAGGAGGCGACATTTGAGCTAAGAGCTTGGAAGGGGAGAGTGTGAGCATCCTTGTGTAGAGCTAAGGAAGAGCTTTCTGGGCAGAGGAAGCAAGGCCAAAGCCCAGGGAGAGGCCAGGATTGCAGGGCTGAAAGAACAGAAAAAAGGCCCTGGGGCCAGAGCTTAGGAAGCAAACTAAGTACGAGGCAGGAGAGAGACTGGACATTGGCAAAGTCATGAAGTGCTCTGTGGGGCAAGGTCAGGAACTGGGGCTTTGCTCTAAAAGCAGTGGGGATTTGGGGCGCCTGGGTGGCGCAGTCGGTTAAGCGTCCGACTTCAGCCAGGTCACGATCTCGCGGTCCGGGAGTTCGAGCCCCGCGTCGGGCTCTGGGCTGCTGGCTCGGAGCCTGGAGCCTGTTTCCGATTCTGTGTCTCCCTCTCTCTCTGCCCCTCCCCCGTTCATGCTCTGTCTCTCTCTGTCCCAAAAATAAATAAACGTTGAAAAAAAAAATTAAAAAAAAAAAATAAAAGCAGTGGGGATTCAACTGAGGAATTTAAACAGAGGGGTGTCCTTACCTGATTTACATTTTTTAACGAGCAGTCTGCCTCAGTAAAGAGCACCAGCATTTATCTAATCGCTCATGTGAAGAACCTAGGTCCTTGGTTGCTCAGTTTCCCTCTCCTGCTCCATCAACGAATTCAGTGAACTTGCTCCCTGAAATATATCCCAAGCATCTCAGTGTCTCTCCACTTCCACTAAAACTACCTCGGGCTTAGTTCTCTTGTCTTGTCTAGGCTATTGCAACGCCATTTTAGACACTGTCAGAGAACTTAGTGGATTTTCAAGGGGAGACGTCAAGTAGGTGGTTGGACCTTTAAGACTAAAGGTCAGGCTGGGGTTACATGAGATAATGCACATAAACACTTGACAGAGCACCTGGCTTCTTGAATGTTCTTAATACACATGATTTTTTTTTTTTTTTGTAGTAGCATCTATCCTCCTTGTGCTTTTCAACATGACGAAAAGTTCAAGGGATTTGGAGCAGGGGGCTTGGGTTTACATCCTGGTTTTCCAGGAGTGTGGCTCTGGACAAGGTCTCATGTCTCTGAACTGCTGTTTCCCCTTCTCGGAAGTGAAGGTGTAAACACCTGTCTTTTCCGTCACACAGGACTGCTGTGAGCTTCAAACGTGATGACGGATGTGAACGCGCTTTGTAAGCTGAAGCGCCTCTCTTCATGAGCGATCAACTATATGAAATTATATTTAATTTAGTTTCCCTTTGTATGCGACCTCTCGGGTTCCTATATTGTAAGGCAGCATTACAAAATAAATTTTATTATAGGGCACTGGGGTCTTCAGCTTAGAACAAGACCGAGTCCCGGATTCTTCAACCTCTGCCTTGTATAGTTCTAAGCCAGTGCCGTCAATTGATTGCCGAGTGAAACGCAATCCTGGAAGATGAACTACTTTAGAAACACGTTCTCCCGGGAGTTGTATTTTGGTATGAAGTAGACTACTTGTTCCAAAGTTAGCGTTCCCCATTTCTCATTAAGAAAAGTCACTAGGAAAAAAAAATATATTTGGAATTGAATAAATAAACGGATGGCTGCAGTCGAGATTGTTTATGTGAAGCTGACAGTTGTGAGGTCATCAGGGGTTTCCATGATGAAGCTGGCACTAATTCTGTCTCTACACACAAGGACTGTGTTTCCAATACTGAATATTTAGAACATGAGGTGAAATATCGGGAGAAATGGACAGGACAGGTAGGTGACGTGACTGAGGTGTTTCAGGCAAAAGTGAGAGCTCAGCAGAAAAGAAACCCAAGACAAGAGAAAGGACTAGAGACAGGGGATGGCAAGAAGTGAGAAAAGCTTTTGAAGCAGAGAAATGAATATGGAACTGAAATCAAGAAGACAGAGAGGGAACAGATGGGGGTAGGCGGGGTGAGGATCAGAGAAGAAATTCCAGATCCATTTGTGAACGACACCAGGAGCTGTCTGTGGGGGGAGAAAAATAAGGAGCAAAAATGAGGAAGACCAAAAAAAAAAAATTACTTTGGAAAGAAAGAGAGTGACAAGGTAGTGAGGACAAGGAGGGACAGCTGTCATCTCATTTAATTAAGAAATTATTAATGGAACAGACGGGACAACCACACTGAGCCTTTACTGATGAGATGCTACTAAAATTCCAGATAATAGCAGCTGAAAGTTATTGAGAGCAAAAGTGGGGACGATGCTAATTTAGTTGATAATAACACACTTAGCACAGTGCTTAAGAATTTACAAATCACACATCAAATAAATTTAAATGATTCTGGTTATCATCTAATTATGGTTGTTTAAATAATGTAATACAATTAACTGTTAAAAAAATTAAAAAGCCCTAATAATTTTAAGTGAGCATGCTTGTATTCTGAGTCCTCCATTTAGGCAGTTTCTGTTCCACCCTGCAGTCCTGGTGGAGGGAATATTATCCTGATGGCCACACTTCTGCCAAATGTAGGTAGTTGTTGGGGCAGAAGAAGACAGATGGCAAATAGGTTCTAAATGCCTTATTATTTTTTTCCTCCTCTGTCCCTTACTTTTTCCATTATCAACATAGCTTCTCTCCTGAAACAACTACTTTTTCTTTCTCCTCCCTCCCCTTGCTAGGCAGGTTCCCTGACAACACCTCCCTGCCTTCATCAGAAGAAAATATGGCATCAGTGCCGTTGGGATCAATGTAATCCCGGCCCAGTAGGAGTTCTGTCACACAAGTTCACTCCACAAAAGAAAAAAAACCACTGTCTGGATCGCATAATTGGGGCCGAGAACTGTAGACTCGTGGCCATGACCATGTGGTTGACCGAGGCTGGAGGAGGGAAAGACCACATTGACTTACCTGGCTCCTTTAGGGGAACGAGTCCAGAACTTCTCACTCCGAGTAATAGCCTCATAGTGGGTAGAAAGGAGAAATCAAAGCAACTGATTCATTTGAAAATAATCTTTCTTTTTTCTTTTTTTCTTTTTTTCTTTAATTTTTTTTTTAACGTTTATTTATTTTTGAGACAGGGAGAGACAGCATGAACGGGGGAGGGTCAGAGAGAGAGGGAGACACAGAATCTGAAACAGGCTCCAGGCTCTGAGCTGTCAGCACAGAGCCTGACACGGGGCTCGAACTCATGGACTGCAAGATCAGGACCTGAGCCGAAGTCGGACGCTTAACCGACTGAGCCACCCAGGCGCCCCTATTTTTTCTTAATAATAAAGAAGTGTAAATTATTAAAAAAAAAAAAAAAAAGTTAAAGCCTATCCAGATAATCTTATAACCCTACCCAGATAATCACCGTCAAGAATTTGATGCATGTTTCCAGAAATCAACACATATATAGCATCTCGGAATCTTCTCTATGCAGTGTTCTGTAGGAGCTTTTTTTAGCTTCACGTATGATGGCCATATTTCCATGTCAATATGCCATGCTTCAATGAGTGAAAGGCACTTCTGATTGTAAGGTTAGTATCTGTAAGAAAAAAAAAATGCTGCAGATTATAACCGTCAGGTCCCGCAGATGCTAAGACATATTGTAATTTCAGACACGTTAAAATATTTAAAAGGCATCTTATAAATGATGAAACAGAGATTTAAAAATCACCTTAACTTTTTGACGGCTGCAGAGTATTGCACTGTGCAGCCATATCATAAATTACTTAACAAATCCTTCATGAGTAGACGTGTGTGGTTACCAATATTTTCAAATTTCTGTGAACTTCCTTAATGTATATCTCTGCACACTCGTCGTATTGCTTAAGTCAAGGTGAATTCTTAGAAGTAGGATTGGTGGATTAAATAAGAGTGTTAAAAAAAAAAAAAAGAGTGCTGAACCTGTTTACACCACGTGATATGGATCCGTACTCTTCGCAATTGTGTCTCCCAGAATGCTCACTTCTGTAATTGATATATCATCTACTAAAACCTAGCCTGGACTTCAGGTAAAAAAAATCCAAACTATACACTTCATTTGCCATCCGCTGTCACTCTGATCTTTCTTCTTGGTGTTTCCAGTATTTTAAAAACTTCAGGAACTTGAAATGGCGATGTCCGTCGATGATTCCCCAATAAGGGACAAAGCCCGGATCTACTTCGCTGCGAAGAGCCACCCGTAACAACAGGAGTGTATTCAATGATCAATTTGATTGCTTTTCATCTTTCTGCCAGTTAGGGACAAGGCCTAAGGCTCCTAGCTTTGGATATGACTTTGTATTAATAGCACCAGTAACTAGGAATTATACTGGGGCTACTTTCCTGAATTCTTTTGTTCATTTGATCTGAAATCCGTGAACCCACACTGTGCCCTAGGCAGTGGCGACACAAAGATGAACAGCTTACAGTTCCTGCCCAAAGAACCTACCGTCTAATGGGGGACATAGGACACACTCACATAAAGTTATAGAACAACAGAAGACAAGATCATCCATTTTATGAGCCAGGCTACGATTTCGCGTCAAATGTGCAGACGTTAAGTCCAGAATTTGAATGAAATCGGGAGACAATGCTCTGTCCCTCTGCGAGGCGCCAAGACCAATGCTAATGTGCCGTGACCCTCTGGAAGCACAGAGATGACACATGGTCGATCCTTTTCTAGGCAGCATCTGTGTCCTGTACCGTCCCCCAGGAGTCTAAGGCACATCAACAAATGCTCAGTCTTTTCCTGGAGCACCAGAGGCCAGCTGTCCCAGTGTCCTGTGTGTCCTGGAGGGGAGGAGCTGAACCTTTTGACTTCAGCCCCTCTTCAGGAGGAGTGCCCCAAGGGCAAGACACAGAGTTCCAGGATCCTAAGAGCGTAAGACTCAGGCTGCTATGCTAGAAAGGGAAAATGCACCAATCGCATTTCCATGCCCAGGGGCACAGGGACTAAAGTCCCATTCATAAAGCAAGCTTCTTAGTTAATCAGTAATTCCAGTTGAGGGACATATGCCTCCCAAACCAAATTTCATGAGGGTAAAAGGGGGAGGAGGGCTCTCTTCTTTCATTGTTTCTGAAGCCAGATACACATGACTTTTAAGAGGCACCACATCGTGTCCTGCTTCGGGGCGCTGATTTAACAAGAATGGCAAGAAACAAACGACTCAAACGGACTCACTTGCTAATATTCAAAAGAGGGCAAAATGCACCTGCCCCAGGCCCTCCAGGTCAGGACATATGTTTATAAATGACATGCAGGCTGTGAACTGGTGGGAGGAGCCCCGGATGGGGAGTCGGGAGAGGCAACTGGGCCCCATCAGTGGATCTTAATCAGAACCGTAGGACAGAATACCCAAGACTGTTTCAGAATAGATGCGAGTCTGGACACATCCGGACCCACCTGAAGCAGACTCTTGGGCTGGGTGGGGCATTGTCTTTCAAGAAGTACCATCCGGGACTCAGATGTGCTCCTCTGGTTAAAAATCACTAAGTTAGGTCATCTCTAGCCAGGAATTATCCGAACTCATATCTGACTTTTGGGCGTTTCTATGTAATCAAAAAATCAAAATGAAGCTTAAAAAATATTTGAATAGCATGTTTTGAACGCATAATTTATGTTTACATTTAAACTAATATCATTTAATATAAGACTGCAATGCAATTTAATCTTGCAAGATAATTAAAGATTTATGAAAAATAGTTATTCTTAGGGAACCATAGGCAGTCTGATCCAAAAATGGAACACAAGTTTAAGGTTGGATGATGAATAGCTTCTTTCAGTCCTGTCAGAGTAACTCTGAGACTGAAGACACCACCTCATTTGGTGAAATGATTAAAGTATAAATTTGACCCTCTTCATTAGTGGGAAGCCCAGGCCCACAGTTGTCTTGCCTCCACTTCCTCCCTCCCCCACCAATGAAAGTCCTGCCATGAAAACCCTAGGCTTCAGCTATAATGATCAACGACCCCTTGGTCTAATGTTGGTCATAACGCTCTAGGCTGACTACTTTACCCCCCAGGGGAGAGTGGTTAATGATGATATTAATAAGAGCAGCTAACATCTGCTGAGCTCTTACTATGTTTCGGGCTCTATGCTAGGGGCAGAAAATAGATTTTCTTTTCTATCCCAGGAATCTAGGTCCCTGAGAGTTTATACAATTCAAGAGAAGCAGACTGTTTTCCAGAACAGGCTCCTTAATCGTATTACCGTTACAAGTGTGAGATATGGTTCTTTTCTACTCTTTCAGCCAGTGTATTGGCTTTCACATAATTATCATCTCTGTTTCGGAGGCTCGAGTACCATTCTGGGTCCAAGTCGTTGACATTGGACGCAATCCTGTGATTTAGCGATTAAGCAATACATTGAGCTGATGAGGCAAGACTAGATACGTGAACAGGAGCCTCCAAATGAAATGAGAATAAGAGAGTGATGGCAGAGGCCTCACAGGTATGCAGCCCACAGGGTCAATCTGGTCCTCATGGAGTCACATCTCTTTCCAACATCCTTTGGGACATTTTCAACTGAATACTTTTCTGAAACTTTATACTCCCCCTTATTTATTTATTTATTCATAATTTTTTTAAAGTCCATTTATTTTGAGAGAGAAAGAGAGAGAGCAGGGGTGGAACCGAGAGAGAGGGAGAGGGAAGATCCCAAGCAGGCTCCACACTGTCAGCACAGAGCCCAATGTGGGGACTGAACTCACCAAACCTGAGATCATGACCTGGTCATGACCTCGGCTGAAACCAAGAGTTTGATGTGTAACCCAGTAAGCCACCTAGGCACCCCTACACTCCACTTCCTAAAGTCAAATTCATCCGTGTTCTCCACACCAAACCCATACCATCATTTTCCCCTAACTTACTTATTTCGGTTCATTTCTTGATCTGAAGCCATTTCTTGATCTAGCAAGAGGTCAAGGCAGAAACATCCCTCCCATCCCAAGATGGGCAGAGGTGGAAAAAGAGTGGGCTCTGCTTGGTCATTCACGACTCAGGCAGATAGGGATTCTGCCGCCTTCAATGCATGGCTTCCAAGGAAGTCTCAGGGGCTGACACCCAGAGGTCAAGAGGAGAAAGGCCCTTGAGCATCGGCGGAGGAGGTTTACATAGTCCAAGTCGGGAAGTAGCAGGCGGCATTTTGTTCACATTCCATTGGCTAGAACTTGGTCACGTGACCTACTTGCAAAGGACACTGGGTAATATTATCTAGCCCTGTGCCCACGTGGAAATGGGTTTTAGTGAGCAGTCAGCTGTCTGTTATTCTCCCTGAGTCCAAAGCCTGAAGGTAGTATCCCTTAGGTCTTTTTCAGACTGCCTTCCTTTTACCAGTTAACCCCCAGGTCCTGTTCATATTTCCTCCACAACATCACTGAGCATATCCAGTTTCTCTTTTTTATTCTTGCTGTCATCTGACCTCGGGCCTTCATAAACTAAGTGGGAGGTTATAATGATCTAACTCAAAGTCTTTCCCCTACTAATCTCTCATTCGTTCAACAAATATTTCTTAGGCCCCGTATTATGGGCCCCATTAAGTGACTAGGGGAAGGTGAGGAAATAGATAAGACTTGCCCCTGCATTTATAAACTCGTGGGGAATACAGACAAATAAATGACTCTTGCCACACTGGGTGGTTAGCACCTGCTATGGGGAAGTGCGAGGTGCAAGGCAAACAGTTGGAGGGGCCCCAACTCTTGTGACCACTCCACTGAAGTAGGATATAAGTATACCCTAATCACTGACTCCATCATTGTTCTTATTGATCTCTGGCCCACCGTCTTGTTTGCTTTTCATCACAGGCCTAAACACCATCTCAAATGATCGTGTATATTTGCGTGCTTATTTTTTGCTCTTGTGCCTTCTCCCACCAGAATAGGTGCTCCACCAAGAACAGGGACCATTTGTCATCCATGTGGCGACAGGATCCGGAAGAGTGCTGCCACGTAGTACATGTAGAAGGGAAGGGATCTAGTTTGGGGAGAGATGATCTCTAGGTTGAGGCCTCAAGGGTGTGCGGGAGTTAACCAGGTTTCCTGTGGGTAGGGAGGAAGTTGGAGTAGGAGTTATGGTTCTGAACCAAGAGGAGAGAGAGAGCATGGTTGAAATTCAATGCTGGGAAAGGGGACAGCTAGGGATGGAGGTGTGAGCTTGGTCTTGTAAACTGTGTGTGTGGGTGTGGATTTTCTCCTGAAACCAACGGGGAGCCATGAAGATTTTTCACTAGCATAGCCACATTAAGGTCCAATTAGAGTTTTATATCCCGCTGCTGCTCTTTGTAGGATGGACAGCAGGAGGGCAGGACAGAAGGCAGGATGGCACATGAGAACCTAAGGGAGAGACCTTGGTGGCATAAGCCAAAAGAGTACCAGTGCATTTCATGTTAATTTTTCGAAAGTCTGAGTTCAGTAAATGTCATTCTCTCAAAGAAGTCTCCAACTGGTGAACATTGCAAAAAGTGGGATGATTACTACATTTTTCCACTTCTGTTTTATCTTCCTTCCAACTCGAGTCCTACCTCCTCCCTGAAGCTTTCGATGTACCCCTGCCCTGAGTTGTAACATTTCCTATTTGTGTAATTCAGTCGGCATGAATGCGCTCCTCCATACTTTTTCTAAGCCTTATATTCATCTCCAATTTTTCCCCAAGAGATTGCTAGCATCTTTGACAAGTGAGCTTTGTCCACTATTTCATAAAAAATGTGCTTATAGGAATGTAATTTGGACAAACTAATCCTCACTAGGGTGTTTGTGACTAATGACAACTACCCCTATGATACTGGAATCCTAAAAGGGAAAAAAGAGTTCTTTGGGGAAGGAGAAATATTTAGCCCAGTCTTTCTGAAATCACATCTTCCTAGGGTGTTCCAAATTGCAAATGCGGCCCATTGATTTACCCCAGCGCTACAAATCAATCTTCATGGAATTTCTGGCACTCTTGGGGAGATACGTTTAGGTGAAGCCACTTTACAGACAGTACCTCCAAGGGGAGCCTGAAGCCAGTACGCCAGCACTCTCCTAGGTTCCTTCTTGCCTCAGGAACATTCAGACGCTGACCATCAGACTCCCCAGCAGGTCTGAAGTGGCTCAAGATAGCACATGGCCCTTTGTCTGGGTCTTTGTTGACAGGCTCACAGAGCAGGGGAATCAATCCTGGAAAGGTGGTTTTTGTCCTAAGGTAGCCTTTCTTTTCCTATTTTTATCCCCCAAACTCTAGGTCCATCAAGGTCAGGCTTGCAATTCAGAGAAAGAAGACCGTGGGAGGAGCCAGTGGGGTTTTATTTCTGAAGGGCTTGGGCTGTGAGTGGTCGAAGCGAGTAGGGAAGCCTTCGGAGGAGGCAGAGTAATTGTCACCCGGGAATCCACAAACTGTAAGACATAGAAATGAAAAAGTCCTTTTATACAGCTCCTGCCTCCCCCTGTCAGGGCAGAATATGCCAGTGATCATTGCTGCTGAGGCGCACATCTCAGTGTTAAGATATCATTTATTCCCCTTTCCTTTGTCTTTCAGTCCGCACGTACGTTCCTTCAGCTTTCTCCATCTGCTATTTTTTTGCTTCTTTTTAATAATAATTAAAATAGCAGACACTTATGCATAGGGTGCATCTTCAGATTTGTTTTGCTTTTTTCATTTTCTATCATCCTTGTATTTATATAAAAATGTCCCCTTTTCATAAAAATTGCATTTTCAATAGCTCTTATGACTGCAGTATTAAATCATCGTGGCAGCTGTTGGCTTTGGGTGTAAAAAGATGTTGTGTATATGCAGCCAGGTACCATTCACCAATTGGGGCAAGGAGGTGAACAAGGATATCTCCCCCCACCCCCTTCACACAGTCAAATTAAAAATATGGTGTCTGGGGGCGCCTGGGTGGCGCAGTCAGTTAAGCGTCCGACTTCAGCCAGGTCACGATCTCGCGGTCCGTGAGTTCGAGCCCCGCGTCGGGCTCTGGGCTGATGGCTCAGAGCCTGGAGCCTGTTTCCGATTCTGTGTCTCCCTCTCTCTCTGCTCCACCCCCGTTCATGCTCTGTCTCTCTCTGTCCCAAAAATAAATAAACGTTGAAAAAAAAAATTAAAAAAAAAATATGGTGTCTGTTAGTGTGATCTAAACAGGATTTTAGAAGGGTCAGAAGGGTCACCTGTATCTCTGACTTTTTGATAGTCAAAAAACGTTTTTTGCATTCAAAAAAAAATAGAAGAAAGGATGGAAGGAAGGAAGGGGACAGCTTAACAAGCAATACCAGTGTTGCTTAGAAGCACACAGTGAGAGTTGACCGATCTGCTCGTAGTCTCAATTCTCTGCCATTACCCACCTCTTTGGAAGGAGCGTTGAAGGCAAGTAGCTGGAGGGAAAGAACAGGAAAATGAGATTTTCACCAACCACAAATTGGGTAAGTGACCCCAAATAATAGAAAATTGACTGTTCTTATTTCTTTTTCTTTAAAGTTTATTTATTTGTTGGGGGGAAGAGGGGCAGAGAGAGAGAGGGAGAGAAAGCATCCGAAGCAGGCTCCACACTGTCAACACAGAGCCCCATGGTGGGCCCGAACTCACAAACGACAAGATCATGATCTGAGCCAAAATCAAGAATCAGACGTTTAACTGACTGACCACCCCCCCCCAGGGGCCCCGACTGTCCTCATTGCTTGTCACACCCCTGGACTGAAGGCCCAGAGACGTTTAAACACTCCACAGGAAGCTGTGGGCTTGCAGGGTCTCACCGATGCCTATTTCCCAGAGGCCAAGGTAGTATGTCCACAAGCTGCGTGACCATCTTGGACTTCAGACTTGGCAGGTTGTCATTGCTTTTACTCAAAACCAGACCCTGAGAGGAACATGAACTTGATCCCTGCAATAAATCAAGTTCTAATACAGGGTGAGAGCCTTAACCCCTATCCTCCCAGCCCCCCTCCTGCGGCACTCCTCCACATGCTTCCAGTGCTATTGAAATGATTCAGAGCTGAAACGGAGCTGTTATTTTTATCACTCAGTCCCAAAGGTAAAATGTTTGGCTAATTTGGCTCTTATGCCTAACCCTCAGCCCCCATATTTAGACATTGAAGGGGAAGGAATGCTTAGGCAAATCAGTCTGGAAACAAAGCTTAGGAGGAGAAAATGGAGACAGGGAGGAAAAAAGCCAGCGGAAAGGATGTAACATGTGTCTGGACGATCCCCCTTTGTTTTCCAAGTCTCCCCTTCTCCTCTTAGGACTATTTCTTCCTTCGCTCTTATTAATTTTTCTCTGTAGCATATCTCTTAGCCTTTAGGTAGGGAAAGATCAGAGCCTGAGAGCTCTGGGCGGCCAAGCCTGCAGGGAGCTCAGAGAGCGGAGAGCAGCAGGCATCCAGCAGGTGCCCGGGCTGCCCTCCCTGAGAAGAAGACAGTCTTCTCATCCCCCACAAGCACCCTGAGGGACTTTAATAGCTGTGCTCAGCGTTGGGCATTTGTTCTTTCCCCTGTGTCCTTGACATGTAGAAAATATCCATTTTAATGCCTCTAAGCAGAAGGAATAGCCCTGAAAGTTTAAAGTAGGGAGCGAACAGCGTTATTCAAAGACACGCTGCTCGCAAGGCTTAATGACCATGCTCTGGAGTCACGGTGACTTCGCAGTGCGGTGTTGGTGGTTATCAAAATCATCATGGGGCGTAAAATTAGGGGCTTGAAATGAACTTACTCTCGAATCAGTGTTTGATACTTGCTATCCGTGTGACTTTGATCGAGTTACTTTGTAGTCTCTCAGCCTCAGTCTTCTCCTCTAGGAAATGGGGATGATAATCATACTACTCACTCAGGATGCTTTGAGATAATTAGATGAGCCTCTGTGAATAACGAGCTTAGCACATAGGACTGATTGACTGCGGGGACACCGCAAACTCCGCTTGAGTAGTAGGAGCTGCTACGATTATTGTTGTGACTGTATTATCCATTTTCAGCATTGACGAGATAATCTGAAGTCTGCATAGGGGTGCAATCTGTATCCAGTGAAGAGTCTCAGAAAAGGATAGAATGGGTTGCCATAGGCAGAGTCAAGTCAGGAAAACAGAACCCGTTTCTAAGTATTTTCAATGGAGGGAATTTAATACAAGAATGATTATGAAGGTGGCGGAAGGGACAAGAAACCAAACAGGAGACGATGAAGCCGCCCAGAAATCAACAGCAGCAGGAAGAGGCTGCCGCCCCTATGACCGGAGAAATACAGGGAAAAGGTGATGTTAGGCCAGAAGCCGGGGACTGTTTGGTAGAAGCTGGGACTCCAGAGAGAGGGGTTATCAGAAGGACGGCTTGAACCGCAGGGTTCAAGCCTGTTGTCAACCATCACCTGGAGCTGAAAGAACCGCCCTGAGTCTTCCCTTCCTCCTGCCCTCCTGCACCCTCCCACTGACTGAACTCGGCCAGAAGCCTGTTGAGGAGACAGTGTGGGAAACGTGGTTTGCAGACGCGTCCACAGTTACAGACTCAACAGAGACGAATTCCAACCTGGAAGGAGAAGGAAATCTTCGTGCCGATGAGGTATTGCTTGAGGAACCGCTTGATAGATTGAAAAGAAGCCATTTAGATTCTGGATGTCAGCCTTCAGTTGGCATGCCTAAAGACTCCGAAGCTTGAAGCCAGGTGATTATTTTGTTATGAGCATACCTGAGGCGTAAGACGTTAGACACACAGAAAAAGAGGGGAGTGACAGCCCCACACCTTTCGAGACGCTTCATTTTACTTTTTCATCAGGAGAGCTCTTAACCACAGTCCTTTCGATAACTTTCACCAAAAAAATAAAATAAAAATTCCCATTATTATTTATCGATGCCGTCTGTAGATGTTATTGGTCAAACCACTATTGACCGTGGTGAGAAAATGACTTTGCCATCATGGAAGGCCAATGATGATTATTTGGCGTATTAAAGGGTGCAAAGGGGAAAGAAAAATTGTCAGTGTCTTTGCTTTCTGCAGAGTTGCTTTCTATCTGAGGGATGTCCCTTTGAAAACATATTAGTCTTAAGTATGAAAGAGGGCACTAGATAAAAGATTCGATCTCATACGTGCTGTAATGTTCCACTAGTACCCTGGCTTCATCTCTCCATCCTAGACCATAACACTTGTTTCTTACAAAGTGCCAGCCTCTGGCTCACTTCCCAGCACCGGACGGGCTCCCTAGCCATTTCATTACCAGAAATGACAATGATCATCTGCCTAACTGGGAATAGCAGCCTCTGAAACACAATTAGAAGTAAACCGAAAGTCTAGGTGGCCCAGTGATGACTAATCAGAAATATTACTGGCTGGCACATCACATCAGATCATATCTCAGGATGATCACAGGTTGTGTTCATTCTCAGAAGCACCTCAATTACCACCAATGTGGCTGGAAGGAATAGAGCAGTTATTAATATCGTCGACTTAGGTATCTAGGGATTGAAGCTCACAAAGGTCCAGGGACATCAGGATCAAAGGCCTTGGTCAAAACATTGTCTAAACTCCCAGGTACATAGTGATGATTTTGTCAGGTGTGGTTCCAAGTCTCCAAGTCTGGAAGTCTCCCCCAGGAAGAGTGGGAAGAAAGTCACCCTGAAAAATTGGACTGCTCAAGGCTAGAGAGCACACCCAATGAGATAGCAGGGCACGTGCTCCAGAAGAGACGTGCTACAGGAATTTCCCAGGAGACAGAAAGTGCTGGAATATGGCTCTATTCGCATCTGGAAATAAGTGTAGGAAAAAATCACCTCCCTATGAGTTACAGGCACCTAGCCTAAGGTCACTGACTCTGCCAAGGCCAAGTCTCTCCTGAGGCAAAACAAACAAACTGAAAAGGGACTACACATTTGTTTGCCACCATGGAGAGAATGTTCCAAAGTACGTTGCATGTGTTTGGCCTTGCAAACAGCAGAATGATTCCTTACTGATCCAAGTCTGAGCTTTGGGCCAAAGTGTGGTTCAGGTCAACCCAAAAGGCTGAGAACCAAGAAGTCACACGGGAAAGTCAGCTGCCATATGTGGAAGAGAGGATCAAGATCCCTGACCATCAGTGGCCCACGCCACTCCAGATTGTCTTTTTCTAAACTGCAAAGCTCATCGGAAGAGATGGAAATAGCATTGTGTAGCAGTTGCCAATAGCAGCATCCAATGGGAACATGTCTAGAGCCGCCTAAGGACAGTCATGGCGGCTGGTAAGTCAAACCATCCCTGTGACAGAGCAAGGGTAAAGAATAATAAAAGGAAGATTTAGTTTGTATCGGCACTTCCTTGCATTAAATATAAGAGAAGTGTCCCCAAATGAATTGCAGTCTTTTTGAAAATGATGCTCTAGGAAAAAGAGCAAATATTGACACTTCAATAATGTTTGCCCAGCAATCAGTGAGCTGTACACAGCACTCGGGGTATCTATGTTACGGGAATCAATTAGGAAAACGGAGAATTGATATCCTCCAATGAGAAATGTATGGTAACTGCTGACATTGCAGATAACGTTGGCTCTGCAAATCATCTCTGAAGTCACAGGCCTACCCGACACTGTCATTGATGCGGAAGGAATCTGTCTGAGAACATAGCTGTTACTTCAGTTATGTTGCCCACTGCTCGTATTAGACACGGTCTTCCCTGAGGTGCAATTTCCATCCCCTGCACCTAACTCTTCCTATGCATTCACTCATTCATTTAACGGGTTTGTTGAGAACCCACCTTGTGCTAGCACTATTTTAGATTGGACAGAGTCCCTGGTTCCAGGAGTTTGGGGAGAGGGGCAGATGGAAACAATGGAAAAGTACAAAGTGAGACATTTTCACATAAAAGTGAAAATGGACGGGTCACATGAAAATTTGAGAAAATAGTAAGAGTGTTCCACCTAGGGGACAACGACGCAAAGGCCCTGGGTGTATTCATCTGCCTTCTCTTTATTCTCCCGGTATGTTTAGTTGTTCTTTAGTTTCTGATTATTTATCAGACTGGTTGCTTCTTCCTTCTCTCTTTTCTTTGTCCCTACCTTCCTTCCTTCCTTCTTTCATTTTATTATTTATCTATTACTTACACTCCCAGAGGTCTTTTAAAGGAGTCTTATGACTATGAAAGTCTTATATCATAAAGACTTCTTTCCCACACAGAAACTTGTTGTTTTTCAGATGCCTCTCTCTCTCTTTTCAAATAGACTTCAAGTTATTTGAAATAAGGACACACTCAAGTGTCTTAGAGTTTTGTGGATTTCCCAAAGTACCCAATTTAACAAGGGGCATATAGGAGAGGCCCAGTATAATGAATGCTAGCCTAAACTAAAAGGCTTCTAGCTGGAGAAGGTTATGGAGATAAATTTGGCCACCCAATACATTTTTTTTGACTCTGTCTCCCTGATCTCCTCCCTTCTGTTTGTTATATGTATTCAGTTGATCTCCAGAAAGCGAAAAATTTTCAACATAATCTGGGAAAGAAACCCTTAAGAGGTTGCTGATGGTTTTCATTTAGCTGTGTTTGGAATTATCAATTCTCATCCTGTAAAGTAACTGATGAAGTCTTTATTGATAAAGGTAATACAGTAATGAGCAGTTTTTAGGTAGCAGGTATATACGACGTATGTATAGGGCAATCAGGCTGGACGAAGTTGAAAGATAAAGTTCATTAGCTTCCTTTAACAGGAGATGCTTCCAAAGATCCGACCGATGATTTATATGATGTTTGGGAAAAGCCCCAATCCTTAGCTTTTGGAGCCAGTGAAAATGTTGTTCTCAATGTTCCTCTTTGGAAAGAGAAAGATTCATGCTCCTGGGTGAGGTGGCGCCCGGGGGGGCGGAGCAGGGTGGGGGGTAGTGTTAACATACATTCTCAGTCTGTGGATTTCAGGATCACAGCTTTGGCCACCTAACCTAAAACTAGTGTCGATAAAAAGGGTTTTTATAGCAGCAAGCTGGTGCCATAGTGATAGGATGGTTGCTAAGGATGTCATTATCACTCTGATTGCAGGAATCGTGAGTTAATTGGCATGACCTCATTCAAGTCCTCAGGGCCTACCTGTTCACAAATTACAAAGGAGACAAAAAGTTGATCTTTTTATAGTGTCAGGAGGCAGCACCTGTTAACATTTAACATTTGAAACAAGCTATAACACACATTATTTATCTACCTGTTCTCTTTTTCTCACACTGTGTCCTCTTTCCTTCTCTTTACTACATAGAATTAAGACATGCCCTTCTTAAATATTTTTTCCTTGCTCTATTTTTCCCATTCCCTCTAGAGAAAGGGGGAATTTTTTTTTTTTTTTTTTTTTTTTGGTCTGAAAATCAGCCATTAAACTGAGGAAGGCTCAAGGAAATGAACTGAAATGTCTCATAGGAAGAAAAATAGCACTATGAAGATGAAAAAAAGCCCGGGATAATGGAGATTGATCGCTCGATCTATCTATGGCCTCAAATAAAACTGATTGAATTTAACATGTTAGGTTACAGTGAAGAAGCTTAGTTGTTTCAGTCAGGGTAATATAGTTTCAGATTTTCATAGGGAACCATTTATTTATTTTTGCATTTGTGAGTCATTTAGACATTCCCTTGTGAGTGAGAATACATTTATTTTCCAACTCCCTGCTGTTAGGCGTTCTATTAATACCACACTAGTTGAAATAAATGGAGCAGGAGAAACTGTTTGGTGGTGAATTTGTTTTTCAGATTTTTTTTTTTTTTTTGATTCTGCTATTTTGGTAAGTTGGCTTCCCGACCTCTCCAGTAGTTTAAATAGAGTCTTAACTTCTCCCCTTTCTCTTCTGTAACTTCACGTTGGATTGTGGCTTCTGCTTTAATATTGACACCTTAAAGGCGACCTAAAGCCCTATAACCCAAGAAATGCATATTAAAGAGTGGGTGTACGGTGAAATAAATTTCACCAAGCAATGGGATTATCAAAATTATGGACAAAGTGACAGTTTTCTTAGCCACAATTTTCTCTCCCCCTCTTTGTACTCTACCCAAAAAGGAAAATCCAACTTAATGAAGAGGGGAATTGGTTCCACAGGTTATAAGGGAGTGGCAAGGGTCGTGTTTCCCAGGATTCTAAAAGGGTATTGTTAAATGTATTTTACTGTGCTTAAGCACAGTAAGGTTTGCTCATGCGCCTTCTGAGTAGGGCAGAGCAAAGATAACGTCCTTGTTATTCTGGGCAGCTAATTACTGTCAGTAATTGTTGTTTGTGATGAACAAGATGCCGGATAAAGGCGGGATGGGTGGGGGTGCTGGGGGGAGGGTCCGCTAGGCTTTGAACCACAGCCAGCCCTCCGAGGCTGATTTAGGCGGAGCCGCAGAAGGGCTCCTTTGGGGACTCGGTCAGAAAAGCCCCAAAGGGGTATTGGAGGAAAGCATGTGGATCTACACATTTTCCGGCACCGGCAAAGGTCAGGCAAATAATCAAATTACTCTTCCTCGGCTTTCAGTTCATCGACTGCACAGATGAAGATGGGGGAGGGGGAGGGATGGAGAGGGGGTGATAGTAGGTGGTCCATCCTCGTCCTGCTCGGGGGAGGAGGCTGATCAAGGACATTCCATTCCCTTCGCTACTTTCAGGGAAGCCTTGGGAAAGAACAAAGAAAGACTGACAAGGATACAGGCATGCAGGGCACGCGCACTCACAAACATACACACGCACACACACGCACACACGCACACACGCAGCACTTGCAACAGGGAGTTAATAGGAGCAAAGATAATTTATGTCTAGGCTGGAAACACTGAGAGGAAGCCAAGGCAGAAGTGTAATGTGGGGAGGGGAGAAAGAATAAAGACAATCTCTAGCATTTCTAAGTGTCCTGCCATTCTCTAGGCTTTGCAATTATACCTGTGCCTGAGATAGGTACACGAGGGGTATCACCTGAAACTGACCAATGGGGAAACTGAGGCTCAGAAAAGCAAAGTGAGCCCTCTGAGGGCACGGATCAAATATTCAGGGACGTGACAACTACACCTCAGGTGTGTGTGCTGAGCTGGGGTTCGCGACACCCTGAGCAGGTGGCAGTGGCTGAGAGCATCGTGTTGGAGGAAGGACCAGAGATCAGGAGCCCACGAGGTAGGCTTCGATCTGCTTCATACAGAGACTTGTGCCTTGGCAAGGTTCTAGACTGTCTGATCCTTTTTTTCACTTGTTTTATGAAACCAATAAAATCAAGTCAGTGAAACATTTTACTGGCAGTTCTGGGTGTATTCTAATTGGACTATAGTTGGAATTCCCATTATTGCCAGGGAGAAAGCAACCACTTCAGTTCCCTCAAGATTACTTAGGGGTAGATTTATAAGGAGGAAGCAGGAACAGGGCTAGCGATTCAACTTCCTCAAGCCATTTTCTTTGATTTGACGGGGAAGCTTTGCCACCAGTTTCGACCTTTGTTCCTAAAAACTTTTCACCAAGCTCCCACCTCCACTCCCTTTCCCGTCAACACACTCCAAATCACCCAAGATGGGCTTTCAGGGGCCACTTCATCCAGAGGTGGACCGTCGTCCGAGACAGGTCCCAATCACATCCCACCTCTGTCCTCGGGCCAGGCCGGCTGCCGGCTGGAAGGGTAGTTCTAGTGCTTTCCCAGCCCAGCCTCCACCAAGGTTGGTTAATGAAACCGACAGGGAGGTGGCTGCCTCTGCTGCCCTGGCCATGGTGACTTTGCATTATGCTGGGGACAATGAAGGTAGTGTTTGCTGGCTGTGACTCTCACGAGCAAATGTCACTGAATCCATTTGGAAGGAGCATGCTACTTGGACACTGTCGTGCTGTAGGAACCAAAACCAGTGAGACAAGGAGGAAAAAGGGCAGAAGGGTGTTATTTCTTCAGCGTTAGTGCCCAGGGTCTGGACTAGGACGTCCATTCAAACCTCAGGTAAAGCAGACTTTGATTCTGGGTCAAATTATTTCACCTCTTTTGTGCTTCAGTTTCCCGATCTGTATACCAAAACGAACCAAACACAAGATTAGTGCCTAATTTACAAGTTTATTATGAGGATTCAGTTATATTATTTGTGTGAAGCAGTTAGCACCAGGTCAGGAACACGATCAGCAGTTGACAAACAGGCCTTCCTCCCTACGTGGCCCCTGGGTCTCAGCTGTCTGCCCTTCAGCTCCTCATGTAGAACTTAACTAATACCTTATAGGAAGGTAGTCATGTTGAAGAGAAGACGATGACAAGCAGAAAAGGATTTAACTTTTGACTTTTGTATTTTGTATTTTGTATTTTGTTGTTGTGGATGTTTTTTCTAAATACCTCCCATTGAAGCAGTTACAGAGAATGTTGCAGAATAGGAGAAATTCTTTCAAGTCTTACAAATGTCGACTTTCCCATTCTGCTTAATCTTATGATTTGGTGCATTCACATGGAATGCCTTGTGACTGATGGGTTTGTCATTATTAAATAGACATTGTCAAGTGTCCATAGAGCCCCCACATAGTTTTAATGTTTTAGCAGCTTTGTAGTCAAAGGAACAGACTCCATTTTGGTGGGATGTGGAATCATTCAGTCTCATGTTTGGATATGACTCCATTTTCTGCAGGAAATTAGAGCAAACAGGAGTCATCCAGCCTGCTTGTTGGTATCTGGGCAGATTTCTCGCGGACAGTGCAGGTACTGAGATAGGGAGCAAGTCCATTCTGGCTGGCAGGTGGCAGGTGTAGCCCAGTCATTCGCCGTCACTGGCGGGGTTAACACGTTAGGGGATGGTTAGGTGAGCTAGTGGAGCCCAGAGTCAGAGAGTTCAAAGCATTTGGGCATCCTGGCAGGTGGAGATATGGGGGATGTCTTTGGAGAGACGGAGGGGCCATAGACGCTGCGTTTCTTTTAACAACAATGGGTTGAGATTCTAGAGAGGGTCTGGTCCGGGTCCTAGTTCTAGAGAAACCAAATAGTAGGCAAGATATGAGGACAAGAGCTTCAGGCCCGAGGTTAGGAATCAGCTGCCAGGATTGGGGAGCAGGCAGGGACTAGGTCTTCTTAATGACAGCAGTAGCAGCAATAATAGCACACACTCATGTAGAACTAAGTACCCGCCACCCATCCATACGCTTTAGTTGTGTTAGCTAATCCTCACAATCCTCTATGCCTCTGGGTTGGGTATTTATTACCATCGTGCCCATTTTTCAAAGTAGGAAAGTCGGGCATAAAGCATGACTTGCCCAAGGCCACACAGCAAATACCAGAGTTGAGATTAAACCAAGGTTTTCTGGCTCCAGGGTGCAGACTCAATCACTGCATCCAGTGGCTCCTTTGAAAAGCCCTCGTGTTTGAGAACCTTGGCCGGGGTTGAGCCTGTAGGTGAGTACTGAGAAGCACTAGCTATGGGGTGGGTTGCAAACAGGGTGTAAGAAGTAGGCTTGGCCTGTCGCTATGTCCTAGCGTTCCTTGGAGAAAAACATCCCAGCTCTTCTCAATAAGTGGCAGTGCATGTTCCAGTCAGGAATTTTCTCTTTTCCAGTTTAGACCTAGAGATTTTGGCTCAGTCCTCAGTTCTTCCTAACCCAGAGATTCCCCTAGGAAACTGGATAATTTCTGACACTGACCTGTAGAATTTAAGGCCGTTCTAGCAGATGCAAAGATCCATCCTCCCTGGGGTCAGCCCATGGTGAAATTCAAGAGAGAAAGTGAGCAGTAGTTGCATTTTCAATGTATAAATTCTTTACTTTAAAGAAGAGACCTGGGCCTACTATGTGCTTTACATAAATGATTACTTTTAATATTGGCAATTAATTCATTTCCCAAGGCTGCCATAACAACAAAGTGGGTGGCTTAGAACAGTAGAAATCTCCAGAGTCAGAGTCTCCTCTGGCGCTGGAGTCTGGAGATCTAAATCTAGATGACAGCAGGGCTGTGCTCCCTCTGACACCTGTAGGGAAATGATCCCTCCTTACTTCTTTGTACCTTCTGGTGATTTGTCAACAATCCTTCGCCCTCCTTGGTGCGTGGATTCGTCACTCCAATCTGTCTGTCTTCACATGGCATTCTCTCTGTCTCTTCCTACTGTCTTCCCTCTGTGTATGTTGTCTGTGTCCAAATTTCCCGCCTTTAATAAGGACACCAGTCATATTAAGTCAGAGCCCATCCTAATGACCTCATCATAACTTGACTACAACTGCAAAGACCCTATTTCCAAATAAAACCACATTCTGAGATTCTGGGGGTTAGGTGTGTGGTCGTGGTGAGGGATGCATACAACAACCCTAATCAGCTAGCACCCCCTTTTTCCTTATTGCAGATGAGGAAAATGAAGATCAAGGTCACTCAGCTACCAATTGGTGGAGAACAAGTAGCACACCCAATCTGAATCCAAGGTCTACACTCTTCCTCCCTATAGGAAGACGGCAAGTCGCTTGTTTGGCTCCCTAAGTGACACAAGATACCGTTTAGATACTTTTTAAGAACCAAAGTGTTTGTTTATGACATGGCTCAATGTTGCTAGTGACCTGGAAGTTCTGGTGCCTACTCAATGCTGGCTCTTTGACTAAGCCTCCTCTTCTTGCTGCCGAATACACATGATGTACACCCTATGTTATCAAGGGGATTAACAGAAAAACATGTGCTGAGTGCCTCTAAAGGTAGATGTTTCATCCCAAAAGGTCTGCACTGCTCAGGAGAGTTCTTCACACTGCCTGAACAGCAAATGTTATATGATATGTTTTACCCTGGAAAGATTTATTTGCTGTACAAAGAGTCAGAAACCTGGAGACATAATCCCATATTGGCACCTGATGCCTTGAAATAAAGTGTGTGGCCTGGGGCAACTCACTTAACCTCTCAGCCTCACCACCTGGGACCTGGAGGTAATGATGGCCAGCTCCTCGGAGGCATCACTTGAGCAGCTTCAGAAAAGCCTGGAAGACTTTGGCAAATGGAAATGCTATATTGACAGCAAAAATGTTAGCTGAAAATAATTGATATTGATAGAATGCCATTCTTAAGGATCCTACATTTCTCATGGCCGATCCCCATCCTCAAGCCTCAGGAATTGGAAGAATTAACCTGGAATGTTGTTAAAATTAACTCCTCCCCAATCCTTCCTTGCCATTCTGTTTTCAGTTAGAATCATACTTTGAGTTCTTGCTGAAAATTGAACACTGGGTCAAAGGGGAGGTTTGGGATTATTAACTACCATCCATCTTCTGAGAGTGAATGTGTTTCTGCATCAAATTCTTCCTTCGATTTCCTCCTTAGATAAAATGTATTCGGCATTCAGCCTCAGAGGCAAGCTCCTCTCCTCTAGTCTTCCTGACTCACTCAAATTATTTAATTATATTGTTTTCACTATCCCTTACTGTCTGGTTTTTGGATACCCATGTAATTATCAGATTAGCTCCTATGTAAAATCCTTGCTTTTGGTTTTCCTTCCAATATGCTAAATATACGTCTAGTGGCAAAGAGCTGGCACTGGTACATTAAGCAGCCCAGAATAGAGTGGAGCCAGATGTAAAAGGGTCTCATTTCACTTGTATTAGAGATCCAGAGCTGTAAAGACTCTTGCCTTGAAAACCTGCTTGGAAGAGAATGGCATCATAGCAGTATTCTGCAGCCTGGGCCCCATTTATCTTTATTAATAACCAGCCTGTTCATAGGTTCCAAATAAAGAAGACAATGTAATCCTATTACACTAACCATTCCCTGTGAGTAATAAGATTTAATTAAAATTATTTGAAGTGTCACCTTTGGGTGCTTAGGGTTCATGCCCCTCTCAGTGTCTCTGTTTGTTGTTTTTTTTTTTAAATATAGATTTGGAGCTGTCTGACTTGTGCAGGAATGTTTCCAGCCTGCACATTTCCTGGATATCAGCTCTTTGGTCAGACATGTAGTTATTCGATAGTGTTTAGCCCTCAAATGCTGGTCACTGCATGCAAGCAAAGAGAAAACAATTTAACGTACACAAATGTCATTGTTCAATCACTCATCTGCAGCACACTTGTTCAAAACCAATAGAATATCTCTCTAGATCAGCACTATCCCACTGCTGCATATAAATGAATGATTAGCCAAGAGAATCTATAAATGACATTGCTTGCTTTAATTCTAGTTTGCTGTCTGTTGCTGGACTTCTTCAAGAACTTGAAAATATATTTTCTAATCATAGCCCTTTTTTAAGAAGTAGAGAGAATTGTTAGAGGGACTCCATTTTCTGTTTATTATCTTAGGTCTGCAGAATCGAGACAATTCACGAAATAACCTTGCAAGACTCCTATTTTATTTTATTATTTTATTTCATCTTATTTTATTTTGTTTCTGCCTTGGTCTCTCTCCCCATCCACCCTGCACTCCCATAAGCACCTTCTCAAGTGTTTCACATGGATTCTTCCAATCCACCTTCCATATGTTTATTTAGGTTATTGGTGTTTATTTAGAAGATTGTGTTGTGTCACTTGTGTATGCTTTTTAGTTATGTGGATGTAGTGTGCTATGAATCTCATTCTCTTTCTTACTTGTCTTGTAACTTGGTGTTTCTGACATCTATTTTTCTCTATATGAATCCAGGGTGTTTCTTCTCAGTCTTGCAGATTATGCCAATACATGCATATACCATTTCTGACTCTTGCATGCAGCATATTTCACTTATTCATTTCCCTAGTGGACATTTCACGGATACGTAGATTCTCAAGTGGATAGTTAGATCGCATTCAACTTTATGGTACCACAAATGATGCTACAATCCTCTATCACCATATTTCCATGTGGATCTCTGAGCAAGTAATTCTCTGGAGTATATTCCCAAGAGTAGAATTTCTGAATTGTGAGGGTATACGTATACTTTATTTCACTAAGTACTTCCAGATTGCTGTACAGAATGTTTGCACCAATTTATAATTTCACCACCAGTGAGGGTAAAATTTCCCCATATCCTTGCCAGCACTTTCTAATTTTTGCCTATCTGGTGGGAGTAAAATGGTATTTCACTTTTTAAAATTTGCATTTCTCTGATTACTAATGAGGAGGTAGATCTTTCATAACTTAGTAGTTGTTTTCATTTCCCCTTCTGTTAATTGCCTGTTCATGTCCATTGCCCATTTTTTTTTTATTTTGGATTTCCTTTCTTTTTCTTTTTTTTTTTTGTTTGCAAAGTTCTTTGTATATTCTAAATATCAATTCCACATCACTTTTGCAAATAGCTTTTCCCCAGTATTTTGCTGATTTCTCCATAGAATATGGAAGTCTTTAATTTAGATGTGATCAAATCCATCATAAATTTTTCCATTAACAGATTTTTGTTGGCAACCCCTATATAAAATCCTTGTTTGAATTTTCCTTCTGATATGCTAAATATACATCTAGCAGCAAAGAGCTGGCTCTGGGACATTAAACAGCCCCAAATAATGTCCTTCTTTCCTTCCTTCCTTCCTTCCTTCCTTCCTTTCTTCCTTCCTGTTTCCTTAATTTATGTATCCCATTTTATTCTTATACCACTATCATTTCCCCCCAGCCAGGTTAATGTGTTTTATGTGTATCCTTTTAATTCAATACGTTCTTGAAATACATGTATTTTTGGGTGTACATAATTTTTAAATTTTTGTAAGTGATACTGTATTATACATTTCATTCTATTTTTAACTTTATTCACCAACCATGTGAATATCTAATCCTTTGATCTTAATCATATTTTTCCTACCCACATTCACAGTGATAAATACTCAGGTTACTTCCAAATCTCCTACATGTCCCCTTATAGACCCAAAGAATCTTTTCCTTGGGATACATGCCTGAGTGGAACTGCTGGCTCATAAGGCAAATGCCTACTTAATAAGACATCTTATTGTGTGACAAATTGCTCTCCAGGCTTTCATTCCTCCAGCAGTTCATGAAAGCCCCTCTGCCCCCACGTCCTCACTGGTACCTGGCATTATCCAATTTTCTCTCTCTTCACCAATTTAAATGTTTCAATTTGCATTTCACTGATTACCAATGATTTTGAGCATCTTGATAGATGCTCATCAACTTTTTGGGTTTTCTTTTCTATAAACTGCTTTGCTCATTTTATCTATTACAGTTGTTACCTTATTGACTTTTAGGAGTTCTTTGTGTATTCAAAAAAATTATTCCTTGCTGGTTTAGAGGACACGGATATCTTCTCCTATTTTGATAGGTATCCATGAACTTTGTGCATAGTGCTTTCAATTGAACTAAAATTATTTTATTTTTTAATGTTTATTTATTCATTTTGAGACAGAAGGAGCATGAGATGGGGATGGGCAGAGAGAGACCCGGGGAGAGAGAGAACCCCAAGCTCTGTGCTGACAGTACAGAGCCCTACCCAAGGTCTTGATCCCTCAAACTGTGAGATCATGACCTGAGCGGACTGAAATCAAGAGTCTCAACTGATTGAGCCACCCAGGTGCCCCTGAACTAAAATTCTTAATTACGGTGTATCTTAATGTCTGTCTGTCTTCTTTCTTTCTTTCCTTCTTTCTTTCTTTCTCTCTTTCTTTCTTTCTTTTGTCTTTTGATATATGCTTCTGATGTTTTGTTTTAGAAGTCATTCCCTGCCCTCAGTCACAAAGATATTACCTTACATTTTGTTCTTTTAACCGAATCATTTTCATATAGTTATTTCTCTTATTTTTTAAAGTTTTCTCAAATTACAAATGTAACTGTTGAACTTTATCAAACAATGTTTTGCATTTGGGATGATCAGGTGATTATTTTTGTCCATTAATGTGGTAAATTACATTTATAGAATTTGTGATTCACTCTTCTTTTGTTCCAAGGTAAACCTGACTTAATTATGAATTATTTTTTTAGTATATATTGGATTCAGTTTATTTGAAATTATTACATTGATGTTCGTATATGAAACTGACCTATACCTGCCTTTATTATACTGTTACAAAGCAGAACTTATTCAATTAAATTCTTTTTCAATTTCGATATCAAAGATATACTAGCTTTATGAATTGTATTGGTCAGTGCTATGGGTTGAATTGTGTCTCCACAAAATTAATACGTTGAAGTTCTAATCCTCAGTACCTCAGAATGTGACCTCACTTGGAGATATGATCTTTACAGAGACAATCAAGTTAAAGTGAAGTCATTAGAGTGGACCCTAATCCAATATGAATGGTAGCCTTATAAAAAGGGGAGATTTGGACATAGAGATGCATATGCAGGGAAAACGCTATGTGAACAGGAAGACAACCATCTACAAGCCAAGGAGAGAGGCCTGGAGTAGATTTTTCTCTCACAGCTTTTAGAAGGAACTAAACCTGCCATCACCTTGTGTTTGGACTTCTAGCCTGCAGAACTTCAAGGCAATAAATTTCTGTTGTATAAGCCACTCAGTTTGTGTCACTTTGTCACAGCAGCCCTAGCAAACTGATACAACCAGTTTTCCCTTTTTACATTTTTGGGCACAAATTATATAAAATGGAGATCATTCAAAATTAAGCATTGTAATATACTGGTACTATGTTTTCTTTCTTGTGCAATTTTTTTTTCTTTTCCTTGGCATTAATCATTAATTTGCTTTTCTACTTGCTTACTTTTGTGGGCACCAGACACTAACTCGCCTCTAAAGTTTCTCCCATGAGTAGGTCTCTTCTCAACATTCAAAACATCGGATATTTTAAAATTTCACTTTCTTGGAGGCATTCCTCCCAGAGCCCTCTGACCTCCTTCTCTAACACAGACTGCTTGTTCCCTGGCTCTGCCACATGACAGTCATCCTGGCATCTCTTTCCCCCATTAACTCAAAGATCTCCTTTTCCTCACCTGTGATGAAACTACTATTTCCTGGATCCCATGTCTTTTTCTTTCTTAGTTGACTCTCCACAGAAGATCACATACGATGGTAACACAAGACAAAGGATGCAAAGGTTATATTTTTTCTTCAATTTTAGGAAATTCTTCATCATTGCTTTTTCAAATATTTCTTTTCTCCATCTGGAGACTGAGTTCCCTCCTTTTGCAACTCCTAATTGATGGAGCTGTTAACTTCTAGTTCTATCTTTCATGTTACTTAACTCTTCTCTCATTCTTTCTGACTTTTATCCCTTTCTAATGACTTTTAGGATACTTCTCATGTATAATTTTTTAACTCACTAATTCTTTCTCCAGCTATGTTCCTTTACTCTGCTATTCAATCTAACCATTGAGTTCTTGATATTGTGAACTCCAGCAGTTCTCTAACAGAATGCCCCTCATCCTCAGTGGTCTACTGGGCTCCATCACTGCTCTATCCTCGGACTGGGGGGCACTGGCCTGCTTAAGGCAACAGTGGGTGAACAGAGATCTCCCAGGACAAAGAAAGCTGTTCCCACAGTCATCCCTTTCCTTGGCTTCTGACTGATCTTCCAAGGCTGTTCTTCTAACCACTTTTGGTCTTCCTAAGGACTACATGCAGTTAGTGGTAAATTATTAAGGTTCTGTGTTCCATTAGCCTCTTAAACTCTCATGTGGCATGCCCAAGGTTGACCTGCAGTGGGGAGGTGGGGGCAGCCAATAACCTGCACTTACCCACCATCTTGCTCAGACTGTTAAATATAGATCATCATTTTTTTTTAATTGTAGGAACTTCATTAAGTAAACTCACTAAGCTCTGGAGTTTTCTCTTCTATATGTCAACTTGAGTGATAATACTTATTCTCAATTTTGTAAGAGTCTTGGGAAAATTGAAATCATAAGGTTGAGAACGATAAAATTCCTTCACCACACCTAGAACTGATTCTAATTATACAAATTCCCAAGATTGATGTTGTAATGCTAGAACATTGGAAAAACAGGCTTTATTCTGGTTCTTGATGTCGTGTTCACATCAGAAAAAGTAATCCTGACCTAGGCAATATACAATGGAAGGGGTATCGGTTATGGTCTAGGCTTTAGAGACGGATGGGCTGGATTTCATTTATGGACCCACCACATATTACTACATCTTAGTCATCTTTGTATCTCCAAGGCCTACCACAGTTCCTGGCACATGGTAAATCGTCAGTAAGTATTAAACAAAAAATTCTTAGCATGGCTAAGCCTCAGTTTCTTTCTCTTAAAAAAATGGGATAATACATTCCTGACATAGTGCTTGGCAAAATGTATGTGTTCAACAAAAATTAATTTCCTTTCTTACCTTTCCTTCCTTGTGGTCTCAGCCACTGTATTACCCAAGTAGCTTGTTATCTGAGTGCACAGGAAACCTGTGCTAATATGCTGTTATTAGCTCACTTCTTAGAACAGAGCAGGGAGAATGATTTTCTCTAGCTCTTATTCATACAATGATTTCCTAAAATGTCAATTATGAATGAACCCAAATTGCAAAATGCATCCTAGAGTCTGAATCAGGTTAGAAGATACACTAAAGCTAATGAAATAGTTAATCTGGAAACATTTTGGAATCCACAAAGCTCAGGAATTGGCATGGTCTGATACAGAATTCAAAATTCATTCCATTCATAATCTCCTAATGTTGCTTTTTCAAGGGACATAGATGAAAAGAATTAGATGGAAATCTAACCTAGTCTTGTTGTTGTTGTTGTTAAGTGATATATTTTTGTTTAGTTTTTATGTTAGATTTGGCTTGGATACTGAGACTGCCACCCAGGGTGCAGAATACAAAAAGGCAAATACTAGAAAAGGTTAAGTCTTGACTTTTCTTTCATGACATTTGGTGGCTAATTAAGAAATTTCCCTGCAATGTTGTTTGTTTTTTGGTTTTTTGTTTGTTTTTGTTTATTTTGTTTTTCTCCCTCAGACATTTCTAAAACAATGTAAGGTAGAAATGAGATCAAAGCTAGAACTATTGAAAATAAGTGATCCCCACCTTTGGTCTTAATATCATTGCTTCCCATCCATTTTGGCATATTGAGTTGGTAGAGTGGAGTGTGTGGTTGCAAACAGAAGGAATGGATTCCGCTAACTTATATAAAATAGGAATTTATAAGTGGGGGGAGAGATTGCAGTTGAGGGAGGCTCATAAAACTGAAGGGAAAACAGAGGAAGTGGACCAAAGGGAAAAGAAGGAACCAGACTGCTTTAGAATTCTCCATTTCAAGGTATCTCACCAGATCTTCTGCCATCATTGGGTATATGCCACCTTCGAGATATTTAGGAGGGAGGCTTTGATTGACCTGGCTCAGTGACATTTTCATCACTTATCTAGAGGAACGTGAGGAGCCTTCATTTACAGTCCCACCCAGCCTATACACCATGGGGGCGATATAGTTTCCCTAAAGGGAATTGGGATTTTTGTCACCAAAAGACGAGGGGGGTGGATTCCCAATAACCAAAGAAAGAGCAGTTGTCCACTGTATATCATTCCAAACTGCAATTTAGAAGAAGAATATTTTAAGTCAAGAGGTTCTTGATGAATGCATTCATGAATTTAACATTCAAATGTCAACAAGTCATTACTTAAATTTAGTGTTCTCTTATTTGAATTATTGGGAGTAATTTGAGGAAATGCCATTGTCTTTATAGATTGGATTAAAGACGGGAGTAATTTCCCTGAAGAATAATTTGGGGGTGGAGAAAAAGCCGGTGTAGTGGTGAACAAGTTGACCTTCTGGGCTTGCCTACTAACCTACTTTATAATCAACACTGAGTAATTCAATTTACCCAGCCTTGCAAATCATTGGAAAATAAATAAATAAATAGACCTGCAAAAATTCTGCTTGGCCTGCAAAATGTGCTTGGCTGTCATCCATGATACCACTTCTCCTGTTGCTCTCTATGGCTTCTCTCATGGACAAACTAAGAACACACAAGCTTTGAAACACTCAAGCACACTTGAACATCTCTCTTACATGGCTTCCTGGGAACCAACACTCCTATCAACACACACCCAAAACAAACAGAAATGAGGGGGTGTAAAGGGAGAGAGATGATTGTTTTCTCATGAGGCTTCACATAATTCCTTTTCCACCAAGAGCATGTGGCAGGAGGTCATTTTTTGCAAAGAAATTAACCTCTGTGCTCTTTGGGGTCAATAATACTTTCCCATTTTACTAGAGAATTTAAATTATTGACTGTGTTGTGTCTCCATTCCCTAGAAGGTGAATTGAAGGAATTAATGTTTTTGAAGTAGTTTCATTTCATTTATTTATTTATTAAAGTTTATTTATTTATTTTGAGAGAGAGAAGAAAAAAAGCACGAGTCGGGGAGGGGGCAGAGAGAGAGGAGAGAGCGAGAATCCCGGACAGGCTCCGCACCAGACAGTGTGGAGCCCGATGCGGTGGGGTGGGGGGAGGGTAGCTCACACTCATGAACCATAAGAAGGAAATCATGACATGAGCCGAAACCAAGAGTTGGATATTTAACTGATTGACCAGGCGACCCTTGAAATAGTTTTTTAAAAAGTTGGTATTTTGCTAATATTATTTTATTAATCCTTGACAGTTTTGGTAAGATGAGGTAGTGACTAAAAGCACTACCCCCACTTTCTAGTGATGCACAGAGAAGGTTAGGTCTGCGACTTTGAGAATAAATGGGTTTCAGAATATTCACAGAACCTTCTAGCACATGCTGGCCCAGCGCAAGATTCAGTAAGCGTCCTCTAGTTCAACATCTACATTCCCACGGTAGCTAATTTCTAGGACTGTAGAGGAAAGTCTATCTTCCAAACTGATTGCACGCCAGTTTTCTAAGGACTGCTTTAACTAGTTGTGCCTTTAAAATTGAACTTAAATATTTGGAGCACTCTGAAAAGGAGAGAATTAAGGGACAGACATCTCAGTACTTCTCTGACAGCCCAGATACCTATTTAACTCCAGAAAAACATATCTTAGAAAGCCATGTTTGAAGTCTTTATTAAAATAAACAAACAGTAGCAACAAAATAACTTGACAAGTTGTTGAAAAAAGCTTGTTGATGCAGAATAAAAAAGCTTGTTGATGCAGAATAAAAAGTGGGAGGCTTGGAATTCCAGATAAAGATTCCAGCTCTGCCTCTTGCTAGCTGTGAGCAAATTAGATATTTCCTCTTAAAGCTTCTGTTTCCTCATCCATAAAATGAGGAAAATATATAGTGCAGGTTTGGCAGTGAAAATTAAATAAGGCTAATGTATGCAAAGAACTTGTGAACTTCGTGCATACAATATGGGTTCGGTAAATGATAGCTATTAGAAAAGAGAATCCAAACCTAGTAAGCAGGCTGACTCGACTTGGGGTTTAATATTTATTTGCTTTTTCACAGAAAGTAGATCACTAAGTTATTTTTCTTTTGATGAAAAGCAGATGGGCTCGAAATAAATCTCTGGTTCATCATACACCCTCAGACAACTCTCCAGGAAAGGGAGGTTTTTGCCCTCCTTTGCAAGGTCAGTCTCTTTCCATTTTTTTCCCCAAATCTCTCCTCACCCCCACAGGCACTTCTCCTTGATATGTTTAATTACCTCATAGCTTTTCTCTATAGTCTGTGTTTTATGCCTCCTTTCCTCTCATGCAAGAAAGATAGCTTATTTGATGATATTTCTCATTCACTAAAGAAAGTGCTAAGTCAAATAGCTATAAGGTCTGAAGAGGTGATGTTCCTCCTGTTGGGAAAGCCAGTGGCTAATAGCCATCATGCTAACTTTAAATATAGATTATTATTATTATTGAGCTTATAGCACCTTGGCTGTTTGCCCAGCATGTCCTTGCTAACTCAGGGTCACAAAAAAGAGTAATTCTCTGCCACAACTCAATAAGACATGGGATCTGCATGATTAAAATGGCCTTAGCATTTGGAATCCTGAAATAATGGCACTCCAAATTAAATTAAAAATGGGTTAGATTGCTTTCAGGGAAGAATTGCTGTTACCCTGTACCTTTCTTCTTGCTCCCCTCCAAAGTCTTTATTGATTTCATTGTTGCTCAGATCTGATAACATCTGTCCTATTGTTTGGGGGAAATTTAGGATGCTTACAAAGATATACCAAATTAATGAATTAACAGAGGAAGTTTGGAGAAACAAAGAAAACAAGGTGATTTAAATACACACACACACACACACACACACACCCCTCACAGAGGTTGCTGCTATGGTAGACACGTTCTTTGATAAAAGCAGAGTGGAATTCTTTGTTCAATAGTTGCTTTCTGGGTAAATGTGTTTTGTCAGGACATGAGACCACTGGTCCTTGGACAACTCCAGCTCATTTGCCCCCCAGCAACCACGGTGCCCACACAGACCATTCTGATAATTAAATTCCCAGAAAACCTGTTCTGAATCACCCGATAATTGACTGAATTTGTATGTGGATGCCATTGCTGATGAGAGTAAAACACCATGCAATAATGCTTTCTTTCGGTTTCACCATGGTTTTATTACCTTATTGGACCACCAGGGACCTGGTACATCCCAGGGGGAATGCTTTTCAATTTAATTAACCTGTAGACATTAAGCTTAAAGGGTAACAAACAATAGACAAATACTCCCCTTGCCCCTGTTTGTCTCTTATGGAGAATTACAACTACTAATAATAAAATAATTGAAATCCAAAATAAAACTACATGGCCAGGGAGGTGATTGGGCAGGGAGGGCAGAGACTAGGGCTGCAGATGTCTCCCTGGGGCCTCTATACACCAGCCCAGTGACCAGGGACTCTCTCACTTTACTACGAACTGGGAGGCAGAGAAGAAAGAATTAGGTACTTTTCATGGCTAGGATTTCAGGAGTCCCAGGAAAGGGCCCTGCTCCATACAGCCTCTTTCCTCACCAGAACACTGAGCCTTTAACCAGAGAGGAAGCCGTTGTTTCTATTGTTACAGAGAAGGCTTGGAATGTGAAGTCTCCCGGGCAAGGGAGGGGGTGATGTAATCTCATTAACCACGAGAGGCCGATGACCGATGTCACATTCTCTCGAGGGCTGATTTTGATGATGAAAAAAGGGGGGAAAGACCTGGGTTTTGAAGAGGGCCGGGGAGAGAAACAGAGGCCAGGGGTTGGCATACCTTGCATTTTAAGCCAGGGTAGTTTTGTTGGTGAACCATCATCCCTTCATCATCTGAAAGCAAAGCTCCCGATATATGGAGGTGTGTTAAGCATTTATTGTGTGCCAGGTTCTGTGAGAGGTACTTCCCCACACAGAACCTCTCGTGATTATCACAACAGGGCTGCAATGGAGGATTCGGACCCCCTTTTGCAGGAGAAGAAATTGAGGCTGGTATGCAAGAATTAACTTCTCTGAAATCACCCAGCTCCTATGTGGCAAAGCAGGAATTGAAACCAAGGTCAGCCTGATTCCACAAACCATAAGCTTTTTTAGTCCAAGTTTCTACTGCAGAGCAGTAAGTAATTAGGATTCAGTGTTCTGATGTTATACCCAATTGCTTGATTGACCTCTCTTTTTGGGTTTCTCTTGGGCATCTCAACTCAGTCTGTGCAGAAGTGAACCCACCATCTTGTATTAGACCATTGCCCATACCCCTTTCCTGCCCTAACCTATTCTTTCTCATACTTTCTTTTAGGAGAACTGTGTACCATCATTCATCTTCAGTCACCTAAGATGGGAGTCTAAAAGTACGTCTTTCTCTTTCCCTATCTGGAACCTCCCTACTCAGTGCCCTAATCTAATCAGTCCTATTGAGTATACCTTCCAAATATGTCTCAAATCAGCTTCCTTTTTCCTTTTCTCCATCTCCAATGTCATCTCCCTAATTCTCGCCCCAGTCATTTTTCCTCTGTGTTCATCTTGTAAAGTCCTAAGTGAATTGGCCATAGTGCATCCTGCCCTCCCGTGCCCCTATCATACCCAAATTGAGGACAGGTTGGTTTCTTTAAAACCTAAAGCTTGGTACCTAACAAATGCTGAATGAATAAATGAGAAAATAAACAAAAAACAAATTAAAAACAAACCTACTCTCAAGTACAAATACTAGAATAGCAACAAATCAGCTAGAAAAAATACAAGCTGTTTGTGTTCCTTTAAATTGATGTAAGATACATACGCAGTGAGATATGAATCTTAAGTATAAAGTTCAATCAGTTTTGTCAAAATATATACCTATGTAAACAACACCTCAATCAAGATGTAGAAGATTTTTATCAGACTGGAAATTTCCTTCGTGCCTTTCCCTGATGAGTAATGATATTGAGCACTTTTCCACATACTTATTAGCCAACCATATATCTGCTTTTGTGAAATGTCTGATCAGTTTTTCACCCGTTTTTAGATTTGGCTGTTTTTAATTGCACATTTGTAGAAGTTCTTTGTAAATATAGATGAGAAGTTTTATCGGATAAAACTAATGTGAATATATGTTTCTCGACTCGCTGTTTCATCTACTTGTATTTTTTGAGAAGGAGAAAAATTTGAGTTTTGCTAAAGTCTATCGGATAATTTTTTTTCTTTTATGGTTAGTGCTTTTTGTGCCTTATCTAAAAAATCTTTGCCCACCTCAGGATTCAGTGATACTCCTTCTGTTTTCTCCTAGAAACTTGACACTGTAGCCATTATATTTAGGTACAGAAGCCATTTAAAATCAGTTTTGTGTACAGTGAGAGGTAGAGGTCACGGTTTTGTTTTGCTTTGTTTTTTCCTAATAAAGATATCCAGGACCACTTATTGAAAAGATTTCCTTTCCCCATTGAATTGCCTTCATTCCTTTGTTGCAAATCAGTTGACTTAATATGTGTCTGTTTCTGGATCTGTTAAATTCTAGTGACCTATTTGTCTATCTTGACCCCAATCCCACACAACTGATTACTATACATTTATAATAAGTTTTTGAAACAGGTAGTACAACTACTCCTGTTATTAAAATTGTTTTGGCTACTCTAAACATTTGCATTTTTCCTACATATATATATATATATTTTTTTTTAATTATCCTGTCAATTTTCACAAAGAAAATTCAACTGAGATTTTGATTGAGAATGTGTAGAATCTTTAGCTCTGTTTGGAGAGAATTAACATCTTAACAATAATGACTTTTCCAAACCACGAATATGATATAGTTCTCTAGTTTTGGGGGGGGGGGTATTTATCTTCTCATAGATGTAGGTCTCACATATCTTTTATTGGATTTATTCTTAGCAATTTGACTTTTTGATGTTATTTTAAATATTTTTAAATTTCATTTGTCAATTGTTGTTGGTAGTATATAGAAATATCCTTAAAATGTTCTACATAAATAATCATGTGAATATGTGAATAAACTTCATTTTACTTTTTCCTTTCCAATCTTTAAGCTCTTTGTTTCTTTTTCTTGCCTTAAGACTTTCAGTGCAATCTGAATGGAAGTGGTGGAATTTGCATGCTTCCAATGTTGAAGTAGGTCCATTGATTTGCCACTGGACATGACGTTAGCTTTAGGCTTTTTAGATGCAGATATAGATCAGGTTAAGAAGAGTTCACTTATATTTTCAGTTTGTATGAAAATTTTTATCATGACTAAGTGTTGAATTATGTCAAATATTGTCCTGCCTCTATTAAAATGATCATACAGTTACTCTTTTTATTGCCCATTAATATGGTGAATTATATCGAATGATTTTAAATATTAAACCAGCCTTGCTGTTCACTTGGTCATGATGTAATATTCTTTTTATATTTCACTTACTTCAATTTTCTAACATTTTATTTAGGATCTTTGTATCCATGCTCACTAGACAGACTGGTCTGTAGTTGCCTTTACTTGTTATGTCTTTCTCAGGTTTTCATGTCGGGGGTATATTGGCGTTATAAAATGAGCTGAGGAGTCATTTATTCCTCTCCATTGCTCTCCATTGCCTTAAAAACACGTCTTTATAATCTTTTTGGTTTGCTTTTTATTGTTCTGAGGCAGTGATTCTCAAACCACCTACAGGTTGAAGCGAAATAAAAATCGATGGCCCCCTTTCCCAGAGTTCCTGATTCAGTAAGTCTGCATAGACACCAATAATTTGCATTTTTAACAAATTCCTGGGCACCTGGGTGGCTCAGTCCTTAAGCATCTGGCTTTAGCTCAGGTCATGATCTCACCATTTGTGAGTTTGAGCCCGACATCAAGTGAGCCCCACTTCTCTCTCTCTCTCTCTCTCTGTCTCTCTCTGCCTTTCTCTGCTCCTCCTGGGATTCTCTTTCTCTGCCCCTTGCTTACTTGTGCCCTATAAGTAAATAAATACATACATACATACATACATAACAAATTTCTAGGTGTTGCTAATGTGGTTAATCTGCAAACCAAATTTTGAGGGCCACTTTTCTAGGGTTAAAATATGCATCTTTAATTTATCATAATTTATTTACCATTAATATTACACTACTTCACATAAAATGTATGATTTTCAACAATAAAATTCTATTTACTATCTTTTGTGCTATTGTGGTCATATGTTTTATATGTACCTAGGTAATTAAACAAAATACAATTTTATCCTTTTTTTAAAATTTTTTTTTTAACATTTATTTATTTTTGAGACAGAGCATGAACGGGGGAGGGGCAGAGAGAGGGAGACACAGAATCTGAAACAGGCTCCAGGCTCCGAGCTGTCAGCACACAGCCTGACGCGGGGCTCGAACTCACGGAGCGCGAGAGATCATGACCTGAGGTGAAGTCGGCCGCTTAACCGACCGAGCCACCCAGGCGCCCCTATCATTTTTTATTTAAAGAGTGAATTCCCACATAGACTTCTAGAACACCCTCTTCTGGAGTTTCCTCTTTTCTGGTACCCTATCCTGAAAATTCCAGGTATTTCTGCAGTCTGGAATTCTGATCCCTGCCTTTTCAACTCAGCTAGGTGGCCATTGTATTTCAGCTCAAATTTTCCACATTATGACAGGAAAATGCCTACCAGAAGAAAGCAATGGAGGCTCCCCTTATGTGTTTCTCTTCTCTCAAGGATTGCAATTCTTAACTGTTGTTTAATACTTAAAAATAGACACATCATATCCTTTGATCATCTTGATGCTTATTTATGGTAGGAGGGCAAATCTGGTACCAGTTATTCCTGCATGGTTGGGAACAAACCTTTGAAAGTTGTAATCTTAAGGTTCTATGACTGAGTACAAATGTGTTTGGTGAAAACAATGCAGTAGAAACTGAAGTTTCTGACCGCCATCCCTTCACCCAACCCTATACACACACATACACCAATTATCTGCAAATTCTGAACTCTGATTACTGTTGGGTGTTACAATGGGCTAAGACTGTATGGCTAGGACTTTGACGCCAAAGGTGTTTTACCTTTTTTTTTTTTAAATGAGTTGTCATCAGTTAAAAATTTGGAGAGTTTGATGTAGAAGTCCAGAGTTTCTGGGGCACCTGGGTGGTTCAATTGGTTAAGCATCTGACTTTGGCTCAGGTCATGATCTCACGGTTCGTGAGTTCGAGCCCTGCATTGAGTTCTGTGCTGACAGCTCAGAGCCTGGAGCCTGCTTCAGCTTCTGTGTCTCCCTCTGTCTCTCTCTCTGCCCCTCCCCTGCTTGTACTCTGTCTCTCTCTCTCTCTCTCTCTCTCTCAAAAGTGAATAAACATTAAAAAATTTTTAATAAAAAAATTTAAAAAAGAAGTCCAGAGTTTCTACTTCTTTGAAATGGAAAGATGTGGGGGCACTCAATGAACATGGCAATAGCAGCCTATAGTAGAGTAGTGGTTGCCTTCTTTGGAGAGGATATGTGTTTTCCCATTTGCCTCAGTCCCAAGCCAGTCCATTTTACAAAGTTACATTGTCTCTCTGATCCCTGTAGTGTTCGTATATGTCCCCCTGGCATGAAGACAGATTATCTTACTCATAAATAGCATGCCCACCATATCCAGTGTGACCCACCCCTTTGGTGCCACATTCCCCATGACAGTTTTACGCTATGAATGCACCTAGTTTTCCCACACTCCTTATGGGGATATTATCACTAAAGAAAAGAAATAAAGGAGCAGGAAGCAAAGACATAGAATGGAGTTAAACTTGGCTGGCGTAGCCCTGATCTTCATGCAGGTGGAAGTTCATCAATAAGTAGTCAGGGGCCGGCCACACTGCCTGCTCCCATTCTGATTCCAAGGTTAAGATGTGTTTATGCCTTTCAGCCAACAAACCTCTCTCTTTTTAAGACCTTCTCAGATATTGCTTTCCTGGAAATTCAATTTGGCCCTGCTCTGAATTTTATTCCCATAGTTTTGCTTAAAAACTCAAAGAAATGAAAAATCATATTGTTTCGCTTATGCAATAGGGATATGGTCTTTGTGTTTTATAATCAAAATGCAGTTTTTTTCTTGAATTTGCTGTGTGTCTGTATGTGTGCATGTGTTTGGAGGGATAATAATATTAACTAAGATGCTTTGGCTACTTACTATGTACTAGACACTCTGCTAAGCATTTTATATGAAAGGTGAAGTTTTATTTTCAACAACAATCCTGAGAAGTAGGAATAATTGTTTTCTTAGTATAGATGGCAAATGAGGCACAGAGAACCTACATACCTTGCCAGAGACCTAATGGCAAGTAAGTGGTGAAGCTGGAATTTGAAATCTCTGAATTGAAAATGATGAAATATCTGAACCATGTACTAACCCGTGTGTGCCCTTTGACTCCCTGTAACGGTCATAAGCAAGAGTGTCAAAGTCACGTGCAGTTACCCCACTTACCACCACTCTAGCAAGTCCCTGGGTTGCACAATCCAGAGGGATCTTTCATACCTAGAGTTATGCTCTGAGGTGGCCCTGGAGACTCAATCATCCACTAGGAAAAAGAGCCCACCCATTAAAGTTTCTGCCTCTTTAGAGTACAAGTCAACAAAACATGTGAAACAAACCACAAAATGTCGCAATAAAATAACATAGAAAGTGAGTATCACCCTCTATGCTCTACACAGAGTTTGCAGCTTGTCCCTGGGTATTGACCTCAGAAAGCATGAAAGACAGAGGCTTGAAGAAAATCCTGTTAGTGTCCCCAGGGCTAAAAGCTCTGGAAAGACTTAGCTGAGGCCACCAGGTAAACCTTGAGGAGTGTTCTTTTTTCTCACTCAGGGTCATGGAACATTAAAGTTGGAAGAAGCCTAGGAAGGTATTTTTCTCCAGCCATCTTGCTTGGTAGACGAGGCAACTGAAGGCCAGAGGTGGGGTCTGACTCCCCGGATACTAGGTCAGTGAAGGCAGAGTTGAGTGCAGAACCAAGGCCTCCTGGCTCTCTGATACAGTGCTTTTTTTGTACACACTCCACTATGGCACCTCTTCTGGGCGGGCTGTAAGGCTGCCCTCCAAGTTCAGGCGACAGGAGCAGAGGAAGAGCAGGAGTGATGGCATAGCTGGCAGTGGCATAACGGCGATGGTTCAATCAGAAGCCAAAATATCGAGTTACTAAAAAATAGAAATGTCTCCCATCCATTGCCACCAAAACTTTTTCGCAGGAGTTCTCCAGCTGTCTTCCAGGATATTGGAAGTAAAGGGAAACAGAGGCTATTCTTTCTACTTACTTGGTTAATTCTCTGATAATTCTCAGGAAGCAGAAAAATTAAAATCGTGAGGACCCTAGGACACACTGACGAGTCTATGGAGCTCCTCATTTGTTTCCATCCTTGGACGTGGAGCCTGCAGCTTAAGTTCTTTCATGGGTAGCGTCGTAAATAAAGAAAACGGGCTTGCAGAGGTGAACTGATTTTCCTAAGGCTACATATCTTCTCAGTTCAGAGCACCTAGAACCTCTGCATTTTTGGCCATTCCTTCTGGAGATGGGTAGCCATCAAATCAAATATATCTAAACTTAAGGGAGACATCAGTATGGGGAGGCAAATTTTGAGTACAGAGTGGGGATAGTCTACCCATAGACCAATACAGCTCTCTAGCCCATGACCACGGCCAGGCACTCAATTTCCCTAAGCTTTAATTTTTCTCATCTACAAAATAACAACAATAAAGCTGCCTTGTATGATTCATATAAAGATTTCATGGCTATCTTTACATTACATAAAATGGCTTTCGTGTAGTAGACATTCAAGAAATGTTAGAGCTTGTTCTTTCCAATATCCTCTGTCAGTGGTCAAGATATTCAAGAGGGGCAAGAACAAAAAATCTATAACTGGTTAGGTATAATCAAGATATTAACAGCAATACATACCCATGACTTCAGTAAAGCTTCTGATCAGACTTCTCCACGGCAGAGCCGTTTGTTCCCCATGTATGGAGTACACATGTATGGAGTTTTTAAAAGTTTTTATTGCAGTTCTTTTTAGTTAACACATAGTGTTTTATTAGTTTCAGGTGTGCAACACAGTGATTCAACAATTCCGCACATCGCCCGTAGCTCATCATGACAAGGGCGTTCCTTAATCCCCATCACCGATTTCACTCATCCCCTCACACACCTCCCCTCTGGTAGCTATCTGTTTGTTCTCTATAGTTAAGAGTCTGTTTCTTGGTTTCTCTCTCTCTCTTTCTTTCTCTCTCTCACTCTCATTTATTCCCTTTGCTTGTTTGTTTTCTTTCTTGAATTTCACAGACGAGTGAAATCATACTGTATTTGTCTTTTTCTGACTTGTTTCTCTTAGCATTATACTCTCTAGCTCCATCCATGTCATTGCAAATGACGAGATTTCATTCTTTTTTATGGCTCAATAATACTCTGTTTTATGTATATATATACCACTTCTTTATCCGCTCATCAATCAATTGATGGATACTTGGGCTGCTTCCAGATCTTGGCTATTGTAAATAATGCTGCCATAAACATATGTGTCCCTTTGAATTAGTGTTTTTGTATTCCTTGGGTAAAGACCCAGTAGTGCAATTGCTAGATCATAGAGTAGTTCTATTTTTAACTTTTTGAGGACTCTCCATACTGTTTTCCACAGTGGCTGCACCAGTTTGCATCCCCACCGACAGTTCACAAATGTTCCTTTTTGTCCACATCCTCACCAACGCTGGGTTTCTTGTGTTTTTTATGTTAGCCATTCTGACAGATGTGAGGTGATATCGCATTATAGCTTCGATTTGCATTTCCCTGATGGTAAGTGAGGATAAGCATCCTATCATGTGTCTGTTGGCAATTTGGGAATGGGTTTAAAAGAGAGACTAGTTGAATAAAGACCTTGGATGGGTCCCTCTTCAAAGGCTATACACTCTGATACATGCATATGACGGTCCCGTTCTCAGGTTTTGGAAATGGGAAACAGAAGTCTAGGAGGTTGAGTTACATATGTCAATGATAAACCATTGATAAACCAATGATAAACCAATGATAAACCAAACTCTAGTTAAGATAAGGATATCTTTTATGGACTTATAAACACAGAACTGATCACAAGTGAAAGTACTTAGTAAATAGCCAGAAATTGACATAATGAACTATGACCAGATCTGTATCTTCCCAGCTGCCATCTCACTTTTCTAAGAACTGTCTACCCATCCGAATGGGTGGGCTTTTGTAGCTATATTTATATTGACTGACATGTCTTTTACTGGCCATAGCTGATTGGATTAGAGATGAACAGTATGATGTTCACCATGTGAAAAAGGTGCTGGTGGGAAGAGAGAAAAAGATTAAGTAGGCACTGGGAGAGAGGCGGAGGCAAATGACACCACGGTCATAAGAAGGTTGGCAATAGCCCCCTTGGTCCTAAGGATTGTCCAGTCCCTATTTCCTTCTTTCCTGGATCACACCGGTTGTTGAGTTCTATGAGACAAATATGGATTCTTCTAACAAATTCTCATCTTCACATTGAGTCTGTTTGTTACTTGTACTAAAAATCTCTTTATTGAGGCAGTGTCTCTGATGATTAAGTGGTCAAGGTTATTATTCAGCCTCCTTGTACTGGAAGTGTCTTGTTGGGAAGGATGAGTTTCTCCTGCGGCGATCCAAGGGAGAAGGGCCTCTGCCAGAAAGTTACAACAATCTCTTTGTTCAAGGTTATCTGCCATGTAGTTCTATTTCCCCCTTTTATGTACCTGTGTTCTCCCCCAACTAAACTGAAAGCTTCTTTAGGGAGATGACTCTCCTTACTCAACTTTTCATCCTCTGTAGCACCTGGACCGTAATGCTATTAAATTTTCTGACAGTGTTTATGTAAAAAGAAAAAGAAAAAAATAATAAAGAAACTTTCCACTTCAATAATTTTGCATTTGGGCAAAACTTCTTTTGCCTCGATTTAGGAAATAATCACATTTCTTTCCTTTTTTTGTTGTTGTAACCAATCTCTCTCCTCAGCTTTGTGTCAATGAGGAGATAGGTTTATTTAGCCAGTAATTTCCACTGCAGAAAATCTTGGGCCCAGATTGCCCTGCAAAAGCAATATGTTCTGTTTTATTTTTATATTACATTATATTTATTTTAATTGCATTCTCCATCTGGTCAAAGATAGCATTAGGCACCATAGATGGAGAAAAGAAACAAAGAGATATCTAACCATGATAATAACTGGGATTATTATTTTTTAAAAAATCATCCAAGGGTACTATAACCCGCAGGCATGAGACACGAAACAATAGCCCTCACGTTAAAGAGCTCTAGAAGGATTCTGGAGAGGAAGAACAATGAAGGGAAATGGACCAGACCAGGACTCCTAGTGTCCCTTGAATGGCCCAGAGTGGACTCTTGCACTCACCCCACACCTGGAACTAGTTCTAGGACAGTGTGGGCCCCAGTGAGAAATGATACATATAACCCCTGAGCTATCTTGAGCATTTCTACTATTTCCAAAGTAGTTTCAGCAGTTCATTAATGCACAGTTCCCAGTCACATGTTTTATGAATAAACTTTAGAAGAGACCTCCATGCGAGAGGTCATTTTCTTCTCATTTCGGGGGATGTTTCTGCTAGCACCTGGAGGTCTTCCAAATGAAGCTGATGTTCTGTCAATGGTTTAGCATGTCAAAAACCAAATCCTAAAATCGGATGCCTGCAGTGGACAGCTAGGCGCTCGGTTTCCAGGTTAGGATGGTTTATGAGAGGTTGTCAGAGATGCTGAATCAACTGTTCCTGCGCTTAAATCTGAACAAATGAGGGGACTTGAGGGGAGGGTTTACACGTGAAAGTTTGCCAAAAATGAGTAGGTGGTGACATTCCCGACGATGATCCATCTCTCCTCCCACCCCCTGCAGTCTATCGCTTAGGATAGTTTATGTTTCAAGCAACAAAAATCCATTTGAAACTGCATCAGCAACTAATGGAATATGTTGGTTCACATACTGATGGATTTAGGGGTATATGGCTTCCCGGACGGCTGGAAGCAGAGATTCACCATATTCTCAGGGCTCAGTTGATTTGAAAGCCTTTTGTCCACTTTTCGTGTCAGATCTTTTCTTCAGGTTGGTCCCAGGCTCAAATTCCAGAAATGGAATCACATCCTTTTCCCATGTCAGTCAGAAGACAAGACTACATCTTTACTAGTCTTTAATAAGACAAAAGAAGCATTTTCACCCAGGACTCCAAGAAAAAGTTTCCTTGTATTTTATTGGCCCAAACCAGGTCATGTGCTCACTGCTAAGGCAATCCTTGTGCTTGGGAAGGGGTGCGTTGGCTCTGCAGATTGGCTTAAGTTTATCAGAGCTCATCTCTGGAACAGAACAAGGTCATTCCCGTTGAAAGTGGGGCCTTTTACCAAGGGGAATCTGTGATGCTGTCATCATGAAAGGGGGGAAATGGATACAGGCAGCAAAATCCCAGATACCTACTACAATGTTCAGAGCCATGAAAGTACCACTGTCCAAACCTTTCCCTAGCTGGGCCCCTTTCACTTACAGTTACTACTCTTAATGCTAATTTCAGTATATTTTGCAGAATAATTAAAGAATCTGTATACTAACAAAAGGCAGAAAAGGACAGCTGTTATTCATCAGGGGAGAGACTTTGTGTCCTGAGAGGTCTAACAGGACCTGTCCTTGAAACAGCAAGCCCAACAGGAAGGTGGGTTTAACCATTAGAATGAAAGAAGGCTGCCCTAGACACAACTGGTTCCTCACCTATATCCCTTTTATCAGGTTACAAGCACCTTTCCCCAGCTGCTAAGAGCTAACAGCTTGAAGTTCCCCATTCTTTGGGGATGAACTGTGATTGGCTGATGGTCGTTAAGCCCTGCCTTCCTCCCTTACCCCCAGCCAATCACCAACTGATGAGATACAAAAGCCCCACTCCCTTTCCGCAAGCTGGGACCCACCTCTGGTGTGTTTTATCTCCTGAATGCCTGTGCTTCAGGATGAGGCTAGACTCTAGCATCCTTGCTCAGCTCTTTCCCCTTCCTTTTGATTCCCTTACAACTTCTCCTTGAAGAGCAGCCCCTGCATAAATACACCACCTGAATCTCTACCTCAGACTCTGGTTCTAGAGAACCTGACTTAAAATAGAGGCCACATGGTATAGAAGAGGGAAAATCAAAATACAAACTAACAAATGGGAACCAGGAGCCTTTGTTCAAGATGAGTTCCCAGAGCTAATGCATTATAAGAATCAGAAGGTATTAGAATGAGTTAGGACTTTATTGTTTTCCCAGGAACAGGAGCCCCCACTCCCAAAGCGACTTAAATGTAAAAGGGATGAGGTATTAGAAAGGACTGGGTGCCACAGAGGACCTAAGGGCTGCAGGCAACCCTCGGTAGAAGGCTGTTCACAGAATGGGCAGCATCAGCTGCTGCTTCTTTCCTGCTCTCTCTCACTCTGTGCTGGCTTCATTGTTTTCTTCTCTACTCCCCAGGACATGGAGGTGGAAGAGGGGACAGAGTCACCCCAGAGCTATGAATATTTCTCTCTTATACCCAGGAGATTGGACTGGACTCCATTGTCCAGTTTGGTTCCAAGAGAGGGAACTTTGGCTGACTTATATCAAGGATGCCCCGGACCAGTGAATCGGAGCCAGGGAGCAAAGTTATTTAGCAACAACGACTGCTTACTAGCCATTGACACCACAAACAGAGAGACTTTTTTTTAAGGTTATTTATTTATTTTTAGAGAGAGAGAGAGAGAGAAGAGGGGAGGGGAGGGGAGGGGAGGGGAGGGAGGAGAGGGGAGGGAGGAGAGGAGAGGAGAGGAGAGGAGAGGAGAGGAGAGGAGAAGAGAGGAGAGAGAAGAGAAGAGAAAAGAGAAAAATCCCAAGCAAGCTCAGCACTGTCAGTGCAGAGCCTGCCTCGGGGCTTGAACTCACAAACTGAGATCATGACCTGAGCCAAACCAAGAGTGAGACACTTACCCAACTGAGCCATCTGGGCAACCCAGAGAGACTTTAAAACCCAGTTCCCAGGTTAGATGGGTTATCTGGAAATATAAGCTTAAGAAAAATGGAACCAAGAATGATTTGACCAGAGGGGAGAAGGCCTGAAGTAATACCAAGACAACTGCATTCAGATACTCAATAAGTTGTCATGCAGAAAAAGAAATAAGGCTGGTCTCTGCTGCTTAAGAACATAAAAAAAGTACATGAAGTGTCAAATAGAGAGAGGCAGAGGCAGATTTGTGCAGAATAAAAAGGAGCTCGCTAACAATTAAGGATGTTCTATGTGAGGGAATGGGCTTTATTTCCAAGTCTACACAGTCCCCGCAAGTGTCCAGGAAAAGACTGAAGGTTAACAGGAGTAATACTAGCTGTCATTGTTGAATACCCGCTACCTGCCAGGTTCCATGGTAAGTGTTTTGTATACACTATCTCAAATTCTCACAATAATCCTGCAAGACAGAAACCCTATTATTCCATTTTAGAAATGAAGAGCCTGAGGTCTAGAGGATTAAGTGACTTGTTGAAGATTGTATTACTTATAAGGGGCAGAGCCTGGATTTGAACCCATGTCTGTTTAATTCCAAAGTAGAGATGTTGCCGAGTAGATTCCTGCCTCAGAAGGCAGTTAGATTAGACAACTATTAAGGATTATCAGAGTAATTTTGTCAATGTACTGGACCTCAGTTTCTGCCCAGTAACGTTCATGACTTCTGAAGTCTTTACCAAAGAAAGCACACCATGATTCTAAGTAGGCCCTTCTTTTGGGAGAAGAGACTAGATGTTCTACCTCAGTGAGGTCAGAATAAAAGAAAATCGATCTGTCAGTAAGTATAGGCCGCAATGATGAACCATTCCAAAACCTCAATGGCTTATCCCAATACCTCCAGCAGAGGTGAGCCAGGGAGCTCTTCCCATGACAGTCAGGGACCCGGGCTGATGGCCCATGCTTGCATTACCACAGCTGCAGCAGGCAAAAAGCACAACGAATTGTGCACGGGCTCTGGAAGCTTCTGCCTAGAAGCGACACACATCCCTTCCAGTGACATATCTTTGGCCAACTCCTGGTCACAGCCAACTTCAAAAGAGGTGAGGAAGTATAATATCACAGGACCAGTGATGGAAAGACATAGATTTGGGATTGTATTAATGAGTTCCACAACAGGAGTTTGACAACAACAAATAGTAAGAGTTCACATTAAGTAATCATGCTAATTAAGAATTCCGAGAGGAAATTGTGAAAATATAGTGTGAAATTCATTCTCTGAAACTTGGGGGGACCATAAATTGGCTCACCGTACCAGGCTGCCAAAGGATGAACCAAGCCGGTCATTTTCATTCTGTGCCATGGAATGCCTCAGATACCTCTGTAAAAAGTTAAGGGTGGGGTTCTGGATTCCCCTCCTTTTCTCTCCTCAACTATTTTCACCTGTTTCACTTGGGGTATGTGTGTGTGTGTGTGTGTGTGTGTGTGTGTGTTTACGTGTTTGATGGACTGGATGCGTTTTGCTTCTCAGCATCCATTCCTTCTTTCAACCAACACCCCAATAGTCACTTGAAGAATTACTTTTTCTGTATTGTATGCAACCTTAAGATGTCCTATCCACCAGTCAGAGACCACCGGCTCCTTTGACTTGCGGCTCTCATCATCCAGGTACAGCCAAGCATGTGATCAAAGCTGAATCAGATTCTCCTTAGATTTTGACCCATAGACCTGTGACTACAACGGCAAAAGCAATGGTCAGAATTCATTCAAGACCACTTTGGTTCCTGCTACCTTGTGTATTCTCAGTCTTACGCTCCCATCCTTCCTTCAGTCATATGAAAATACTAATATGTTTCCAGTAAATTCCCTCATGCTTACAACCGAATAACCCTAAGTGGATAAAGTTTCATTAAGATTGGTTTTTCTTTTCTGCTTGTTTGTTTTTTACATAGAGTTCCACTGCTAAAATATTAGAATTTGTACCAGATGGTTTCAGATGTCGTTCCTAGTCCTATGTGTTTAAGTTTAAAGAACAATAACAGAAGAAAATGCTTATTGCAGATCAGGCAGCTGACTCAATACAAACATTACCACCAACGGGGAACCACAAAGAAACCTAGGTCAGTAATATACTTGCATAAAAAATGTCTCAATATCTTTCCCACCGATCTTCCTGCACTGGCTTGTGAAATGCAGCTCTTTCTAATGTCCAAACATTCAAAAGCTGCAGGCTTGCACATTCTGGGGCTGTGTGATTTGGGTTTCCTTTGTGAACCTCACCCTATACTTCTCTCTGTAATGGAGGAGAAAGATCATTGTCCCATGCACTTGCTGACTTTGAACGAAGTGCTCTTTAGGTTTGCGCCATTTCTGTACAACGGAGACACCATTTTTGGTGAATAATTTGTATGATCCTGGCACTACCTCCTCAATCTTCCTGGCTGATATTTACGAGTTTAAATATGGCTAATGATATAACAATCCTGCCAGATGGTCAATAGGAACTACATGGATTTAGATATCTGAGCATCAGGCAAAAAGCTTGATTCTTTTGACTGAGACTCAAACATAAAGCCACTTCTGGAAAATAATTTAATTGTGAGGCGTCATAAGCACTGTAAGAAGTAAACAGAAGTAACCAGCTCAGGTAAATGAAACAAGAAAGAATGGTCTTAGCGTGGACCATACGTTCTTGTCAGCCGTTGTGTCTTCAGGGCCAGCCCATGTCTTAGGATTCTGTCTGTCTGGACTACCAGTTATCAAAGGGGCTGCAGACAGTTAACGTGTCTCCTCTGTGATCTTCCCAATATTTACTTATTTTGTTTGGAGGACCTGGCTGCCTCGTTGTAACTGTGCGTAGATTTTCCTGATCGTTTTCATCACCTTCATGGTCTCCGCTGCATTTCTCTTGTAAAGTGTCTCGTATGATAGTCTGAATATCCATCCTGTCGTGCTCTGTCTAGGGGGTGCTTCATACTCTTGTTCTCTGCCGAGTCTCTACCCTGAATGTCTGCCCATTCTGTAGTGCCCCCCGGCCTCCGTGTCTCTACCTCTCTCACTTGCTTATTGACGGTGTCCTTTGAACTCCCAGCACCCGTGCCGAACAGCCCAGTTCTGCGCTCTGAATTTTTTCTCACTCTGTGCCAAATGGATACATCTTCCTACTTGCCCAGAAAGCAGCTGGGCTGCTGCGGAAAGGCTGGCCTCTTGAAAGAACACCATCCCAGCACTCAACCCTGAGTTTTATCTGTAAATTTCCATTTGTTTGTTTGCTTTGTTTTCTAACTTTTAAAGTATCACTCGGCTGTGGCAAAGGCAGGCGTATATCAAGTGCTGTCGGCAAAGCATGGAGACGCTCCTCCCGTGCATTTATTGTCTACACTTTAAAGGCCTTGAGTGAGGATTACTCTTAGAATTAGGGAAGAGGATTGAATGAAGAAAGCGTTTTAACGGGAGAAAGGATTTGTGGAGACTATAGAACAGAGTTCCAGCGGAAGAGGGTCAAGGAAGACAGAAAACAGCTAGCTTTCTATAAAAATTAAAGGGAAATCACATACAGACCCTGGAAGAGTTCAAAGACACGTAAAGACTGGCTGCCGCTCCTTTAAGTATCATTTTCCTTCGTACAAATTTCCCAAGCAACCCACCTGGCTGGCCTTACTGCTCTATCATCCATATGGAGGTCTCTGGCAAAGTCCAAGGAGCTATGAACAACAACAAAAAATACAAATAAGAACCCTGGAAATAGAGACTCAGGTCCCAAGCTATGAACACCACTAGTAAATTATGTGAAGTTACTAAAGAGTCGTCGCAGTCCTCCTGACCCTGACCCTATAGGGCTCATTCATTCTTATAAATGCGCCTGTGGAAACCAGCCTCAGCCAACAGCTTCCTTCAAGGGAAAGATATTTGCCTGTCCTCTCTTCCATCCTCCATCTTTAGGTGTGTCCTGAGATGTCGCTGTCACGTCTTGGGAATTACAGCATCAGTCTGCCACACCAGTAATGCCGTCAGCGTGAATACCTTTCTTACCGTGTGCATCACACACGGTGACTCTGTCCGTGGCCACTATTCTCCTTTGTCCCCACTCCTCCCCGTCACCCCCACATCAGCATTTCCCTAGCCGTGTGGGATCCGGGGCCAGCCTTGAGAACAGCTCTGCCTCTCAGGGGAGAGGCTGATCGGCTATGCTCTTCACCCCGAACGAAGAGCCCTTTCGCTTGAAAAGAAAGATGTTTTATTTCCTCCCGGATGAGAATAATGAAATATTCCTTGTAAACCTGGAAATTAACATGCAGACAATACATGTCCTTCAGTTCCCTTTTATTGGTCTTCAGAGGTGAGCCCAGGAAGAGCTGTAAATACGTATCAGGGTCGCTGCTGGCCTGGAGGTACTGAAACACTGCTGACAGCCAGGCCAATTGTTGCTGTCTGGTGACTCCAAGAGCCCCCTCCCATCTCCTCCCCCCACCCCCCGCCATCTCACTTCCGTCTCCCTACCCTGTTTACAGTGACTTTGAGACTGGTAAGAAGCATTTTGAGGTGACACTCCAGCCGCTGTATGGTCTGGAATGCATTATAGTGCTATGTCTCAATTACAATGTTCTTTGGTTGATGCAGAAGGCATGAGCCAGGGTCCAGCCTTAGAGCACACTGCCATCTCCTGGAAAACCCTCTATACACGAGGCCTGCTGTCATTGCTCCTCTCGTGCCAGGGATCGGAAAACAGGCCTTGGTCATGGCCCGCTGTCGTTAGCACCAAAGATCTGGGTGCACCGATCTGGGTGTCCCTTCAAATGGGAACACACCAGTTCCTGAAGGAAATGCAAAGGTGTTGTATTGGCATCTTAATTAAAAGCAAGTAACTAGGTTGGGGAGGCCACTGGTGCCGAGACTGTGATTACTACTCCTGCCTTCTGCTCCCGATGCTGGTAACAGACGCTGCTTCCTGTAAATGAGTGCCTGGCACCGGTACAATCCTGCCCTCGGGATCTTGAGGAAAAGCAGCAACCTTATTCACACTATTAAGGACAGCACTGAGGACTCTGGGAAGAAGTCACCGGCCCAGGGAGAGCGTCAGAGAGAAGAGAGCCCTGAGTCCTTCAGCCATTTGCTCTGTGGCAATTGTTTATCGAGATCCCACTTTACAGACAGACTGGGATAACTAATGAGATATTTTCAGAAAGCACCAAAGACACAGAAAAGCACCTCTGAGTTTCCGTTTACATTCACAGCCTATGAAGGCCACCCAGCAGTGTCGTAGGGGGCCGGTGGATTTCCTAAGACACAGCTTTAGTGATTAGAGCTGGTTGGTCGTCAGATTTTGGCTGGAACAAAATGCATTTAGGAAGATATCAGACTTTTCATCATGAATGAGAATAGGGTAACGGATTTCTCTACTAACAGCTTTCTTTTGAAATAAATGATTATCCGCATAAAGACAAATACAAAATATTCTCATTAGCTGAATTAATTGATTTCAGTTAACTAACTGAATTGCTTAATTTTCACTAGCCACCCTCTCAATGAGTAGTTCTTATCTCTTGGAAGACCCTTTGAGCAATCTGAAAACGTACATATCCTTTCCCCGGGAAAATGCGTACATGTTCCGCATATGATTTAATAAAGTTCATCACCATCATCATCAAAGCCAATTAAAATGCAGCTAGAATCCTTTTGCAAGGCTGCCTTTAAGTTTTGGGTCTCCTGGGGGAAAAGAAGGGCCACAGGAATATTGGCAAATGAGCTGACCTTTGGGTTGGCACCTGCAAGGAACAGCCAGGAATATTCCCCTTCCCTTCCATTCCCTGGCCTTATATTGAAAATAGGTTTAAATGTTTGAGAATCCTGGATTTGCAGACACACATACCTGAGAACACCTTGCTTCAGCCTGGCTCCAGGAAAACAGAGTGGAAGCACGTGTTCTGCTCTGGCACCCGGTTGGACTCATCCTTTGTTTTAACCCCCAGAGAGCAACCCTAATGCAAGTAATTTGAGAACACAGCCTTCCACGTGACAGGAGGATCAGACACCGCCTCTTCTGACAAGGTCATGGTGGTAGCCCCACAACCCTTTCAGGGGACTCTTGTATATGAAGAAAGGAGCACATCTCATGACTTGAAGGGTGAGATGGATTGTAAAACCTACATTAAAATAGCGATAAAACACTGACATCCAGAATTTAGCCCAAGGTTTGGGCTTCTCACCAAAGACTTGTATCTTTGGCTCTGTGTTTTCATCTTTGTCATCAGTTAATAGCAGGAAGCCTTTTGTCTTCCCTTTCTCATCTGTTGCCAGAGGCTGTATGGTCACATGAGCACGTTCTGATTCGAGCCTTCAAAGAAGTTTCTATTCTCCATTTTGGCTTTGCGTGGATCACTCCAGCAGGTTACTGGGAACGCACCCTTGTTTCTCCGTCTGAAGGTGATGCAAATGGCAGTGTTTCATATCTATATAATACTTGTAACTTTTTGGAGATTTCTCCTACTTCAGCCTCATTTCTTTCCACTTAGCAAATGGGAAAACTGAAGCGCACATAAGTGAAGAGAAGGAGCACAAGCTTCTGGAACACAGTAATGATGATGACAAGGAAGCACGAATCGGTTCTTGTGTATTAGGCAGTTTGTTTCGCACATCACATGTCTTGTCTCGTTTACTGTCCCCAACAGCCCTATAAAAAGGTACGATTATGATCCCTTCTTTTCAAGTTAGGAAACTGGGAGGAGATTCAGTTAGCTCTTGCCGCAATAATGCTGTGTAACAAACAACTACATGTTACCAGTCGCATGCAACAGTAACTAGCTACTGATGTCATGCATTTCTGGGTTTTCTGGATGTTGGCTGCACTCAGCTGGGTTCAGCTGGGGTGGTTCTTCTCCCTCTGTCTCTCATCCTCCTGGATCAGTGGACTAGGTGGGCCATATTCTCCCCGCGGTGCTGGTAGAGATGAAAGCAACAAAGTGGAAACGCACGAGGCCACTGAAGTCATGGACTCAGGACTCATGTGGGGCTGATTCTTCTTAACATAAAACTAACCAAAGCGAGTCACATGGGTGAGCCCAAACTCAGAGAATGGGGAAGTACACCCTGCCCAAGATGAAACCATGGCAAGAGTAGACGTAGGGAAACATGAAGAACTGGAACCCAAGCTAGCTAAGAGGCAGGGTTAGAATTTGAACAAGACTTTAAACCCAAGTTCTTAACTACCATCTTACATCACAGGGACTTAACAAAAGGCCACCGTTGTTATCTTGAAAATGCAATTTGTCCCTTTATGGATTAAATGGATTACTGTAAACAAACGAATGAGAGTAGGAGACAAAAGCTCTTAATAAGAAGCCATGGTGGAAGAATAAGAAATGGGACAGAGAAGGAATTGGTAACGACAAATCAATTACCCAGCGCTCACTATTTACAGAATACTTTGCTCCTATTTTATATCACCATTTCATAGCAAATGAGGAGAATGTCTCATTTTTGTCTTCTGTCTATACTGGCGTGGGTCAAATGTTTTGAGATTCAAAGTCACTTTTAAGTCGTGATTTGGGACATGCGCCCCATTTTAGTGGCATGCTTAACTTTAGATAAGTCAGGTACGCTGTACTCTCCTGGAAAGGGTGCAGGGGCCAGAAACATCAGGCTCTGACCTCAAGAGGAACAGCAGGAAAGCAAGCCAACATCGATGAACCAGACGAAGACAAATAGAAAGGAATGGGCCAGTGGCTTAAAATGACCCACGAAGACTAATGAGATTGGGATAAAATACAGACACGGATAAAGAGTAGATGAATGACACATAAGAAACCTTTGCCTCCCAGGAAAGTAGGATGACCTGGTTTCTGTAACTTTGTAACCTCAATTTGGAGGTAGATGGCTAGTGTCAACCACAGATAATCTCATGGAAGGTCAACCCTTGTCAGGGCCAGTTATCCAAATGTCACCCTCCAGCAAGAAGCCAATGAAGGCTGGAGAAGAGGTCATTAAAAAAGAATTCACTGACCCCCCTCAGCCATCTAGGACCTTCTCACTGGGTTTCCTCCTTTTTTTTTTTTTTTTGGAAGTGATCTGTTGGGACTACCTTACACAATGATTCTACTTTCCATCTCCTCTTCCCCTAACGTGAAATCATATTTAAAGGACTACTGATAATCTGCTCTTTGCTGTACATGTGTATGCCTCATTGCTGTGATGCAGAAATTTGTCCTCTGGAAGGAACAGGGAAGAGAGCCCAGAGAGCCCAGAGAGGACCAAACAACTCTGGGGTCAGCCAAGGAAAAAGGCAATGAGAGGGAGAGGTACTTACAAGAGAAGGGAGACAATGGGGTGCCTGGGTGGCTCAGTCAGTTGAGCGTCCGACTTCAGCTCAGGTCATGATCTCGCAGTTTGTGAGTTCAAGCCCCGCATCGGGCTCTGTGCTGACAGCTCAGAGCCTGGAGCCTGCTTCGGATTCTGTGTCTCCCTCTCTCTCTGCCCCTAACCCACTTGCATTCTGTCCCTGTCTCTCTCAAAAATAAACAAACATTAGAAAAAAAATTGAAAAAAAAAAAGAGAGAAGGGAGACAAGATCCCCCTTCCTGGTGACATCAGTGAGGTGTGAGTCTCAGAGTGAGTCTCAGCCTCGGTGCTGAGGCCCAGCAGGTCGCCAAGATGTGGGGGAACCCTGTGGTGCATTCTGGAGTCATTCACTTATACTTTGCCTCCCTCCTCTACCCCATGCCTCCATGCCAGGTGTCCTTGAAGGGCAAAACCCTCTTCAGTGGTGCCACTGTGAGACATCTTACCGATTCCAGAATAACAGAATGCTGACAAACCAGGAGACAGAAGAGAGAATATTGGGAAGATTTAGTCATTGATAAGCACATCAGACATATCCTAGGCAAGGCAGGTCACCATGGTGGAGGACAGTTAACAGTTCAATATACCCAGGCATGCTTTCCTTTTTATTGTTACTCTATGGTGAGAGTGCCCTTCCTGTACCTTGGAATTTCCCATGAGGGCTGGGGAAAGGGGTAGTAGAAATAATAGTCTCAACTCCTTACGTATAGTGAGCACTTACTCTGTGACTAGTGAGGTGGTCTAGGGTGGACAAGTGACTTTGTCGTGGAAAACCAGCCCCCTTCCAAGTGTTTTACAAACATTATCTTACCGAATGTTCTCAACAACTGTATAAGGTAGATTGTCTTAGTATTCCCATTTTATCAATAAGGCTGTTAAAACATAGGTTCAGTAACTTCCCCCAGATATAGTCATGAAGTAACGGGGCTGAGCTTTTGACCTTTTGAAGCCTTTTCAACAAGGCTTCAAAATTTTTGCCACTAACACTGCCCTGTATTTTCTCCCATAGACGAAACCTGGGAATAGTCCATGAAAACAGTTACCTGTAGAACTCGTGTGGAGGCCCAGAGACATTGTTGCTACAATCAGGTTGACCTCATGATTAGAATGGGCTTTGGCTTTGGTTTGGGGGACCTTGAATCTAGTTTTGAATGTATGCCCAGCGCACAGTTTCAAGAAATGTTTGACTTGCTTCTTGGGAATATGATCCTCGGAATCTGTTGGAACAAATTCTGAGAGAGGCCCTTCCCTCTCCCTGGTAGAGTGGTCAGCTTTGCTTTCTGACTGACCGGTGCCCACCCATCCTTCTTCTTCTACAAGTGCCTGACTTCACTCCTTGTCTCAGTCTATATGGTTTCGGAGAGCTGATCTATGAGTAGACATGTGGCCCAGGCCTGGATATCAGCATATTCCCACTTCTTGACCCAAGGAGGCCCATTCTTGGGTCTTACTGGAACTACCGGAAAAGAGAAGCACTTTTCCTGGTAGCAGAGACGCTAGGAAACAGTCCTGGAGCTGTTAGGGGTTGCTTGTCCCCAAATGGGAAGGGTCCGCTTCAGTGAAACCAGCAGAAAAAAAGCTGATGCAAAATTAAAATATGAAAAATCACCAAGCCTGAGAACATATTTGGAATTCCCAGATCCTTCTGTTCCTGAACTCCCTAGTCTAGACATTTCTGTTACACAAACTGATAGATTCCCTTTTTAAAGTTTAAAGCCAGATTGTTTGAGGTTCCAGTCCCTTGTATCAAAAAAAAAAAAAAAAAAGAGAGAGAGAAATCTGGCTGGGACACCTGTGGACCCTTGGAGGAAGACACACCCCTTAGTCCTAGGACTTAAGAACTCTATTCCTTCAGAAGCAGGGTCCTGGGAATTTCCTCCTGTTATCAGGGGCAGCAGCTGACATCAGATGCTTAAGGCAAAGATCCAGAAACAACCAGATGTTTCTGGACTGAGAGTTAATTCCAGCCTTTTCTTCCCTGCTGGAGAGAGGGTTTGTTCAGGCTTATCCCCACAGCCACTACTCCCCTGCAAGCCCCCTGGCTCCCGATTCTACTCCTCCAGTCCATCCCACCCAACCCCATTCTGCCTCATAAAAGACTTTGAGAGCATTCTTACTTACAAAAACATAATTGAATGGGAAATCCATAGCCATTATCAGGATCTCAAATTAAAGAATGTGTCTTGCATGGGCTACAGGTCATTTATACAATCTGCCCATTTCTAAGTTCTACTCGAGATTTAAGACAACTCGGTGAGGGGCACCTTGGTGACTCAGTCAGTTAAGTATCTGACTCTTCATTTCGGCTCCGGTCAGATCTCACGGGTTTGTGGGATCGAGCCCTGTGTCTGGTTCCACACTGATAAGGTGGAGCCTGCTTGGGATTCTCTGTCTCCCTCTCTCTCTCTCAAAATAAATAAACTGAAAAAAAAACAAAGACAACCAGGTGACATTTTCCCTGGCCCTCACCCACCTCACACAGAGGCTAAGTTAATGGCTCTTTCATTCTTAGTTCCATGTATATGGCCTCTGTTTTAGTCCTTATCCTTAAGTGAGGTTTACTTTTCTGTGTTTGGAACTAGACTCAAAGTCTCTTTGAGGGAAGAGACCTATCTTTCACATTTGACCTCCTTTCACTCAAAAAAATAAATCAAGGCACTCTCTGCTCATCTAGTGGTGGTTTTACCTTGATTTATTTTATCCATGATTATCCCCCAAGTGTGTTCCCTGGAGCAGCAGTATTAACATCCCCCAGGGAATCTTTCAAAACTACAAATTCTCAGGCCCCACTTGCTGAATCAGAAACTGAGATGGGTCCCATCTAGTCCACGTTTAACAAGGCTTCCGGATGATTCTGAAACGGGCAAATGTTGGAGAACTGCTGCTCTAGCCACTTGACACTCATTGTGTCGGGGGGTACCCATAGCATCAGCATCGCTAGAGAGCCTGTTACACGTGAAAATTTTATGCTCTGCCACGGATCTTTTGGCGTGGCCCAAGAATCGGTGTTTTGACGTGATTTCCAGGGGACTTGTGCACTCTCGAGCAGCACTTTCGAAATTTTCAAGGTTATTAAATTACCTAGGGATCTTGTTAAACCCAAATTCTGATACCCGAGATTCTGAATTTCTAATAAGCTTCCAGGTGAGACTGAAGCTCCTGGATCGGGGACCACACTATGAGTAGCAAGGGCCTAGAGTGAAAACAGGAAGTGTTTCAGGGCTTTGGGGAAATTGTGGGAGGGGGCTGAGGGGTGTCTCTGGACCCTCCTCCCTGTTTTTGTCTGACGGATACATCATGCCGTAAGGTACATTTTTAGTCGAAATAGGAATTCTGCTGTAAAACAAATCTTTGAAGCAACTGCGTTAGAGGAAATAGTCAACCTTTAAAGCGATAGACTTGAGAACCTAATTATAAAATAAATGTCATAGGGTACATTAGCGTATGTGCAAGAAGAAGCTGGTGGATATTATGGGTTTTTTTAAACTTTTTTTAAAAGCTTCTACCAAGTTTCCATATTGAAGGAAATTTTGAAACATAAGATTGAAATGAAGGTCGCCCGTGTCTAGAGACCTGATTTAAAGTTGGAAAATAAACCTAAGTTTCAGCTGACGCTTCACCGTGACAATTTCATATTTCCTACTTCCCGTCTGAAACTCACTGGTTTCCTCATTTTTCCATACTGCTTCCCTTTTGGCTTCCATAAACCCACAAGTCCATTTTCAGCATTGGTCTATTGCACCTTTCTAGCTAGGGAGGGAGGAAACAAATTTGACTTCAGACAAGTTCTCATGATCTTGTAGTTCCACAATTATTCTAGCCATCCACTCCCAATGATTTCAATGTGCTTTTTTCACATTTCCGTGTTCACATAGACCCCACATTGAATCTTTCTGAATAGCACCTCTGATTTCTGTCCCTTGGTTCCATTTTTACAGCCACCAACTCACTTGAGTCTTATTTAGTTTATATGTGCACAGTATATTTTCTGAACTGTTTGCCTCAGACTTCTCCACTCCAACTGTCTCCTAATTCATCCTCCCAGACTTAACTTTACATAACATGTGTTTATTTATCCTCCCTGTGCAAAAGCATCAGTATTCCCAGCAGCCTATCAGGACACTATTCGAACCTTTTGACATTCAGGATCTATAACCACCTGATTCCACCTTGACTCTCTACCTCAATTTCTCTAAGATCCTCTATCTAGTTAACTGGGTTTTCAAGGAGTTCAAACCTATGAATACATGCTACTTTTTGCCTCCTCTGTGTTTCTGTGGTTGCTTTTGCATCAGAAAAGACAGTTCGCCTTTATTTGCACCATTATTTTGGAGCTGACTTGCTCAATTTTTTTTTTTTTTTTTTTAAGAACAAGTTCTTAGGGGGAAAAAAAAAAAACCTGATAAGAGCTCTATGGGAAAGGCACACCCAGCTTGGGAAGGAGTTAATACACTCACCATTTAAGCTCTTTGGAGCTTTACTTTTTACTATTATTATTTTAAATGAATGACTCCTGAGAAAGAAATAAAATTCCTTTTTCAGGGTAGCTAAGAAAAGACTATGCAGTCTTGATTACAGCAGAGTGGAAAACTGTTGTAAGTGGCCATTATTTTCTCATAAAGTTTTATCGTAACGCCAAATACTTCAAAATTTACAAGTCCATAAAGGCTAATCTTTTTTTACTTTGCTTTCAATAAAGACAAAGCTGGAAATGCATATGTTTTCCTGAAATAAAAGCCTTATCTGAAACCAGATTCCTCACATTCTAGAATGATAACATCTTCAAAATACAAATATTTCCGTTCATGCAACATGGATAATCCCCAGGCATATTCTGATTATTAAATCCTAGCGCTACTTTTATTAAAGGTCTTTTTAGGAAAGTAAGACTGTATTTTGTTTGGATAGTACTTCCCAAGGAGGGAGTCTTATGTTGGGTTCCCTAGATGTAGACCTCCAAGCGTGGGTTCACGCACAAATGGTTTACTCAGGAAGTGCTCCCAAGAGAAGCTGGTAAGGGATGGGGGAGAAGGACAGGAAAAGGGAAGCCACGCACAGTTGTAACTTCAGAGAAAGTTCTTCGGAGGGTAACTTCAACCTCATCCCACAAAACCTCTCCAACATGAGTTACACTTGGGAGTTTTCCCCCAACCCACTGCAAGGGGACAGAACTTTACACTCATGAATTTAATGGTTCCCATCCAGGCAGTGGCTAGGGGTTTCTGGTGGTAGGTACAAATCCCATACACGTCTCACTCTCTGTGACTATGGGAGAAGTACGTGCAGTAGCCAAAAGTAGTCATCAGAAGATGAGTCACACGTGTGTGAACGGTTGGAGGCAAAAAATACCTCTGGGGCAGAGATAGATACAGGAGAAGGGGCCTGAAGGGATACGGATGAAGCATTGGTGGTGGCCATCAGACAGTGCTTCCGATATCCTGGAGCCAGAAAATTCCTACAAATACGAAATTCTCAGTAATTATTTGATCAGCCAACAATTATTAAGAGCAGCGTGACCGCGGTCATGCTAACTTTTCTTTGTCTCCATTTCGTCTTCAAATAAATAAACGTACCCAACAGGAATCGTATGGGTATTGCACGAAGTAATATGCAGTCAAGTATTTCAATCACTTCAGAGTGAAGCGGAAGTGAGTGATTATTCATTTTAATTTTTTAACTTCTTTACAGTTAGCATTGTGATTGTACATATGTAGGCAGTGGGCTTCTCTTAGGGTCATGATACATTCATGCCAGATTACAATGTATGCATGAGATGCGAATCATACTGGGGTGATATGAAGGGATACATTTTTAGGAACATATCAAAAGATGGCTAAACTGCGCAAGAAAAGGAAGGGAAACAGGAGCTCGGTCATACATAGCAAAAACAAAAATATAACTCATCTTGCCACTGACGTAGGAAAAAAATAGGAGTTAGAGGTTTGCCTACTGTCTGAATTTATCATTTTGCATCATTTTAAACTCTAAATTTACCTATAAGTCAAGAAGATTTAGATCCTTTGTAGGAACAGTTACGGAAAAAAAAAAACCACTAAGAGAGTTTGGTGGAAGGAAAGAAATAGTAACGGAAAATGCAAGATATTCAAACTTTCTTAAAAATTAAAGAAAAGGCACCATGGAGGCACCTTTATTAGCACCGAGAAATTATGTTGAACCACATAAAATCACCAACACTTGGACTTTTTGACCTATGAAGGGAGCAATTTCATATGACTCAACCTAATACCTGTTGGGAGACAGTCATCTATGGACTTCTCTTGCTCCTACGCATCTTGCTGCCTATGCCAAGGATGCAAGGTTCTGACCACTCTTCACCTGGCCCATTTCTCTGAGTTGTGTTTGCAGCAAGCAAGCAACTGTGAGTAACAAGGAAGTGTCTCCTTCTGGGATAAAGAGCAGTCTTGCCGACTGCTTGCTGTAAAAGCAGTGAAGTGCTCAAGCTCAGTGTTTCTTTCCTATGACACCACTCACTGCAAGAGCAGGTGTCATCTGGGCTCTTTTGGAACTTGAGAGCAAGAGGAACCAGTGCAAATATGTTGATGCTCAAGCTGCTTATTGCGCCGTGAGTAATGTTGTCCTGTGTCTCTGACTTAGGAGGCGCATGTCTTTCAACATCCATGAAACAGTGACAAGCTAAGTTCTTAGCTTTAAATTGGGGTAATATCGAATCCCAGACCCAGCAACATCACAGTACAAACTTGAGACACTCTCAAGTTTGCATTAATTACAGCAGTGGTGAAGTTTCCCCAACCTACTGCCATTTAAGACCAGGAAGTTGAAAGCTTCCTTAAGAAAGATCTGTGTGGGGAGTGCCTGGGTGGCTCAGTAGGTCTCGAGGTTAGTGAGTTCAAGCCCCGCATCGTGCGTGCTCGTGCTCGATGCTTTCAGTGCTGAAGCTGTCAACTCAGAGCCCTCTTGGGATCCTCTGTCCCCCTCTCTCTGCCCCTCCCCTGCTTGCATGCGTGCCTGCTCTCTCTCTCTCAAATAAATACACGTTTTCTTTTTTTTAAAGAAAGATCTGTGTGGTTGTTTATCACCTTTAGATCTTTGCTCTTAGGATCCTTTCACAAGAAGTAAAAAAACTTCCAGAAAAAGTAACATACATGTCCTGGCCCTCAGATCTCCTCATGCTCTCAAAGCCACGGGAAGCCCCCCAAGAAAGCTGTGATTGTGTCCTAGACTCTTGGGAGAATCCATGTAGGAGGTTTCAGGCAAGCTAATAGCTTGCATTTCCATCTGCTCCCTTCTAATTATATTTGTCCATAGGCTCAGTCTTTAGACATGAATTAAGTTTTGTAGGTCAGAGTTTCTATAGACTTGGAGGCTCAAATTGTTAAAAGACAACCATAGAAAGTAAAACACAGGCTAGATTAAGGCTGATAACCTGTGTCCCAAGACACAGCTCCTTCGCTTTCTTCTTGAATATGGCACTGGTGGTCACAGTAGGTTTCTTCCCTCCTGGGTTGACTACTGAGGAGACCCTACCGTTTTCTCCTGACAATGCCACAATTGTGGAGTTGGCATTTTCATGTAAATAGCTGCTCTCTGATTCTTTAAGCCCTATTGCCCCTGACATTTTTTTCTTTCTTTCTGACCCTCATTAGCTGCACCCTAGCAACACAGGAAGAAAGAAAGAGGGCAAAGAAAGGCAATAAAAGGGTTACGACCAAGAAGTATATTGCGACTGTGACCAACAAGGAAATTTGGAGATGGGTGACTGAACACCCAAAGATGCTCTGTTGGCTGGTTACAGCCACAACATTTGTTCAAAGCCTGACAAGTGCTTAGCACCATTTCAAGGTGTCGCATAGAGATACATGGGAAATGACAGTCATAGACACTACCTTAAGAGCACTTACAGTTTAATAGACAAGATAGTACAATTAAATGCCTGTATTCCCATATATGTACGATCCGGCCCTTGCTTACCTCTCTACTTACTCTTTATTTCTCTCAGAGTATCTGTCACAAGCTACAATATTCAGTTTATTTATTTGTGTGCTTAATCATTACGGCTCCCCTGAGTGAGATTTGCCTTGTATGCAACAGGGTGTCCATTCCAATTATTTACGGCTACCATCCCCAATCTCACCCACTGAAATAGAAATTCCCAGAGGACGGGGACCATGTCTATCTTATTAACCACTGTAAGCCCAGAGCTTAGCAAAATGTACCTAGCAGATTCTCAAAAAATTTTTTCAAGTAAACAAACAAAATATTGAATAAATTAAGGCAGCAACAGCTACATAGAGGGATTACGTAACATCTTCTGAGTGCCGCTAGTCATTCGATGATGCAAAATTAAGTGTGAACCTGGGTCAAAAACACAAGCAAATTTCTCAAAATATTTCGATGAGAAAAAAAAAAAAATCTCCAGGCCCTGAAACTGACCGCAGATGCGTAAGGGAGCGTGGCCAGGATCAGCAGACCTTCCTAGCTAACCGATAGATTCATGAGCCACTGAACTTTGGTCTGATCGTAGCAGGATTATAGCAACAACTAATACTCTTTTAAAGTAATAAAAATTGATCACCAGCAAAACACACATGAAAATGCAAACGTGATTCGTGTTTATTGAAATGGGAAGTATCTTTGGTTAAATTCTTTGATTCCTCCTTAACGATAGCCAAGCACCTTCGCTGCAACCACGTTCCCGTCACTGGGGCTGAGCCGGCGTGGGGAGCATGCGCTCAGAGAAGAGACATGAAGGAGAATAGCAGGCCCAGCACCACGGCGGCGGAAGATGCTGCCTTTCCAGCACTGTCCACGCCCCAGTATTTCTCATAGACGTCATCCAGGACCGAGAGTATAGCTGCCATGCTCTCCTCGCAGGTGGCCTGAATCTGAGCTTCTGGCAGAACAAATCCGTATGTACCATTGTCCCGCAGCTCAAACGTGTATGAGAAGGGGATCCCCATGTCCCGAGCCCAGTCTCTTGAAGACCCGGATGTGGCATCTACAAACAAGAGCGTGAAGGCCGAGGTAGAAGTTACACTGGGAAAGGACACGTCTCCATGGCCATTTCAGGGAGGAAAGGCTCGGTGCAGGAAAACGAGTAGACTTTTTCATAGTAAGGATTCATGGGTAGTTGTCTTCTCCCTCTCGTTGAAACGAAGCCCCCGTAGGGCAGGAATTACGTCGTGTCTAACCTCTCTGTTCCCTCTCGCCCGTCTCCCAGAGTACCTCGCGTCATGCCCGGCACATAGCAGAGGACTAGTTAAGCTTCTCAGCGGAATCAAAAACTAGGAAAACCCAGCATTACATGGCAAGTGAACTGACATATAAAGGAACTGAAGCAAAATGAGCAACAGGGAAAATATTATGCAAATATCATCCAGGTGGTCCTCAGGTGGGTGGGAGATGTGGTGGCTGAGGATGGGGAAAAGCAGCGCCTTGTCCTTTGAACGAAATTTTTTATTGTCTTAGATCCTTTCTCCGAGCCCCACCTGCTTTGCTTTCTCAGCCTGATAGGTCCTCTGAGAACTGAATCAACTGACCAAGGGTCACTGGAAAATGTCCTTCCTGTTAACTCCTGTACCTTCTCACTTGCCAGCTCTTTTTAACTGAAGCCAGAGGGAGTTCTGGTATGCGCCAGTGTATTAATTTTTTTTTTTCTTTTAGCTCACACCTTATCCCTAGAGAGCATAATTCTAGATTGGTACAGATTCCCTTTTATCCTCAGTCATTTTGATTTGTACAACTTCCTGTTGACCTCTGGAGCTCTTCTGTCCTTCTCCTGCCCATCCCACTCCCCAAAGTCCACTGGTTTCTTTTGTTCCTTGGATACTATTGAAGAGGAGAAAAAAAAAGCTACTTACATAAAATATCTGCACTCGATCCAACTCTATAATTGGTTCCATGCTTTTCTTTCAATGCATTTGCTGCCTTCTGTCCAACTTGGATCTGTAGGTGGGAAATGCAGAGACAGATATCTGGTGTTAAAAATAAATCCAACAATCCAGAGGGTTTCATATTTTGTCCAAATCCTTTTCCAGAGTTACAGACCATCTTCCTAACTTCCTATTGGACCTCTATACCTAGGTAGCCTGCTGGTACCTCCGACTCAAAACATTCACACCCAATTTCATCATTCCCCCACTAATAAAGCTATTCTGGTTTCCATATTTCTGATGCCCCATGCTCCTGCAAACACATGTAAAATCTTGCCCTCACCTTGGACTCTCCTTCTTTCAAATGGTTACCAAGTTGCATCTCCAGTGCCATCACCCTATTTCAGTCTCATTACCTCTGAAATGGACTATTGTCATCTTCTAGTAAGTTTCCCTTCTTTTCACCAATCCTTATCCTAACCGATCTCCTCTGGCTTCCAGGTAAACTTCTATAGAGTAGAACTATGATCATGATCTTGCTCAAAAGCCCTACGCTTAGCTGCCCATTGAATTAAGCCCGAGCTTCTCAGTTTCATATTTGAGGTTGTAGGCTTATAGAATTTCAGAGCTGGAAGCAACACCCTTCCTCACACCTACCACCATGTTACCTGACTACACGGGAAATCCGTCAGAACCGGATGATTTCTAATGTTTCAACCTTGCTCTCTGCAGACCCTTTTCTGAGATCAGAGCCACCAATACTGAGAGATCAAGTGCATTGGCTATGTTTAGTAGCCTTCTGATAAATCTCCTCACGTACCCTTTCAACAGTCTTCTCTAAGTATTCTCCACCCCTGACTCCCTAATGTTTCCCCTTAGATTCTACACAAACACCACCCAAATCCTCCTCCCCACTCCCTGCCTAGACTGGGATCTACCTTGGCTTTCTTTACCTCTTAGGGCAGCCTGACTGCTCTTGCAGATGCATCAGTTCCCCTGACTTCTGACTAGGGATGAGTCTAACTTTAAATCTTGTCTTTTCCTTCCTGGTCCTGTGTTGTCCAGCTGAATCCTAAGGTATGACAGAGTGGCACCTGGGTAGAGTAGGGATAGGCACAATGAAATTCAAAAGGAAGAGTAAAAAAGGTAGTAAGTCGTGGTGGGTCACATACAGCAGTTGAGAGCAGCATCCTTAGGGCATTTGGGACTTTCTGCGTGTGGTGAAAATAGAAGAAAAAACATTCAACTGAACATATGTATTTAAGATTTTCGCCTCTTTACTCAATACTGAGAATTCCGTCTTGGGCCATTCACCTTCTCTCTCTCTTCCTGAAAAGAGATTCTACATCTGGCTTCGTTCCTGGTCTCACGTTGTCCAGCATTGACATGATGGGTAGTAAGGGCTAAAGACGCACAAGAAATAAAGCTGGTTTTCATCATTAACACTGCAAAGGGGTATAAGAGTTGTCTGTAGAAGAAGAGAAAATGATAAGAAGGAGAAGAAAGTCAGAGAGGGGATTTCTGGGGAGAGAAATTCTGCTAAGGAAATAAAAATGAAAGGTGAAGAGAAAGGATCAGGGTAGTTGCTATCTGTAAGTGAAATGAACAGCCAGGGGAAACAATTTGTGATTTACCAACTATAGTTCCTTTCGAAGTTCTTTCAACGTCCGGTAGAGACACAAATTGCTTTTAATTATTTGTCATTCCTACATGTCTCCGCATTTCTTTGAGTGAAACTACATGCTAACTGGTCCGTGTGGGCCTTAACTTGTATTTGGATTATATGGACCAGTTCCAGGCTACATTTTCCTTCCAAATGGCACTTGGATTTTTTTTTTTTCTTCTGCAGTTCACCCCAGATGATGATTTCCCTCTTCTGATTGCCAGCCATTACTTATTTTATCCTACGTAATTCCTTTCCCTCAAATCCTGGCTGTGAACTTCTGATTTTTTTTTTCAATGATTCCATTAGCAATTCTAATGGGGAAGTCGATAGGAGTAGGAAGAATAACATAGAATAACATACAGGAGAAGTATACAGTGGTGGCCCTAGCTTATAGACTTGGTCCTTTCCAAGAAGATAAAATAAAATGCGAAGATTCTGACTTCTATCTTTAGGGGTGGACCTCCTGATTATTCTTCCCTCTCCTTTTGACACTATACCCCGAGGCCATACAGAGCCAATTTCTCTGCTGCCTTCTTCTCAGCCTACAGGAACTTCAGTCAAAATAATAAAAATCCCTTTGCCAGTAGCACATAGTTTACATTTCTAAAGACCTCAAGGCTCCTTCATAACTCCCTCACTGGGCCCAGAGAATTTCCTATAGTCGTATATGCCCAGGCAGACACACACAAAAAAGGTTGATGACGGCCCTGGCATGTGTGTGGGGGGATGGAGCTTGGGATGGAATCTAGAAGTTGAGAAGGAAAGGGTTCAAATGAAAGAATGTCCGCATTTAAAACATTAGAATTTTTACAGCTATTCTGATTTCCAGAGCCATTTAGAACAGGGCTATATATAGTTATGTTTCCCCTACTTAGTGATTGCCAAGTTGTCTATCATGCAGTGTAATATTTATCATGATTTCTACAAATTTCTGGTTTTGTAAATATATGGAGATTAATTGCTAGTCTCTGGTAGTTGTAAATAGTACCCAAACTGGAAATCTCCTTAAACAGTTGGCTTGATTCCGTGCCTCTGTGCACTCTATCAAAGCTTACCCTTCCTTAGGTTCTTAACCCAAAACCACTGCTAGCTAGCTTCAACAAGGTTGACACAAGGTGGCAAAAATTTCACACTGTCTTTTTCAGAGATGATTGTTTATGCTAACTCTTCAGCTCCTGAGACTATAAGAGATACAGAATTGAAACAACCTTTCTCAATTCAATGTCCCAGTTTCTGCCTGTTGTTCCCGGTAATTCCCACCTTGGAGTTACCGTCCAGTAGTGGTGATATCTGTGTGACAGGTCTCTCCTGCCCTCTTGCCTCTTCTAGCCTGTGGCCAGAGGGCTCTAACCAGAGAGCCAACAGCACAAGAACCTCTCACCTTTGCATACAAACTTTGCAAAATGGTCACCTAGTATCTGTTTTCCTGAGCCACAAAAGGAACAAAGTTCCCTAAAATTATACCGGGGTTACAGGCTGCTTTTTTATTTTGCTGGTGGAAGGCGTGTCCCATCAAAGATCTATAACGGCCTGTCTTTGGTGGTTCATTTGTGTTTGCCACAGATCCCTTTGGGCAGAAAGTAGACATCTACAACAAATGCCACAGAAACTGGGATATAAAAAGGGTTCTGGGCGTCTCAGATGAAAGCTCTGTTTGTACAGTTTCCTTTGCAGAAGAAATGAGATTTCTAGAGCTAAGGGAGAGGAAGAACTAGGACACAGTGGTCTGGTCATCTAAGTTGATAGGAGTTCCTAGAAGTTGCAAGCCGTTTGAGAGCAGAGAGGCAGTATGAAGTGACTAAATGAATGTAGCCTCTGGAGTCTGAAGACATGAGTTCCAGTCCGGACTCTACCAACCACTGCCTGGGTCCCCAGGCCTCTGTGATCGCAATAACAAGTGTTGATGAGCATGTGGGGCAATCGGAACCCTTGCACACTGTTGGCCGGAATAGAAAATGGTGCAGTCCCTATGGAAAACAGTATGTTCCTCATAAAATTAAAAATGATTCATCGATTCATCTGATGATTCATCGATTCCATGTCTGGTGGTATACCCCCAAAATTGAAAGTGGGATCTCAAAAGAATATCTTTGTATACCTATGTTCATAGAGGCATCGTCTGCAATAGCCCAAAGGTGGAAGCAATTCAAATATGCACTGATGTATAAAGAAAAGGTGATACGTACACATGATGGAATACTAAGCCTTAAAAAGGAAGGGGATTCTGACATATGACACAACATGGGTGACCCTTGAGGGCATTATGCTACAGGAAATGAGCCCGTCACAAAAAGACAGATATCACACGATCCTACTTGTAGGACGTTACCTAGAGCGGTCAAGCTCCTAGAAAGTGAAGGCAGAATGGTGGTCGACTGGGAGCTGTTTTTAATGGGTAGCGAGTGCCAATTATGCACGACAAAAGAGTTTTCTCGAGATTAGTTGCACAATAATGCGAATACACTTAACACTCCCGAACTGCCCGCTTAAAAATGGCGAATTTTAGGTCATTCCAATTTTGTCATAATTAAAAATCGAAAAAAAAAAATACTGCTTTACAAAAGATACCAAGCGTTCCAACAATTCTAAATGTCCTCTCCCTTTACTTTGTGTCTTTTGTCCTCGGGTTCCTGAAAGGGCAAAGACACCTGTCCTTTTCAGCACTTTTGCCCGGTGCTCGGGTAAACACAGCTTCAGAAGAGCCAGGTGAGACAAAGTGCAGTTTCCCTGCCCGGCTTGGGCCTCGCGGGCGCTCCCCCTTACAGACATTCCTAGGCAAATACTAGAAGCAGAGCTTAGAAGAAAATAAAGCATTGTGTTTAGCAGAGAAGAGAGCAGATATTATTTAGCCATGTTATTTTAGATATGCCATATTCCACTAACAGCTGGCAAGTTCTTTAAAGCACGGTTCAAAAGCTATAATTGCTGAACGGAGCTTCAAGAGAATTTACAGAAATGAAAGCACATTCCTGCAGATTATTAACATAATCGTCTCATTTATATTATAGACGAATACCTAAGATGTCTCCCAACTTGACACTTTGTGAAACAGGTAGTTAATTAATGTAGGTAAAGCAGCATTTAACCTGAAGCCTTCCCAGCAGGCGTCTGGCAAGGTGTAAAAAGCAGACGAAAGAAAATAAGGAAGAGCGGGGAGAACAAAAGCGGGGCTGGAGCCAAAATCTCGAAAATGGAAACCGAGGAAAGGAAGGCAGGGGTCCCATGGAGGCTTTTGTTAAGACTCTGCTGCTGTGGGCTTACCAGCTCCTCGTGGTTACTGGACTTATTTTTAGTGTAGCCATAAGGAGTGAGAATGAGCTGCCCAAAAGAGTGCATGGTCAGGAAGCACACGATGTTGTCCTTCTTGCTCTCTATTAAGCTGGAGACAGCTTTTGTCTCCGGTTCCGATACCGGTCCTGTCCCGCAGAACGTTATATCTTGGCAGTTTCTAGATGCGCCGATGCCTGGAATATACGGGACACCACGGGAAGGTCAACATGATGCCAGTTGAGAACTGAGGACAAGGAGTCACCCTTGCTCAGGGCAACCCGTGGGTGGAGTCAGGGTTTTTCCTGGCTTGTCGAAGTTAGTTCCGGTTAAATTCACAAACGCGGATGGTCACTCAAGGAGGAACTCAGAAAGGCAGGCGGGCTGGCGTTCAGACTTAGAGACAAACTCCACGCTTCCATGGGCTGCGGAGGGCGATGCAAAATGAAATGGCATTCCTTTTACTTAAATCTGTGCGGGGCCCCGAAACAGACGTTTGGGAACCAGTTCGTGGGTTCCTAGGTCAGGCTCTGCCATAGCCTTATTGGCCTAAGTCTCTTTCACTGACTTTCTGGCTTCCATATCATGAGAGTTATTTTGCAAGGACGCAGTAGCCTGTTCTCACTGATAGTATAAGGACCATCAGCCGCACACCTTGTCCGCACTGGGCACTGTGGTTGGCTCCTCCTCTGTGGAAACTGATCAAATCTCCACAACAATCTACCGATTGGATGGTATGACTACGGGCCACATTTTATTATTTTATTTTATTTTATTTTAGCTTAGTTTAGCTTAATTTAGCTTAGTTTAGTTTAATTAATTAATGAATTTATTTTGAGAGAGAGAGAGGAGGGGAGGGGCAGAGAGAGAGAAGGAGAGAATCTTGAGCAGGCTCCACGCTGTCAGTGCAGAGCTCGACTTGGGGGTTTTGTATCTCAGGAGCCATGAGACCATGACCTGAGCCGAAATCAAGAGTTGGATGCTTAACCAACGGAGCCACCCCGGCCCCCCCCCCCCAGGCCACATGTTAAATAAGAGAAAACTAAAGCAGAGAAAGATGAAGCAATTTTTCCAAGACCATACAGCTGTCAAGTCTGAATTTTAACCCTTATCGTCTGGTTTTTAACCAGACTGCTCTGAACTATTTTTTTTACCTCTTTATTTGCTTCTGATTCCTTGGGCATGTTGAGATTCAGAAACATGAAAATGCTTTAAGAAAGAAATGTTTGCCTTATTTACTTCTGCCTCCCTGCTATAAAAATAATCTGCACGGATAATTCTCTGACTTTTCTTTACGACAATTCGTATATTTAAAAATAAGGTGTGGGGCACCTGGGTGGCTCAGTTGGCTAAGTGTCCGACTCTTGATTTCAGCTCAGGTCATGATCCCATGGTTCATGAGAAAAACCCAGCATTGGGCTCCATGTTAATAGTGTGTAGCCTATTTGGGATTCTCTCTCTCTCTCTCTCTCTCTCTCTCTCCCTTTGTCTCTCTCTCTCTCTCTTTTCCTCTCTCAAAATAAATAAACTTAAAAAAAAAGAATTGAAGTTTTAAAAAATAAGTAAAAATAAGGTGATAGATTTCAAACATATTCACTTTGATCTAGGTTTTCTTTGCCCTTGTTTACCCCATCCCACTTGATGAGAGTCCTGCATTTGAGTGTTGCTGGTTCTTACTATATAGATGTCATTCCTTAGAACAAAAACACTGGTCAAGAAGTCCAGAGAGTTGTGCAAAATTAGCTGTCTACTTTTGTAAATTATATCTCTAGTAGTTCACCTCGGTCCTAGCTTCTCCTCTCTGTTTTTTGTTCAGCGGGTCATCTACTAAACATGTACTTACTGCACCACGATACATTGAAATTTCGATTGAGGTCTGTCCCAAAACATGTGCCATTATTGTGTGATGAACGGGATTTCCTCCAAAGCCGATCCTGTAACAGAGGAACATAGAGATGCTGCTGTTCTAAGGTCTCATAAATCACAGTGTTGGTAATGATTGGGTGGCTCTCAAACATAAAAATATTCTCTAGGATTGTCTGGAAAAACTTGCCTTTAACATAATGAAGCTTGTGCATGTAATTTTTAGTCTCACAGAGGGGCCAGCAACCCCCAGTAACAGAAACATCTGTACAATCCAAGCGTACCTACATGTAAACCATCAAATTGGAGGGAGTATGGCCTTTTCCTCATGAGCAGATGAGCAGTGCCTGGTGGACGTGATCTGCTTAATCAGGGATAGCTTCAGAGAGTCATTTTTTATGTCCGAGTGATACAGGATGAAAGGTAAATAGCTTGGCAGATGGAAAAGGGCTGTTCCAGGTGTATCAGTGATGGTCTCTGCACATTTCTGGAAGCAAAAGACTGATGAGCAGAGATGAAGATAAAGACAAGTTTCTCCAGACAAGCTCAGAGGAAAGAATTTGATTCACACCCACGCCGAAAGGCTATTGCAGAGAAAGGGGTCCCAGGAACAGCTTTTGGAGGAGCAAAGGGAGAGAGGGAGGAATGGATACTCTTTAGAAACAGGGCTTCTTGTTTGTGGAGTGATATGCTTTAGTGAGATTTTAAAGAGGAAGCTTTCTACTAACTAAAAACCTTATGAGATATTGGTTCCCTGTGTGAATGATCACAATGAAAAATGGAAGTTGGGTTAGAGTTTATATATCATTTGTGCCCCTCATGCTTCAAAACGAGGTGGGTACTAGGCAGCATATGAATCTTACACCAATCTGGCAAGCAATCCCCAAACTTTAAGGAGGTGGAGTTGGAGTTGGAGAAACGTTAACTCTGGCTGGAAAACTGGGGATACGTTAAAAACAAACAAACATAAAAATATGTGTTGGATTTCAACTGTAAAAAGACCTCAGCTCTCTCAATCCTAAACCTGATGTAGATTGTTGGCTTAACATTATTGAGTTGATTTTTATCCCAAATGGGGTTTCTTTCTTTCCATGGCCACAAAACATGTTGGTCACTCCAACGACTAAGGTCAGAAAAACGAACCTGAGTCAAGATCTAGTTCGTGAACTCATTCCAGAACCAGACTCGACATACTCACAGTTGTCCAAGTGTAGATATAACCATCGATGTTCAGAACGGGAAGCACATAAAAGTCCAGGTTTCTAAGCAACTTTTTTATCCTTGAGTCGTCTTTATAGTTTTGTAGAATCTGAAAATTTAAGAGAGAAACATTTGGAATGCTCCTGGGAAGAGATACTTTCTTTCAATTTTCTAACAATTTCAACTTAATTACAAGAGGTGATTGCACATGGAACTTCTACCCTTTTACCCTCCAGCCTGCCTCGGTTGTCCTGTTTGTTATGGTAGTGGTTCTCAAGCTTCATTGTGCATCAGAATCACCTGGAGGGCTTGTTAAAATATACACATCCTGGCTCTCTTCCCTCATTTCCATCCCTGCCCCTAATTCCCTAGGGCTGATGTGGTAAGAATTTGCATTTCTAACAAGTTCCCAGTTATGTTGATGCTGTTGATCTAGGAACCGCACTTTGAGAACTACTCTTTGTAGGTATCTCTCTGTTGGTTTCTCAAGACTTATAGGGTCCAGCTAATAGGTAACAATTCACTGAGCAAGGTATTTTCCACATGCTAAATCTCTCCATCCATACAACAGACCCCCTGAAGAAGCCACTCCATGCTCCTTCTGCTGGTGAAAAAGTAGGGATCCTAGTGTTAGAAAAATTGCCCAAAATTATTTGAAAAAGACAGCACCAGGCTTTACTCATCTCTGACTTCCAAGGTGTATTGTCATATACATTTAGGTATGTTAACCTCCCAGTAAAAATTATTTGGGATCCACTAAAAAGAGATCAGAATACCTAACCCAGTTTTCAGTAAAGCTACTTATACATTCCATGTTCCTCGGGGTGAAGGAGTAATTCATGCTTACATGTGACAGAAGCATGCTTTCTAAATAGCTGTTGTGACAGGTATTTTGTTGGGTGGTTAACCACTATGAGAAAACTAAACAGGGACGCCTGAGTAGTTCAGTCATTTGAGCGGCCAACTTCAGCTCAGGTCATGATCTCATAGTTTGTGAGTTTAAGACCTGTGTCTGGCTCTGTGATGACAACTCAGAGCCTGGAGCCTGCTTTTGGATTCTGTGTCTCCCTCTCTCTCTGCCCCTCCCCCCTCTCAAAAATAAATAAGCATAAAAATAGAAAAGGAACGAAAAGGAAGCTAAAGACACTTACTTCTTTCACAAACCATTGGCAAAAAGCTGGGGCAATCCATTCCCTGGCATGAATTCCACAGTCCATCCAAATGATCTTCTTGGGATTATTGGATGGTTGGCTGATCTGGAGGGACATTCATGCTCTGTTACCAAACAATTGCTAATAATCATAAAAGCCACTGTGCAAAGTTATCAGGGTTTGTTTATTCCCCCACAGGTCCCTTTCTTCCTCAACTCTGTGGTTCCAAGCACGAGGCAGGGATGATGGCAGAGACATTTACCAATATGACCCTTTCCATGGCTGCCCTTGCTCTCCTGCTAGGTACCTTGGCTGCTATTCTTAGGACCATATTCTGACTCCCCATGTCCCCCACCCAAAGCCTGGCCTTCCCTTCACCCCTATTTCCTAATTATAAATAAAGGCAGAAACCCCCAAGTTATAAACCAGGAGACCAAGTCTTTATAAACCTTATAAAGGCTCACCACATAGGATTCACTCAGAGTGGTAAAGTACCTACAAGAGGTAAGGTTCAAGTAGTTAAAAATGAATCCGGGTCTTCATTTAAACTTCTTGGAACTGTTGGGGTGCCTGGGTGGCTCAGTCGGTTAAGCACCCGACTTCGGCTCAGGTCATGATCTCATGGTCAGTGAGTTCGAGCCCCGTGTCGGACTCTGTGCTGACAGCTTGGAGCCCAGAGCTTGCTTCGGATTCTGTATCTCCCTCTCTCTCTGTCCCTCCCCCATTCATGCTCTGTCTCTCTCTGTCTCAAAAATAAATACTTTAAAAAAATTTTTTAGGAGCGCCTGGGTGGCGCAGTCGGTTAAGCGTCCGACTTCAGCCAGGTCACGATCTCGCGGTCCGGGAGTTCGAGCCCCGCGTCAGGCTCTGGGCTGATGGCTCAGAGCCTGGAGCCTGTTTCCGAGTCTGTGTCTCCCTCTCTCTCTGCCCCTCCCCCGTTCATGCTCTGTCTCTCTCTGTCCCAAAAATAAATAAACGTTGAAAAAAAAAATTTTTTTTTAACTTCTTGAAACTGTGAATGGATCCAAATACATAACCTCCTGCAATATCTACTAAATTCATTAACTTCCCCTATTCCTTAGAGACTCTTCCAATCCCAGTCAACCAAATCTTCTTTCCTTTCTCCCTGTGCCATTCTTGAACATCAGTTCAGCCTTACTCCAGTAAGAAAGATCCCCTCCTCTTTCAGAGGGGTGGGGTGAGTGGGGATTAACCTGGCAAGTGTGGATTCCCTTTGATGGAAAAGAGGTTGTGAACACTCCCAAGTTTGTAACAGCCATATCTGTTTTGAATGTAAATGGCCTAGACTCTAGTCATTGAAAGCCTTTGGAAGAGGTTGATCAAGACTCTCCCTCTTTATCAATGAGAAATTTACAAATTGAGATAAATACAAGACTGGATTCATCATATTCAAGGAACCTTTTCCCTCTAACCTCACCCATTTTCAAAACTGCCAGCATATTTCCTAATCCACCTTTTATCTTAACTCTCTTTTATAATTACCCCTTTTATGAGTGCATGTATTTGGTGATTAATTTCTTTTTATTGCTTCCTTATTCTTTAAAATATGCCCCAGGCAGAGGATATTTACACATCTTTTTTGGCTGACTTAGCTCAGAGTTTGATGGCCTATTGAAAATCAGGTAGGTAGTGAATGAACCAAACATTCACTCGATTCCTGAGTAAGTTCTATTTCAGAGCCAATACAACTTATTTTTTTGTAGTTATAGATAACTCTCAAATTTGGGAATGTGCTTTGTAAATTAATATGTCTACAATAAGTGGTAATAGGGCAGTGAACCAAGGAATTAAGGTAATTCTCAGCCTTCTCACTCACCTTCAAATAATACATGGGCCGGGTCTCATAGGTCATTCCCAAGAAATGCTGTGTCACGACTTCTGCGTACTTCTCACTTATCTGGATCATCCACTGATAGATCTGAAACAGTCAGGAAGGACTGCGGATATCAATAAGAAAATCGTTTGCTTGCCTCTAATTAAGATAACTGCTTCTCTCATTAAGAAACTGAACTCTGGACTATTTGTTCTACATTACAACGACTGTGTGCTAAACAAACTACAAGACTCAACCAATAAACTACCACTGACTGCCTCCCATTTTCTTTAAAGATCTACTCTGCCACCCAATCTTAGAACACCTATTGAACTTTACAAATAAATTATTGAGAATTCATAGTTTCAATAATCCACTGATAACAGGGAATATCAGAACATCATACTGGGGCAGCTGGGTGGGGTGGCTCAGCCAGTTAAGCAACTGACTTCAGCTCAGGTCGTGATCTCACAGTTCATGGGTTTGAGCTCTGTGTTGGGCTCTGTGCTGTCAGCTCAGAACCTGGAGCCTGCTTCAGATTCTGTGTCTCCCTCTCTCTGCCCCTCACCCATTCACACTCTGTCTTTCTCTCTCTCTCAAAGACGAATAAACATTAAAAAAAATTTTAAAGAGACATCGTACAATAGCACGTCCTTCAAATGGTCACACACCTCTAGGCTTCCATGTGCTACCCAATCATGCCAGAAGTTTCAGTCAGGCTTTTGGGGGATCTTTTTGGATCCCAGCAATATCCTTTGCAATGCCCATGGATCCGAGATTAGAGAGGAGCTGGATATGCCCTTTACAGAACATGCCAATAGAAGTTCCTCAATCAATCCCAAATCAACCATTTTGATTCATGTGAGGAGACCTGAATGGATGTTGATTTAATTAAAAGTCTTATATCATGCTTGGAAAAGCAGGGTCTTATACCTTCACCTGTATGTCAGTACTATGGGATTCTATAATGGTGAATGGAATAAGGGAATTCATAAACATAAAATATATTAGGATAACCATTATCCTATTGAGTGTGGGACAGTCCCACACTCAATATCTGTATAGTTGAAACATCTCTTCCATAAGAGTTATGGTAAATAGCAATAATTACTTTGGGATAACAAATATTCTATTCAAAGAATTTGTATCTCGATTGAGATACATGGAATATCTGTAGATAAAATTCGTTATTATAACACTAGTAATAGGTCAGTGGGGTTTTTTCAACTCAGTTCTGTTAACTGAGGAGAGCAACAGCTTATCACGTGGGTATTGTGCATGCTTCTTGATGGCATTGAGTCAGATGAAGGTGTCTTAAGCCGTGGGAGGGCTACAAATAACAGCACAGCAGCAGCAATTATGTCTTTATTGTTTAATTTTTTTAATGTTTATTTATTTTTGAGAAAGAGAGAGACAGAGTGTGAGTGGGGGAGGGACAGAGAGAGAGACACAGGATCCGAAGCAGACTCCAGGCTCTGAGCTGTCCTCACACAGCCCGATGTGGGGCTCGAACCCATGAACTCTGAGATCATGACTTGAGCTGAAGTCAGACGCTTAACCGACTGAGCCACCCAGGCGCCCCCCTTCATCGTTTAATCAGATGTAGTACAGTGTATTCCATTCACTCTCACAGAAAAGCTGCAAGATAGGTACTGATTTCCTGTTTCGCAGACGAGGAAACTGAGGATCAAGGAGGTTAAATGTTTCGGTCAAGGTCACAGAGCAAGTGGCCAAGGCAGGTGTGACCTTTCCTGATACCAGAGCATAATCTTTCCAGGGGCCTTACTGTGCCTTCTTCAAATTTTTAGAATCTTTACTGCTCGGGGGTGATTGTTACAGAAGAATGTGTAAATTTGTTCCTGCATTCTTTGAAAAAAAATTCTGCAAATTATTAATAGACCCCCCCAAATGCGGAGAGAATTAATGATAAAGCCTATTTGGAAAGCCGCTTGGGCATTTATATAAAAATTTAGATGTGCTTATCCTTTAACCCAGAGATTCTATTTCTAGAAAATTTATACTTCGAAAACAGCTTGGCATAAAGTCACAAATATGTCTATAGAGTAGCTAATTCTTTCCTGTATCCAGTTTCAAAAACAACATCTTAGTAGCAATACAAATATTTCTTTAAAAAAATTTTCCCTGTGTCCTTGCTCACCTCCTCCATGGGGTGATATCTGGTATAGGAATAGGCGTCCAGGCCTCTCCTCTGGCTCACTGTCTCTTCCACAACCTCTCGTCTGTGTTGTGCTAGGGATCTGCAGAAGAAAGCCAGACTGAAAGCAGGGAAGAAACTCAGATGTCCTGAACAGTGAAAAGCTGATAAAAAGTGGTCAGAAGCGATGAGAACAGGGTTTGGAGGAGAAAAGGTCAATGTTAGCGTCTTCTTGCTGTGACTTACTGACTGTGGGACCTTGGGCAACAATTGAGTCTCTCCAAACTGTAGTTTCTTCATCAGTTGAGTGAGGGGAGGACAGCCCCCCCAATCTTGCAAGGAAGCTGAGATAATTCAGTAAGATGTTGTAGACGAACATACTTGTAAATTTGTAAAAGAAGTAACAGCTATGATTTATTGAACTGAAACTTATCATGAGACACTCAAGCAATTTTTTTATTTTTTTTAATGTTTATTTTATTTCTGAGAGAGAGAGAGACGGCAGCAGGGGAGGGGCAGAGAGAGAGGGGAGACACAGAATCCGAAGCAGGCTCCAGGTTCTGAGCTGTCAGCTCAGAGCCCGACACGGGGTTCGAACTCACGAACCGTGAGATCATGACCTGAGCCAAAGTCGGGCGCTTAACAGACTGAGTCACCCAGGGAGACACTCAAGCAATTTAAATCTCCTTCACTTCTCTTGACCACTCTGGGGTAGGTACTCATAGTATCCCCATTTCAGAGATGAAGAAATTGAGTCACAGGGAAAGTGTTGGGATTGACGATAACTGACAGCCTGACTGAAGAGCCTGCAGTATTCTTTAAATTATTTTTAAAATGTTTTTGAAGTATGATTAACATACAGTGTTACATTAGTTTCTGTTATACAATATGGTGATTCAACAATTCTATACATTTCTCAGCACCTATCTTGATAAGTGCACTCGTAACCCCTTTACCTATTTCACCCATATCCCCATTCACCTCCCCTCTGGCAGCCATCAGTTTGTTCTTTGAATTTAATAGTTTGGTTTTTCTGTTCGTCTCTTTTTTTCTTTGTTCGTTTGATTTGTTTCTTAAATTCTACATATGAGTGAAATCATGTGGTATTTGTCTTGCTCTGTCTGACTTATTTCATTTAGCATTACGCCCTCTAGGTTCATCCAGGCTGTTGCACACAGTAAGATCTCATTCTTCTTTACGGCTGAGGACTATTCAACACATGTATTATAATAGGAGAAGATAGGCTAAAATAGGCAGAGAGGAAAGGATTAGGATCTGAGTTCACGGTGGGTGAGTGGGGGACACATATTTTGCAACAATGCTGGGAGTGTCTGACCACAGCAAACCCCCTCAAGGCTTAAGGTTCCTCTTAAGAATGTAACAGACACCCCCCCCCCCCACCTCTGATTTCCCTCAGGAATTTGACAAAAGACCTAGGTTCGGCCAGAAACCACCCTTCATACAATGGAAACTAGCCAATCAGGGACGGAGAACTCAGCACCTAGCTAACAAGGGTAGAACCTGAGAAGGGACAAGGGAGAAGTGAAGGGGAGGGGGAGGGCTGACCAGAACCTTATAAAACAGGGACCCTTCCCTATAGTCCCGGGGCATTCACTTCTGAATGTCCCTTCTCTGTAAAGAGAGCTTTCCTGCTATTCTTCCTTTCTAATCTTATACTCTGATAAACTTTTGCCTGCTGCTCATTTTGTGTCCACCTCTTCATTCTTTGAAGTGACAAGACAACAAATCCCAGGTATTGTGGTAAAAAAAAATCCTCCAACAGTATTGTATATTTATAATACTCCATTATATAGATACATATATAATGCATGCATATATATATATACACACACACACACATACACACATATATATATCCCCCCCACACACACACACACATATCAATAACCCACATCACAATGGAACATTTGTTATATTCAATGAACCAACATCAACAGACACATCTTTATTTTTCAAAGTCCATAGTTTACATTAGGGTTTACCCTTGGTGTTATACATTCTATGGATTTAAACAAATGTATGATGAACTGTATCCACCATTGTAGTATCATAGAGTCTCACTCTCCTAAAAATCCTCTGTGCTCTGTTAATCCCTGTCCCCCATCCCCCAACCACTGGCAAACACTGATACCTTTACTGTCTTCATTGTTTTGCCCTTTCCAGAATGTCACAGAACTGGAATTACACAGGGTGTAGCCTTTCAGACCGACTTCTTTCACTTAGTAACATGCATTTAACTTACCACCATGTCTGTTCATGGCTTGATGGCTCATTTCTTTTTTAGAGTTGTCTCACATTTCATTGTCTGGAATTACCACGGTTCATTTCTCCATTCACCTACCAAAGGACATCTTAATTGCTTAACTGGCAATCATGAACAAAAATATCACAAACATCTGTGTGCAGGGCTTTGTGTGGACATAATTGCCAATTCATGTGGGTAAATCCCAAGACACATGATTACTGGGTCATATGGTTAAGAGTATGTTTAGTTCTGTAAGAAATTACCAAATTGTCTTCCAAAGTGGCTATACCAGCCTGTGTTTCCACCAGCAATCTCTGAGAGTTCCTGTTGCTCTACCTTCTTCACCAGCATTCGGTGTTGTCACTGTTCAGGATTTCGCCCATTCTAAGTATGTAGTGGTATCTCACTGTTTCCACTTGCGGTTCCCCAATAACATGATGTCGAGCATCTTTTTGTACCCTCACTTGCCATCAGTAGATCTTCTTTGGTGAGGTATATGTTCTGGTCTTTGGCGCATGTTTAACTTAGGTTTTTAATTTTCTTATTGTTAAGTTTTAAGAGTTCTTAGTATATTTTTAAATAACAGTCCTTTATCGGACGCATGTTTTGCAAGTATCTTCCCCCAGTTTATGGCTTGTCTTCTCATTCTCCTGACATTGTCTTTTGCAGAGTAGATTTTTTTAATTTTGATGAAATCCAAGCTATCAATCATTTCTTTCATTAATTGTGCTTTTGGTGTTGTATTTAAAGTCTTGCATTATCTTCTAGAAGTTTTATAGTTTTGCATTCTACATTTAGGTCTGTTAATCCAATTTGAGTTCATTTTTATGAAGGGTGTAAGGTCTATGTCTAGATTCACTTTTTGTTGTTTGGCATGTAGATACCCACTTGTTCCAGTACCATCTGTTGAAAAGACTATTTTGCTCTATTGTGTTATCTTTGTTCTTTTGTCAAAGATCAATTAATATTATTTACGTGGGTCTATTTCCGGGCTTTCTATTCTGTTCCAGTGATCTATTTGTCTCTTCTTTTCATCGATACCACATTGTCTTCATTACTGTAACTTTATCATAAGTCTTGAAGTCAGGTAGTTTCAGTCCTGCAACTTTGTTTTTCTTCAATATTGTGTTGGCTATTCTGAGTCATTTGTCCCTCCATATAAACTCTAGAATCAGTTGGTCAATATCCACAAAATGACCTTCCGGGATTCTTATTGAGATTTCATTGAATCTATAGATCAACTTGGGAAGAATTGACAATAGTGAGCCTTCCTATCTATTAATATGGAACATCTCCCCATTTATTTGGTTCTTCTTTGATACCTTCCACTAGAGTTTTATAGCTTTTCTGATATAGATCTTGTGCATATTTTTTTAGGCTTATACCTAAGTATCTTATTTTGGGAGGTGATAATATAAATGATAATATGCTTTTATTTTCAAATCTCTCTTATTCATTGCTGTTATATACAAAAGCAATTGACTTTTGTACATCAACCTTGTGCCTTACAACCTTGCTTAATTGTTTCTTAATTCCAGGATGGATTTTTTGTCAGTTCTTTCAGATTGTCTACATGGGTGATCATGTGATCTGTGCACATAGTTTTCTTTCTTCCTTCCCAGTCTGTATACCTTTTATCTCCATTACCTGTCTGATGGTATTAGCTAAAACTTCCAGTGCAACGTTCAAAAGTAGTTGTGAGAGTGGACATCCTTGCCTTGTTTCTAATCTAAGCGGAATGTTTCTAGTTTTTCACCGTGAAGTATGATGTTAGCTGTAGATTTTTTTGTTGCTACTCTTTACGACGTAAAGGAAGTTCCCCTCTATTCCTAATTTACTGAGTTTTTATCAGGAATGGGTGCCGGTGTTTGTCAAATGCCTTTTCTGTATCTATTGATTCTGCATCATATGAGTTTTTATTTCTTTGCCTATTGGTGTGATGGATTTGCATTAGTTGATTATCAAACATTAAACCAGCTCTACACGCTTGAGATAGATTTCAGTTGGTGGCTGTGATGTATAGTTATTTTTATATATTGTTGGATTCAACCTGCCAGTATTTTGTTGTAGATTTTTATATCTATGTTTATGTGAGATATTGATCTGTAGTTTTGTTTTGTGTTTTTTTCATAATGCTGTTTTTCTGATTTTAGTATTCGGGTAATGCTGATCTCATTGAATAAGTCAGGAAGTATTTCTTCTGTTTCCATCTTCTGATACAGACTGTACAGAATTGGTAAAATTTTCTTTCAGTGTTTGGTAGAACTCATCAAAGGCCCCATTGGGGCCTGAGCTTTCTGTTTTGGACAGGTATTAATTATTAATTATATTTCTTTAATAGATATAGGCCTACTCAGATTGTCTATATATTCTTCATCTTTTGATAAACAGTTTAATAAAACTATTCAGTTCCGCTCCGCTATGTCAGATATTGTGCCAGCACGTAAGAGAATATATTCATGCGCGTTATATAATTTATTCTCATTACAACCCTGTGAAATGTTATCACCCATGTTTTATGAATAAAACAACTGAGGCCAAGAGAAATTCAGTAACTTGCAAACGGTTGCGGAACTAGTAAGTCGAACAGCTAGTACCCTATCTCTAAGTCATGCAACTGTTTGATAATTATTTTAGTTCCCTAGCTAAAAGACTTTATTTAAGCAAGAAGTATATAATATTTTCATTATGAGCACATACCAACTGATACTTCATTCACCCAACAAATATGTATGGAGTGATTATCATATTAAGAGCACTAGGATGGGAGCCTTTGGAGAAGCTGGGGTGTGAACTTTTGGATTGTGACCTTGCACTGCAAGGATGTGTCAGAGATTGAATTAGTTAATGTTTCAATGACTTTTATCTATTTTCTCTTTTTTTTTCCCCCTCTGAACATTCGTGGTATCATATCTGCCCTTTCCCTAAACCTTCATTTCCTTATCTGCAGAATGGGAATAACCATACCTTCCCAAAGGATTCTTACAAAAACTAAATGAATTAATACACTTATCCATGTTACAGTGAGCATAATTCTGACAACTAGTTAATGCTTGATCGGCGTTAAGGCACACTAGTAGTTCAAAACAAAGCAAAGCAGAACGCTATTTAGCTGCAATCGTTTTAAAAATAACAATTGTGTGGAGAATACTTGAGCCACCTAACTGGTATTGTCTTCACACAATACTGAGCAACAAAATATTTTGAAAGAATTAATTAAAACTCAAGTTCCATTCATAGCTACAGAACTCCAGTAACTGAATTGACTAAATTTTATTTTTCAATCTGGTTCATTTAGCACCATGTACCACAATTACCCACTGTAATAGAAATCAATCTCTCTAACATAATTCCATGGCTTTCAACTTGGAACCACACTTATTATTTTTAATTGTTACTAATATTTATAAGAATAGCTAATATTAATAAGAATTATTATTCTAAATTTAATAACAGTATGAATTTTACCTTATTCACTCTGTGCAAATGAAAATCTCATGAGATAGGATTGTCTAAATAATCAGTTAAAATAATGAAAATGAATTTTAGGGGATTAAAAGAAATAACTTATTAAAATTGTAATGGTTAAGAAACAACATGTTATTCAGGGATTGGTTTCTAATATTTATCATTCATTTGATTTTTTTTTTTTTTAGTAAGCAAGAGTGCTTCATTCAGGGTGAGCAATTCTAATATAAACCATATATACTGATGCAAGCAATATGTTGAGGCTGATCAACAAAACATATTATCATCTTGTAAAGAAAATATGTACAACCCCTGGTGTGTTTAAATTAATAAAAATTCAATCTACACATAAATGTTCAAGGGCACATTTCATGTCTTTATCAAATAATCAGAAGATATATATATATATACATATATATATATATATTATGATACCAGCTAATCTTTATTGAGCGCTATATGCTAGGCACTGATAAAAGCATTTACTTCATTCAACAACCCAAGAGGTGGGTGCTCTTGGTACTGTATGCAAAATTAGTAATAGATAATAATAAAAGAAAAGTCGATTTTGTTTTTACAGACCTTAAAATCTACTTAAGGGAATAAACATAAATACTCAGCCATTAAATAATAAGCCATAAAGTGTGAAAAGGAAAGTGCCCGATTGACTACCAGTTAAATGGTACACTAAGTGTATTGGAGACAAAGGAGGGAGAATTCTTAACCTGAGAATAGCCAGTAATAACAACCAACTTTGTGCGAGCAATTATACGTGCCAGCACTGTTCAAAGAACTTGATACATATATATATACACTTATTTAATCCTGACAAAAATCCTTAAGGTAAATACTATTATCCCAGGTTGTTGTTTTATTCTGAAGATGTTGTTACATAGGTAAATTATGCATTTATTGTACCCTAGGGAATCAGCATACAATATTTATTAGCCCATTTAAAACTTTGTCTAGCTCTAATTTGGACTATGAATAGAGCGCAAAATAAGTACGAGCATTATAAAGTCACTAGAAAACAATTTTAGTGCTTTTCCTGGAAAGAGGGAGAGAGGAAATGAAGCAAATTAGAAGGATATCTTTTCAGCCTTCCCTTCATCTTTCCTCACATTGGCTGTCCTGCCTGTCCAGTCTGGCCCAGAAATGAGATCATCAGAGAGGCTTTCACAACACTGTTGGGACAGAGATGGTCACTTTTCAAGAGCGACCCTGTTCCATCCTTCATATAGTTCAGCATTTATGGTTGAGTATCATAGTTATCTACTCAGCAGGGTAGGAAAGTGAGTACACAAAAAACAGGGCTGGTCCCTGGTGAGTTCCTGTTTCAGTTGGGTTGATATTCCCTGGCAATTCCACAATAGAGAAGGGAAGAAATTAAAGGTAACTGGACACCATCAAGAACCAACATTTGGCTCTCCCCTAGCTAATGTCTGCTAAATGTATGAGTACCTTGCCTATTAAGCCCAACATTGAATGACTGAGTTCACTTAATATGCAAAAAAAAAAAAAAAGAAAAGAAAAGAAAAGAAAAAAAGAAAAGAGGAAGAAAAAAAAAGAACCGTATGGGATCTGAGTGAAAACATCTGATATTAAGAGTGTTTATCATTTTTACATGAGATTAAACACAATACCTAAATCTTAGAAACCCAAATACTTAGTTCAAGCAATGTTTAAACCATATACTTAGAAAAGGCAATTCCTTGTTTCTAGGCGATTTCTTGGATGATGCATAATGCATGCAGAGAGGGAAGAAAAGCTGGCTAATCCCCCAAATTATCACCAGTCTCATCTCACCGATCAAATGAAAAGATTATTGTACTTTGTGTATTCTTTTTGAATAGGAATTCATGAAATGTTTAACAGAGAAAATGATCCTTTGGGGTACATTATTAATAAATACTGTGGATCAAAGATTGTCTAGTGGAATTTTGACTGGAATGCATAAAGAGGCAAAAATCTAATGAACACTGAGGCAAATTTTGTATTTTCAATACTTAGTAAGGATACAGTTACATGAATATTTCATGACAGTAATGTATTTTCAAACTTTTTTTCCCTTCTTATAAGATTAGCATACACTTAACCATGGAAAATTTAGAAAGTATGGAGAGGAGAAAAATAGAAAATAGAAAGAAGGAATAATCCTTAATAATCCCATCTCCCTGAGTCCACTGTTGATATTTTGGCATATTTCTTATCTGTATTTTATCCGTGCACATTTTTTTTCTTAAACACAATGCAGATTATATCTACATCAAATTTTGTCTTTACTCCTTTGTATTGCCTATCTACCAGAAGCATTTCCTCAAACCAATGAAAACTTTTTATAAACATTGGTTTTAATGACTGCATAATATTTCACAGTAGGTATATATTACTAAGCATCACTTATTTAAACATTGTCATCTATGCTACATATTAAATCTATTTCTCCTTTTGTTTTTTTGCTATTGTAAATAATTCTGGAGTTAATGACTTTTTGCATAAATCTTCGTGCTCATTTCTGACTATTTCCTTGGGCTACATCCCAGGGAGAAAAATTAATAGGTCAAAGAGGATGAATATTTTCAAGCATTTAGGTCACATTGCTAAATCCCAAGTGATTTTACAGACTGACACTGTCTTGGGAGTATGCAGTATATAGGAGCTCACTTCCCTAAATGCTCAAAAGAAAGATTGCAAAGCTTGTAATCTTTGTTAATCATAGGTTTTCTGGACCTGTATTGCATCACATGTAATGAATAGAGTATCAAAAATGGCAGGTAACCGATGTTTTGAGTTGGTAAGAGCCATAAAAAAAGTGGACATTATTTTATATTAGTAAATAATAATGAAGATGCAAACAGTCACTAAGGACCAAGACTAGCAGATTTAAAATGTTCTCCTTAAGAGCAGTCATAGCTGCACTTGAGTTATCCGATGGAAGTCATCTCGTCAGAGTCCCATTGCCTGAGCCAAATCATTCCCCTAATTTAACCTGGGCTTGAAAAATATTTTTTTCAATAAAAGTTTTATGCATCTTTATTGAAGAAAATTCACAAAATGAATAATTGATATTCACAAAATGAATAGTTGAAGGTAAAGGGGGGAAAATCACCATCCAAAGATAACAATGACCATTTTGGCACATACTTTTTCTTTTCTTTTTCTAGCTATTTTATTACATTTTTCCATTCCGCACCTTGCTTTTGCATAAAACGTGCTTTTTCTAATTCTATTAAAATTTTTTCATAATCATTATTCTAATGGATAAATAATACTCCATTATCATAGATCGTATATCAACATGTATATAACCTAATATGGGACATTTAGGTTGTTTCCAAATATTATAATATTTTATGCAATATTTATATTATTAATAAAGCTACATCTCCATGCATAAAACTCTTTCTGTGCTTAGCTTATTTTCTCAATATAAGTTTTCAGAGACAGAGCTACTACTTGAAACAACGTGTAAGTTTTAAGGCTTTTGATATTTTTAAGCAAGTTGATTTTTTTCCCAATCAAAGCCCCATGACATATGCAAGTCTTTGTCTCTAATTTGTGAAGGAAGAACCTCAGGTGGAAAGATAAATGCAGTATATATATATATATATAATATATATATTATAATATATATAATATATATTTTATATATATGATAATATATATAATATATATATTATATATATACTGATAAATGCAGTATATATATATATATATATATATATATATATATGAAACCAAGTAAACTGATGGAAAACATGAGATGGACTGTTCAAAGAGGTTTTGGCATTGGAAAGATCCTAGACTCTCTCTATATCTCTGAAATAAGACTTCCTATCAAGCTAAGAGATAAGCTGAGATTGCACTGTTCATCTGGGGCAAAAATCAGAGTGAACTTCCCTGTTCTGTGAGAGTGGGTTTATTGCAAGATTCTTTTAACCATGAAGCAAAAGGAAAAAATACTATCTACAACCATGCATGCTTGATGAGATATGCCAAATGAGCAGGATAAACCATGCATGAACAAAGGAAAATACACACTTTATGTGAAAACTATACCCTGCGACACACACAGATTTGATATACATTATATGTTTTAAAAAGTTATGATTCATTATGAAGAGAGAAAGAACACAAACATAAGCAAATGATACGAACAGGCAATTTATAAACTAATAAAATGAGTAATAATCAAGACAAAACCCACAAAATTTTATTAGAAATCAACAAAATGCAAAGTAAGGCAAGTGGATATTTTCACACACAAACCGATACAAGTTTTCTAGAGGGAAATTTGGCAATAAGCAATATGATTCTTACATTTTCCTCAGCTTCTGAATGAGGAATTCTCCTTCTAACTTATATTAAGAAAATAATCAGACTTGCAAAACATTTTTATGTGGCTGGATGCTCACCGTGGCATTATTTGTAAAAATGACAAAGTAGAAATCAAGCATATGCCCCGTAGGGTACAAATGATGGGATATTATTAATGATTGCAATATGTTTTAAATGAATTATGAATGTCAAAGGAAATTTTCAATAATACAATTTAACAGAAAAATTCTGACAATAGTACTGAATCTATCCATCTATCCAAAAACAATAATAACTATATCTTGGTGAAATTTTAAACATTTTTAAACATTTTCTCAAATAATTAGCATAATCTTATTTACCAATTATGAACCTGTAAATAAAGGATACAGAATTTTCATTAATATTTCCTTTTTTCAATCACACATGACATATCTTTGGTATTTATCATATGTCATGTTGGAAAATATTTGTCAGATATTTATCTATTTATTCAAAGATTATTAGAGTAACACTGAATGACAAAACTTCCACAATCTTTATTATTCTTATTTCATGGTAGGTGCATATGGGTTGGAAGAGGGGAGAATCCAGCTATACTGATCTTGAAAAAAGCTTTCCATTTAGATGGTCTAAATCAAGATAAATCAGCCCCTCTTCCCACGTCACTCTCACCCATCATATCCCAGCTCCTCAGGAACCAGGATCCCCAAGAGGTAAAGGGTCCCAAGCAGCAGCTTCATTCTCCTGCAGAAAGAACTAGATAATCCTGGGCTTCTCTTGCAGGTTAATGGACCAAGCACCTCTGAGAATGCATAAAGGCAGAGGCTCTCACAATCAAGATAAGTCAGTTAATGGATGTCTCAGCAGAATTTTATGTGAGCAGTTGCTTTATTAACTCTATCGTGTCCTCAAATAGCTTTTTTTTTTCCTTAAGTAGTGGAAAACACTACCATTTTATTTTTCATTTCTCCTTGAAAACCAAATTCACACAAGTTCTTGGCTCCACTAGATCCAGAAAGAAGTTCTTCCCTACGTGAAGTCCTCATTGCCAGGCATCCCCATCACCTGTATTTACTTAGAAGCTGATTATTCCTGCTGTTCTCTCCACACAGGTCTCTGAGCATAATGGGTTGTATGTCTTCCGCTCTGGGTACGGTGGGTGTGGTTATTATCAGGATTTCCACTCCCCTCTTAAAGCTTTACGTTGGGTCAAATTCCTTCTCTTGTTCTGAGAAATCACCCCACCAGCTTCTTAAACAAATCCAGGTCTCTCCGAATCTGAGCAGTGAACACATTTTAAATCCCTTCCAAATGGATTTTCCCACACACCCCTCTCACATAAAGGACTCTGTCACATACCCCACCATGTTTCCAGACAAACCCAGGATATGCCTGAATCTCAGTGATCACTAACAAGTAAAAGTTCAAGTTAAGATTGTTGTTAAAAGTCTAATTGAGCAAGGCAAGCTTTCGTGCAGAGAAGTGGAGGATTTAAACAGAGTCTTTGGCATTTAGGGACTTAGTCTAAATCCTGTGCTCCGTATTCATTCATTTATTCATTCATTCATTCTACAACAATGTAACAAATACCAACCACACACCGGGCATTAGTACAAAGATGAAAACATACAAAGATGAATGGGGCAGACCATGACTCTGCTTTATGGAATTCACAATAGAGTGGAGAGAACAATAAACACGTGTGCAAACAATTTCAAGTACAATTTCAAGTAAAGGGAATCAAATTAAGGAGCTAGAGAGTGATCATGGGCCAAGACTATACTGAGATGGAGAGGTCTGTCCTGATTTAAGACAATATTTTTTAAATGTTTATTTATGTATTTTGAGAGACAGACAGAGAGAGAGTAAGCATGAACAGGGGAAGAGCAGAGAGAGAAGGAGAGAGAGAGAATTCCAAGCAATCTCTGATCTGTCAGCAGAGCCCAATGTGGGGTTTGAACCCATGAACCACAAAGCCATGACCTGAGCTGAAATCTAGAGTTGGATACTTAACCTACTGAGCCCCTTATTTAAGATGATTTTTGAGTTAAGTTCTAAACGATATGGTTCATGCAAAGGGTTGTAGAAAAAGTATGGTAGGTGATGGGGCAGCATGTGTAGGGGTCCCCGGGAAGAAGTAAGTTTGGTGCCAGTGAGGAACCGGAAAAAAGCCAGTATTTGAGTGAAGTGGGACTTAGAGAGTGATGGAAGATGGGGTCAAGGAGATAGGCAAGGGCGCTGGTCTTGTAGAGACCATGAGCCATAGTACGGACTTTGAATATTATTCCAAGAAATCACTGCAAAGGTTTTGCTTTTATATTTTAAATAATTTGCCTGGCTGCAGTGTAGAGAGTAGGCAAGCATGGAAACACAGAGGCCAGCTGGGAGGACACCATAGCAGTCCAAGGGAGAGATGATGGGGCCTCGGGTTAGTCAGTCACAGTGATATCACGTGACATGGCCACACTGGGAATTTATTTTAAAAGCAGACTCAACAAACTTGCTTATGGAATACTAATGAAGTGTGAGGGAATTAGGAAACTCAAGAACAACTCATAGACTTTGGGACTACAAAATGGAATGACTAGTGGTGACTTCTCATGAGATGGCGGAAACTGAGGGAGATGAGATTTGAAGAAGGGGAAACTCAAGAATTATGTTTGGCTCTGATAAGTTGAAGGTGCTTATTATTATGCATCCAGGGGATTGTCATGTGGGCAGCAACAATGGCAGGCTGGAGCTGAGGAAAGTTGGAGTGGGGTGCATAAATTTGTGACTCTTCAGCTTGCAAAAGATGATGCCTGAAGCCACATGAGGAGCTCATCTAGGGTGTGAACATAGATCAGGAAGGCAAGAACGAAGACGGAGCCTTGGGCTGGTCTAACATTTAGAGGTCTGGGTAGAAGAGAGGAATTCAGCAATGGAAATTGAGAAAGAACAGCCAGTGAAGTAGGTGGAAAACTGAGAGACTGTTGTATCCCAGAAGCCAAGTGAGAAAAGCATTTTAAGAAAGTGGGAGTTACCAGCTGGGCCAAATGTTGTTCAGAAGTGGAGTCAGATGAGGACTGAGAACTAGCAGTCTCATCCAGCAGGATAGAGGCTCCTGGAGACCTAGAAAAGAGCAATTTCAGTCAACATGTGGTAGGGACAAAAGCCTGACTGGAGTTGGTTAAAGAAGGAAAGCAAAGTGAGAAAGTGGAGGCAGCGAGTATAGAAAACTGCATCAGCATAGCTTGCCTAATGGAAACTTCATTGTTATGATCTTCCGCCATCCCTTTGGGATATTGTCAAGTCAGATATCTTGAATTCATTTTTTTTATTTATTTAAATTTGAGTTTGTTAACATACAGTGTAATCCTGGCTTCAGGAGTAGAACCATCTTGCACATGACACCCAGTGCTCATCCTGAAAAGTGCCCTCTTTGATGCCCGACACCCATTTAGCCCATCCCCCCCCCCCACCTCCCCTCCATCAACCCTCAGTTTGTTCTCTATATGTCAGAGTCTCTTCTGGCAAAATCAGATAAAAACGGAGAGGGAGGCAAACCATTGAATTCAAATTTTGATGATGTCCAGCATGAGAGGTAAGATGCAACACCCGACACTTTTCCCCTCACCCAAGTGCGGGGACAGAGCAGCCACCTCAGAGTCTTCATTCTGAAGCAAAGGTTTTAATGGAGCTGTGAGTTCCACAGAGGGAGAGTGGAAGAGAGGAGTTGAGGGTGTTTTCTTTCCAGTCTCCTCTCTGCCTCATGACAGAGGAGTATGGGGGTAGTCCAAATAAAAGGTGAGATTAGAATAGGCTTCCCCCTCCATCAGATATGTGACTCTATGCAGTTATTCCAAAGCTAAAGAACACAAATAAAAATAAGAAATACATGAAAATGCACAAACAATATATACAAATTGCTATTAGAAGCCTACAAATAATTTTTAAAACTATGTTATGAGACTTGGGTGCTCGGGTGGCTCAGTCAGTGAAGTGTCCAATTCTCGTATTTCAGCTCAGGTCATGATCTTATGGTTCATGAGATAGACCCCCATGTCGGGCTCTGAGCTGACAGTGTGGAGCCTGCTGGGGATTCTCTCTCCCTCTCTCTGCCCCTCCCTAACTCTCTCTCTTATGCACTTGCTCTCTCTCTCTCTCTCTCTCTCTATCAAAATAAATAAATAAACTAAATTTTAGAAATATGTTGTAAGCACATTTGGCATTGTTACACAGGGTTTTCCTAACAGTCACTGGTAATTGGATTTTCCTCAATCCTCGTGTCCAAATGCACTGCAGTATGTGGTTTCCTGCCAATTCACTGGCCAAAGATTATCTTTCTGCAACCTTACGGAATGAAACCAGTAACCTAGAGCACCCAGAGCCAATGAACTGGGACCACTGGACTCCTCACTAACAAGGGTGAATTATTATCACATCTTTCCCGGTGATTAGATTATTCCTCACTGTTGTGTTTTATGGCTTTCTAGTTAGTCATCTCAAACAATTTATTCACAATAGTAGTGTTTTTTATTATTGCTGTTTTATAGTTCCTATAACAGTAAAATTTATCCTCAACTCTATTATTACAATATTCAACTACTAATGGAATTTTTGTTTCTATTTGATTGTGTTTTAAAGCCATAACAATAAAATTTACTCCCAAAACTGTTACCGCAAGTTTTATGTTCTTTAAACTATGCGATAGCATGCTCACAAACACATGTGGTTCTTTAAACCCACATGAGAGAAGACCTGCCAAACCATAAACACTGTTTTATGGGAAAAAAAAAATGGGAATTTGTTGCTATTATGGTGAGACCCATGTTCTTTGAGAGAATAAGTAATAGGATTAAAGAAATGAAAGAATCTTAGCGACTACTGATTTGGAGGATGATTACGTTGTAATTGGCAGAAATATTTGTTTAAAAGATCAACCTCTTTTTATTACATGCCAAACCCTAGACATTTCCACCGTCTTCGTCCTCCAAAATAATGTGGCCTCAGAAGGAGGTCCATGATTTCCCATGGCTGATTGCCATATTTGTTGCAAAGAAGCTCTATGAAATATTAATAACAAAGACCAGGGTCATTTTGAAGGTAAACAACTTGAGTGGCTTAAAAATTGAAAGTTATACAGCCAAGCCAGTTCACCACCTCTGCTGCTCCTTAGTTTTTTCCACTGACCTTGAACCCATGGACATTGCAGTAAAACTCATCGCTCGCCATGCACGTTTTATGGCTGGTGATGTGACTTTCACAACTGGGTCAAAGGGCTGGAACGTGAATCATCATCCACCCAGTGGAATAAAATACCAGCAGGAAGCAAGAAGGAGGTGTGTCAGACAGGCAAAAAGTGGGCTGTGTTTAAGGGCTTGGTCTCAGATGGATAATAGGTTGACTTATGGTCACAAGTAGGGACGCAGGCAGATTGCAGGGAGACACAAGCTAGTTGTCACTCAGAGATGATGGCCTTAGTGGCAGAAGAGGCAAACTCTAGATTTGGTTTGTGCGGCAGCACCTAGCATACATTCGTGTCCTGACAGAAGCTTCGGAGAATGCTGCTGTCATCTAAGACAATAGATGAGTGGATGGGTGGGTAGGTGGACGTGTGGATGCATGCATGCAGGAGTAGATGGAGGGATGCATGAATCTATATGCCTGTTATCGACAGACGGCATAAATCCATTGGCTAGATCCAGCCTCTCACCTTTATGGCTCGGCACTTAATTTTCTGTGACCATCCCCTTCCCTTCTGCCGGATGCGGTAGCTGTGACTATGCCAGCAGATTGAGATCTACTTTCAAGAGAAAAGCTGCTGCCAGTCTCTGGCTGTGAGTACTTTCAGAGTCTGACTCAGCATTCAAGCTGAGACTCAGTGCTACCTAAGAGGCATTCCCTAACCAATGACTGAACACAGAAGTGGCACAAGGGCTTACCACTGTACCTGTGCAGGATTCCTCTATTAGCAATCTTTTTGGAGTTGCACTACAGTCTGAGGCCTTTGTTACTCAGTCCCTCTGTCCTGCCCTTCACTTTTCACAGTTGTCAGATCTGGGTCATGCTCTGAAGGCTCTCCTTGCCTTTTCCTGTCTCCTCTCCCTTCTGTCTTTCCCAAGGATTACCCCCTGTAAATCTCTTCCACTTCTAAGTTCATCGTGACACCTGCTTCTCAGATGGCCCAGCCAACACATCAACCAGACCCCAGGACAAATGAAAATAAATGAATACAACTGTTCTTGAGTCACAGGGGTCTTTCTGGACTTTGCGGATAGTTAGATGCAGAAACAGACAAAACGGAAGTTCAGAAGAGCAGGGACCATCCCACACGGCCAGTCCTTACCAGGCTTCCAGAACAGCCAGTGAACTACAGAAAATCACATGCTGGCTAGATTGCACGCCATACTAGTTGGCTTAGAAAACAAGCGTCGTCTGTCTCATTGTTCGCTTGCCTTGCCAAATGTGTTCACAGTACTGTGTGACAGGGTCCTCAAGGAGGGAGATGATAAACTTTGCTCCTTCCCTCATGCTAAAGTATCTTTCATGTAGATCATCATGGAAAGGAAGAGGAGCAGAGGGAAGAAATACATGCTCTCAAGTGTCAACAGGAGAGGCGGGAGGGCAAGGAGATGGGAGGAGTTTGGATTTCCTCCAGAAATCTTTGCCACCTGTCTGGATGAGGGGTGGGCATAGAACCAAGGTGTGGTAAGGGCAATTATCTTGGGAATTAGCCCTTTGGATACTTTTCTGTCTCTTTCCCAGTTGGATGGTATTTCACTCAGCATTAACCACCAACTAATTTTCAAAACAACAAGACACTTTTGATTCATCACCCTGGGTCATACAATACGTATATATACACACTATATATATATACACACTAATACGATACAATATCATTCATCTATGAGAAAGAAGGAAATCCTGCTACTCGTGATAGCATGGATGGACCATGAGAGCTAAGGGAAATAAGTCAGAGAAAGAGAAATACTGTATGATATCACTTACATATGAAATCTTGAAAAAGCCAAACTCACAGAACAGATAGTAGGGCAGTTACCAAAGGACGGGAGGTGGGAGGAATGGGGAGATACAGGGCAAAGGGTACAAACTTCCGGTCAGAAGATGACTAAATTCTGGGATTCTCATACACAGCATGGTCATTACAGTTAAGAATACTATATTATATCATTGAAAGTTGTTAAGAGAATAAATCTTAAATGTTCTCGCCATAAAAAAAGAAAAGGTAATTATGCGGCATGATAAAGGTGTTAGCTAATTCTATGGTGGTAATCAGTTTACAATATATAAGTGTATCAAGTCAATATGTCATACATCTTAAATTTACACAATGTTATATGTCAATTATATCTCAGTAAAGCTATAAATATATATATGCAAAGATATATATATACAGGGGCGCCTGGGTGGCGCAGTCGGTTAAGCGTCCGACTTCAGCCAGGTCACGATCTCGCGGTCCGTGAGTTCGAGCCCCGCGTTGGGCTCTGGGCTGATGGCTCAGAGCCTGGAGCCTGTTTCCGATTCTGTGTCTCCCTCTCTCTCTGCCCCTCCCCCGTTCATGCTCTGTCTCTCTCTGTCCCAAAAATAAATAAACGTTGAAAAAAAAAATTAAAAAAAAAAAAGATATATATATACACATATGTACACATATATATGTATGTGTGTACATGTATGTATAAAAGAAAGGCAACACAATTAGAACAGGCTTTCTTCTCTTCTCTGGATTTTCCCCCAGCTTCATTGCCCTAACCTTTCATTCCTGTTGACTATATTTAGCAAAATCATTACAGATTACTAGAGATTATTACATTCATTGTCAGAATCTCAGTGCATTACTAGATAGACCATGTACAGAGCACTGGGTTAAAAGTCAGAAGCCTTGGTCTCTAATTTTTGTTCCCCCATTTATTAGCCATATGACTTGGGGCAAACCTCACCTGTCTTCCTTCATAAACAATTGTAACAGTCTGCCCTCCCACTCAGACTTGTGGAGCATATTAAATGAAATAATCTACGAAAGAGCCCTGTGAAGATTGTAAAAACTATCAAAAATGTATGGTGTAATTACCATTGACACTAATAACAAGGATCTGTAACCAGTTTATATTTCTGCACAAGATTATTCCCGTATGATAACCACATTCTATAGAAAAGAAAAATCAAACTTCCAAATAGCAAAATGTAGAACTGTTTTCTCTTTTATCATCAAATTTCCTAATAATATAAAGTTCTCTAGAGAAATTTTGATTTTTTTTTAAAAATTATTTTTTTCTTTTACATTTATTTATTTTTGAGAGACAGAGAGAGACAGAGCATAAGCGGGAGAGGGGCAGAGAGAGAAGGAGACACAGAATCCAAAGCAGGCTCCAGGCTCTGAGCTGTCAGCACAGAGCCTGACACGGGGCTGGAACTCACCAACCCTGAGCCGAAGTCAGACGCTCAACCAACTGAGCCACCCAGGCACCCCTCTACAGCAATTTTCTAGAGGTGAGGCAGAGGGTGGAGGGGTTTCTCAGCTTTATATCCATTAGCAAAACGGATTTTTGAAAATGAGCATCCGCTGAAAATGAGCTGTATATTAGCTACTAAAATCAGCTGGATAGAATCTATATAATCCTAGCTTTCTGTTTATGACCTAAGAACGTATTAATATGAGAATATCCCCAATTTAATGTATATTCCTATTCTCATGAGTTTCCTATATATCGAAAATAAAAACGTAGGAGTAAGACTCCTACTCTATTTCACATATGGAGATTCATTTTATACAGAAAAGTAGTTACTAAAATTATTATGGGGTTTAATAAACCCAGGTATACTAAAAAATTTCAGTTCCAGCTCCACACTTGTACTCTGAGACTACCACATTTCACAAGATTCATACCTGTTATTCTCTTGTATGGAAATAACGTCAGCAAAGCATTCACATCCCTTACCCTAATTGTCCTATGTCCTCATCACTTCTATTAGCATTTCCTTAACCCCCCAGGAGGATGCCATTTTACTCTGATGGGAAGTCTTTTAGAAGCTAAAGCAAATTATAAAATTATAAGGAAAATTTTTAAGAGATTACTATATTCCCAGACGCTATGCTTTAATGCATAAACAACCTTCACGTGGTAGGATCAGTTTTTGACCCCAATTACAGAAAAGGAAACTGAGACCCAGAGGTCTGCATTGATCATGCTATCTAAAACCAAAAATTACAAGTCAGAATATGGACTGGGAACCAGCATCATAAGCATTACTGAAGCAAGGTCAGAAAGGCCAAGTCTCCATCCCAGACTCTCCATTTTAATAAGACTCCCCCGGGGGGCGCCTGGGTGACTCAGTCTAGGCTTCACACTTGGGTTCAGGTCATAATGTCACGGTTCATGAGTTCGAGCCCCATAACAGGCTCTGTGCTGACAGCTCAGACCCTGGAGCCTGCTTTGGATTCTGTGTCTCCCTCTCTCTCTGCCCTTCCCCCGCTCCCACTCTGTCTCTCTCTCTCTCTCTCTCTCAAAAATAAATAAACATTTAAGAAAAAACACTAATAAGATGCCCCCAAATGAGTCCTACTTTGTTACTTTTGTATTCGTTTGTTTATTGTGGGCCCTATTTTCTTCTATCAGCATTTCCTTAAGACTCTAGAGGAATGTTATGTCACGCACCACTGCGCTCGCTTTTCTCTCCACCCAACGCTAACCAAGATTTCCCTCATTCCCTTAGCAGCACCCCACCCTTCCCTCACCTCCATCCTCCTCCCCCCTCTCCCCCGCTGAGGCAAGTCACCAAGTCTCTCGGAGCCTTTGTTTCCTCCTTTATAATATAAACAAGGATGAAAATACCCCCCTTAGGGGGTTACCAGGAGGGTTAAAATGAAATGGAAGCTCAAAGACCACTTGTAAATTGCCTAGCACTGCAGTTTGCTAACGTTGCTTCCTTTCAGAACCATCTGGAGAGTTGTGGGGGGCACCTCCCTTTTCGGGGCAATTACCTCAGAATTTCTGGTAAGGGCTCCCTGGCCGCAGCATTTTTACATTCCCAAAGGTGATTTGAATGGGGAGGCAGGTTTGAGAATCTCTGGCACCCTTTGCCATGTACATTGTAGATGCTGAATAAAATTTAGCCTTGATTATTATTTCTTCTATCCAGTCCTTGTCAAAGAGCAAAGCTCTGTGAACAGGCCATGCTGATTTCCTTTGCGTCTTATTACAGCAGGCTCTACCTTCCCATCTCTCCTGGGCTTTCTGAAGTCCTGACTCTGAAATCATACCTTTTCTCTGAAGTCTTTTCTGGTTATTCCGCCCTAATCTCCTTCTTTCCTCAAATCCAATGGCAACCTGAAGTCCCTACTGTAAACTCTACTCATTTGCCCACCTCTCTTAGGTGTAGTTTGTAACTGTTTCCCATGTGTCAAATTACCTGTTTCCCAGGCTTCGTGAGTTCCAGGCCCACATAGGGAACCTGTGCCGGCAGCACCGGGCCTGCTTAGGATTCTCCATCTCCCTCACTCTGCCCCTCCCCCGCCCCCCAAATAAATAAATAAACCTTAAAACAATTGATTCTATTTACTGCATTAATTAACAAGAGAGCAAATAGGAAGTTAGAACCGGTTCGAGGGAGAAGTCAAAGCAACACAGATATATAGGCAACAAAGAATGCTATATTGAATTTACAAAAATAGGCAAAATTAGTCATTTCCTTCCACTGAACACTTTTCAATGGTATTTGTTTTTTTTTTTAATTTTTTTAATGCTTATTCATTTTTGAAAGCTGGAGACAGAGCGTGAGTGGGGGAGGGGCAGAGAGACAGGGAGACACAGAATCTGAAGCAGGCTCCAGGCTCTGAGCTGTGAGCACAGAGCCCAACGTGGGGCTCGAACCCACAAACCGTGAGATCATCACCTGAGCGGAAGTCAGACGCTTAACTGACTGAGCCACCCAGGTGCCCCTCAATGGTATTTCTATGGACAAGAATCATTTGGATTATTATTAATTTTTCACAATGTACAGAATTGTAAAATATATCAAAAACAATGAAAACCAGGTAGCCACAAACAGTGCTGTAGATAGTGTTCTACCTTTACCATTGTAGATGCCCCATAATCCTCGTGGTCCATTACGTAGCTTTTCACAATTTTTCCTGACAACACTCTGCATTATTATGGTCTATTCATTTCGGGGGCAATTAGAAAGGGTAGTTGAAAATCAGGTGAAAAGCTTCACTTAGGTAGGAATTTGTGTGAGATTAATTCAGCTATTGGTAGCTTCAAATAACTGCAACCAAGGTAAAGCCCAAATCCAAACTTTATCTGGAGTAACCCAGACTTTTGAGATGTCTGTGCAAATTTTACTAATAAGGAGATCAAACTTCCAAGGTTGCTTGGAACGTTGTTATTATCAAGCTGGTCCAGCTGGGAAAGAAAGGCAACTTTTAAAATTGATAATGACAGGGGCGCCTGGGTGGCTCAGTCGGTTAAGCACCCGACTTTGGCTCAGGTCATGATCTCGCGATTTGTGGGCCCGAGCCCCATGTCGGGCTCTGTGCTGACAGCTCAGAGCCTGGAGCCTGCTTCAGATTCTGTGTCTCTCCATCTCTCAGCCCCTCCCCTGCTCATGCTCTGTGTCTCTCTGTCTCTCAATAATAAATAAATGTTTAAAAAAAAGTAGAAGTAAATAAATAAATAAAATTGATAATGACAAAACAATTATGACTGTTAAAAATACATATGGATTTTCACACTGACTTGGCTGGCCAAAGCCCATTTATTCAACTTTATTCATTCTGAAATGTATATTATTAGTCTAATGTTAGTCACTGATAACTTCTGATGAACATACAAGTATCTGGGGTGTATTTCCTTAGGACTTACCAAAGTAGAATGAATAGGTCTACAATTACTCTGTGGAAAATTGAACTAAATTATAAATTACAGGACTCCTGCAACAGTTTCCTAATTCATCTGCCTGAAGCCATTCTTTCTCTCCTCCGATCTGTTCTCTACTCTGATTCCAAAAAAAAAAAAGCTTTTCAAATCCCAAATTTGTTTATATCTTTCCCTGACTTCACATTGCTTTGAGGGTTAAGACCATCTACTTGTCATTTCCTAGGACCCTGTGGTTTGACCCTTTCTGATAACCCTACCCTAGTTTAGGTAACAACCATCACTGCCCCGTCATACCTCAACCTATCCATTTCTCAAGGAGGTCTTCCTTGGCCCCCTCCCACTCCTAATTGGGGTACCTCTTCCTCTTATACGCTCTTTTATTAGCACTAATCAAAAGTCCTTTATAGCACTAATTAAGGCCACAATTTCATACTTACTGATGTGATGATTTGGTTATTGTCTGTCTTTGCCATTAGACTATCCATGAGGGCATGGATGTATTTCCATTGCCTAGCATGGGGCCAGGCCCAGAAATGTATCCAATAATTATGAACTTAATAACTGTATAAACAGTCACCAGTTACATACAAATGTAGCAGTTTCTTCTTGGTCCCCAGAGCTTTATCAATTTATTTGCTGGTGTGTTTTGCCTGAGCTTTTCTTGTTTTGCTTTCCTTTGTTGCTGGTTTTATAAGATTGCATCATTCTAAAGGGAAGGAGGAGGGGTGCCTGGGTGGCTCAGTCGGTTAAGCATCTGACTTTGGCCTAGCTCATGATCTCGTGGTTCATAAGTTCGAGCCCTGCATCGGGCTCTGTGCTGATAGCTCAGAGCCTGAAGCCTTTTCAAATTCTGTGTCTCCCTCTCTCTCTGCCCCTCCCTGACTCACACCCTGTCTGTCTCTCTCTCTCTCTCTCTCAAAAATAAACATTAAAGAAAATTATTTTTAAAAAGGGGGGGGGGAGGAGGAGACATGAACTAAGCAGGTACCAGGCCCCTCACGGCATATTTTCACATGATTTCATTTGATCCTCATAATCTATATGGCATGTATTATTTTTCCAGTTTTACAAAGATGACACTGAGGCTTAGAGATATTATGCAAGTTATACCACCAGGAAATGGTAGAGCTGAGTTTGAACCCAGATTTGCCCTTTACTGCTAGACTTGGCATCAAAGACCTTGCTTGGTCAGCAGGCTGGGAGGTTATCTTCTGTACCATCATAGCAAAGTTTTGGGCCTCAGTTTCTTCCTCTACAAAATAAAGGCTGGAAGCCAATGTTAATATGCATTTCTTTATTCACTAGTACTAAAATCAAGTTTCCGTGCAATGATCTGCTATTCTGTGTGAGAGCCGCCTGTCTCCTTTGTCAATTACTGACATGGGGTAGGTTACAAAAATGGTCACCGATCTGCCTCTTCCCTGACTCTACATACTTTGGCAATGCCCTCCCACATGGACTCTGGGACTGATCATGTGATTCTTTTGGCTCATTGAACAGTAGCCAACGTGATGCAAGCGGCGACATGTAGAGCACTTGTGCACTGGGGTTTGCCCCCTGGCTGCACTTGGAACCCATCTGCCGCACATGAGCAAACCTCGACAAGACAAGATGGGATCAGGTGCCCCATTGCATCAGCCAACAGCTGGCCTTAGGGGCCAGACCACCTAACTGACCCCAGATGCCTGAGTAAGCCAGTGTAGACCAGCAAAGGAGCAGTCAGTCCAAACTACCAACCCATGGACTCGGGCGCTAAATAAATGGTTATCATTTTAAGCCACTACATTATGGGTTCTGACTGTGTATATAGAAAATTTTGTTTTTAACAGTAAGTTTGTGTTATACGTTGATCTTATAATTTTCCCATTCCAGGAGAAATGGCTCATATTTCCTAGATTTATTCTATTAAATGATATAAAATGTATAACATAATAGGCACATATCTCTTCTTCATCGGTGGGAGAAATAGGCTTTTTTATTTTCTTCTGATTGTAATACAATTTAACCCACTAATTCATTTGGAACTTAATGAAATTTTAGGGATGAGGCATGGATTTAAATTTTTTTCCTCCACATTAATATTCAATTGTGACATCCCTTACCATTTAATAACTCCTTTCTCAACCGCTATATTGCTTCTTGATCCTCAAGCATTAATTTCATATAATGTAGTAGTTATATTCTCTGGGATTGCTGTGGCGGTCTACCAAGTAACTTTTCTTTTTATAATTTAATACCATAATTTTATTACAAATTTACTATTCATCAATATAAAACATATTAGTAATATGCAACTCATAAAGTTGTTTGTTTCTAATAGTGTAATTAATGAAGGCCCTTTATGCACCGCAGAAAGCAGTTTCTTTCTCTCTGCTAATTTCCATGGCCTTTTATCTTCCCTCTGGCTCCTCCACAATTCTGCTTCTCTTGTAGTTATTTCTGCCATTCCCGGCATTCTCCACCTGACTGTAAAATTCTTGAGAGCAGGAAGAGTGCGTCTCTTCCCTTTGTTCAGTGTTTTCCACAGAGAAGATGCCCAGTACTTGTTTGCTAGAGTGATGTGAAATTTCATACCCCGGCAGACATTCGTTCTTAATGCAGTCTTCCTGAGCCTGTGAGCGCTCCTCACTCATGAAGTTCTGAAACCTGTACAAAGCGTGTCTTGTTGTCCTGCCTGGTATTGTGTAAACAGGATATCTGCAAGCTAGAAAGGGAAACTTCTTGGGTAGCTCAAAAAACAGGCATGTAAATTTAACCGATCGGGGTGTCCGTGGAAATAGATTCTAATTATTAGTACAGTAAGTGAATGCAAGACCTGGGGACAGGTTTTAGGTCAATGCCAGCCTATCGGGCAATACCCCCACATGCTGGGCCCAGGGCCTACAAGGGTGACTCGGTATGGTCCGTGCTTTCAAAACCGGCATAAAAATACTGACCACTATGAGAGCGGCAAAGTTTCATGACGTGCTTTTGCAAATCTCATTTCAGCTACTTGAAAGAAAGATTCTCTGTAAGAACTGAATGTCAAGACTGTCATTGAAAAACCTAGTTCTAATGTCTGCTTTCTTCTCCCACTCACAAATCTGTTTTTCAAGGAGAATCTATTTGCTGTTTAAGCTTTTTCCTCCTCCTTATCCTTGACGGTGGGAGGTTCCCACTAGGTTGTGAGGAATGCACTGAGAAGTAGAAGGTCAAGGCCAGGAGCACAGTTGGACCTGCCAAGGTCATAGCCCAGCCCTGCTCCGTCTCCAGTGGTTCCCATAAACACTCCACTCCCAAGGCCTCTCCCCAGACCTTTTCTTCACCTTGGCATGCACCACCTCTCAAATCCTGTCCAACCCAATCCTCACGGAGCATCATGTGTCCATAAGGCTTTTGCCGGCACCCTTAACGTCTTCACCCCCAGCTACACCCACCTGAAAATCTTCTAATCACTCTGGACCATTCACTCCATCTGCCTCTTTTGCATCTCTACCCCAGCATTTTTGAGGGAATGGAGAAATCTCACAGCTGCCATATCGCTGAGGCTTATTCAACCAGTTTTGTTGAGTGGCTGCTAGGCACTAGAAACAGTAGAAGAAACTATCCTAGACTCAGAAAAGAATACAACAGTGAATGAGAGAGAGGTTCTTCTTCTTCTCAGAGCAGGGAAGTTCTACAACTACACCATAGTGTTATCATATGGGAAAACAGAGTACCATGGAAATGCACAGGAAGGCACCTAACCTAGAGACTTAAGGGGCCAAGGAAGGCTATGTCACTTCAAATTCATGGCCTTCAACTCCAGGGGGGCCCTTGGCACCACTCAGCAATTATTTTATAATTGGCTGGTCAACTACAAATTCCCAAAAGGAGTAGCTAAGCCTTCATGGCTCTCCTAAAGGGCCCCAATCGACTCTTGTCGTCCTCATCTCTCAGCAGGCGAGATAGCCCCTGACTACACTGAAGAAGTCCAGTCCATGTTTATGAAACCATTTGCACTGCAACTCTTCCCCTCCTGACTTCGGAGAAAAGGTGCCCTTTTTTTAAAAATCCTATCTCTCCACCATTATCCCCAATTCTGGGACCAGGGCCTTGGCAAGTTGGTTGATTGGACTCCTTCAGAGAGACTCCATATACTCTTCCATGTTCGAGCTCTTCCTCTTAATTACTCAAACACAGCCAATAAATACAAGTCTCTACTACACAAAAAGTAAATCATAAATAAAGAAAAATATAACGCAACCCAAATGCTCCCGGGTTTCACCAGTTTCCAGATTAAACCCAAACTGTACCGGGTTAAAAAAAAAAAAGTTTACAAATGCTTTCCTGCACCTTGCCAAGTATTCTAACCCCAACCTCCACCTACCTCTGCCTCCAGCCTATGTGAGAGCCCCAGAAGGAAGGAAGATATTACATGTAGTCATGAAAATACTGTGTTTGTTGCTGCTGCCTTCCTAGAGACCTACCTCTCCCAGCCCGCTCCCAGCCCATGTCGGGGTTCTGTCATCCCCTGCTGGAGAGCTACTGCACTGTTGTCAAAAGGTCTGCAGCCTCCGAAGATTCCAGCTGAATCTGCAATGCGCCGAAATGCTGGCCTCACTGCTGAGCTAGGACTCCATGCCGGGGTACAGAGTCCTGCTGATGGTTCTGCCCCCTCAGTGCTCTCAGTGTGGACACTGACCTCGGTACCTTGCACGGGGCCTGGACAACTGCAGGGTGCAGACAGAAGAGAAGAGAAAGGATCGCACGTGTCTGCCCTAATTTCTTTAAAGAAGCCTGATGGCAAGCGTGTCCCTGACAGACCTAATGCCCCGTACAGCTCCAAGAGGGTTCCTTGCACACTATTTGCTATGTGAATGGCAAACTCAGAACATAACTCCTTAGAGTCCTCTCGGCGGCAGTCCTGTTGAATATTCCAGTCTCTGCTCCCCCCACCTCCATTTGGGAGGCGTGTTGATATCTTCTGAATCCCCATTGTGGCTGTGACTTGGGATCTCCCAGGAGGATCTCAAGCTTCCTGCCACTCAGCAGGTGTCAGAAAATACTTGGGTGGGAGAAGGAGGTCACAACTCAATATAGTAGCTGTAGGGAATGAACAATATTTCCTTGACCCCCTTAGAGTCCCTGGCTGGATCTGAATATTAAACGGACACGAAGACGAGTTAACAAAAGAAGAGCATAAACATTTTTTTTTAAATACAAGTTTTACGTGACCTGAGGGCCTTCACTTGGTCCTGAGTATTTTTATGCTCAAGTTGAAGGGCAGGCAGTCAGGTAGAAATGTGATAGGTCAGAGGGTTTGAAGGAAGTGTAATGAACTGGGGAAAATTAGCAAGACTTGTTTGTTAGGATTCTTCTCAGTATCTCTTTGTCTTTGCAGATAAGGATGTTTCTTCCCTCCAGGTATAGAGAGGGCACCTCTCTCATGAAGGTCTTGTGATCTCTTGCAGGGCAGACTGGTGGGGGGGGGGGGGAGTCAGAGTGACCTTCCTGCTTCTGCCATTTTCTCAAACCCCTTTAGTTTAAAATAATATGCCAAGGAGCCATGATTTAGAGTAGCATTTCCCAAACCCCATCATCATTTTATACAAATCATGGAATAGCCATGACTCTGCTACAAAAAAGAAAACCTCACTCCTCAACCCTGCACCCAGTCCTGGCTCCTACTCTCTTCTTTTCTTCACAGCCAAGCTCTGGAAAGAATCAGTTGTAATCTCTACTTTTGCACTGTGCATGCATTCTTTCAATTTAATACTACCTTCTTTTTAAACATAATCATATATTCACTTGGTTTAAATCTCAAAAAGTACAAAAAGCCACCCCTGGCTACCAAACATCCCTCCCTAGAGGCAATCAGTTTCCTGTGTATCCTATCAGAGATATTTTATTAAACACAAGCAAAAACAGATCTATTTCCACTTTTTTAAAAATAGCAATTGCATCCTGCATCTACACACTGTTCCTTTTTTTTTTTTTCCTTTGCTTAACATTGTATTTTAGGGATCATTTCAAATCAACAAATAAAGAGTGTCCTCATCATTTTTGGGGGGGTGGGGTGCTACAGAATATGATCTTGAATAGCTGTACCCCAATTTTACTTAATTAGTCCCACATTGTGGGTCGTTTTCAATTTTTCATGCCTTGCTGTAGAACAGAATTTTTTTTAAAATGCAAGTTTCCACTGAGGCACCAAGATGTCACATTTTGTTAAAAAACAAAATCCAATGGAATAAATTTTAGAGATCTTATTGGCTTTAGTTAATGATTCATGAATCATGCAGCCTCTAATCTAGCAGATAGAGAGAAGCTCCAAAAAGCTGTACAAAATGAATGACTTTTAGAGGCAGAAGGGAACAGGAACAAGGAAGTTATACTAGACAAAAATAGATTGGTTATCACAAGGTTGCTTTCCTTTAGGGGATAGAAAGGGTCTACTGGGCAGATTACCTGACGACTGCTGACCTCGCAATTCCCGACTGCCTGGTTTAAGATTCCATTTGTGGCAGAGCCAAAACCGTAATTAAGTAAAGTTTTGCTTTGGTGACATGGGGCTTAGCGGAAGCCACTCAATTTCGGACCCGTTGTCTAGTGTTTAACAATCCCAAAGCGAGGTAAAGATCATATGATTTCTAAAAGAGGTGAAAAACCAGTTTTGTGACTCTTAAGCTTCTGACCCACAGAAAGGATATAAAGAGGCGGAGATTTGGAGATGAGCAAGTATTTTGGAGACCGTAGTCTTGGGTTGTGAATCCTAGTCCCCCTTGGGGGGAGCACTGGGGATCCTCGCTCTCCATTTCATGACAAAGAAAGATGCTTCCAGATGGTTGCCCAGAGAGTGTGATACATGGCCATACATCTAGAAAACCTAAAGGTAAGGGTTGTGAGGCTAGCTGCTTAGAAGATGAACAAAGACATGGCACAGGGAACCTGCACTCCTTGAGTTGGGCAAGGAATGTGTGTTTCCTCAGGACCGGATGAGGACCCCAAGCAAGGGCTGTGTGGGATGTCTTAGGTTCTGTTAAACAGGAATACCTGGAAGAAAAATTCACAGTTGAACTGAAGCCAGAGTGTTAAGAGCTGAGGAAAACATAAAAGACGTGTTGCAGGGACACCTGGGTGGCTCAGTCGGTTGGGCGGCCGACTTCGGCTCAGGTCATGATCTCATGGTTTGTTGAGTTCGAGTCCCGCATTGGGCTCTGTACTGACAGCTCGGAGCTTGGAGCCTGCTTCGGATTCTGTCTCATTCTCTCTCTGCCCCTCCCCACTCATGCTCCGTCTCTCTCTGTCTCTCAAAAATAAATAAATGTAAACAAACAAACAAACAAAAACCCTGTTGCAATAAAGGTGGATCTATCTTCATGAAAGGTAAGCAAGATGAGAGATTCCCTGGAAATAAGGGAGACAGACCCAGCACTCCAAAAATCCGTGAAAGATCTCAAGGAAGAGCTGGGTTAAAAAAAAAAAAAAAAAAGCCAGCACAGCCAGAAATTGGTGTTGGTCAAATGAAGCATTTCTGCTTCCTCACTCTTAGCTCTCCCTGCTGTTTCCACCTCTTGGGGGGTCTGAAGGGAGATTAGAAAGACAAGAGGAAGCACAAAAGCATGGGGTGGGGAAGAAAAAGGCAACCATGCCCCCTCTCCCATGGCTGGAGTCCAGCCTGCAGTAAGCTGAACACGAGAAAAATGGGACTTAAATGAAATTCTAAGTATTTATTATTATAGTGGACTAAACATTTGACTTGCTGACTATAAGACCTTTTTATTAACTGAAAGTGATCACAGAAGTCATAAGGCTTATACCAATTTTCACTGAGGGACGGGGTTCCACAAATAAATCTAAAGTGACATCGGGTGACTGCCATTTCCTGTGAGGATGTAAAAAGTCATGAGAAACTGTTGCTTCTATCCTAGCAACAAGAACACTCCAGAGAAGTTACTAAATCATAGCTGTGGGCGTTTTTTTCTTCATCTGTCAGAGAGATAAGGACACAAAGAAATCTAAATGAACTGCATTCCAGAAAGTGACCGGCCCTTCTTAGGGGAAAAGAGACCCGTGGCCACAGTCATCCCTGGCAGAGTAGAAAATCGGATACTGAAAGGGGTAAGGAAAAAACAGGCAAAATCTAAATGAACTTTTAATGGCCTGCAATGGGTGTTCTGAGACCAATTTCCAACGTGGGTGGTGTTCTTCCCCATATCTCCAGTGATTTTCGACACACCGTCTGGGTGTCCTACAATTCAGCTCAGTTCCGATACTCTCCACCTGGAGATAGAATCAGATTCCACAGATTAAAGGCTCAGTCCTACAGGACTGCCTTCCCTGCCACTGCAGGTACCAGTCACAGGCCCAGGTGACCACCTGTGCTTCTGACCCACAGGCTATAGATTAGAGACCTTGTTACCGGTGGGACAGTCTGAGCTGTGTGAATGGAGGTCTCTGTCCTTGGATTCCCATGAGAAGATTCATGTGAGGGTCCGTGCTCAGAATAAAGACAGCCAGAAGGAAAGTTAACAGGGCCAAAGCGGTTTACTAAAGCAAAAGTACACTTCCAAGGTGGGAGACCAGCAGATTCTGCTTCTAATCCTTTGGAGAACTCCTCCCACAGTTTGGGGGGGGGGTAGTTTTTGACCCTACAAAGTTGTACCTGAAGGGCCCTGGCAGCCTTTCTCCCTGGTGGTGGTGGCAATACCCGCAATGCAAATGTACTATCATGAGTCTAGAAGTTGTCCTTGGGCACAGGTGGAAGAGGAGAGTGCTTCCTCCACACCTGTGCCTCTTGATCTCAGCCCCAAGGTTTTGGAAGCCTGTGACCCCAAGCTTTTAATGTGTAACCTATTTACCCTTGCCTCCAGCACCGGTCTTTATTGTTCCCCTTCAAGGACTTGGGACTCTGCCTCGGGGTGTTCCTTCCACTGGGTGGCTCAGTCATTGTCAGACTTTGGTTCAGGTCATGAACTCGCAGTTTGTGAGTTCCAGCCCCATGTCAGGCTTTGTGCTGACAGCTCAGAGCCTGGAGCCTCCTTCGCATTCTATGTGTGTGTCTCTCTCTCTGTCCCTCCCCTGTTCACACTCTGTCTCTCTTTCTCTCTCTCAAAAATAAATAAATTTTAATAAAAAAGTATTGTTTGAAGATAGACTATGTTAAGTTAAAGATGCTTGTTGTACTATCTAGAGCAAACACATAAAAAAAAAAGTACGGCTAAAAAGTCGATGGAGGAGATACAGATAATTAAAAAATCACGTTCAATTCACCAGATAGAAGTCATCAAAAAATGCACAGAGAAACAAAGAGGAAATGGAACTATCAGAAGCAAATAGCAATATGGTAGACTCAGACCCAACCATACCAGTAATTACATTAATTATAAATTAACTAAACATTCCCACTAAAAAACAAAGATTGTCAGACCAGATTAAAAAATTCAAGATACAACTCTATGCTGTTTGCAAGAAACTCACTTTAATAACTTTGAAAAAAATTTCCTTAAGTAATCTCTACACCCAACATGGGGCTCAAACTCACAACCCAGAGATCAACAGCTGCATGCTCTGCCAGCTGAACCAGCCAGCCGCCACGCAAGAAATCCACTTTAAATATTAACACACAGGTAGGTGAAAAGTAAAAGTGTGCTATAAGATAAAACATGCAAGCACCAAGTATAAGATGGGTTGTGTGACTATAATATCAGACAATGTCAATTTCAAGATCAAAGGTATTACCAGGGTTTAAGAGGGACATTCCTTGATGAGTTAAAAAGGTTGAGTCATCAAGAAAACATAACAATCCTCTAAATATTTCAAGATACATGGATAAAAATCCGAGAGAATGAAAAGGGAAAATGTGTACTACCTTTTTTAAAAAAAAGTGGAAATAGGAAATTTTTATATCCCTCTGTCGTAATTGATAAAACAAATAGACAAAATCAGTAATGATATAGAAAGCGTGAAAACTGCTATCAGTCCCCAGACTAACTGATATTTTAGAACAATACCCAACAGCTGCAATACTGAAAAGATATATTCTTTCCAAATGCACATGGAGCGTTCACCAAGGTAGACATACGGAGTATGCTCTCTGACCACTAGAATATTAAATTGGAAATTGATAATAATAAGACATCTAGAAAGTCTTCAAATATTTGGAAATTTATTAGCTATGCACATCTAAATAACCCATGGGTCAAAGAAGAAATCACAAAGGAAATTAGAAAATATTTTAAAATGAATGGTAACAAAAATACCACACATTAAAATTTGTGAGGTACATTAAAGTAATCGTAGAAGGCAATTTATTATATTAAATACTTGTATTAGAAAATAAAATAGTATAAAAATCGATCATCTAAGTTTCCTCTTAAGGAACTAGCAAAAGGAGAGAAAATTAAACCCAAAATAAGCACAATTAAGGAAATAATATATATGAGACCAGAAATTAATGATACGAAAAGACAAAATTGAGAAAAATCAATGAAGTCAGTAACATTGATAAAATTAATAACATTGATAAAACCCTAGCAAGATCAATGAAACCACACACACACACACACACACACACACACACACACACACAAGCAGGGGGTGGGCGCGGGGATGGGAGTGGGGGAGAGAGAGAGAGAGAACAATAAAATGAATGAAAGAGGCAAAGTTTTTTTGTTTTTGTTTTTGTTTTTACTAAACTGCATTCAAATGATAATAAGGGATATTATAAGCAATTTATGCCAATAGTCAAGAAATGCAAGGGTCCTGACTTCAAGAACTATGAAGATATCACTATATTTGTAAGCTAATAAGTTAGCCTGCCAATTTTGTGTATGCTGGCAGAAGACACAAGACTCCTAGGTCAGAGACAAATGATATTCCTCACAGCAAGTTATGAGCTTCATGTTTGAGCAGGTTCTCCCTTGATCCCTCAGTTCTATCAGGTGACACGGTAGTTCAGCTGGATGCTGCACATCAGTTGGTTTGTGTCACAACTGAAGAATCCCAAGGTTGAGAAACTCCAGTCTTTGAAAAGGAACAGCAAGCAAACCGGTCTGACATTTGCCCCAGAGGAAGACCTTATCTTTATTATACTGGAGAACAGAAAAACCTGCCCTCTACTCCAGACAGAGAAATGACTTCTATCTTCCAAGCTATTTGCCATGTAAATATCTTCAAAAGACAGTCTGAGACAAAAGCTGTCAGTGTTTCTGCTCACAAAACATGCAAAATTTGGCAAATCCATGGATAATTATCTCCCAACACCAACTAGATCAACTTTGGACAAATTCCTTGAAAAATACAACTTACAAAAACTTGCAAAAAGACATACAATATTAAATAACTCTGTATCTACTAAATAGAAGTTATAATCAAAACATTCCCACAAAGAAATTCCAGTTTTTATCAGTTTATTCTATCAAAGATTTTAAGAAGGAAATTCTTTCAGAAAATAGAAGTGAACACTTATTATTTTTATGATGCTAATGTAACCCCAACAATATTTGACAAAAATATCTTTTAAAGTTACAGGCCAATATCCCACACGAACATAGATTTGAATAAACTTAAGAAAATATTAGCAGATTCAATCCAGCAATGCATAAAAAGCATGCCAAAGTGGATTTTATTCCAGGAATATAAAGTTAGTTCATTATTTGAAAAATCAATGATTGACACTAACAGAAAAAAAAGATCAAAAACATAATTATTTGAATAAATGCAAAAAAGTATTTGACAAAATTCATTGCCTATTCATAATAGAAATTCTCAACAAATGAGGGATAGAAGTGAATTTTTTCAATGCGATAACTTTTTATATGGAAAACCTATAGGTAATATTGTATATCATGAAGCCACAAACACCTTTTTTCTATGATCCAGAACAAGGCAAGGATGTATACTGTTATCACTTCTATTAAACATTGTATTGAAGTCTAGTCCAGGGCAATAAGAAAACAAAAGAAATAAAAAAGCATAAAGATTACAGAGGAAAAAGTAAAACTGTCACTCTTTGCAGGCATGAATTGAATTTACAACACTCTTTGAAATTTGCCAAAAACTACTAGAACTAAAGTTAGGATGATACACAAGCAATTTGCAAATCCATCGTGTTTCTACATACTAGCCATAAACAATTGGAAAATGAAATTAAGCTTAAAATGCTGTATATAATAGCATCTGAACAATCAGATATCTGAAAATTAAGCTAATAAAAGACAGGCAAGATGTGTACATTGTAAGTGACAAAAGACTGCTGAGAGAAATTAAAGGAAAACACAAATAAAGGGGGAGAAACATATGGTATTCATCATTTTCTATTAAGTTTTTTATTTTAATTCCAGCATAGTTAACATACAGTGTTGTATTAGTTTCAAGTGTCCAGTATATGATTCAACAATTGTACCCATTACTCAGTGCTCATCATGATAAGTGTGCTCTGTAATCCCCATCACCTATTTCACCCATCCCCCACCCCCCCCACCCCCCCCCCCCGTAACCCTCAGTTTGTTCTATATAGTGAAGAGTCTGTTTCTTGGTTTTTTTCTCTATCTCTTCCTCTCTCTCATTTTCCTTTGTTTTGTTTCTTAAATTCCACATATGATTGAAATCATATGGCATTTTTCTTTCTCTGACTTATTTCGCTTAGCATTACACTCTTTAACTACATCCACGTTGTTGAGGATGGCAAGATTTCTTTCTTTTTTATACCATTTATGCATATATAATATATATACATGTGTATATATCATCTCTTCTTTATCCATTCATCTATCTGTGGACACTTGGGCTGCTTCCATAATTTGTCTATTGTAAATAATGCTGCTATAAGCATAGGGGTACACGTATCCCTTTGAATTAGTGTTTTTGTAGCTTTGGGGTAGGTACCCAGTAGTGTGATTCCTGTATCATACGGTAGTTCTATTTTTAACTTTTTGAGGAAACTCCATACTGTTTTTCACAGTGGCTGCACCAGTTTGCATTCCCACCAATAGTGCACAAGAGTTCCTTTTTCTCCTCATTGTCACCAACACTTGTTGTTTCTTGTCTTTTTGATTTTAGCCATTCTGACAGGTGTGAAGTGATATTTCTTTGTGGTTTTGATTTGCATTTCCCCGATGATGAGTCATGCTGAGCATCTTTTCACGTGACTGTTTTCAGATGACTGTTGGCCATCTGTATGTCTTCTTTGGAGAAATGTCTGTTCATGTCTTTTGCCCATTTTTTTAATTAGGTTATTTGTTTTGGGGGTGTTGAGTCGTATCAATTCTTTGTATATTTTGGATTCTAACCCTTTATCAGATATATCAGTTGCAAATATCTCTTCTGTTCAATAGGTTGCCTTTTAGTTTTGTTCATTGTTTCCTTTGCTGTGCAGAAGTTTTTTATTTTGATGTAGTCCCAATAGTTTATTTTTGCTTTTATTTCCCTTGCCTCAGGAGACATATCTAGAAAAATGTTGTTACAGTGGATGTCAAAGAAATTACTGCCTGTGCTCTCTTCTAAAAATTTTATGGTTTCACATCTCACATTTAGGTCTTTAATTATAGTGTTCATTATTGAAAAATTCAATGTTGTTAAGATATCCATTCTCCACAAATTTATCTATAGATTCAATACACTCTCAAACAAATTCAGCAGCTTTTTGTTTTGTTTTGTTTTGTTTTGCTTTGCTTTTAAAGAAATTCAAGCTGATCCTGGGGCACCTGGGTGGCCCAGTCAGTTAAGCATCTGACTTCGACCCAGGTCATGATCTTACAGTTTGTGAGTTTGAACCCTGTGTTGGGCTCTGTGCTGACAGCTCAGAGCCTGGAGCCTGCTTCAGATTCTGTGTCTCCCTCTCTCTCTGCCCCTCCCCTGCTTGCATTCGGTCTCTCTCAAAAATAAATAAACACTAAAAAAAATTATTTTTTAAGAAACTCAAGCTGATCCTAAGTTTTTTCTGAAAATGCTAATGATCAAGAAGTGCCAAAATGATTTTGAAAATTAACAAATTTGATAGTATGGAAGACTTAACCTACCCAATATCAGCAACTACTATAAAACTATAATCATCAAGTCAGTTTGATATTACCATAAGGACAAATAGCTCAATGAAAGAGAATATAGAGTAGAGCCATTGACCCATACAATTGATTTTTGACCAAGGCAACAAGTCAATTTAATGGCGGAAAGAAAAGTCTTCTTAACAAATAGTGAAAGGAGATTGAAAATAAAACAAAAATAACCTTTCAATGGCTGCTATGGTGCACAATCCAGATTCCCTCTTCAGACTCATTTCTCTGTCACTGGAGTGTTGGCGGCTGATGGCTCACAGCTGAGCCCCTTCTCCAGAAACTGTTGTCATCAACCAATGTTATAGCCTCTCCTTGGTAAAAGCAGGAATCCAATAACTGGCTAGTGTGGAGGTACAAAGGTCCGGGACTGTCGCATCACTTAAAACAATGTTGAAGAGCCATCTAAATCCTGAGCTCCTCATAGGATTGCCTGATGCCTTTTTTGCATCACACTTTAATTTCTCCCTCTGCCCAATCCTGCTTCCTTCACGACTCACAAGTATTTTTCCTGGGAATGAATGCTCCCCAATAAACCTTCTGTATGCAAATGTGTTTCACGGAGAACACCATATATTACAAACTGGACTCTACTGACCCCATACCAAAAGGAATAATTTGAGATGGATTATAGAGACAAGTGTAAAAGGCAAAACTAGAAAACTTCTAGTAGAATAACTCATGGGAGAATTTCCTCGTGACCTTGGGGTAAATGAAGATTTCTTAGGACACAAAAGGTACTACCCAGGAAAGGGAAACATTGATAAATGAGCTTCATAAAAATTAGAAATGCCTGCTAATCAAAAGATACAGAAAGCAAGTAACGGACGGGGGGAAAAAATACAATATTTAAAAAAAATAGCTTGTGTTCATAAATATAAACCAGTCTTTATAAATCAACAATATAAAGATAAATGGCCCAGTAAAAATGGACAAACGACTTAAAAAGAGATTTATGAAAAGCATATGTAAAGATAATTAATGTCATTGGTTATCAGGGAAATGAAAATTAGAGCCAAAAGTGTGATACTGTTTACAACCACTTACAATGGCTAAAGTTTTTGAGACTGACCACATAAGGCAAGGATGGGAGTACCTGGAACCCTCCTACATTGTTGGTGGAATGTAAAATTCCATAAAAACTTCAGAAAAATGTTTTTTTAGTTTCTTATAAAGTTAAATATACATCTACTCCAGGACTCAACAGTTCCACTTCTAGATAAGAAATGAAACCTTATGTCCCCAAAAGGATTTGTCAGTAGTGTTCCTAGCAGCCTTACTGATGTTTGCCAAAACCTGGAAACAGCCACATGTCCATCAATAGAAGAATAAATAAACAAATTGTGTATGTCCACTCACTGAAAATAACACTCAGCCAAAAAAAAAAAAAAAAAAGACCTACTGATACACACATCAATATGGATGAGTCTCAAAAAGATGTTGAATGAGGAACACCAGACACAAAATAATCATAGTGACTGATTCCATTTATATGAAGTCCAAGAAGAGAAATATAAATCTATGGTGATAGAAAGCAGAAAATAATTGCCTCTAATTGTAAAGGAGCATGATGAAATTTCAGCTGTGGTTAAAATATTCTCAAGTATTTTTACTTGAAGAGCTTTAAAAAGAGTTCAGAAAGATTGGGATCTCCAAATAAAAGACACTACAGTTTTGGAAAAAAACCTCACAAGTTTACCAAGATTAAATTTAGTCTTTTTAGGGTGAGATAAACAGCAATTGCTTCACACAATTATTCTATCTTCAAAGTACCACATATCTGCCAAATTCAGTATTGCAAAAATTGGGGATAACTTTTTCCTGAAGTGTAAGCAACTTAATAGAAAGGACTCGAGGCTTCATTTATTTTGGAGATTAGTGCTAAGCAGTGTACTTACTGTTTTCTTTTGTTTTGGTTTTATTTATCTCAAGGCAAAGAGCTTGGGTTGTTTGTTTTTTGTTTTTTGTTTTTTCCACTGGTATAATGATGTCTTCATCATTCCGGCAACCAGACAAGGAATCACTCTGGCTTTCTCAAAATCAGAGACCCCATCCTCAAAATAGTAAGACCCCATAGGCTCTTGGAAAGAATATTAAAATTATCCTTTGTTATATCACATTGTCCTACTCTTGCTAACAGATCGGGAAGAAGTATGATGAATCCTATTTTAATGATAGTAGTCTTCTCGATAGCTTCCTTTTGTGGTTTTCTACCAGAAACATTACAATCCCCCACTAAGGGGCACTTGGAGTGGTGTAGGAGCACTTTTCGGTTGTCATGGTGACAGAGTAGTACTATCACTATTTTAACATTGGGGACCAGAGTTACTGAGTATCCTGCAACGTACACAAAAGTCCTGTATTATAAAGGATTGTTCCAACCGATGTCAGCAGCACCTGTCTCAATCTGCTTGGGCTGCCATAACAACATATCAGAGACTGAAAGGCTTAAACAACAGGGATTTATTTTCTTATAGTTCTAGAAGTTGGAAGTCTGAGACCAGGGTGCTAGCATGGTTGGGTTCTGGTGAGGGCCCTCTCCCTGGCTTGCAGACGGCTGCCTTCTTGTAGTGTCCTCACATGGTGGAGAGAGAGAGAGAGAGAGAGAGGGAGAGGTGGGGATGGGGACTGGGAAAGAGGGACAGAGAAACGGTGGTGGAGAGAGAGAGAAAACTCTGTGTCTCTTCATATAAGAACACTAATTCTATCAGATTAGGACCCACCCTGTGACCTCATTTAACCTTAATTGCTTCCATGTAGGTACAATCACATTGGTGATTGCTGTAACCAGGGCATCACCATATAACTTGGGAGGGACACAACTCAATACATAGCACACCTCTACTGAGAACAATAAACGTGAGTCTGTTCCAGTTTAAGGTTATACCAAGACATTAAAATTAATATTGTTGCTTCAAGTTAAAATTAAAATTATGCCTTCAGGATAAATCTAAACTCCTAATCATGATGTCTAGGCATTTAATATCCTAGCCCTAAACTATTTTTCCAGTCTCACTTCTGTCCATTTCCCTTATTCCCCAATTCCATTTTTATTTTCACACCTCTGCCCTTGCCCCATTATTCCCTCACCCTGGAATGTTCTTCTCTTTTCAGTCTGCCTAGGAAGTGTTTACTGATCTTTAAAAGACCTAACTCACATGACTTCCTCTTTGCAATTTTTTCTGATCACATCACTCCTGTCAGAATTCATTAATTTCTTCTTTGGATTGTGCCGAAATTATTTACAGCCTGTCTCTTCTGACAGTTTGATCTTTATATCTCCAGCATCTTAAGAGTCCAACGTACATATGTGCCCAACAAATCGTTCTTGAATTGTATTAAAATTTAATTGATGTAATGGTGACCTCATATATTTTTTCCACTTTCAACTCTGTCATGTATCTCCTTTCTCCTTGGCTTCCTGCTATAGAAAATTACGATTTAGCATCCAAACCACCCTCATGACTTCATTTCTTCTCTCCCCATTCTCCTGATTCTTATATCGCAACTTTTCATAAGGTGAATAGTAATTGTTTATAATAACGATGCCTGTAGAGTCATGAAAAATTATTATACTTCATATCTTATTTTTTCTTGTATATTTGATTCCCAAATAATCTTCTGTCTGATTCATAGTTAGTCCTTGTCTTAGACAAGACACATCATGTCTTGTCCTTACCACTAAAGTTTCAACAATGCCAAGCAAATCTTCCGTCAATATAGTAGTGTTCCCCCCCACCCCTTACTTCCGCAGTTTCACTCTCCACCATTTCGGTTACCCAGAGTCACCTGCATTGTGTACACAGAAGATTCTCCTTCTGACCTATCATCAGATGATCAATAGTAGCCTAACACTACATGACAATGCCTGTGTCATTCACTTTACTTCATCTCCTCACATAGGTACTTTATCAACTCACATCATCGCAAGAAGGGTGAGCCCAGTACAATAAGATATTTTGAGAGAGAGAGACCACATTCACCTAACTTTTATTATAATAGACTATTATAATTGTTCTATTTTTTTTTTTATAATTTTTTTTTTTCATTTTTTATTTATTTTTGGGACAGAGAGAGACAGAGCATGAACGGGGGAGGGGCAGAGAGAGAGGGAGACACAGAATCGGAAACAGGCTCCAGGCTCTGAGCCATCAGCCCAGAGCCTGACGCGGGGCTCGAACTCACGGACCGCGAGATGGTGACCTGGCTGAAGTCGGACGCTTAACCGACTGCGCCACCCAGGCGCCCCTAATTGTTCTATTTTATTATTAGGTATATTTATTAATCTCTTACTGTGCTAAGTTATAAATTAAATTTTATCATAGGTATGTATTATGCATAGAAAAAAACATAGTATATATAGGGCTGGTACTATAAACAGTTTCAGGAATCCCCCGGGGGTCTTGGAATGTATCACCCAAGGATAAGGGGGAACTACTGTACAGATTTTGACTTTCTCAAAATCGCCAATAATATTTTTGGGTTGATGGATGAAATTCTCAATCACATATAGGTAAAACAAGCTAAATTTACTGCTTACTAAACAATGGAGAGCTATTCTTAAAAATCTCATTCTCGGGGCACCTGGGTGGCCCAGTCTGTTAAGCGTCCGACTTCAGCCAGGTCACGATCTCACGGTCCGGGAGTTCGAGCCCCACGTCCGGCTCTGGGCTGATGGCTCAGAGCCTGGAGCCTGTTTCCGATTCTGTGTCTCCCTCTCTCTCTGCCCCTCCCCCGTTCATGCTCTGTCTCTCTCTGTCCCAAAAATAAATAAACGTTGAAAAAAAAAAAATCTCATTCTCTCTGTACAAAGCAAAACTTGATATCATAAAGGGTTTTAGGAACCATGGTGTTCAAGGATTGGCAGACTCTCTAAAGTGGGAGGGTTTAGAGATTGCATGACTTTCAGCTGTGAAGTTTAGGGATTAACTGACTTTCAGAAGCAGGTCCTGGAGCGACGCTGCTGCTGATTGGCTGACCTTCAAAAGCACGTGGCTATCCCTCATTGATTCCTATGGGCTGAATACTTGTTCTGTGGTTACTTGTTTGCTACTCTGGACTCAGACCAAAGAACAGTCTTTTAATCTTCATTTTCAAATTAGGAAGCAAGATCTTTCCAGGTAGGGCATGCATCAGAATCACCTGGAGTGCCCGTTAAGACAGATTGCTGGGCACCCCCCCCCCCCAAATTTATTATGTCATCAGTCTGGAATTGTACCTTAGAATGCACACTTCTAACGAGTCCCCAGGTGCTGCTGCTGCTGCTGGGGCAGAGACCACTGAGACCACTTTGAGAACCACTGAGTTAGAGACGAAAATGTCATAAAAGTAAACGGTAATTAGAGCTGGCCAGGTTTAAGAACTCTTTGGTGGTAGTGACCTACAAGATCAGCCGGGTTACAGTTGGATACAGGAGCTAAGGCAATGGACGGAGGCATGGGCAAGGCTAGCCATGGGGGCTTTCTCAGGGGCCCATGGATGGCAGAGCTTAAGACCTGTTGGTGTGAGATATCTGCTGGAGAGGCAGAAAAAGGACAGCTTTTGCTCTCCGCCTTCCACACAATGCATGACTGCCTTCCACTTCTAAATTGTCAGTTAGACAAAGGAAGTCACTTTACCAAAATTTGTTTTCCCTTGTGTAAACATAGAATACCTAAATACAACGGGATTTTAATCTCCCCTTTCTTCTCAGTGTACGTCCATAAATTTTGCCTTTGCTAATTAGCCCATTCCTTCAAGGTAGTGGATACTTTATACATCTGAACAGGCAATTTAATGCCTTAAGGAAAAGAAGATCCCCAAGGGGGGAAAAATGTGCATCATCAGTTCCTAACACATGGAAGATCTATGTTGAAAAATCAAGGCCCATGCCCAAATGTGCAATATATTTTTTGTCTTCAATCCATTCCAGCACAAGAAATATGATTCCAACTAGATTGAAGATTTTTCTTCTCCTAAGAAATGTGATAGTTGCCAACTAGTGATGAAGTTTCCAGAATTCTTCTCCCGATACTTAACAGATGAATTTATTGGATGGAAAAGTAAGAGCAAAATCTGAGCTTCTTTGGAAGCGTGCCCAAACTCAGCAACGGTGATATCCATAAGTGTCACGTGGAGGCATGTATAAAAGACAGGAAAAGAGCGAAGCAAACACAAAACCACCAAAAAGGCAGCAAAGTAGAGCATAGCTAACCTTGATGGAGCACCAGAGTCAGGATCTGAGCCTTACCCATCCATCACCATTGCGTGGTGCTCATCAGGGTAACCAGAAAGAATGAGTGTGTCCTCCCTGAAGGAACGGAATGCTCTGGGACACAGCAGGTTGTGTTTCCTATTCTCTATAACGACTATGACAGCTCTTATCCTCCACAATGGAGGTCTTCTCTACAGAATGTTATTGACCATCCATGTTTGGAAGTACCAAGAGCTTCAGGAGAAGTCTCCAAAAAAATCAGAAACTGTGAATCTCTACATTTTGAAATGACAGAATCTTTCTTAATGGTGGGAGAACGCAATGAATTGGGCACAGAAATTCATACTTCTCTCTACTTTTAATTCCAAGCATCCCCTAGTGAATTTTCTGTGCCTATTTCTGCCTACCTAATAGAGTGAATCATTTACCAAATGTGCGAAATTTCAGCCAGAACGACATCTATTTTAACAATATTTTATTTTCAGGGTTTTTTTTTTTTTTTTCCCATGGAGGGTGAGCAAGCACTCTGTAGGTAGGATGTGGGTTTTTTTTTTTTTTTAATGAGTCTCATGGACAGCTCCAGAAGGCCCACAATGGCACAGATTCTCTGTGCATGCACAATTTGTATACTTTTTTTCTTTTCGCTGAGGGATATGCTAGACTGATCTGACTTTATTGATTCAACAAACATGTCTGTGCACCCACCCTGTCCCAGGTGCTGTTCTCAGGGCTGCACTTCCTAAGTGAGTCAAGTCTCTGGTTGCCTACGAGTGTGGTCTCCAGTTTTCCTTACTAGCTTTTTTATACCTGACATCACACAGAGTTCTAGTCCCTTGTTTCAAAATAAACAGGGGCTTTGTTCCTTGTTTAAAAGTATGAACAATATTAAACAGGTCCCATGGTTATTTACGATTTTCTGCCACTTAACTCAGAAATGTGTATGTTTTCCAACAAAGGATTTTGGCTAAGGAAAGAGTAAGGGTCTGGAAGAATGGAGACATGTGAGTCTCATTTACTTCTTTCCTACTTAGGGTCTTAGTGAGAGGGCTCCATTTTGGATATATTTTCCATAGCTTTGCTTCTCACAGTGTAGTCCCTTAGCAAATGCTATCAAAGTCACCTGGGAGCACTGATCTAGATACACAGAATGCAAAGTATAATAGATACTTATTGGATATAATAGATATAATAGATATATCTATATATAGATCTGTTATATCTATATCTATATATAGATATATCTATGTATATATCTGTTATATCTATATCTCTATATATCTATGTATGTATAGATATAGATATAACAGATCTATATATATATAATCTATAATATAATAGATATAATAGATACTATGCGTGATTGACTGCCACTAACCCCCTGCTCCCCATAAGTCTAGCACTTTGTTAGTCCCTCCATTCAACATTTCTGAAATACCTACGATGTGCCCATCACGATGCCAAGGACCAGAGGCACAGTAGGAGAAAACACATACATCTCTTTACCCAAGTCTACATTTTAATGGTGAAGATAGATGTAGAAAGTTGTCATTTCAGTATTTTGTGATGAGTGCTATAAAAAAATAAGAACATGCCAATATAGCAGGTTATAATTGGGGCACCTAACCTAGTCTAGGGAGGGCTGTGAGGGAAGACAAGGAGGAATCAGCCAGGAGGAAAGGATTTAAGGTTAATATTGGGAACATTATTTGAGATTTTATATCTATATATATCTAGATAGATAGATAGATAGATAGATAGATATATCTACAGTGAAGGTCTACAGTGAGAATGGATGTGCAATAATAAGAATATATTGGTTTCTGCCCCTGGTTCTTGCAAATATTTGGGCTTTGATCCTGGTTTCTGAGACACGGAGATTTTAAAACTCCTGCAATTTCCTGAGTAATGGGGTGATAGGAGCATCTTACACAGGGCTCCCAAATCCCTTAGAATTTCCTGGGTGATGGGAGCATCGTTAGTTCTAATAAAGCAACTCTTAGTGGGCTCCTGGATGGGGGTTGGTCACTAAAAGGACCAATCAAGACCGGAAGCTTGGAACTTTCAGCCGCACCTGCCATTCTCAGGGGATGAAAAGGGAGCTAAAGATTGAGTTAATAATGGATCATGCTTACGTGATGAAGATTCCATAAAAATCCCTGAAGTACAGAATGGGCCATGCCTCAACCAGTTTAGAATGCAAGTACTGTATGCACAGAGAGATGTTTAGAACTTGATAATCATAATAAACCCACTTTGCAAAAAATCTACTTACTTTATGATTTTGAGGTCTCCAAGAAGAAATTAAAAGCTATTCTATTATGTTAAAGAGAAGGCTGTTACGTCTTTGCTCTTTTGCCCACACTACTTTCCAGTCTCCTTGGTCATCTAAAAGGTCTTTGGCTTTTCTAATGGAAACAAATTTGTATTCCTGGAGAACCACAATAAAAACCCAGCTGAGTTCTGCCAGCCTGGCCCCAACCATGGACTGTTCTCCCCTCCTACATTTCTTCTTCTTCTTCTTCTTCTTCTTCTTCTTCTTCTTCTCCTCCTCCTTCTCCTTCTCCCTCTCCCTCTCCCTCTCCCTCTCCCTCCCTTTCCCCCTCCCCCTCTCCTCCTTCTCCTTCTCTTCTTCTTCTTCTTCTTCTTCTTCTTCTTCTTTTCCTTCTCCTTCTCCCTCTCCTTCTCCTTCTCCCTCTCCCTCTCCCTCTCCTTCTCCCTCTCCCTCTCCCTCCCTCTCCCCCTCCCCCTCTCCCTCTTCTCCTTCTCTTCTTCTTCTTCTTCTTCTTCCTCTTTTTCTTCTTCTTTTTGGCAATGTATGTCTTCCCTAAAGATGAAGCTGAATCTTATTAGGTAAAAGTAGAGTATTTCCTGGTAGGAGACAACAATTTCACCTGTTACTTTAAAAGAAGAGATTTTTTTTTCATGTTTATTTTGTTTTTGAGAGACAGAGAGAGACACAGAGCAGAGAGAGGGAGACACAGAATCCAAAGCAGGCTCCAGGCTCTGAGCTGTCAGCACAGAGCCCCAGTTGGAGCTCGAACCCACAAACCGTGAGATCATGACCTGAGCCTGAGCTGACGTCAGATGCTTAACCAACTGAGCCACTCAGGCACCCCAAAAGAAGGAATTTAATATTGACGATTGTTCATTAGATACAAAGAACTGCTATCAAAGAGAAAGCTAAGGTAAGATGAAGTAACAACTGTTGGAAGCAGCTCTCACTCCTAAAAATGAAGAGAAATAGCAAAGAGAGGTTGGAAATTTTGAAGCTTAAAGCCTTTTGGAGGAGGGTTGGAGGAGGGGCCCCTCTGCGGTGGGGGTGTTACTCCACTAATGCTGTGGGTGTTAGGGACACTGCAAAGTGGACTCAATGAACTGCTGTTGGTGAGATTAAAAAGTCTTGCTGTGTTATATTCACTGGAGAGAGAGCTGAAAGGAAGCCCATAGGAAGCAAACAAAAAGGAGACAGTCCATACCTCCTCCTCTAGCTTCGCAGTTCCCTCCAGCACCTCCTGCTGGCAAGTCAAGGGTGGAATCATCTGGCAAAGCAGATGAGTTCCCAGCCTCAGCAGCAGAAAGAAGCAGGTAGATTGGTGAGTTTAATTTAAGAGATAATAAATGACACTCTTCTATTTTTTGTAAAGAAGAGGTCCTTAATAAAAAATGGGCTATAACTTCTGAATTGGAAATCAACATCAGTGTTGAGAAATGGAAAAAATAAAACATCAATTGTAAGTACAACAGATTTTATGAGTTAACCACCATTTGTACAAAGTATAATAAATGATAATACAGTTCAATTTTCTTAAAGATGATGAGTTTTACTTTACACCAAATGTGGTAGATTTAATTAGTGGTTCTAATTGCTTCCTCAACCATAATAGAATCCTATAGCCACACCCCTGCCTGGCTTTATGGTGGGGAGAATGTACTCTTCTAGCTCTAGCTCTAGAGTACGCTTCTACTCTTCTTGCTGTGTCATGTGATTTGCTTTAATCAGTGAGACATTAAGTAATGTGACCAGGGTGGAAATGAACTTGCACAACTGAGCTTTGGTCCTTTGATGGTCCACTACGTGATTAACATACTCCCCACTGTAGCTGCTGCCCTTTCAACTTTGGCTCCAGAATAAGGTACATGGATCGTACCAAATGCTCTGGGTAACCCCTGGTCCAAGAAAGAGCAGAGATACATGGGACAAAACCTGATTTCAGCTGGAAGCCTGGAGTCCAGCCTAACCTAGCTAAGTAAAATTCAACCTACAGATCCATCAATGTAAGAGAAAATCTGTTATGTTAAGCCTTTGAGTTTTGGAGTTTGTTATGAAGCATTAGCGTGGCCATAGCTGACTAAAACGTTAGGTTTCTCAGGGTTCTTTGATGCATCAGTGGATCTAATCAGGAAGCAGAAAACACTCATTATTTAATAAAGAGACATTTAATGCAGGGAATTGATTATAGAGGTGATAGAAAAGGCTAAGGAGTCAACCAGAGGACATTGAGAGAAGCCAGAGATTGGTAATAATAAGAAACTGCTTCCAGACCTAGACTGGAGGGAAAACAAGAGGAAGGCTGAAGGATCACTCAGTGGAGACTAAAACCTTGATAGGTCTTTTCGATGGCAACTGGAGTCACTGAAGTTACATAATCACTTAAAGATGATGCCACTTAAAGCCCGACAACAGGGGAGAAATACCCTGGTTTCTCCCTTATTTCCCCTCTCCAATCTCCTGTGAAGTGCCGGTCATTGGCCAAAGCCCCCAGAAACCAGGTTTATGATGCCTGAGAAATGCAGCTTGCAGGAGACCACATGTCACACAGAGCTGAGCCCAAGGGAAGGGCAATGAATGGATCTACAGGAGAATCTCTAATCAACAGGAATGCTTATATTATTGCCTGACCACAGGAAAGTCAGTCTTGTAGAGTCCCTTTCTTCAAGAAATTTCTAGAATGTCCCCCAGGGGGGCTTACATGCACTAATTAATCGGCCTTGATCATTGTCACTGTGGCGACAGGTTAGAGGACTCAGGCCCCAGCAGTTCACAGTAGTTTCACTTCAAGCTATAACTCTGCTTCAGAGGCCATGGCTGCTATGCGGCCATGTCTCTGGAGCTGGAACTCTACAAGGCCCGCATGCTGATGGAATAAGAACGCAGCAGGGCTGAGATAATACCACCATTCTTTACAGTCAGAGGTCCACATTACTAATTTCAAGAAATGAAAAGGAACACATTCTTTTTGTTTTTAACCAAAAGAAGAGAAGGTCCCAGAACTAGCCTGAGTGAATCCTAAAGCATTACAGCATGGCGGTAAAGCGTGGTCCATTCTCCCAGAGCGTACAACTTATGCTAAGGCTGACTAGTGGCAAATGAACTTTCCTACCACTCGCCAAACCATTGATGGAACTATGACCTTCCTTTAATGTTTAGGGCTTTTGTGTGCTTCACGTTTTTTTCACTTATGGTGTGTTCCCTTAGAGGTCCCCGATGACCTTTTCTATGATATGGCCTTAGTCAGAGCCCCCCAACTTATTAGACATGCTTGTATGTGAGTGAAACTCCAAAACTAAAACCTTAAATATTTTCCTAGGAGGCTGCTTAACCCCATTGTAAATTGGTAGAAGCAAGAGTTAATGGAGTGGGGATGACTACATCCACTAGCCAGAGTACCTGGGCCTCTCAGCTCCTTCCCAAATGAGTTACCTTACTCTGCTCACGGTTCACACTAGAGGGAATCTAGAGGTTTCACTTAACCGTGTCAATTTAAATTTGAGAAAACTGAAGTTCAGAAACACAAAATGATTTGCCTGAGGCACAACTTTAGGTAGTGAGATGTGAAAAGTCATCCAAATAAGCCAGAGAAGAAGCAAACTAAGGGAGAGTCAGCAGCAGACCAAAGCAGATGAATGGAATGCTGGAAAAGAAAATAAGCCAGGGAGAAAGTAGCTTAATTTAAAGAAATGAAGTAAGAAAAATCAAAAGATTACATCTGTATGTATGTATGTATCTGCTCACCTACCTACCTACCTACCTACTTACCTACTTACATTTAGGCTGTGATGTAGAAACTCTATTCTCTTCAAGAACCATACCATGTCTCTTCTTAATTCCTCTCTTCTTGAGTTGTAGAATTACTCAATTCATATTTTCCCAAACTAAACAAAAAACTCACAACGTATATTGAGATAATAACATTGACTGAGAGTCTACTGTGCTTACTAGAGCAGAACACAAAGCAAGAGAGACAGGCTTCCCTCCTGCATTTAGGAAAGAGATAACGTCATCACTGTGGCTCCTTTCCTACCCACAGAGGTGGTTTCACCTGGTGCAAGCCATCTTGCCTCCCTGCGTCTGTTTCCCCATCTCTAGAATGTGATTAACTACATTAACTCCATGAGACCCCGTCCCTCTCAGGGAAATGCTGCTAGAATCGTGTTGATCTTGAGATGATTTTTAACTCTTCGGGTTGATGTGGGAATACCAAAGGAAAACGAGATGAGTTGTGGAAATACAGATGACTATTGTTTTGTAGGCGTAGAGTTTTAATAATCAGAAAATAAAAACGATAGAAAACCTGCTCTTATTGGAGTTTAAGTTAATAATCATCCCCCCCATCTTCTTTGAGCTCAAATCCAATTATAGATAAAGGGGTTTAAAATTTTTTTTTGATTCGTACTAGTACAACTGCATTGAAGAACAAAGCTTGGACTTGAGGCCAGTGTAGGCTTCTGGACACTTCCCCCTCACCCTTCACACACTCCAAGACCTCAGACCTGCAGAAAAGACACTCGCCCCACTAGGTGCTGGAGGATCCTGGCTTGTCTCTCCCCTTCGAATGCAGAGGGTCCTATTAATAGAGACAACACAGGGAGGCCACAAAGCGCCTACAACCCTTCACACGTCAATTCCATCTACCAGCAGACTGCTAGAGGCCCAAGCTCACCATCACACCAAACAGATAATACCACCCTTTCTTTTATGGAAATGGCCCAGGAAAGAGAACACACACACATACACACACACACACACACACACACACACACACACATACACACAGTTCCTCTTACCTCACACGGGCTGGAAATGTCTATTTTATTGGCCAGGAATCGAGGGAGAGGATGGCGCCTCTATAGGTCCTCACTGTCCCAGTGACCCTGGCAGAAAGGGACAAGGTAGCAGCGTGCAGCATGCTACTGACAGCTGTGTCCCTGCAGCTTCCTAGACAGGGCACCTGTGTGAATAGTTGACTGAAGCAATGGCAATGATGTTTGTGGCTCCCTCGGCCTATGCTGACCCCACTGGATGAAGAGGGAGCTATAAAATCAGGCAGAAAAAAACCCAGTTGACCAAGTAGTCCATGTGTAGAGACTATTCATTTCCTCTATGGTTAACTGGAATTTGGGGTTTGGAAATAAAGTCTTTTTTTCCCCTTTTGATAGATAAGAGGGTGGATCTTCACAATATTCAAGAGGAAGCAGCTGCATATTTTGGCAACCATTTAGAGGAAAAGAGTGAATATATGAAATATTACTGCAAACGTATAAGGGAGAAATTTGAGTAGACAGCCAAGAAAAAAAGCGAGGAGTGGAGAACAGTAAATTTAGGAGATCTCCATATGATGTGGTTTCTCAAAGATGGTGTATTAAAAAAAAAAAAAAGGAGCAAGGAGAGAGGGATAGAAGCAAAGGCTTGGAACAGTGAGCACCAAATTGAGGAAAAACTTTCCTGAGAGACACTTAAAAAGTAATCACAGAAGTAAGTTCAAGACCCAGAAAGGGCAGTTTGTCTGGAGCTTGAAATGGAAAGAATCACAACGAGATTCCCCTACTATATCAAACTCTCACCGGACCGAGAAATCTGCTGTGCTAATAGCTCTGAACCAATTGCTTTGCATGAGATCTGGGCTAATCTAAATGACTTTGTCAAACTTCAATTTCCCATTTTAAACGCAGAACAAATAATGACTTCGAGGTGTATATAGCATTAGAGCTATCCAGTTAACTCCTTGCCAAGAAGCCAAGTTAAGTGTATACGCTCGGGAGTTTTCTCGCAAGATTGATTCTGAGAAAGGCTGGATTAGCCACTTTCTGTAACACACCTTTCCTGCTCTGCCCTTCTCACCTTCAGCGTGCACTTTTCTTCATCTCATAGCTCATTCCTGGAGAATGCTGCGTCATCATTCCTTTCTTCTCCCTTATCTGGCATATCTACTGATGGACTCGGTGTGGCTACAGAGAATTCATTGTTGATATAAATTTAAAGTTTCTGCGACTTTAGATGACTCTCTGTTTTACACCGAACCTGACTTCTTATCATGCTTGGATAAAAAGTGTGCTGTTCTTATGTAATCAAGTGGTATATTTTGCTGAAAGCAACCCTGAAAACTGGCTTAGGGATCTAACATTTAAATCAAATAAAATCCCAGCTGAAAAAAAGCGACAATCATTAAAGGGTATTAACATTGAACTGCGACCGAGTAAGGGGTCATTGAATCAAGACGTAAGTATCTGAATTTCTCAGTGACACCATCTGAAACAGATCTTCCTCTGCTAATCAGCCAAGTGGAGGGATGGAGAGAAGCGTTGGTCAAAATATTGTGGACAGTCTTCTGGAATCAATGGAAAGAAGCTCAACTGTAAATGAGAGTCTTCTAAATTCCACAGCCTTTGCCAGCTGATTTTATAAACTTCATCTCACAGTGGCATTGGTATCACTACTTTCATTTTAAAGGCATGTAAACAAAATCAAAGAGTTTATGGCACTCACTCAGATTCACACCGCTGTTACATGGCAAATCCAGACTCCATGCTCTGGGCTATTTGACTCTGAGTTCACTGCTATTCCATTCTTCAGAAGTGAGTTCTTAGAGTTGTCCTATGGGATTCTTTTTCCTCTTCGGGCCACAGCCCTGGGTCTTATCTCAGAGGGACTCCTCAACACCCACTGAGAGAACAGACTCCTCTGTGGACCTGGAAGAACTCTATTCGGTCCAGTGGAGTACACGTCTAAGACACTATGATAGGTGTCGGGACAGAGAGGAGAGAACCTGGAATAGAAATACAAATAGAAGTAGGACATGTCTTCAATGCTTTGCAACAGTTTTTCTCGCTATGAAGTCTTTTCTGCATCTGCCTTCCTGGATTGACTTCTCCCACTTGAGGCCCTCACTAGACCAGGGACATCCTCCACCTTTGCACCTCTCGTGTTTCATTCCACTTGGAGCCTGTTTTACAAAGGAGAAGTCAGCAGTTGGCCCCCCTTAAAAGGGCTGGAGGAGAGGAGAAATTTGTAAATGAAGCTAACACTTATTTTTCTCCCTACATTTGACTGTCCGCTCCTTGAGGGCAGGGAATGCATCTGTACTGAGTGTTTAGCACAGGGTCTGGGGCATAATGAAGTTCAGAGTGAATCACTACATGAACAAATTGGGTAATGCAGTCTAGTAGTGGAGAGAAATACTTAAACGACTCAGTAAGAAACCAGACAGGTCAAATTCAACTGACTGACTAAGGGCCAATTCAACTGATAAGATTTTTCCAAATAGGGGTTTGCAGCTGAAATAAAAGAATCATCCTAAAACACACCGACAAACATTGAAACACTGATGAGAAGAATCCATAAAATGTGCAGTGTAACGTCTTTTCACCTTTTTCAAGGTATCTTCTAAACGCATCTGTAGACACCATAATTTATTCTGCCCGCCATTCTCCAACCGCAAACTACAGGGGAAGGTGTGCAATGTTCACTGTAACAATATTTGTTTTCTGATCTGTTCCCCTCAGCTCATCTTCCATTATCTGTGTCACACGCTATGAGACTACATATGGGACATGCCTCATAAAAGGGCATAAACACCTTCTTTTATTCACAGTAAGGTGAATGGCTGCTATTTATCGAGTACCTATGATGGCTGAGGCACCCACTAGATTCCTGACAGACTGATTTTATTTAATCTTCACAAATATCTTGATGAAGTGACTGTTAGGTTTCCACACTTCACAGATGAGATTTCTGGGACCAAGTTAAGTAATTTACCCACAAACTCCATGGTAACAGGAGGCAGAGTAAAGATGTGAATTTTGATTTGTCTGACTTCAGAGTCAGACTTAAACACCCATCTAAGCTCAGCAGCCTTAGACTTCCTTTGCAGGAAACAAGGATATCAAACACCACTCAACTTCTTCATTTCCAGAGAAAAAGCACCCTCCTCATAACGGGTCCTGCTGTTCTGAGCTGCTGTGAGAGGGTAAAGTTGCAACTCTGACATGCCATGCTAGCCCAGCTCGACTGCCTTAAGGAACTATTGGCCATGATACAGCTGGGGAGAAAGTTGGGGCTGAAATGAAGTCACGCTTTATTTTGTGGGGTCGTTTTCTGCATCAGAGAAAGGGGTCTTAACACATTTCGTACCAGCAACACAACAGGTCCCCAGTAATCTCAGGAGGAAGCATTTCCCTTTCTCACAGTTGCAAATTCTCTACTCGAATGCAGGCTTGTAAATAATTAGAATAACTAGAGTCAAATGCAGAGCCTCTAGAGAGGGAATTCATAAACACTGTGCAAAGTAGTTTATAAATGTCATGTTATGATTTCTTAAAATGGGTTAGGCAGGTGTTTATCCACGCTTTTTTAGAGACCAAAATGATTTCACATTCTCAAATCTTTCTCCTGTGGACTAGAAATGGTTGCAGGCTATCTCTAAAGGAGAAACTGAATACACATACGCACATGCGTGTTAGGGCTGGAGGAGCCTCAGAGCTCAGCTTGCCTGGCCATCATCCAGCTGAGGCCAGGGGAGCCGGTGATTGCCCTCAGGACACATCCTGGGCGCATCAGTAGCCGAGCCCAGCCTGAAACCCATGCCTGTCTGTTCTCAGCGTAGGATGACTTTTATAACACCCGAGGGGAAGCAATGGTCATTCAGGGAGAGCAAGAGTCAGAATGTCATGTAATGACTTGGAAGGCTCATACCAAGTCAATATGCACCAATATCTTTTTAAGCAAATATAAGGACTTTTACATAAATAATACAGATTGATTTTTTAATAGATAATAAAAAAAAGAATGGATGGGAAAAAATGAAACAATCATCTTATCACCCAGAGACAGTCGCTTATTGAACCTGGGTAGCAATGCCTCTGGATGTTTCTATGCTCACATGTGCTTAGAAATTGATTCTTTTATACACATGAGACCACACTATAAACACTGTCCGATAATTAGCTTAGTAGCATATTTCAAACATCTTTCCAAGCGGATGTATCTTCATCTATGTTATTTTTATAGCTGACTAGCATTCCAAGGCATGGCTCCTCCATAATTTATTAAACTGGTTCCCTAATGTGAGACCTCAACTATTTTTTTTCTTTCACTAATAGAAACATGGTGTGATAACTGGATGGGCTCGGCCCCCTTCCAGTGGTGTTTCCTTAGAGCTGTGTCAGGACGGACAAACAACTAACTTCTCCAAACTTTTTCCTCAAGGAGCAGTCACGCTTCTCACGGAGGTTGTTTGGTATCTTACGGGAGGGGGTGCGCATAGGAAGGTGCTTAACACATGTTAGTTGCTTTCCTCGTTACCATTTAGTTGGATGGTGTTGTTAGTAACAAGTCTCCCACAAAAATTTTTGCTAAATTTTTGTGCCCGCCCTTAATTATTTCCTGAGAATACGTCTTAGAAATTGTATCCTGAAATCACAAAATATTTCTAGATATTTCACATTTATTGCCAAGTTGCCCTCTTAAGACTATGCCAGGTTGCTGTCCCCTGAAGAGAAACCACTGTGCTCATTACGTCATACATTCTCCACAACTGGCATTATGATTCTTTTGAAATCATCGTTGCCAAATTGAGTATTGATAAAGAGTTGCCATTATTGTTTGAATGTTATTTCTTTGCGTGTCAAGATGGTCAACCTATCAAGAAGGTCAACCGGTTCCATCCATGTTTTGGCCATTTACATCCCTCCCTCCTCCCCTTCCTCCTTCTTCTCTTTGGACTTGTCTCTGGCACAATCTTCTCTCTCTGAGATTGTTCATAAAGTCCATTTAGCAGCTGCTTTAGCCCTTTGGGTAAAAAAAAAAATCCTCTAGATTACATAAGCACCATGAGGTCAGGGATGGAGACTGTCTTCTTCGCTGTTCTCATTCTCCATAGTGCCTGGTTGTGAAATGGCCCCAGGAAACATTGATGGAATGACTGATTGATTGAATGGATGATGGATGATGGGTGGGAGACTATAAGAATGGTTCCCTAGAGGGGCGCCTGGGTGGCGCAGTCGGTTAAGCGTCCGACTTCAGCCAGGTCACGATCTCGCGGTCCGTGAGTTCGATCCCCGAGTCAGGCTCTGGGCTGATGGCTCGGAGCCTGGAGCCTGTTTCCGATTCTGTGTCTCCCTCTCTCTCTGCCCCTCCCCCGTTCATGCTCTGTCTCTCTCTGTCCCAAAAACAAAAAAATAAAAAAATAAAAAAAAACGTTGAAAAAAAAAAGAATGGTTCCCTAGAATCAATATTGTGTACCTACCAAGTGAAGGCACTGGGGTCTGGGGGAAAAAAAAACAACACATGACGAACTTAGAGGGAGGAACAGGGTGTGCTGTCCCCGTCCTCGGGAACAGGAGTTCCTTCAGTCCTTGCAGATGTTACAGGAGCCGGGCAGGTCAGTATTGTGGTAACACAGCCACCACCAAGGGTGAGGGAGCATGATCTTGTTTTTTTCTTTTTAATTTTTTTAATGTTTATTCCTGAGGGGGGGGGGGGTACAGAACATGAGCGGGGGAGGGGCAGAGTGAGAGAGGGAGACAGAATCCAAAGCAGCCTCCAGGCTCTGAGCTGTCAGCACAGAGCCCCACGTGGGGCTCGAACTCACGAGCCTTGAGATCATTACCTGAGCCGAAGTCAGCGCTTAACCGCGTGAGCCACCCAGGGGCCACGAGGGAGCGTGATCTTAAAGAGGGCAGTCACTTCTCAGCTCTAGTCAGAGCAAAAACATGGGCTTGGAGCTGGCAGCATCTATCTGGGACGGGATGTGAAATCACACCGTTGGTTTACTTTTCAAACATTATGTAGGTCCAACAAAAGGTTAGCTGGCCCATCCGGGAGTTCTGCTCGGGAAGCAGTCAGCTCCTAGGAAACAAAAGGGCCACACTGCAAATGAGGGGCGCAGGTGGTAAAGTGCAAGGGCACGAGGGAGGGAGTACTGCTTGCGGGCGGGAAGCAGCTGCAGACAGAGGTGAGGCATGAACCTCATTTTGCAGGGCGGCGTTCAGATAGACCGAAAGGGCCATTTGAATGAACACTGAATGCACTTCTCGATCTTTCAGTTGCAAAGAACTGGTGTGTGGGGCGTAAAGGCAGAGCCCGGGCAGAGTGCCTTAAGTGAAGTGGATATAGAATCCACCGTGAATATAGGACCTGGCGGATTCAGCAAGACGTTAGAGAGCTAGTTTGGGGAAGATGGCAGGCCCACGTCTCCACCAGACGGAGTCCCCTCCGGCCTGCCTCCACGGCATTACAGATACAGCTCTTACCCTGCCTTGTCCCTACTGCAGCGACCCAGGACACCACCAGTCTTGGACCCCCGCCAGCAGGTGTGCATGGCAACCCTAACTGGCTTCACAAAAACCAGGAGACTCAGGAGCCTGACATTGCAGAATGTATCCTGGCAGAGGCCCGTTTTTCAAGCCGCTGCCCATCCCTTTTCTCTTTAAACAGCAGACTCATGTATGATGTTCTATTTTTCCATCTGAAAACGCTCCAGCCGAACACTTGCGCGGTTACCATGGCAACTATCAGGTAGCATCGTCTTGTGCCTGAAGCTGAGACTGCCTGCAAGAAAGCCAATGCGGTAGTATATTGTTTCTTCCTGGACGAATCTTTTCCACTGTAGCCTATAGTGTTCCCATAATATATTCGATCAGAAGCTTGAGTGGTTTATTGAATTTAATGTGCCATGGCTCTCCCTTGACTGAGCAATCCATTCAGTGGTCGGCCTTTATTTTGAATCTTCTCCCTGGCAATAAAAAGTGCAGGGCCTACTGTGGTGCATGTTTTGTGATTTCTAAGGTTCTAAGAAAGCAAATGGGTTGGCACACACCAACAGACTCTGTCTTTTTTAATCTCACACTAGTTGAGGAATTATTCGTCTTATTTTGACTGGACCCGAGTGGGCTATTTGCCAAACATCTGATTTCTAGATATTGTATATATCACCAGGGGAGAGCTAATACATTTCTGTGATTAGTGAACACTGTAAGGAGGCATGGAGCAAAAGCCAGCTGGCTCAGCCAGACAGTGGCCATCAATCCTAAACCCTCCAAGGTGCCCCCCTCCACCTATGCCCCTTATAGAGTGTCCATGCCCCCCAGCCTCCCTGGGCGAGAGACGTAAGGTAAGCAGAGGATGGGGGTATGTTTACCGTGGAAAGGGGCAACCCAGAAGGATACCATGAGTGGTAGTGTTCTTTGGGATCAAGAGAATGAGACACTCGACTGTTTCACAAAGTTTCAGAGTAGACTAGACACGGGGAGAGAGTAGGGGATTTTGAAGGAGCTTTTATACACCTGTGCGTGTACCTTTGCATGTCTGAGAGAAGTGTGGGTGGACACTGAAATCCTTTAGTGGGCTATGCTTCTTTGACTGTGAAACCACTCGGGATAGGGCTGGACCGCATGGGTCATAGCTTAGTACGCACTAACAATTTGTTCATTGGAACGTTAACGTTGCCTAATAATTTCATTAATACTCGTACCAAACCACTGACTAGTTATAAAATATTTAGCATTAGGCTTCTGGGTTTTGATTTTTTTTTTTTTTTAAAATCAGACCTTAGGCACACACTCATCATTGGCCCAAGCATGCCCTTCTTTGGTAATTGAAAAAATCTACACATGGGTCTACTTGCTAATACCTTGTGGACACCCATGAACCCATCATCCTCTATTCACAGTTCTAGATGTTGTAGGAGGTACAAAGAGGAGGGAAATGTGTCGCTTCTTCCAAAAAAGCCTCTAATTTGGTGTGAGAGGCTGATGACGGCTCCCAAAGATATGTTCGAATCCTGCCCCTTAGAACGTGTGAATATCACCTTAGTTTGAAACAGGGCCTTTGCAGATGTGATTAAAGTAAGGATCTAGTCACGAGCAGATTATCCTGGATCCTCTGGCTGGACCCTGAATGCCATCAAAAGTGTCCTTATAAGAAAGAGACAGGGGCGCCTGGGTGGCGCAGTCGGTTGAGCGTCCGACTTCAGCCAGGTCACGATCTCGCGGTCCGGGAGTTCGAGCCCCGCGTCAGGCTCTGGGCTGATGGCTCAGAGCCTGGAGCCTGTTTCCGATTCTGTGTCTCCCTCTCTCTCTGCCCCTCCCCCCGTTCATGCTCTGTCTCTCTCTGTCCCAAAAATAAATAAACGTTGAAAAAAAAAAAAAAAAAAAAAAAAAAGAAAGAAAGAGACAGAGAGCGGACCCACCCAGACAGACGAGAAGACACTCTGAAGACAGGGGCAGAGATTCAAGTGATGTGGCCGCAAGCCAACGAACACCCAGACAATCCAGCAGGCATCAGAAGCTGGAAGAGGCACGGGATAGAGTCTCCCCTAGAGCCGCCAGTGGGAATGCAGCCCTGCTTAACATTTGACTTCAGACTTCCGGTCTCCAGAACTGGGAGATAATACATTTCTGCTGTCTGAAGCCACCAAGTTCATGGTGATTTGTTACGGCAGCCCTAGGAACCTAATACATTTGGTGTGATGGCGAGGCACGCACACAAGCAGCAGCAACTAGAAAAGCCAGCACTTACTAAACACCTTCTCTACGCTAAGCATTTTACCTGCATTCTCTCTTTTCATTCTGCAAACGAATGGAGTCCCTGTCAAGCAGGGACTGTAATCCCCTCCATTTTGTATCTGAGCTAATTGAGCCTCAGTATCTTAGAAAACTTTCCCAGAGTCCTACACGTAATTAGTGGCATTCAGGGAATTCAAACCGGGGATTCCCCGCTGCTATCCGAAAGCAGAACATCCCCGTGAAAACTTTCATCCGCCAAAATGGTGTAAACTGAAAAGTATCCTCTGCTTCCTGAAAGTTCCTGTTAGGCCACGTGGTTGAAAGAAAGCCAAAAGGATTTTTGCTTTTACAAAAACAGCCTTAACTGTACTAACGTAGGTTTTTGTAAAAGGGAAGTGACAAATTGCAGACTCTTTGCGCAGGTGGGTGAGGGACGCTTGTACTGAGCACTGACAAGTGCACCCTCTAACTCAGAATTGAAACACATGCACACCTGAACTCTAACGTGCAGCTCAGCCATAAGTGCCGAAATGAACAGAGTTTCCTTCTAGATTTCCTAGTAGAAAAATTCCAGATAGCTTAATAGAAGCTTCATTTTTCTCTGCACGCTCGGTCTTCATTTCACTGGTATTCTAAGCCATACCTCATCTGTCTAATAAGAAAATTGCTATGTTTGCCTAGCACAAAAATGTGCAGAATGCCTTCAGGAAACACGGGGTAGACCAGTTTTGCTGAAGCAGAGCTGTTTGCATCAGAGAGTCCCAAGGGAGGCAAACAGAATTTTGGTGCGAGCCAGATTGCAAGAGGACAAAGGAAGTCTGATCTAAGGGACCCGGACTTGATTCCGTCATCAGAAGTCGGTGGAGGTAACTATGAAAAGACAATCAGCCTAGTAAGTAGGGGTCATTGGTGACCTTGAACTTAACAGAGTCTGGGGTGAGGATGATGGTAGACTGCAGGTACTTAAGGAAGAAGAGGGCATGTGGACGTGGAAGCAGATGGGACAAAGTCCTCATTGGAGGTGTCGGGCAGTGGAATAAAGGTGACAAACAGAGTGAGAGAGGGGGTAGGTGGGTGTCTGGGCATCAGCAGGTCAAGTCTCTTCCCTGTAGGAGAGACTTAGTGGGTGTGGGGCTGAAGGAGACTGGAAAGGAGGGCAGGCATTTTTTTAATTGAAGTATAGCTGACACACAATGTTCCATTAATTTCAGGTATGTGACATAGTGATTCCACAAGTTTATACTTTACGCTGTGTTCCCTACAAGGGTAGCTGCCGTCTGTCACCATACAACACTATTGTAGTACCATTGACTATATTCCCTATGCTGTACCTTTCGTCCTCGTGAATTACTCATTTCGTAAGCAGAAGCCTGTACCTCCCGCCCCCCTTCAACCCATTCGCCCATCCCTCCACTCCCTCCCCTCGGAAGCCAGTGATTTTTGTAAAGCCCCAGGGTAAAAGCAGGGGCCCTTCCTAGATTCCAAAGCAAGTGGATTAAACTGAGTTCAGTAATTCTCAGAGGGCTCCAGGGAGGCACTGGAGTGTATGAACTCCTTCGAGAATCTAAAGTCCAATCTCAGACACACCAATGCTGTGGTAACGTCTGTTCTTTAGTTTTTGCACGAATCACTCCCTTCACTTCAAAATAGTCTGCTAATATTTAAAGTGGCTGAGAAAAGAAGTTCTGTTTCCTTCTCGCCCCGGCCCAGCTCTGGTCCTGTGATGCCCAGCACAGAAGCCTTGTTTAATAAGTGTGAGCTGAAGGAATGAAGGGTGTCTACAGCACGACTCTACCATATAAGTTCCGTGACCTTGGGCAAGTTAGCTAAGCTAGTTTCCCGATCGCTAACGTGCAGATAATAATATCCCAGTCGCAGAATCATTGTGAGCATTAACGGAGATAATGAGTGTAAAACATATAGCGTGGCAGCTGACACATAATAGAGAAACTACCAAGTTGTTGAAACCACGTTTTGCAAAGCCATGTAACAGAGCTGTCAAGACGGAAACTGTGAATCGAGCACACTTGACTTCCAATTCAGTTCAGCTGCTTACTGTCTGGATGACTGTGGACGGTTTACTTATCCTCTCTAAAGCCAGCCTTTCATTTATAAAATGTGGACAATCATATTTACTTTATTAGGGATGTTTTGAGGAATTAGTGAGGTATCATACGTAGAGCTGGACTCTCCCTTCTTTTACAGTAATATGCAAATTTTTAACTAATATTTCACTTTGAGTGGAAAAAGAACATGGAAATTTCCAATAAAAATCATTTGGATTGGATGCACTCTCTTCTTTTTCCAAATGAACGATGCTGTGCTTTCTTCCCTATTTTCCCTAATCTAAAAGACAAGGCGTTATGCACTGAAAAAAATCTTTTAATGTTTATTTATTTTTGAGAGTGAGTACACGCAAGTGGGTGAGGGGCAGAGAGGGAGACAGAGGATCTGAAGTTCTGTGCTGTCAGCGCAAAGCCCCATGTGGGGCTCGAACCCACAAACTGTGAGATCAGGACCTGAGCCGAAGACGGATGCTCAACCGACGGAGCCCCTCAGGCATCCCACACTGATAAACTTAATATCATTCCTTCCCTAGATTAAAAGTGTCCCCAGCCTCTCTATTCTGAATGGGGTGGAACTTTACAAATTTACATATAGACATAAGAACATGATATTCCGTAATGTTCCTTATTCTAGTCTCTCTCTGGTTGGTTTCAATACTTCAAGGTATATAAAACTAACAAGGTTCACACTTTCTATCCCCCAGATGATGTGAGACAAATGGGAAGGATAGCAAGTAAGATCTGAGAAGATTTTGGAATGTAGATTCTCACGGTTCACACAGCCTCTGAGTGCCAGCCCATAATATCACTTCTAGATGATTATTGAAGACATGAACATGAAAATATAACAATTAGATATGACACTTCAGGGTCTAAAATCCCACAAGGTTCTGCTTGATTAAAAATGGTCCATGTGGAAACTTTCAAAACCTGAAATTAGTTTCAATATATGAGGAACTCTTCTCACACAGACTAATAACGGACAAATGAGCTTGCTACCAGGCCTTGGAAATAGTAAAAGGAAGCACAGTGAATCAACGCTCTAAGTAATAAATTCAAAACAGCCATGTGTTCCAACTTTTACTCCATAGAGTGCATAATGATTGAGTGTCCATTTAAACCAAGGTTCCTGACATATAGGGGTTTGAGTTGCAACGGGGGAGACAGACGTGGAAACATTCAACGTAAGTGCTATAATAGAGCGGGTCTTGAGGAGTGGGTCTTGAGCAGTGGGTCTTGAGGGTGCCCAGTTTGTGGAGAACAAAGCCCTGAAGCTGGATCGACAGATTTAGCAAAACATTTAATTATTTGGTCTTAATTCACTGGCTGCAGAATGAAAAAGACAGTTGGTAGAGCTCAATTTTCAGCGAAATATGAAGCTCGAATTTCACATTCTTCCTTTTTAAGATATCCGTCTCTTCTGCCTCTGATAGGAAAGTGAGGTCTTGGTGCCATGATGTATTGAAAACTAAACTTGAAAAAGAGGAAACACAGACAACCTATTGTTTATGTGACCTATGTGCTATCAAAATACTGATTTGTGTGGTGAATTGTTGTTCCATTTCTTTCTCATTGACTTGGTAGGTAGGTACACTGGGTACAAACTAAGTGAACCCAGAAACAGCAAAAGGCCCCAAGAAGATAAATCTATCAAGAATTATGAGAAGACTGATGTTACTAGAAAAGAGGGAAGAGTCAGTTGAATGTAAATTTCAAAGCTATCTTTATCATGCCGTAAAAAATTCCAGGTTTCGACGTATTTTTAAAGTCTTTGAATTGAGAAGCTCAGAAATTGGTGCTAGTCCTGCCTCTGACTTTTTCTAGGTCTGTCCTACCTCTGGATAGGTCACCACCACCGGTGTCGGCTCCCTAAGCCTCTAAAACGAGGGGTTTGTATACCCAGAACTCTTTTGGACCTAAGTAAGAGAAATTCAATTCAAACTGGTTTCATTTTTTCAAAGGGGGAACTTCATCGGTTTCGGTCACTGAAAAAGGTACACCAACTTCAGGCATAGCTGCATCTAGGAGCTTTGAATTATGTTGTCACCAGGACACTGTACCTGTACTTTATTAGCTCTATTGAGCTCTAATTTTTATTGTGCTGGCTTCATCCTCATGCACATTCTCCCTCTGTGATGACAAAATTGCTCCTCACATCTTCCGCTTTTTTCCTAAACACGTAAAGCCCAGCAAAAAAAAAAAAAAAAAGAGTTTCTCCTTCACCGTAATCCCAGGAAAAGTCCCAGAATTGAGTTTCATTGGATTTAATTGACTTCAGGCACATCCTTAAACCACTCACCTTGTGAATGGGGAATACAGTGTTTCAAACTGGTCGGGCCTGGGTAAAATGGAGCCACAGGTAGAGTCAGTACCAGGTCCGAGAGTGAGGGAAGACTGATTTCCAAAGGAAAGCCAAGAATCGGCTACAGAATAAAGGGGAAATGGAGTTTGGAGGCCCCTAAACAACAGATGTCCACTGTAGGATGAAACACATCGCCTGTAAGGCCTCTTCTAACCCCGAAACCTACCTCTTGAAACCTACCTCTTTCCTTTATTAGATAAGGAAATTGTCACCAAGAAAGGCCCGGTGATTTGCCCGTCTCACAGTTAGTTAATGACAGAAACCGAACCTCTGGTCTCGTAAGCTGCAGTCATGTATCCCACATATTTTCAAGGGTTCCGACTCCAGGATCACAACGGACAGAACACCAAGCGGTTCATAAAGTGTGATCTCTGCCACTCCGGGAGAGCATCGCGTTGAAGGTCACTCCTTGTCTTGCTTCTGAAGATGCCATTAGGGACTGCTGATAACCGATCGCAGGTGCGGCCGAGAACCTCTGCATCGCCTCATGTGATTGGTTGACTCCACTTCAAACGTGCTATATACATCGCACCTGTTTCCAGTCCAGCTGAACACGCTTTGCGTTCTCATTTTTAACGTCTTAGAAGAACAAGCTCGTGGTTACCATAGCAACTGTCCGGCGGCGACTTCTGCTTGGAGATGAGCATGCCAACAACAATACTGCTTCTTTTTCTTGATCTAGACTAGCCTTGCGGGTGGGCCCAGGCACGGGTGATTTTTCTCTTATAAGCTTCTCAGATGATAATGCACGGCCAGTGTTAGGAGATCTGATACAGCCTTTTAAATTCTTATTAAGACTGGTCTGGCCAAGAGGTCAGCCAGTTCATTCAATCTCATGCCTCCTGTTTCACTTCCGAACGTCCCATAAGTGCCTACCTGGTGACTTATTTAAAACCCTCTTCTCAAAGGAAAGGATCTGGTCCACTCTGGCACAGTATGTGATTTCTGGCTTTCCGAGGTGCAAACTCATGAATATTCTTAATTAGAACTGGGGTTTCTCCATCTCTTTCAAATTGGGCTATGCTGGAACTTAATTGCAGCAAGGGACTAGGGACATCTGGCAGGTGTAACAGCCATGATCTGTGGTTCTGAATATACCATATGAATTACCAGCAGAGTAGTGCGTCACTGCTGTTGCCGATATGCTGTGGAGATGTGGAGGAAGAAGGAAGCAAGGCAAATAATGACCTCTCAATTAAGTTTTCCAAAAGGCCCAGATGATTAACTAACTGCCTACAGGCAAAATTTACTCCTCAATTGAAAACATAAGCAACAACATAAAACAGGAACACCTGCCATCCCAATAACTTAGGGATGGTGAAAAGAAACATTCCATTTTTTTAAATTAGCGCGTGCCCAACGTGCGGTAGCTCTTTTCCAAATGATTTTATGTTCCTTCCTTCATTAGTGTGAAGCTTGAAATAAGGTCTATTCAGTTTCATACTATGGACTTGATTTATGTCAAAACATTGTACTGGTTATGACCTAGGCAGTGATAGACGTCTTTGAGGGAATGTGGCTCGGTATTTAAAATGTGGTCCTTGGGGCGCCTGGGTGGCGCAGTCGGTTAAGCGTCTGACTTCAGCCAGGTCACGATCTCGCGGTCCGGGAGTTCGAGCCCCGCGTCGGGCTCTGGTCTGATGGCTCAGAGCCTGGAGCCTGTTTCCGATTCTGTGTCTCCCTCTCTCTCTGCCCCTCCCCCGTTCATGCTCTGTCTCTCTCTGTCCCAAAAATAAATAAACGTTGAAAAAAATATTTAAAAAAAAAATGTGGTCCTTGAAAACTGAGTGAGAAATATTTAGTAGGGGACTTCTGCCGCCTTATTTTTGAGCTCTTAACAGAATAAATTTAAATTTTGTGATTGAAAATCATGGGGACCATTTTGGTAAATAATAATACAGAATGTATTCAGTAGATATTTATGGAGCATATCCTGTTGGCAAACTCTTTAGATGCGATAAGGGATATAAAGATGACTGTTCTTGGTATGTTTACAATCCATATGAGGAAATGAGGGAGACATTAATCACTACAATGCTAGGCCATATGTGATCAAGTAAGATAGCGTTTTGAACGTGGCGGGGAGAGAAAGTCACATAAAAGGAGCAATAGGAACAAAAATTCCTAAGGTACAGTGGGGACAGAGTGGGTGGGAGACGAGACTCACTGGGTGTCTAACGGTATGAGAAGCAGGTGACAGATTCTTTTCTACACACGTTATCACCTTTAATTCTTGCGACAACCCCACGAGTTTATTCACAGATAATTTCCAGATAAATAGACTCAAATTCTGAAATCCTAACTCAGTTTCCCCAGATCACTCCAGCAGTAACATTCACATTCATGGAAAAATGATCAGCTCAGTGCGACCACCCCGAAAGAGGAAAAGAGGCTGGAATGTAGTCAGAGAAAGCAAGATCACACAGGGCTGGAAAGTCAGACCGACGAGTTCAAAGTCAACCCCACAGGTAATGTGAATCATTCGCAGCCTGACCTAAATCTCAGCCAGTTCGCCTGTGTCAGGAGAGCGATGACAGGAGTCTGATGCCACCCTTGTGACGGTTCAAAGCCCTCCTACGTTTCCCATGCTTTCTTATGCTCATTTCCTCTCTCTTCCCGATGGCTCTGTGCTCCTGTGCCCTGCACATTTGTGTACACATGATGCCCAGCTCCATAGGGTCTCCCCAAGGCCACTACTTCCAAATATTTCATAAGCTTGGCGGCTTTCTAAAAGTGAATGGGGGTCATGAAGCAAGACACATCAAGAAGAGAGGTATCTATGACCCCGGGCCCATTCCTTCTATTTCCCAGTCCCTGCTTTTTGACTTTCTACTCCTCTTCCTTGTGACACAGGCAAGATGCTGCTCGTATTCATCTGTTTCGGGGAAGTTCCACCCACACCCTTGAGTGGGTCCTTGGTGCTTGTCTGCAGCACCCCCTCCCCGCCCCCCCACCCTGTGAGCTATTTCTTCTAAACAAATGCCGAGAGTTCTCCTCGGCAGGAGTTCTAGTAGATAGATGGACGGGATCCTGAGAGCCTGAAAGCGGGGAGACATGTACTCAAGGCCATCGCCCAAGCGCAGCACGAGCCTATACTGACTTTACCCAGATGTTGGCAGTAAGGGCGGAAGAATAAAGGGCAAACATGAGACACGAGGAAGGCGAAACTCTATTTCAAGTGACAGGAAGGAGAACTTTTCTATTTCGTAGATTCGTTTGCACCATGAAAACTACCTAAGTTCTTAATGAGGTTTATGGTATTTTTTTTTTCTTTCCCATCAAATGCTTTAGTTCTATCTAAGTTTTGGACATAAGGCAGTATTCTCTCTAGTTATAAAATAGACTATCAGCAGGTGGTCTCAGAAAGGAATTTTCCTAACAGGCTGTACACTTTGTCAGAGAAAATTTTTCATGCCACTAGATCTTTTTTAAAATCATGATTTACTTTCCAGATATTTCAACCTTTATTTCCATTTCGTTTGCTTTGAAACACAGTAGATTAGCTAGAGCACGCGGTTGTCTAGGATCGGCTGAGCAGCACAGAACACTGACACAGTGAGAGAGCGGAATGTGAGTCATTTGTCTTCTCTGCAAGCACACACAAATGATCCTTTCCTGCCATATGTTCCAGAGAGTTCTTTTATTTCCCTTCAGGTATTTGACCCCCTATTGAATAGAGGCATTGATCAAAGTTGAAGCTGTAAAGTGACTGATAGAACAGCTTTAGTTCTCAGTAAATCAAATGTTAAAAAAGAATCAAAAGTTAAATTCTTGATGTTTAATTCCTGTTCCTGAGCCTGGCTTATGTGGACATGAGGATATTGCTTAACAGTCTTGTGCTTCTGGTTTCTCTTTCTTTCTTTCTTTCTCTCTCTCTTTCTAGAATAGACACAGCCAAGAAATTCTACAACGAGAAAGAATTTTTTTTTACTTGTACTGACCTTAGAGATGAGACTCCTTAAGTAAAAGATGGCAATTTGAAATAAAGCTCCTTGTGTCTATTTCCAAAGAATTATGACTTGGAAGGTTCATGTGAGGTGAAGGAGAACAAGAAGAAATAGGCATCGAGTTGAGATGCGGTGCCAAACATCTGGAGGAGAGAATGAGAGCATTATGGGAAAACAGATGGAGGGAAGCTTGGCCAGATGAAATTAAAGGAAACGCCGCTCAACATCTGATTAGCTAAGAGAATTCTATGTAAAAGGAAAATATCTATAAAACCTGTACTTTAAATTGTCTCTTGACATAAAAACACTTTTAAAAACTAGAGTTCTTATCAGGCTTGAGATTTACTTTGAAGGTTTTAATTTACTAATTACTCTGTGCATTGTCTTGTTTGGTTTTTTAATTAGAAACATGACCCTAACTGATAACCAAAAGGCTTATAGATAAAGACCTACACTAAAAATTATTTCTATGCTATTTTCATTAACCCACTGAAATTCTGCTTGAAAAACCAGGGTCTAAATTAAGCATTTGTGGGTGTGAGTTAAATATTTGTATTTATCAAGAGAAGCTGATAATACCTCTTTGGAAATTGGCTTTCCCTCTGCAAGAAAGAGCTTACTGTCGCGTATGAACATTTTATCCATCAGTTATGTTGAGCACAGGGGCTGAAGGTTCAGAAGCTTTGCAGAGGTCCATGAAAATGTCTAAGATCTGATCTTAAAAATTCATTGGGTCCAAATTAAAACACTAAACTCTGAATAAAAACAAATAATTACATCAAGAATATATATTATCAAAAGCAAAATCACAAAGATGGTTTCAGATTCTTACAAGAGAATATTGACCGTATGTAATGTGACAGACGGGACATGAGGGCTCTATAATAGGGACACCCAGGTCCTACAGAGGCCGTGGATTAGCCCTGCTAGAGCACACACACCCTTATGTTAAGCATTTCTTTTGTAGCCCAAGGGAAAAATCATCCTTTCCTTTAACATCCAGAGGAAATGGTTTGAGTCACTAATCCAGGCCCCGGGAGATGTAGAGCATACTCCTCATGACTCTGTGATATTCTCTTGGAGTCTATTGCTACCCTAGTTAGCTCCTGCCCAGACTTCCTGCCTCTTCTGACTTCTTGATCCTTGCTTACTTTCCCTTCTCCTGTGAGTCCCCTCCTCTTTCCATGCTATGTGCAGCCACGTTTCTCCTCATTTCTTCCAAAACACACTGCCAACAAAAAGCCATTGTTCACAACAGACTTTTTTGAGTGCTTGGGTATAAGGAAGAGGGACCAGCACCTCATGGAATAATAAACAACTCAAAATTGAATACAAGGGAATAGTGTTCTTATAGTTCCTCATCCATCCGCCAAGGGGAAGTTTCCTATCAGCACTTTCCTGCCTTGCACGCTGGCCCGCCACCATATTTCCGGGTCCCCTCTCCCTAGCAAGATTCCCATTTTCCAACTCTCCTCTCCTAGCTCCCAGGAACCCCTGCCTACCAATAAAAAGTGAGCATTCCTGTCACAAACCATCTAGCTTGTGTACTTTCTTTTGCATACCTAGTGATGCCCCTGATTGCACTTTCCTAGCAAATATACATTTTGCCCTTAAATTCTGTTACATCCTTGAAATGTGGACACTGCTAAGTAACTTTCTTTCTTTCTTTCTTTCTTTCTTTCTTTCTTTCTTTCTTTTTCTTTCTTTATTTCTTTCTTTCTTTCTTTCTTTCCTTCTTGATAGTAATCTTTACCTTTCTATGACTTCTAAAGAAGACCCACATGCTCAAAATAACAAAAGGCATATGTTTCAGTAAACCTTCTTTCCCCTGAATAATTACTTTCTGATTTTTTTTCTTTTTTCTTTTCTTTCCTTTTTTTTTTTTTTTTTTTTTTTTTGACAAGGCTTTGAGAAAGAGTCCTTGGAGATTCAAGTACTTTGTTGATTAACAGAAGAGACAGTACAAAGAGCCATGAGACCCAGCTTTTGCTTCCATGGACCAACATATTTCAATTCAAAATACTGACTGAGTCCAGGGTAAGGAATTTAGGAAAGAATTATGTACAAACAACCATCATTAGAAGAGTTAAATAGAGAGACAAACACAGGAATGATAAGCCAACAGAGGCCTCAGGGAGAAGGTAATGTGTGGGTTAAGCCTTGAGGAAGTAAGATCACATCCTGGGAATGCTGGGGCACCATTTTCTTCAGTTTCATTTGACTCTGGACATCGTGACTGAAAATGTGCCCTAAGAAGTCCATTTTGTCTGGATGACATACTCGAAAGGAGAAAACCACAATGTCCATTTACTTCACAAATAAAGACAACATTCACTTATTTTCACCGAGTTTGCTAAGCTATCAATGGACTCAAGATACTCTTTGATTCTGACTCGGGCTCAGTGCACTATTTTTCCCTATTTAGCCAGCGATGATCATTTCAACTTGCTGTGGACACGCACGACGCTAGGAGACAGGAACAGACATGGAAGAACACACAGTAAGACATGGCCTCTCTGATCACTGAGTGAGGAATAATACGGCTACAGAGAGAGAACTGCAAAACGATGTAGTAAATGGCATCATGGAAATGGTCAGGGATAGCCATGGGCACAAAGGGTGATCGGCTCTCTCCAGGGATGTTGGGGACGGTTCTAAGCGGGGGTAACACCTGAGCCCCTTCTCCAAGGCTGAGAGGAGATCACCAGGCAGCAAGGAGGAGGAGAACATTCCAAGGAGGGAGGTAGATGGTGCAAAGGGGGAGAGCACAGGGAGAGGCCCAGAGTTGAAACGGCACAGAAGGGGAGCTGGAGAAGCTGTGCCATGTGCTTTGGATGTTCATGATTAAAACAGGTCCTAAGGGATCCTGTGTGTGCCACTGAGAGGAGGAGGACGAGGGTTGGTCAAGGACAAGGGGGCCAAAGATGTGGGGACATAGACTGAATGAGCAGAGACTCTGCCCACACCCAACCCTACTCCTACGGAGCAGAGATGCTTCAGTGTTTTATATATTGGGATGTCATATTATACTTCATTTGGGGAAGAAAAGGGAAATTAAACCTTAAAAAACAGGTGACAATGAAAAGCAGGAAAATGGCAATTGTAGATTTGTGAATTAGAAAGACAACTTCACCATCAGTTACAAAGTAGATTGGAAGACGTGGAGACCATGAAGGGGTTTATCGCAATGGCTCGGGAGAGGTGATGAAGCTTTGAACAAAAGCATGACATAGTTTGAAAGCCAAGTATAACTACCTCAAGGTTTTCAAATGTACTTTAGGGCATTTTGTTTTTTAAAAAAAATTTTTTTACATTTATTTATTGATATATTTTTGAGGGACAGAGACAGAACACAAGCGGAGGATGGGCAGACAGTGAAGGACACACAGAATCCAAAGCAGGCTCCAGTCTCTGAGCTGTCAGCACAGAGCCCAAAGCGGGGCTCGAACCCACAAACCGCGAGATCATGACCTGAGCCGAAGTCGGATGCTCGACCGACTGAGCCACCCAGGCGCCCCTACTTTAGGGCATTTTGTAAGGCCAGAAAGTGTTCTAGAGATCTAAGATCGTGCTGGGTAAAGAGGGAGAAATGAATAATACATACGACTACTTATTCATTTCACTTAGACCTGTGCCCCTTTACCATAGCAGGAGGGGTGATATGCTTACTGCCCACTGGTTAAATGGGTCCATTTAGGACTGTCTTCAGGACTGTCTTCCTTATGGTGGAATCCAGCTGACAGCTGGTGATGGGGAGGATGGGCAGAGCACCAAAAAGGTGGCAAACACAGACTGGGAATCCCTAAAAGGTATAGTCACTTCTCTGCCTTCGACATGAAAAGAAGCTTTTCATGCAGAACCAGAGGATAATGTCCCTCGTCTATTTAAGGCACCCCCGAGTTCACAGGAGTAAGACCTTTCTCTTCCCCACTTGCCCGTAGCCTCTCCCACACGTGTGCTCCCTCGACCTTGTTAATTCCTGCTTCCCTCCCTTCCTGTCCCCAAGGTCCCCCTCCTCTGTGCATTACCAGTAGCCTCCCTCCTCACAGACTGTTAAAGACTCCAGAACCCAAGGATGGAGGGAAAAAAGGAGGGAAGACCATCATTGTGGCTGAGCCTAAGGTTAGAAATATAAGATATAGTTAGACACTAAGTGAACTACAAAGATTACATTCTGCTAACCAATCTTCTTATAGCTCATAATGCTAAGAGTGCTTCCAAAATTCTGTTGCATTTCAATATGGCTAGATATTGCTAGAGATAGATATAGATGTTTAGATATAGGTATAGATATAGAAATTATGTGTATACATATTTATACACACAATAGTTCCTCTATTTCCTTAACTTGAAGAGAAACCTAGTTCTCCCAAGGAGAACAGAGGTGGTACACCTTTCCTGCCACAGTTTTAAATATTGTTTCTAACTTAAAGAAAGTATTTACATAATTAGATGCTAACATATTAGATTTTTCTTTCCCAAAGTCACATGCAGATTAGCAAGAGAAACCTAAAATAGAGCAAAAGACACCAAGACCCAAAGAGACCACTGTAGGAGATTCTTGGAGGGGTGGGGAGGATTTTTGACCTTCAGGGCATCTTCAGTGGTGGGTATTTCAGCTGCTCTAGACAGAGCAGAAGAGAAGAAGCCCTCAGAGAAGAAGCCAGGTCTCCTACCTAATTCCCCCTAGAGCAATACTGGGAACCTCTGTGCCAGTGTACGTGGATCAGAGACAATTCTAGATTGAGGCAGTGTCTGTCGCTGTGGGTTTTCCCCAGTTTAATCCGGAGGAATTGGCATTGTGGCAGAGTATGTGTTTACACACATTCTTGTCTTGTGTCTTCATAATATGCACTGGCTTGAAAACAAATATGAGTCACTGACCCTGCCATAAACCAGAGATTGCAAGAAACAGAGAAAGAAACAAAGACAGAGAACAAGAACGTGTGGGAGGGGAAGGAGGGAAGGAGGGAGGAAAGAAGGAGAGAGAGAGAGAGAGAGAGAATTCTGTTTCCTTTTTGAGCATCTTTAAGCATCCTTAAGACAAGTTGTGACATTCCTCTATTTGTCCTGAACCCCAGCTTCCGAGGGTGATTACAGTTTGTATTAACCACCATTCCGGGAAAACTTGTATCCCTTCTAAAGTCAGGCAAAACCAAGAATGTGGCAGTCATAAAACTCCCATTCTGCTCTAACAGAATCAGTATTGCCACCTCAGGAATCGGGGACGTAAGTCCTCTGCAAAGTTGTCAAGGAGGTTCTATTTTTGGCCCCCAGTCTGTTTCAGCAGTGATGAGAAAAAGCAGGCCAGAAAAACATGAAAAATAGTTGAGGGCATCTGTAATATCCATGAAAGGGACACGGAAGAAACTTGCATGTGTCAGATGGAGGAGAAAATTTGAAACAAAAGGAAAATCTGGAGGCAGATTATTTAACATTCATTTATGCATTCATTCAACAAATATTTGCTGAGTCCCTACTTGGTGCAAAGCACTGCACAGGGCGATCTTATGGAGGATATAAATATTAAACAGGCTCAGCTCCTGCCTTTATCTTACAATCAAGTAGGAGAGATAAGGCATGCATGTATTTATTATTTAGTGGTGTCGTGTAAACGTTTGAGGTGGGAATCTGTGGGCTAAAGGCTATATTAGTCACTCTACCCAGAGTGGAGGCACAAATCAACCTGGCCCACAGCACCGTCAGCCGGCACATGGCAATGACCTTCTGGCCTTTCCATAACCAACAGCCCACAGGTCCTATGTCACGGACCCAGACTCTAAGGAATGCAACTGAGTCCTCTCTCTTTCGGAGGTAGCAATGGCTACGGAATTGCAAAAATCCCGTATTCAGCGGCAGAGGATTTCAACAGCCTAACACGAGTGGATTCAGAATTCAAGGAGGCTGTGGTCTATGGTGGCTTAGCGCAGAGGCTTTGGAAGCACAGCCACGGATTTGCTTCTCACTCCTGCCTATTGGTTCCTTGACAATGAAACGCTCTGAATCTCTGTCTCCTCCTTTGTAAAATGTCATTTGAAAGGATACTCTGAAGCAATGTGCTCTGGAATAGAGTACTCAAAACACAGACGTTGGTAATAAATAGAACGCTAAAAAAAAAAAACCCAGACATTAAAGTTATCTTGGTCACTTTGTGTTCAAAGAGCCCTGTTACTACTCTGCTAGGGGTTAGTCCTGCAGCTTATGCTCGATTTTTCCTTTTGCCTCGTGGGGTACTAGATTCGCCATTTTCTCATTCTCTCATCCTTTTAAATCATCGTAGTAAAATATACATAACATAAAATTTACCTAACCATTCTTAAGTGTGCAGGTCAGCAGCATTATGTACATTTGTATTGTTGCACAGCCGTCACAACCCTTCATCTCCAGAACTTTTTTCATCTTCCTAAACTGAAACACTGTACACATTAAACACCAACTCCCATTTTCCCCTTTGTCCGGCCTCTGGCAACCGTTATTCTTTGTTTTTGTGAGCTTTTTTTTTTTAATGTTTATTTATTCTTCAGAGAGAGAGAGGGAGGGAAAGAACAAGCAGAGGAGGGGCAGAGAGAGGGTGACACAGAATCCGAAGCAAGCTCCAGCCTCTGAGCTGTCAGCACAGAGCCCGATGCGGGACTCGAACTCTCGAAACGTGAGATCATGACTTGAGCCAAAGTCGGATGCCTAACAGACTGAGCCACCCAGGCACCCCAACAACCACTATTTTATTTTCTGTCTCTGTGAACGTGACTACTCTAGATAGTTCATACAAAAGGAAGTATGCAACATTAGTCCTTTTGTATCTGGCTTATTTCACTTCGCGTTACGTCTTCAAGGTTCATCCATGTGGTAGCATTGTTGGAATTTCATTCCTGTTTAAGGCTGAATAATATTCCACTGAAAGTGTATATCACATTTTGTTTATCTGTTCGTCCATTGATGGGCATTTGGGTAATTTCCACCTTTTGGCTATTATGAATAATGCTACTCTGAACATCAATGTATACATACCTGTTTAACCCTTTCTCGTTTTTTAAAACAATGCCTTAAAAATATTAATGCTGTATTTAAAAAAAAATTTTTTAAGTATTTTTTAAAAGTATTTTTAAAAATACTCTCTTATCCCTCTAAGTGACAATATAAGGATTGGCGAAGTAGGTTCTCTTTTACCTATTCTGTGACCATAGTGGGAGTATCAGGAAAGTTATTTTATTTGGGTCCTGTAGAGGGTTCTTTGATAAGCCTCTATAACCATAAAGCAAGTACCCTTATAACTGGCAGAAGTTTTGTCAAATCAGATAGGCTACATTTAAAAATAATTTATTAAATGAAAAAAATGAAAATATACTATTGTTGAAAAGTATTACATTTGTCCTATGAATAAATTAGGCATAAAGAAATAGGGATTGACCAACAATGGCCCATGGGCCAAAACCCAGCCCACTGCCTAGTTTTTATGGTCTACAAACTAAGGATGGGTTTCACACTATTTTAACGGTTGAAAAAATCACAAAAAGAATAATACCTTGTGACATAGTAAAATTAAACACAATGCAGATTTCAATGTCCATTAGTAAAGTTTACTGGAATACAGCCACATGCATTTAATTATATATTGTCTATAGCTCCTTTTAAAGTACAATGGCAAAGTTGGGTAGTTGTGATAGAGTTTATAGAACTCTCAAATTCCAAACGTGTATGCTCTAGCCCTTTATAGAAAAAAATGTGTCAACCTCTACCCTAAATCATTGATATAATCAATCCCTCATTTACAGTTAAAGAAATCAAACCCCAGGTAAGTGTCCTGTCAGACCATAGATTTTAAAGCTTGAGTGGCTAGGGGCGCCTGGGTGGCTCAGTCAGTTAAGTGTCCTACCTCGGCTCAGGTCATGATCTCACAGTTCGTGAGTTTGAGCCCCAAACCCAAACAGCTGTCTGTGTTGACAGCTCAGAGCCTGGAGACTGCTTCGGATTCTGTGTCTTGCTCTCTCTCTCTCTCTGCCCCTCCCCTGCTCACGCTCTGTCTCTCTCTGTCTCAACAATAAATAAAACATTAAAAAAAAAATTTAAAGCTTGAGTGGCTAAAAGGAATCCATGCCCCAACCCCTGACCCTGAGTTCCTAACCATCTCTCAGTGTATTCCTAAGTTACAGTACAGTGGTTTACCTTACAGATGTAGATTATAGATGAAGACATAGCTGTTTCACATTACTAATGCAAGACAGTCAGCTTCTGTTCTTTATTTCCTCTACAGAATGCTTGGAGTACAGAGCTGGATGCTTAGTTGTTAGCTTCTTCGTGAGGTTCACATCGGTTCATATCTTTAGGTGTTGACCTTGGTCTTTAATTCCTTAAGCACTATTTCATATAATGTCAATACTTCCCAACTGCTCTTGTGATGAATCCTGTAAGATTCAATATGTCACGAGGCTTTTCTTGACATGGCTTCAACTTACCTTCCCAGTCTTATTTCCCCATCTTTGTTTTCCCCTCTTCGCTCCTTGTCCTCTATGCTCACAGGACTTCCGCAAACTCTCAGCATCCTCTGCAGACCTAGCTCATCTCTGAGTCTTTGTTCACGCTCTCCATCACCAGGGTAACATTAATCTCACTCACTCAGCAAGGTCTTCTTCATTCTCCAAGACCCAGCCCAAATGCCTCTCCCAGTGAGGGGCCTCCCCAGTTCCTACCACAGGCAGAAGCAATAACTCTCCTTCCCTGTGGGTTGTGGCCAAAATCATTTCAGGAAGGTGTATTAAACATCTGAATTTATTATGAGAATAGACAAGAAGTTATTTCTATAGATAGCAGACAATGCAACATCAAAGGCGAAGGTCCGTAGACATTTCCCAAGCTTTTAATTCACAGAGATGTGCATCAATGCCATTTGCTCATCAAAATTCAAAGAAGCTTGTATTATCATCATGTGTTTTTATAGTAGTTTTTGCGTCAATGTGTAGATATTGTAACTACAGTTTCTGACTCATGGTACTTTACGCTAATATGTACGAAGCGTTATGTTTTGAAAATGAAATATTTTCTAGTGTTTATTTTGAAAGAGCACTCTGAAAACTAGAATAATGATCTCAGAGCCTCATTTTGATTGATTCCCAACCAAAAATAAAATCTTGACTGCACTGAATCTTTTTTATTATTATTTTGTTAATGTTTATTTATTTTTGAGAGAGAGAGAGAGAGACAGACAGAGCATGAACAGGGGAGGGGCAGAAAGAGAGGAAGACACAGAATCTGAAGCAGGCTCCAGGCTCTGAGCTGTCAGCACAGAGCCCGACACAGAGCTTGAACCCACAAACTCTGAGATCATGACCTGAGCCGAAGTCGGTCGCTTAACCGACTGAGCCACTCAGGTGCCCTGGCACTGAATTTTACATTTGAGTTTCCTTCACTCTTGTTGGACTGACAAGAACTTAATGTTGACAATTATCAATTCGGTTCATGAAATCTTCCTGAAGATGAGATGGCATACAAAGGAGTTTATTTTTTGGTGTGAATTACCAATTTAGATCTTGCTGTTTTATAATCAATTAGGTTACAATAGAGACTTGAAGGAAAACATAAATGGCATGTTGAATACGCCACTTGGATCATTTCTACCATGAATTCATTACCTCCCTGTTGATTTTCCTTCTCTTCTGTAGTGCACACTGACCAGAGGGACAATCGAATTTCCACGTGGGTAAACTTTGGAACAGCCATCCATATTTCAGGACTCCTGAGATCTTCTCTAAAGATAATTGTATAGGTAAAAACTGACTTGTTATCAGAAAACCAGGATCCAAGCCTTTATTCCTCTCATTAACTTATCTTGATCAAGTCAATCTGTCTTTGAGCTATTTCTTTTTCAGTAAAATTGCAATCGTAATTCCTACCTTCCAGTTTGTCTCCTGAGAATTATATTATGTGACTTCTTTCAAAATTGGGGCCACCCATTAGGAGTAGGAGGGTAATTCATCCCAAACTCATCCTGCCAAATGCTCACCAGATGCTGGCGAAGTACCTACCACACAGTGTTCTGTCTAGTGAAGAGAATAGGACCGTCTCTGTGCTTGAGGAGTCAACACCCAGGTCTCAAGAGGCAGTAAAGAAATAAATATGTGAGTAAAGATTGTGTTGGGTGCTACAAAGGAATGGACAAGCTGCCCTGAGAGACAGAAAACACCTCTGAGGGTATGACATGTAAGCTCTAGTTTCTACAGGCCGAGAAGGCATCAGCCATGGAAGGGGGATGGACGCCACGTGAGTGATTAAAAAAGAATCAAAGCCAGACTCCAGCGAGACCAAAAAGACACTGCTCCCTGTGACAGGAGAGATGTTTAATCCCCTCATCTATGCCACAGAAAGAGGAAGGGCTTGTACAACACGTTTGCCCTCTCTAGGGGGCATCCAGGGGGAGGTGTCAGACATCCTGAAACTTCATGGAGCATGCAACCCATGTACAGCATTATTTAGGTATCCTGTGCAAAGAAGGTTCTTATGCATTTTCTGTAGTATTAATACTGAGAGTACTGCAGCTGGCTTTCTGAAGCCGCCCCAAGTCATATCTCTATATGAGATAGCAGCATGAGACTTTGTAGAGCCATTCATCTGTTCGGTCAGCATCTATGTGGGCCATGCCATCTGTATGCCCGGCACTGTGGTAGGCACTGGAAAAAGACGAAGGCACACTCCCTGCCTTCTGGGAGCTCAGAGCCAAGCCCAGAATAGACAAGTAAACAAAAGAGGCCAGTGGAACACATCACAATGTGAAGGAGGACGTGAGCTCTGATGTGATAGAGGCATGGGGGGTGGGGGGACTCGCTCAGACTCGAGGGGACACGGCTGGAGGAGGCTTCCCAGAGCCGCCATGTGTAATAACGGTTCAAGGCATGAGTTGGCACGCCCATTTGGGATATTGCAGGGGTTCCAGTCAGAGCAGAAATGTACAGTTTAGGACACTAAGGAGAAGAAAAACAAGCCAATAGAGATGGGCCTTTTGTGCCCTTCTGGAGATTTGAGATTATGCCCTAAAGGTCATGGATTGCTAGCAAATAGTTCTGAACAGAGAAGTTATGCATCTCCTTTGCATCCATGAGGAAATGTTATTATATTTTAGATTTAACTTTCAGAATTGTTCCATACAAGAAAATACATAAATCATAAGTGTGCAGCTCAATTAGAATTAGAAATTACAGGGGTGCCTGGGTGGCTCAGTCGGTTGAGCAAGCGACTTCGGCTCAGGTCATGATCTCGCGATTTGTGATTTCGAGCCCTGTGTGGGGCTCTGTGCTGACAGCTCAGAGCCTGGAGCCTGCTTCGGATTCTGTGTCTCCCTCTCTCTCTGCCCCTTCCCCACTCATGCTCTGTCTCTCTCTGTCTCAGAAATAAATAAACATCAAAAAAAAAAAATTCTAGAATTAGAAATTACATTTTAGGAGGGGATTTTATGTTATTTATTTATTTTTTTATATTAAATATAATTTATTGTCAAATTGGTTTCCATGCAACACCCCGTGCTCATCCCAACAGGTGCCCTCCTCAATGCCCATCACCCACTTTCGGGATCTTATTATTCTATGATAATTTACAGTCATTTTGGCTGCTGTCTTATATTTTCATAGTACAAGTGTTTAAAGTTTCAACTAGAAGTGAAGACATTATTTATTCTGGCCTAATTCATGATAGAGCAGTGCTAAATTACTCTAATTTGTATATCTGAGGGATGTAAAGGAACTCAATAAACACTCACCAAGCTTCAGTCGTATCAGCCTCCCTTCTGTTACACAAACACCATAGCACTTGCCTCAGCTCAGAGTATTTGCACCTGTTGTTCCCTCCACCCAGCACTCCCTTCCCTCGGCACCCATTAGATTGGACTCCTTTGCATTCTTTAGAACCCAACTTAAATGTCACCTCCCTGAAGAGATAGTCCCTGACTTACTGAGTCAGCAACTCTGGGTTGGGCACAGGACACACTGAACTTTGAGAACCACTGGTTAAGAATTATAGGATAAGCCAGGGAGATTCTGAGTTCTAAAGGACTTAGGCACCATGATGAATGTATTCCAATAAATAAAAATCCTATATATATATATATACTTACACATTGTTTGTGTAATAGGTGTTATAAAGAAAAGAAGATAAGTAAGGACCAAAGATGATAGTGGACCATGAACCCCAAGGTTCACAAAAAATCCATTCATTTCTCCATTAAATAGGGCAGTGGCAGTGGCCAAGTACAAGGGATAAGATGGTCACAGACAGCATCCTGTGTTCCTGAATCAGCCTTGAGTTGTGATGTGACTCAGGGGATATCTGAGGATCTGGGGACAGTGCAGTCCAGGAAAAGTTCTCGAAGCAGCAAGAGGCTTGGTGTGCTTGAGAAAGAGAAGGGAGAGCAGCATGTCTACACCACCAGAGCAGGGGCAGCGAGAGAGAAATGGGTTGCAGAATGAGGTACAAGCAAATGTACGTGGCCATGGTGACGTTTGGATTCGACTCTTCATGCAAGGACAGTTTTGGAGTGTTTTAAGCAGTCAGATGACATGAAGGGATTCTCGGTTTTGAAAGATCACTCTGGATGCTGGGTAAGAAGGTACCATGAGGGCAGAGGTGGGCCTGATGCTATTACTGATACACTTATGAGGCTTACAGCATACTCAGCCCTGCTTTAAACAATTTATAAGCAATGGGGCGCCTGGGTGGCGCAGTCGGTTAAGCGTCCGACTTCAGCCAGGTCACGATCTCGCGGTCTGTGAGTTCGAGCCCCGCGTCGGGCTCTGGGCTGATGGCTCAGAGCCTGGAGCCTCTTTCCGATTCTGTGTCTCCCTCTCTCTCTCTGCCCCTCCCCCGTTCATGCTCTGTCTCTCTCTGTCCCAAAAATAAATAAACGTTGAAAAAAAATTTTTTTTAAACAATTTACAAGCATTAACTAATTCACCAATACCTACAACACCTGATGAGGTAGATACTATCGCTCGCCCCACTTTATGAACAAGACAACTGAGGCACAGAGAGGTCAATAACTCTTCCGAGATTGGACAGCTGGTAAGTGGGAGAGGCAGGACTCAAATGCAGGCAGCATGAATTCAGAGTCTGCACTCATAACCACCATGCTAAAATAGGCATCCTGCTCTTGTCTTCCCTCCTGACAAAGGAGGGCTTTGAGCTTAAAATAGAACACTCTAGTAAAGTGCTTTGAATATTAAGAAGGGTACTATGTGAATTTAACAATGCCGTTGTATTGTATAAATATAACTCATTAAACAAAGTATAATGAATTGGCTCCTAATCTTCTGTATGTTGTGGTTAAAAGCAGCACTAATAGTTCCAGCAAGAAAAACAATTAGCACATTCATTAAGTAGAGTCCTGCTTACACTTCACTCATTAACTTTAATCATCTATGAAATGCTTAAACTAAACTAACCTGTCAGCCCCAGAGTCATTAGTGCCTGTCTGCAAAAGATGATGCTTTAATTTTTAGGGTATGTTTTAATTTTACAGACTAACAAAGAACCCAGCTCAGTCACTGTTTTCCCTTAATGGTACTTGTGATCAAGATATTGAATATTATTTAAGCTAAGAAATTATTATCCTTCACAACAGCACCATAAATTGGATCCTAATTAATGGTTACATTTGTTTCCCTTCACTTTCCCAAATATCACACTCCTGTTTAGCCTTCTTTTGTTAGCAATACGCATTCTTAAATGAAACAGGTCAATACTGTTGACCCTTGAACATCGTGGCAGGTAGGGGTGCCAATGCCCTGCCTAGTTGAAAATCCACATATAACTTCTGACTTCCCCCAAACTTAACTACTAATAGCCTACTGTTGACTGATAACATAAACAGTCAATTAACGCGTATTCTGTAGGCTATATTTTTATATACTGTATTCTTACAGTAAATTAGCAAGCTAGAGAAAAGAAAATGCTGGGGGACTTGGGTGGCTCACTCGGTTAAGCGTCCAACTTCTGCCCAGGTCATGATCTCACGCTTTGTGAGTTTGAGCCCCACATCAGTCTCTGTGCTGACAGCTCAGAGCCTGGAGCCTGCTGCGGATTCTCACCATTGGGAAAACTTGAATATGGAGCTGATATTAGAGGTTTTTAGGATATTATTGTTTCATAAGTGATATAATAGCATTTGTTAGGCAGGAACAGGCTCCTAGTTTTAGGAGATGTAAAAGTCTTTGGAGCTGAAGGGTCATGACTGAAATCTACATGAAAAAGTTTCAATAAGATTATATATACAGATGGATAGATAGATGGATTGATCGAGGGACTGAATTCTGGTTCCCCCACCAAATTCTTATGCTGTATCCCTAATCGCCCATGTGATTATATTTGGAAAGGCTGTTAAGTAATTAAGGTTAAATGATACCGTGAGAGTGGGACTTAATCAAATAGGACTAGTGTCTTATAAGAAGAGGAAGAGACAGGAGTGTGCACAGAAGAGACTGGGGGAGAGCACACAGTAAGAGGGCGAGCCAAGGAAAGAGGACTTAGGAGAAACTGAGCTTAACAACTTTGATCTTGGACTTCCAGGCTCCAGAAATGTGAGAAAATAGATTTTTGTTGTTTAAGCCACCCAGTCCATTGTATTTTGTTATGACAGCCCTAGCAGACTAAGACAGATAAGGAGATGATAGATAAAGGTTGCATGATAGATGAGAGAGAGGGAGGGAGGGAGACAGAGAGAGAGATGAGAGATAGCTAGATAGAGAAATTAGATAGATCATAGATAGATAGATATAGATAGATAGATAGATAGATAGATAGATAGATAGATGATAGATACTAGGTGGTGAGTATATAGTTTCTATCTTACTATTCTTGAAAATTTTTCTGACTTTGAAATTTTCATAATAAAAATGTGGAGGGAAGCATCCTTGATTTTGAGCATTTGGGGTATGGGAAAAGAAAACATTAATGCAATTTGCAAATCGAGGTGGGGGGAAGGTAGGATTTACATGGATATTCTAAAATAGAGGCTTCTAGTAGGAAAGTCCAATAGAAAAGAAGTTTCAGAGTTGTTCTAGAAATAAGATTAGGGAAGAGGTTAATAAAAAAGGAATGCCTCAGGTAAGGATCATCAATGGTCTACACCCACCTTAATTTCAAGTAAACTGAAACTTCTTTGCAGATTTGGCTTATTTATTCTTTTCTATGTATAGCTATCACTATCAGCCTTGATCACCGGATGATTAATTTTTGGAGGAATCTGTGAAAAATATTGATCTGACGTATGTTCTTTCAGAGTTCAAGGATATTACCAGTAACTGTAGCAGGTAAAGCTGATGTGAGAAAACGCCCTTCCACAGCCAGAAGAATCAATGAATAAAAGGAATTTTAATGCATTACTAGGACACGTAAGAAAAACTGGATAAACGGAAAGCTATACTACATGCCTGGGTGGGAAAACTATTGTAAAAAATATCAATTCTCTCCAGATCTATACATAGATCCAATGTAATTCCAATAAAAGTCTCAGCCAGATTTTTCATGTATCTTGAAAAGCTCATTCTAAAATTTGTGTTGAAGACCAAGATTGACAATAATAGAAAAAGAAAAAAAAAAACTTCTCTGCATAAAAAGAAGAAAAAGATTTAGTGATTTGTCCTCACAGATACTAAGCTGTGGTTATGAAAACAGCGTGATGGCGTGCTACTGGTGTGGGATAAATAAACAAAAGTAGAGTGTCCAGAAACTGATCCTCCACAGATGGAAAATTGATGTATCACAGAAAAGACTTTGCATATTAGTGAGGAAAGGATGGATTTTTTTTAATTTTTTTAATGTTTTTATTTATTTTCGAGACAGAGAGAGTCAGAGCATGAGCAGGGGAGGGGAAGAGAGAGAGGGAGACACAGAATCTGAAACAGGCTCCAGGCTCTGAGCTGTCAGCACAGAGCCTGACGCGGGTCTCGAACTCATGCACTGTGAGATCATGACCTGAGCCAAAGTCAGACGCTTAACTGACAGAGCCACCCAGGCGCCCCAGGTTGGATTTTTGAATAACTGGTGCTTGGACAATTGGCTATGTGTATTAAATATATGAACTAAATCCCTCACGGTGTAACCAAAAATCCCTTTTAATTCAGGTTAAAGTTTGAACTAAAACTTTTCTTTGTAGACTCTGGTTAGGAAAGAACTTACTTCAATATGACCAAATAAGGGGCGCCTGGGTGGCGCAGTCGGTTAAGCGTCCGACTTCAGCCAGGTCACGATCTCGCGGTCCGTGAGTTCGAGCCCCGCGTCAGGCTCTGGGCTGATGGCTCAGAGCCTGGAGCCTGTTTCCGATTCTGTGTCTCCCTCTCTCTCTGCCCCTCCCTCGTTCATGCTCTGTCTCTCTCTGTCCCAAAAATAAATAAACGTTGAAAAAAAATTTAAAAAAAAAAAAAAAAAAAAAAATGACCAAATAAGAGAGAGAGAAAAAAAAAGGAAACCATTGATATTTTCCCTACCCCCAATTTAAAAATCCCTGCCATCATTTAACAGGTGAAAATAACCCACACGTTGGCAGAAGATATTTACAATTCATATAGTAAACAGAGGACTGGCATGCAGAATACTTAGAACTCCTGATGGTGAAGAAGGCAAGTGAATGGGCAGAGGCATGAACCACAGCATTTCACAGAAGAGCAAACAGAGAGTCAATAAACATACAACATGTTCCCTTATTAGAAGTTGAGGAGGGGCCCCTGGGTGGCTCAGTCAGTTAGGCCTCCAACTCTTGATTTCGGCTTAGGTCATGATCTCAAGGTTCGTGAGTTCAAGCCCCACGTGGGGCTCCACACTGACAGTGCGGAGCCTGCTTGGGATTCTCTGTCTCCCTCTCTCTGCCCCTCTCCTGCTTGCTGTCTAACTCTCTCTCTCTCAAAATAAATAAACATAAAAAAAGAAAGAAAGAAAGAAAGAAAGAAAGAAAGAAAGAGAAAGAAAAAGAAAGAAAGAAAGTGCGGGGGCCTGGGTAGTTCAGTGGGTAAAGCACCTGATTTCAGCTCAGGTGATGATCTCAACAGTTCGTGAATTCCAGCCCCACATTGGGTTCTTTGCTGTCAGCTCAGCCTGGAACCTGCTTTGGATTCTGTGTCTCCTGCTCTCTCTGCTCCTCCCCCGCTTGCACTCTGTCTCTCTCTCTCTCTCTCTCTCTCTCTCTCTCAAAAATAAATAAACATAAAAAAACGACATTGAGGAAATGCAGATTGAAACTGCAAAAAATATACCATTTACACTCACCAGATTGTAAAGTCATGCAGTCCCACATGTTGGCCAGGATGTGGAACATCAGTGACATCTCTACATAGCTGATGGGAATGTGCACCGGTGCACCCACATTTCCCAATAAAGTAAAAAATGCAGATACCCTGCAGTCCAGCACGTTAATTTCAAGCACGTACCATAAAAAAGGCTTTCATGTGTGCACCCAAGGCACAATGTATGAATGGCTGTACAGTGTTGCTCATGACAGCAGAAAACTGGAAAACAGCATACATGATCACCATGACACTGAACAGATAGCTATATCTATATAGGTAAATAGATAGGTGGACAAATAGATAGACCCTTCAATATTTTACTTCATATTTCCTGTAAGGATATTCTCTTGCGCAAATCCTAGGTAGCTCAATTATCAACGTCAGGGAATTTAGCAAAAATGTACTATTTGTATCTAATCTTCAGTTCTTAAGACTTTAATCTTCCAGCCACAGCCAACCTTTCCTGTTGTTTCAATTATGTACCTTTCCCCTCCCATATGGGATCCAACCTGGGATCACGCATTACATTCCGTGATCAGGTTGCTTTAGTGTCCCTTAATCTGAATTTCTCAAATGTTTCTTTCATTGGCTTTCATGGCATTGACACTTTTAAGCATTTTGGCCAATGACTACACAGAATGTCCTGTTTTTTCTTTTGCTATATGTGGTTTCAAGTCATAATTGTAAAGGCTTTTTCTACAGCTGGATTGTAGAGGAATTCATCCGTGTCTCCCAGTCATTGTAGTCTTATTTTTTCATAGATAGATCGTTTATTAATTTGGAGTTTATTCTTGTGTGTAGTGTGAGTTTTATCTTTTTCCAAATGGCTCTCCAGTTGTCTCAACACCACACAATAGAAAATCCCATTTTTGCCCCAATGATTTACAATACCGCCTTTTTCATACACTAGATTTTTCCATGTAGGTGGTTTATTGATGAATTTTCAATTCTGGTCTGTTGTTCTACGTGTTCATGTGCCGGTACCATACCGTTAATCATAGAAGCTTTGGAATGTGCTCTGATAATATGGGAGAGTCAGTCTTCTCTCAGCTTCTTTCTTCTCAGCACTTTTCTAATGATTCCTATGTGTTTATTTTCTCCTATTATGTTTAGAATCAACTTTCCCACCTTCAACAAAGAGCTTGTCAGTACTGGTGTTTTTATTAGGATTGCGTTAAATTTATAAATTAACTTAGGGAGAAGTTGCATCTTGACTATGTTGAGATGTCCCAAGCAAAACAAGAGATGTCCTTCCATTTGCTCAAGTCTGCTTTTGTGTTTTGATCTACAAAAAATAAAAGTGGCATTTTAATATGGTTAAACCTAATAAATGGAGAAGGTTTATCATGCCTTTGGAGAGGAGATTCGATATAATGAAGATGTCATTTCTTCCCAACATAAAGACCAAATTTAATAAAATTCTAATCATGGTCTCAGCAGCAATTTCATTACCCTTGACAATAATCCTAAAATTCATTTGCAAAGGTAAAGCATCAAAGATAAGAGAGAGAAGGGGAATGCAGACTTGCCCTATTGGAAACCAAGACTTCCCCTCACACCAAATTAATTAAGACACTGTGGTATTGGTGCTTGGATAGGCAGATAAACCAATGGAAGAAAACAACCCAGAATCAGAACCATGGTATATTAATCAGGATAAGCCACAGCAACAAATTAGCCTGAAAATCTCAGAGGTTTAGCACTTAAGGTTACTTCTTGCTCGTATGGAGTCTGCTGCTGGTACAGATGACTATGAGGTGATGTCACAATGCAGACAGCTCTGTCTTGTGGCCCTGACATCTCAACACACATTCTTCAGGGCATCTGAAATATTGATCAAGGATTTTTCATTCTTTTCCCAAAATTGACACACGAGGGCTTCTGTTCGCAGGTCACTGGCCATTACTAGTTACACAGCCTTGCCAAGCTGGAGAAGAGCTGGGAGGTGGTTTTTGATATATCCAGAAATGACAGGATCACCAGCTATTGGCGAGTGCTAGTAATGTCCGGCTTACACAAAAACTTACCATACGAAAGAGATAGCATTACAGATAGGTTATTTTTGTGGAATATGCAAGCACTGGTAGAAGGTAAATTGGTTTTCATATAGAAAAAATATTAAATTTGATCCCTGTCTCACACTATGTCCATACATTACCAATGGATTAAAGATTTAAATGTGAAACATAGAACTCCAGCATTTTTAGTAGGAATTAGAAGGATACACACAGGGATTTCTTTAATAAGACAAAAAAGTACCAATTATAAAGGAAAGAAATGATAAACTTCACCAGGAACAAAAGAGAACACAAGCAATGTGTAAAAATAAACCATAGAATTGAAGAAGATATTTGTATTATATAACAACAACAGATTGTATTAAACAATGCAAATAACTCCCTCAAATGAACAAGAAAAATAAAATAACACAAAAAAAGATGAATTATATGAATAGGCAATTCTACTTCTTGGTACAAAGGTGTTTATGGGAATATTGTTGGTATTAAAGAAAAAATGAGAAGTGACCAACACGTTCAAGGACAGAGACTTGGGTGAGTAAGATATGGTATATCTTGTACAACGGATTCTAAACCAGAGTTAAAAGGAAGATCTGGACCCACTTGTATTCATAGGGATAAGACCTGGAAAACATAACGTCGGATAAAAAAGCAAGTTGTAGAATATGTATAGTAATAATGCCATTTATTCTGTGTATTATCCTGTGTGTTTTAAATAGGTATATGTATCATCTTGTATATTCTTATGCATACACATGACTCTAGTCAAATAAAAACTCATGGAAAGGAAGGACACACATCACCTTTGATATAAAGATTTCCCTTGAGGGAGAAGAACGGGCTTGGAAAAGTCTTTCTAAATTCTAGAGTGTTCTGTTCTTCCCACCACTTTCCCATAAAAGACATGAAGCAACATGGCAAAATAGCATTTATTAAATCTTGGTAGCTGGTAACTGTGTTTGTTATATTGCTGTCTGCGCATTTTGGTGCATTGGATACACTTCTTAATAACGAGCGGAAATAAAAGAAAACATAAAGCACTTAGAAGGCGTGATTTGTTAAAAGGTACCCGTTTGATCAAATCAGAGCTCCCTAACTAGTCAGGAGAAGTGAACAGGCATTGTATTCATCTATCAGAGACCAAACTCAATAGGGAGTCAAGAAGCCTGAGCTCATCTTTTAGACCAGTTCTTAGTTCTACAACTGGCTTCCTTTTAAGGATACTGCAAACACCGCAGTGTTGGTAAGAACAGATCCTACCTGGGCACTGGAAACCTTCAGAGGTGCATTTAAGTGTGCAGGTCAGAGGGATACTATTTTATTCTGCAGAAGCAATAATTGAAGTAAAGGTATCCCAACCACCCATACAGAGTGAGCAATCACATAAATAGCCCTGTTCTGTGGTTACTACTCGGCCTGTGTCATGTTCCCGACATGATAAGATGCTTTGAATTTCTAAGGAAAAAATGATAATAAAATATTATTAACCTGCTCTTTTCCTTTTATTTTTGGACCTCAATGGCATTTTAATAGCTGCCATAATTTTGGTTACACTGTAGTCACCCATATATCATTTATGAGGCTCCCCAGACATCTTTCTTGCATTAGGTAATTAGTTCAGCACAAGTTATGGTGAACGACATCTATTCAGTTGACCATCTGCCTCCACAATGCAGTTCAGTTTCAGGAAATGGCTCTCGTTCTGTCACACCATCAGTATTCACTGCATAGGTGCATTGCCCAAAGTTCCACTTCTACTCTCTGATCACTTGTATCTTAACTCTTTCCAAAAGATTTACAGAGCAGACCCACAACTAACACAAGGGAGATTTAGTATTAGAGAGATTTAGTAGATGCAGTCAAATCCCTTTAAAGATGGACTGGTCAAATGGTTATAAATGGATGTTTTTATATGTGATGTGGTTTTCCTAAATCAACAAATCTTATTATACGTCATACATCACCATTACAATGACAACCAAGAGCGTTGCTCCAAAACAACTCTCAAGTGTCACAGCCAATGTCTGGCATCTCTTCTGGGAAAGAACAATAATTCTCAGGACAGTGCCATGACACCAACTTTGAAACCATCTTGAATTTCCTGTTATGTTCAAAACTGCCTCTCACGTGCTAGTATAGCAGCCTTCCTGGCTCCTTGTTCTTTAAGCCTTGTAAAAGCGGATGTTCATGTTATTCACAAGGGAGTTAGTTTGTGGAAAAGACCAATAAGGAAAGGTGGGAGGAGTGTGGGAGGGAGACAGGGAGACTTATAATTTTCCAGAAGATTTGAGCTATATAGGATGCAGCACGCGCGCACGTGTGTGTGTGTGTGTGTGTGTGTGTGTGTGTTAACCTGAGACTTGGTTTTCCATCATACCATTGAAAAACCCCTCCATGATGACATCACTCCTATTTTCAGTTGCCATACTGCTATTCCTGCCTTACCAAGAATTAGAGGTAAATAATTCATCCCAGTTTTCGCTTATCTGCGTTTTCTACGTTTTTTACAACGAGCACATAGTAATTCTATAAGTAGAAGAAACAGGCACTTTAATTCAAAAATGTTTTAAGGTTTGCCAAAATATTGGGATTTCATCATATAATAGTATTTTTTTTTCTTATCTCGTTCTGCCACACGCAGATGTGAAATGTGATAGTGACGGGGAATTACTTTCTATCCATTGCTTTCCTGTATATTTGAGGTAACTATGTCATTTTAGCCTCAAATTTATTATTGTGTCCCTGTTGTTACTGGGTTACAACACTCAACTGGCGAATGTGAACAAGTAGCAGAGCAAATGTAAACAACACTTGCTCTACGATATTTTAATAGGCTTCCTTTGCTGCAAGGTCTCTTGACAACCATAAGAGGGTATATATGCAAATATCACTTAAATAGTTAAATAGCAATGTAATGTGAGTGGATCAATAATGAGATCCCCGCAAATTTAATACACTACGAGGTTCAGCTGAAATGAACACTGGAACAGCAAAGTGTGATTTTATCTACTAGCTTAGACCAGGATGAATAGATAAATGCACATGTTTTAAAGGTCAATAACCATAGGATCACACATATTAAGTGTGTCACATTTTTTTCCTTCAAGGCCTTATTCAAATTCTACCTCTCCCATGAGGCTTTTCCTGTTATTTCTGGAATATTCTTTCTTTCCTTGGCTCTCTTCGTAATTTGTGTCTTTTCATCCTAACGCTCACCACTGCCTCATACTGCATTGTCTCCTTACTGAGGCGCATAATTAAGCACATTTTAACATTTCTGAAATTAAGATGCATCCTATAATTTATATGCATAGTTAACGTGGTGCTCTTTTCCCCCTTCTCTCCCTCCTGCACCCCCCAAACAGCTCTCATAAATCAGTGGAAGAATTTATAATTGATCAAGCCTGGAAATAGCTTTGCTGTCTACCTACCTGGAGGACAGGTAGCACACCTTTGATTCTTGTAGTTTCTGATGATATAGACTATAGCCCTTACAGGATAGAGGCGTGGGGGAACTGTAGCTCCTAACACTCAGGCTCTCCCAGACTGCGAAGAGAGAAGAACTTTAAAGAGGAGACCACCATCAGGAAGAATTTTTGGATTTATATCATTGGAGTGCCATCCAATGATTTCCCCTTCATCTCTCCAAATTCACGTGAGTGTTCTAAGTCTCAATCTCAGAAGATTCTGTGATACCACATCTGTCTATATAGCAGCAAACAAATCAGACTTTACATATTTTATGTAAGTGACTTGAAGTTCAAAGCCCTAATTGCTTTCCTTTCTCTAATGCACACTCTGCTGGGCCATCCAGAGGCCTCCGCCCTCTCAGCACTAAGGCAGTCATTTACCCAGCTGCTGGGAATGTTGGTGGCTGACAGCTCGTGATTGATTCCTGCCGCAGAGATTGCTCTTTGTTAAAGAGAACTGCCTAAGCTAAGCTCACATCGCCTTCCTGGGAGAGCCCACATGCAGTGACTGGTCAGAGAAGTCAGGCCTGGTCCCCTGCCCCAGTTTGGGATGACAATCCAGAGCCTCCTCAGCCTCAGAGCAAATCATGGGATTGCCCGGGATCTTGGTCATCACAGCCACCTTTCCCCTTCTGCTCACTCCTGATTCTTTCCCTTTCCCGTAAGAGTCTACCCTCCCAAGATTACTACCTCCCAGGGTACGTGATTTGTGACAGTTGGTGTGTTAGGAGTGGTCCGCAAAATGATTCAACAATAAGATTTGGATCATCCACGAGCCAGTTAATAATAACTCCTATCAACTGATGGTAGGGGGAGCATGGGTGGACCCCAGCATGAGGCAAAACTTTCATTGGTGGTGAACCGGGATGGTAAAGTAGTGAAATAGAATATTCAGCAGGTCTGATGTACGAGGCATTTGAGAAACAGAGGGAATAGTAATAATAAGGATAACTCATCACCAGTTAAAGACTAGGCGGGTAAGCCAAAGCCTGCTTTGTGGCATATCAAGTGACTTTCGTCTCCTGCTATTGGAGGGCAACCAAATCTGAGAACCAGGCCCAAGACTTACAAAAACAAGAACAGTCTAATTCCCAACAATTCAACATCCCTGGCAGGCCTGACACGCCAAGGCCAATGCCCCAGGTTGGGAAGAATGGATTTGAGACATGAGATAAAGATGTCTAGGTTGATGCACTTGGCAATCTTAAGTCCCCAGATTCTCTTGAACCCTCTGTAGAAGTGACCCACCCCTCCCCATTAAAGGCTAATGCCCCCTCCCCACCTTGATGAAAGACAAGGCAGAGGGACTCTGTCCTTGCAAGACAACATAGACTCTACTCAGGGTCTGTCCTATCTTCCTCTTCTGGCCACTCAAATAACTAGAATAATTCACACCAAAATTTAGCCTGGGAAGTACTGGGCATGCTAGGGGAAGAAAGGGATCTTAAGCCAAAGGAGCTGTAGGACCTAAACAACAGTACTGACGGGGACAGGAGAAGATATCCAGGACTAAATTCCAAGGATTAAGGAAGGAGAGTCAGATAAGGGAGAATTTATAGGTGTGAGAGTCACATAGAATTTAACACTTGGCAAGAACCCAGTTAGGTAGTGATAAGGGTGGGGGCGACGGGGGTTGTTTCAGGAGCTTAGAGAAAAAAGTGGCCCATGCTAAGTAAAACTGTGCTGTTGGTTGAAGGAAGGACCAAAAGCATCAGGAAAGTAGGTAATAATGGGTGTACCAGTTAAAGGTGGAAAACCTATGAGACGACCCTGATCTATGAGAAGGCCCAGAAAGCACACTATGTAACAAAATGGTAAGGAATGCACTGTTGCAAGGAGCAGGAGCCTTGCTGGGAAGCTCAGTGGTGGCCAACATTGGTAGATCACGCCCAAACATTGGTAGATCACGCCCAGCAGTGGGAGTTGGTACAGAATTAAGCTCCTTGGTAGTGGGGAGGGGGTGGCACTTAGTCATGTGAAACAAAGTGGGTGCAATTATTGTGGCATGCATCAAGGACAAGGTAAGAGTTTCTAAACATATGTCTTTGGACTTGCTAGAGAAGAACTATCTGGAGGAGAAAAAAAAAAATATATATATATATACATATTTCTCAATTTCCACCCCATACCTCCAATCTTTGTGGGCGGGCCCCAGGAATGTGTATTTTTTAAAGCTCTCTGGATAATTCTGGTATGCAACCTAATTTAGGAAATGCTGCTACATCAAGAACTCAGATTCAATGCAGCCTATGATGTATGCACATCTTTCTCCATCTTCCTGTTCCAGCTTCTTACAGAAGGGGGAAGTCAAAATGGTCAAAAGTTCGGTACTCCTAAATACAACGTGGAGAGCTAATGTATGAAGTTCGCGGGAGGGACTGGGATACTTTTGACTATTGGACACCGACAATTGCAACTCAGCCCCTTGCCTCTGTCACTCAAGAAGCTCCGAACAAGCTCCAAACCTCTGGCTTTCAAGAGGACTTTACCATTTGGGCTTCCAAATGATCACCTCATCCCCGGCGGTCTCTCATTTTTGCAATCCAATTTCCCTCTCCCATCAATTTCCTCACTTACTTCTCGTTGTGTTTATATTCCACATATTACTGTAGGCAGCCCCAAACCCATTTTTTGGTTGTTGTTCTTGTGAGGAACAAGTGAAGAATCAATTAAATGAAGAAGGAGAAAAAGGATCTTGTCAGTGCTTAGAAATAGAGGCAGTCGTGGAGGTACAGGACCTGAATTATTCAGACTATAGATTATCACAAGCTGCTTTTATCAGACCATTATTTTAGAATGAGAGTTTACCACTGAGCGTTTTTCTAAGCATTGGGCAGTTAGTTACATATGCAGTATGTATACTAGGATGAAAGGGTGAGAAGGATGGGAGGGTGAATTCGGCTATGGTTGGTCTGGGCCCTAACTGAAGGTTCAGGTTTCAGCGTTTTTCCTCAGGCATGACCAGACCCCCACGCTGGGCACTGGTCCTGAGTCCCACATACTCACAATATCTGTACACAAGGCAGTTAGTCGGGTGGAGAAGGTGTGGAGGGCAGGGCTGAGGGGTCTGTTTAGTAATTATTCTTACCTTGCCCAGAGAGTGATATTTATTATAATTGTAGATCCCTAAATTCCCATCTGATACTGTTCTTTTTCTACCCGGTAGCCCCTGTGTGTTTTATATTAAGATTCTGAGTCATGGGAGGGGAAGTGAAAAGCTTTCTCTGGAACAAATCTGGAATGGAAACCTAATAATGCTGTTTTTTTTTTTTTCTTTTTTCTCGGGCTGGATAAATGTCCTAAATGAAACTGCCAGAAAGTCTGACATTATGTCCCTGATTATAAGCTTTTTCTCTCCTTCTGTAGTTGGCAATTCCTTGGAAGAATAGAGCTACAGTTTCCAAATGTATCAAGATCTTAAAAATACAGCTCGCGCACGTTGAACTTTATTTTCTCCTCTCTGGAAGGTAAGTGATCGTGATTAATAGCAACTCCACTTGTGGGACTCCGAGGCAACGTGGCCCCCTAAGGAAAAATGAGAAAAGAAAATCAAGCTAAAACACATTTGTCTTCATTTCAAGAGTATGTTATTCACTTCTATTTATTTAATGGTGTGTTTTGTCCATCTTGGACTGGGTTTGCCTAATATTCTTGTGCCTCCTAGAGGACTTACAATGGCCCTGGTACATTCCAGAGCTGGCCCCTGAACTAACCTTGTCCACCGTCCTGTCTTTCCCACCCTCAGGTGCCCTCTGGGCCTTTAGAGACATCCGCCTTGTAAGGAGAGGCAAGTATGCGTTCCTCACTCTATACCAAAGTACGAGATGAGCCTCAGGGCTTGTCAGCCCACAAACGTGCTTGACTTGATGTAAGTGCTACCCTAGTCTCATTTGGAAATCTATCAATGCTTAGGAGAGCTAAGAAATCTGAAACCAGACGGATATCAGGGCATAAGAGAATGAGCTCCTCTCTTAAGCACAAGTGACGTTGGAGAAAATTAGCCAACATTTAACGGACTTATCTGGAGAAAGAAATACAGCCTCACATTTGTATGTCATTTTATTGTTCATCGTGACATTTCACGATATTATCCACGGGGTCTAATGAAAAAAACTCTGAAGGAGGCAGAATTGGCGTCTTCATTTTCTTCATACAACCACCTTCCCTGCCTCGCTGCCAGGCACTTATTCCTCTCAGTCCCTAATATTTATGGATTTATATTTTTGAGATGCAAAAGAATTAAACTAGTGCAATTGGTCAGCCTAATAGAGTTGCTAAAATATCATCATCGTATCCTTTTGGACAGGATGACCACTTTTGGGCCTTAGCTTCCCCATCTTAAAAATAAAGGGTTGGTATTATAGGATTATTTGGCATCTGTGTAACCCTGGTACTCTATGGGCCACTAAAAAGTCCTCACCAGACCGGGGGTTTCTCCGTGGACTTCCGCAAGACAGCAGTATAGGAAGACCCTGAACTCGCCTCCCTTAGACACAGCAGAACTATGGCGATATATGGAACATTTTCTTCTGAAAAAGATCTGGAAACGGGGTGAACTGCTTTTCCACCTCAACAGACAAAAATACCACATCAAGATGGGCAGGAGAGGCAGACACACAGTCTTGCCAAACACCCCACCCCAAGTGTGGGGACGCACAGTAAGTAGAGAGGGATCTCACCAGGCTGGTGCTTCTCCTGGAGGAGCGAGGAGTTGGTGCCCCCACCTCAGGTACCTTAATATCTGGGATTTTCACAGAGATGAGCCCCTATAACATCTGCTTTAGAAAATCAAGGGACCCACGGGCACCTGGGTGGGTCACTCGGTTGAGTGTCCAACTCTTGATTGCAGCTCAGGTCATGATCCCATGGTTGTGGGGCTGAGCCCCACGTTGGGCTCTGTGCTGAGCGTAAGATTCTCTGTCTCCCTCTGCCCCTCCCCTGCCCCTGCTCATATGCACATTCTCTCTCTCAAATAAAAAAGAAGAAGAAAGAAGAAAACCAAGAGACCCAAAGCGCTATAGGAAATGGAGACTCCCCTTTCAAAGAGCTCATGTGCAGCCTGTTCACCCAAAGACCCAGGAAAAACCCAGCAATTTAAAATGCACTTAGACGACACCTGAAAGAGATTTATTTACTCATCTAATAGTACCTGCTAGAGGGTCAGGGGATATTTGAAACTCTCCCCAGAGATGGAGGCACTGACAGACGCCATTTTGCAGGTGGGAGAGCTCAGAGGTGGCACCTTCCTTTAAGACCAGCATGGGGCCAGGGGTCAAGACACTATTCCACTGCTTTGCTGAAGCCAGAGAGTATGGCCTAACCCCTACGCTCTCTAGCTGCCTAGCTGAAGTCAGTGGGCATATGCAGTCCACACATGGGTCGCCCTTTGAATGCCTGGCCCCGGCAGTCAAGTGGGCTGCGTTCCTGAACTTCATGGGGATGTAACAATTGGCAAGACAGAGTGTTTGCAAGCCACCACCCCACAGCACTGCACAGACAATAGAGTGACACACAAGCCCAGTCTTCCTATGAAAAAGGCCCACCGACTTAGCCTGGAGCCTCAGCTTGAGGAACATGCTTCAGGTTTCCCACACATCTAGAGGCTGCAGAGGCACTCTCGGGAACGTAAGCACAAAGACCCACCCTCACACACCCCCGTGGCCTTCCTGAAGCTTGATGAGATCTGCCGGAAAAGAGCTTATACCCTTGGTCTGGCCCCCCCAGTATTTGTAACTGTCATGCGAGCAACACTTGCAGATCTCCTGGTCTGGCAGCCAGGATACAATTGAGATATGATAATTTACGTCTTCAAATAAATTATACCTTCAAATAATTTATATCTTCAATAATTATATCTTCAATTTCACGGGAAGAGTTTAAGACGGTAGGTGTTAAATATTCTTTAAATGTTTGGTAGAATTCACCAGTGAAGCAAAGTTTATGCTTAGAAATCTGATGATGTATTTATGGGAAATGCTTCTAAACCATTTTGCGAGGTCAGCACTACCCTGATACTATCCCCTGACAAGGACACTACAAAAAAAGAAACCACAGGTCAATATCCCTGATGAACATAGATGCAAAAATCCTCAACAAACTATTAGCAAACTGAATTCAACAATGCATTAAAAAGATGATTTGCCGCAATCAAGTGGGGTTTATTCCAGGGATGCAAGAATGCTTTAACATATGCAAATCAACGAACATGATGCACATTAACAAAACGAGAGATAGAAGTCATATGATCATCTCAATAGATGCAGAAAAAACATTTGGCAAAATTCAACATCCATTTGTGATAAATACTGCCCAAAAAGTAGTTATAGAGGGAATGTACCTCAACATAATAAAGGCCATAGATGACAAACCCCCAGCTACTACCGTACTCAATAATGAAAAGCAGAAAGGAATAAGACAAGGCTGCCCATCTCCTCACCTTTATTCAACATTGTATTGGCAATCCTCGCTAGAGCAATTAGTCAAGAAAAAGAAAAGGCATGCAAATTGAAAAGGAAGAAGTAAAACTGTCACTATTTGCAGATGACCTGATACTATATAAAGAAAACCTTAATGATGCCACCAGAAAACTGTTAGAACTAACAAAGGAATTCAGTAAAGATATATGCCCCTCTGTGTTCATATTTTCATTGCCATGTTATTTACAAAAGTCAAGATATGGAAATAATCTAAGTACCCATCAATAAATGAATGTGTGTGTATATTCATATATATGAATATGAATATATATATATATATGTATACTATTCAAGCATAAAAAAGAATGAAATCCTGCCATTTTCCACATGGATGTACTTTGAAGGTATTATGCAAAGTGAAATAAATCACACAGATAAAGACAAACACCACATCATTTCATGTATATGTGGAATCTAAAACACCAAACAAACAAAACAGAACCCAGACTCATACATACAGAGAACAGACTGGTAGTTGCCAAAGAGAGGGGGGTGAGGACCTGATATGGGTGAAGGGGATGAAGAAGTACAAAAGTCAGTTATAAAATAAAGAAGTCATGGGGATGTAATGTACAGAATGGGGAATATAGTCAATAATATTGTATTAATTTTATATGGTAACAGATGGTAACTAGATTTATTGTGGTGATCATTTTTGAAATGTACACAAATGTCAAATAACTATGTTGTACTCATATATATAGGTTATCTCATCTAGACTTATGACTTTGAATAGCATCTATATACTGAAGACTCTCATATATACATCTTTTTTTTTTAATTTTTTTTCAACGTTTATTTATTTTTTGGGGGACAGAGACAGAGCATGAACGGGGGAGGGGCAGAGAGAGAGGGAGACACAGAATCGGAAACAGGCTCCAGGCTCTGAGCCATCAGCCCAGAGCCCGACGCGGGGCTTGAACTCACAGACCGCGAGATTGTGACCTGGCTGAAGTCGGACGCTTAACCGACTACGCCACCCAGGCGCCCCTCATATATACATCTTTAGATATGATTGCTCCCCTGAGCTCTGGTTTCATATTCAATGGCTGATTAAGCATCTCAAACTTATCATAAGCAAAGTAGACTCATGATCTCCTCTCTACCCTGAAAACCCCATCAACCCAAATCTCCTCCTCCATCAGTCCTCAATCTCAGCAAATGGCACCACCTCCCGTTAGTTGTTTAAACCCAAAATCTATGCATCATCCACAATTCCTTTCCCTCCACTTTTAACCCCTTCATTCTGCAATCTTGTCAGTCTGCCTATCAACATATCCTGAATCCATTCACTTTTCTCCACCTCCATTGCTATCATAATACAAATTACCATTATTTCCTATCTGGAATACTGTAATCATTGTTGCAGTGCCTCTGGTTGCCAGATAGTGTATCCAACCTGTAGGGATAGATGCTTGTCCATAGCTAGGTCGATCAGATTCCCTCTCCCAGGAATATGAGTCTTAATCAAAAGGACATACAGAAGTCCCCTCAATTCTATCACTATTTTAGGAAGTTAGTTGTAGATGGGTCAATAACAACTTTATTACCAAGAGGAACCAATTTAAGGATTCCTGACCCTGAGATGCTAGAACTTTTTTGGATCCTTTGAAGCCTCATCATTACCTTTTTTTTTTTTTTTTGACTTGTGAGCTACCCAGTATCCTTCCCTAAGGAAGGGTGCAGCGAAAAGTCTCCCTTGGACATCTCTAAAGAATCCACAAATGAGCTTTAGTTGGCACAAGACACAAAAACTTGATTAGAACAGCACCAGTCCTCATGTTAGTGAACAGGGACTTTTCTTTCTTACTCATTAGCCTTATCCTTAATGCTTAGTGCAGTGTGGCACTAATGCTATAATACATTAACCAAATATTTGTTAAGTGAATAAATGAATGAATGTTATCCAGGCAAAGAAGGACAGAATAGAGGGGGGTCTAGACAGAAAAAGCATCACATTGGGATGAGAGAAAACATGGTACGTTAAAGAATCAAAAAGAAGTCAGTCTGCATGTGGTCTCGAGAGTCAGTGAGGGGATGGTTAAGTATGAAGTAGGAGTGGTCAAATCATAAAGGAGTACAAGCCTGTAAAAGTGCAAACTTCATGGAGGAGGAAAAGGGTACATCTTTACATTTTAAGCAGAGGAGAAAATGATAAAATTTGCATTCAGAGATGACCCTCTGGTTGCAATATGGAGGTTTGAGTTGGAGAGGCAATGGACTAGAAATAAGCGGCTAGCCTAGGGCAGCAGTAACATGTTGCTGTATTTTATGAGAGACTTTGAAGAGGTAAAATACAGTGATGGAGAGCTAGAGGTCAGGGATGATGTCTGATTTCTGGCTTGTCTGCCAGATGGGTGTAGATGACATTGACTAATCTAGGGAATATGGGAGAAGGAGCAGGTGTCAAGAGAATGGTGATGAATTGAGTTATGGACACAATGAGATGAGGTTTCTATAAGACATGCTAATGTAGAGGTCCAGGAAGCAAGTGGATCCGGAGCCAAAGGGAAGGAAGTATATAAGCTGAAAATGTAGGTTAGGCAGTCATCAGCATAAAGATACAACAGAAGATGTAGGAACAAGTAAGATTGCATAGCAGAGCAATGTAGCATGAGGAGAACAGAAAGCCCAAGACAAAACCCCGAAGAGAGAAACCAATTCTTAAGGGCAGGCAGAACAAGAGGAGCCTGCAAAGAATATTGGAAAGGACCAGCTAGAAAAATAAGAGACACAGAAATATTTTAAAAGCCAAGAAAAGGGAAAATTTCAAGAAGGAAGGAGCAGTCAAATGCCGCTCTGAAATCAAATGAGATAAGGGCTTCAAGTTTGGGTTGCATTTAGCAACAAGGACATCACTCAGACTCAGTGGGAATGACTCCAACAAAGGAAGTAGAGAGGAGTCTGTGGGAGAGAGGCAAAGGAAGAGGAGAGAGTAGAGAAGTGAGGTCAAAACTCTTCTTAGGATTTTGTCTTGAAAGGGGAGATGAAAGAAGGCAATGGTTGGAGAGGGATTAGGGGTCGTGGGAAGGTTTTGTGTGTTTAAGATGCAAGCATGTGAGCATCTTTAAACAGTGACGGGAAGGAGACAATAGGGGAAAAGAGGGCAATAAATAGAGGATGGGACCAGAAGTGAAAGAGATCTTAAATGCTGTCAGGTATTTCTCCATCAACTGTTTCGTGTTTTCCAAGTAACCATTGCAAAGTTTTCTACTTTCTCCAAATTCTTGATCTTCTCGCCCTCACTCACTATCAACCAAAGTAGCTCCTCATACCTCAAGAGAAGGTGGAGCCATCAGACAGGAGCTCTCTGGACTTCCTGTATCCATGCCCATCTTTTCCTCCTTTCATCCTGATAAGCTGAGAGGTGTTCCAACTCCTGTTTGGGGCTATTGCCCCACTTTCCCCCCTCTCCCATCCGTTCATTCAAATTTTCAAATAGTCCCAACTTTGTGGCAAGTGCGCACTAGGCCCAGGAGACACAAAGTTGGAAAACATAGAGTCCTTCCCCCAAGGGGGCCAGAGTCTATTGGAGAGAAAGATAGGTAACCATACTATAAATAGACAATATTGTTAATGCTGTAATAAAAATGTAAAGAGAGGGGCACCTGGATGGCTCAGTTGGTTTAGTGTCCAACTCTTGATTTCAGCTCAGGTCACAATACCAGTGTTGTGGGATTGAGCCCCACATGAAGTCCCATGCCAAGCCCTGCGTCGGGCTCCATACAGAGAGTGAAGCCTCCTTGGGATTCTCTCTCTCCCCCTTTGTCCCTCTCCCCTGCTTGTACTCTCTCTTTCTCTAAAATTAAAAAAAAAATTAATTTAAATTTTTTTAAAAATGTGAAGAGAGCCCTGAATGATCTCAAATGGTTCTTTTGGGCTCTCAGAAAATCCTGGTGTCTCCCACTTCCAAAGACCAGGCCCTCTCAGTTCACCAGTCCCAACCCATCAAGGAATATTATGGAAACCCTACAGAAAAATGCCATTTTAACATTGCAGAAGAAAACAAAAACCCCAATTCTCTGAGGTGCATTTGACTCAATAGAAAGAAAACTTTCTGTTTCGCAATACAAATGTACTCTTAATGTATTATCTTTAAGTGTTAAGTAAACAAAGCACCCCATACAATTTCAAGTGTTATCATTTATTTCTTAGTAGCAAATTTTAATTGCCATGTTCCAGAGACAAGGTTGTGGAACAATACAGGAAAATTCTCAACATATATTTTAGGCTTCCCTTGGATATAGTTTGAGGGAGGATGGTAAATATGTTAGACAATGTAATTACCACCATATTGAGTTTGCTACATTAAGATTGAAGTGTATTCATGTATGAATAACTGAAATGTATGAAATATTCAAATTGTATCAGTTTAAACATGACACTTGAAATATGTAGTTCCCAATGGCTTCTCTCTCAGCAATGAACAGTCACCATCTGGGCATCATCAATAAGATACAGGGACCTGTCCCTAAACACTTCATAAAATGAATCTCATCTCAGAGAAAGACAGCAGTCACTAAAAAAGATCAAAAGGACTGTGTGGCAGAGATTACCATATGCCCCCCGATATCACTATTTTCCCCATCTTCCTTTTATTTTTTTTTTATTTTTTATTTTTTAATTTTTTTTTTCAATGTTTATTTTTGGGACAGAGAGAGACAGAGCATGAACGGGGGAGGGGCAGAGAGAGAGGGACACACAGAATCGGAAACAGGCTCCAGGCTCTGAGCCATCAGCCCAGAGCCTGACTCGGGGCTCGAACTCCCGGACCGCGAGATCGTGACCTGGCTGAAGTCGGACGCTTAACCGACTGCGCCACCCAGGCGCCCCCCCATCTTCCTTTTAGTACTAGAAAACTCTTAATTTTCGCTGGATACTTGGCCACTCAACTAAGAGACTTTATTTTCCAGATTTTCTTGAAGGTAGGTGTGGTCATGTGATGATATTTTGGCCAATAGGACAAGCAACTTCTGCGTTATATCTTTCAAATGGAAGCTGCTTGCCCTTCATCCCCTCTTTACCTCTTTCCTTGGGCTGGAGAGCGGATGTGATGCTTATGGCATGGCTTTAACCATGCAGCTGTGGACAATAGTCCAAGGGATGACAGAGCAACAGGTCTCAGCAAACCTGAGACCCCAGCTTGCTGGTGGGGCAAGACCACCCACCCATCTCACACTTCTCCTCATTCTCACCTCCGGACTGTTATGTAAAAAAGAAACTTTTAGCTTATTTGAGCCTTAGTATGTTCAGGTCTCTTTGTTACAGTAGCTTAGTCTGACCCTGACTAATACAGACTGGTTCTAGATAACTTTCCCCCCAAAAAGGAACCCCTGTTGGGGTCTTCTCATAGTCCATGGAAGATAACCACATATCCCATTGGAGCTCAGTGATCCCTAAGACCTCTAGAGGATCACCAACACCCAGCCTGAGTCTAGAGAAAGCACCCAAGATGAGGACAGAAATTGAGTGTGACATACGCATCTTAAGCATACTGGCCTTGTGAGTTTCTGTTACATTCAATGCCAAAGAAGCAGTTAATTATGTTCATCAAGGTGTTTAAGGGAGAAAAACAACCAGGTAGTCAAGGCAAAGGCGTACTTCACCTCATTCCGGCAGTCCACCAATACAGACGGCAATCTAGCAGTAAAGGATTTTATAAGCAAAAATTATACAGCACAATTAGAATAAACAGCCCTTGGTGTTCACTGAGTGGTCAGCAATATGCTTTTATTTGTTCTAAGAGCTATTAGCATTGTGCTTCCACACATGGTCACAGTTTACTATTTTTCCCAGTGGCACCCTCCATATTTTTTCCTATTATCCACTGAATGTTGTACTAAATACATATTAAAATATTTTTTTTTCTGAAACAGGAGCTTCTATTGCTAAACTGGTATACCAAAGCCTTTTCATTTTTCATAAGATTGAGAGTTCATTGTTGATTATAAACCCAGTAAACAAACATCCCTTTATTGTCTCATTGACAATTACACAATATCTTTACCCTCTTACCTACAGAGTTTTATGGAAACTCTTTCAACAGAGTAGACATTTGTCATCTCAGGAGAAAGTCCCATTTAGACATTAACTACCTTAGCTTTATTAGAAACTCATTTTCCACAGATGTCCAGGCATGATTTGCTCCTTTTTATCAGGAAATAAATAATATCAGGTAATAGCTTCCTGTGGCAGAGGTTACATCTTTATTATACCCAGGGAAATAGATATCAACCAGTCAGAGAATAGCCAGATGGCTTACCCTTCTTATCAATAAAATTTAATTTTCACTAAGCCAATTGTGACCAAGCTCATTTTTAAATAGGAAGCCAACATTTAAGATTCTTACGTGTGGCAGCAAATATGACATCTATGAGCATCTCCAATTTGCACTAACACACATCCCAAGCCAGAAACCTGGACCTTTTCTTTGGCACTAAGCCACTCATTCATCAAGCCCTACTGGTCCCAACCCATATGACCTCCTGAATCTGTCTACTTTTTGTGTTCCCGATGCCCAACCGTAGTGTAGTCCTGTCATTTCACACCCGGGTCACTGAAACAAGCAACTCATGCCTGTCCCGTCCTCCTTCCTCCATGCCATCACAATGGTCTGTTAAAAGCAGAAGCTCATTCTTTTTAGAAGAGAGCAAAATGCCTAAACGTGGTTTTAAATGTCTGTCTGATCTGCTCTCCTGTCTAGCTTCCTGCCTTATTTGCTACCTCCTTACCCCTTAACTCTGACATTATGTCCTATTTGTAGACGAATTATTGGCAGTTCACTCAAAATAGACAAAGTTCACTTCTACCTCTGTGTCTTTGCAAACATTATTCCTTTTGCCGAAAATGCCTTTCCCACTGCCCTCCCGACTCCCTTTCACCTTGACGTTAGTCGCTAACTGCTGTTTTCCTTTCCCTTCCAGCATACACATCATCTTCCCAATGAAGACTTCCCTGGTCCTTCAAGACTACACTACCTACCCTTCCTATAGGCTTCCCCAGCATCCAAGTGAATGTTTGATAAACTTTATTGACAAACAACAGCCCTGTCAACGTTAACTGGTTAGTCAGTCTTGTAGGATCTTGTACAGATGATGAGCTAGGGCAGGGGGCAGGGTGTATGTTCAGACATGGTTATTACTCTGATTTCTGGTTCTGACATGCACACCCCCCAGCCCGCTGACCTTGATAATGTCACCAATAGGTGCATCCATTAGAAGCTGCAATAAACTGCTCATATCAAAGGACAAAAATAACAGGCTTCAACAAAATAGAAGGTGATTGCTCTCTCACAGAAAGGAAAGTCCAAAGATGGACAGTCCTGAGCTCGTCTGCCACACCACAAAGTCATCAGGGACTACAGTTCCTCGTCTAGCTGCTTCACCATGTTTAGCGTACGACTTCCATTCTCAAAATGTCTCTGGGTCCCTAGACATCCAAGCTTCATTCCAAACGAGAAAAGGGCCAAAGTAAGTGGGGCGGGGGGGTCTTCCTGATGCCCTGCCTATGGTCTTTGGCTTATATCACATTGGCCGCCCCCGTACACAAGAAGCATTGTGGAATGAAGTCTTTCAGTTTGAGCACACTGGTGCCTCAAATAACATCTTATTTACAAAGAAGGGGGAGGTGAATACTGAGTAAACAACTAGCAGTTTATTCCACATTGAGAGTAGGTATAGAATCCATTCTTCAAGAAAATAATTGCCCTGCTTTTCAAATTCAAATTTCACATAATCTAAGAAATCATGAATTGCTCAGAAAGAAGAGTCACAGCAGGGACTTTCCAAACAGTACATTTCAGGGGTGGCTGAGTCGGTTAAGTGTCCGACTTTGGCTCCAGTCCCGATCTCATGGTTCGTGGGTTCAAGCCCCATGTTGGGCTCTATGCTGACAGCCCAGAGCCTGAAGCCTGCTTCAGATTCTGTCTCTGGCTCTCTCTGCCCCTCCCCCGCTTGTGCTCTGTCTCTAAAATAAATAAACATTAAAAAAATTTTTTTGTAAACAGCACACTTCAAATATGAGAGAAATTTTTAAAAATTTCAGATCACATACAATCTTTTAGGAACACCTCTTTAACATACAAGGAAGGATACCCTCATGCAGATACCTTACTTATTCACTCATATCATCCACAATGAACTACTAATGAGTAACATTGAACATATTACTTTATGTGCTCCTCGCTTTATGAAGCGGGATTGTTATTCCCACTTGTAGATAAGAACACTGAGGCAGAAAGTAGTTAACTGACTTATGCAAAAATCACATTGCTGATGATAACACCAGCCGTTGAACCCAGGTCTGTCTGATGCTCTCTCTATCCTGTAATGCAACTTTTCCACAAGCCTCCCTCACTTCACTTGGACTAATGATTCTGACACTCCAAAAATAGAATTTCCATCATGTTGAGTTTGCTACATTGAGATTGAAGTGTATTCACAGATGAATCACTGAAATGTATGAAATATTCCAATTGTGTGAGTTCAAACATGACACCTAATACCTGAGCCCATGCTTGCTTAACCCTAATGGAAGATATTGGACACTTTACTGTGTTTAAGTATATGATGAGTGATTTAGATTACTCAGGGTCTTAAAGCTAGAAGGGTCTGTATAGATCGTCCAGAATCACTTTACTCATTTTTGAGATGAGAAAACCAAACTGGCTAACTGATTCGGTGAGTCACACAACCAATGAGTTGTACCGCTGAGGAGAGAACTCAGGTCCCCAGGCCTTCATTATTTCTAGGCTCTCTTCTTCTGTGGCACCGTTCAGCTTTCCCAAATTTTGCAGCCAGTGGTCTAAGCCCTCTGCCACACCCTGATACCTTTTACTTGATGGAACTATTTTTACTGAGTAGATACAAGTCAGAGATTTTCAAAGCCCATTCTAAATTCCCTGGCATCCTTAAGGCGCTCCATGATTCTCCTAATGAGAATTCATTGTTCTTTGCTTTCCACTTAACTTATACTTTGAACCTCCATGTTAGCACTTAATTCCTTCTGATTTATATTAATTATTTATGCTGGTCCCCCATTCTGTATGATACACCCTTTAAGGACATGTTTTTTATGGCCTTTAAGCCGTTGGTTACTCTTTTGTCTATACTAGACGTTCAACGTGTTTTTATTGAATGAATGAATGAATGAATGAATGGAGTGAATGAATAATATAATCATATTTTAACATTTATTTTTAGTTTTTATTTTCATTTATTTTTAAAATTTTTTTAGTATTTATTTTTGAGAGAGACAGAGACAGAGCACAAGTGGTGGGAGGGGTGGAGAGGAAGGGAGACACAGAATCCGAAGCAGGTTCCAGGCTCTGAGCTGTCAGCACAGAGCCCGACATGCGGCTTGAACTCACAAACCCTGAAATCATGACCTTGAAATCAGATGCTTAACGGACTGAGCCACTCAGGCGCACACCTCCCCCCTCCTTTTTTGTTAATTGAAATATAGTTGATATCATGTTACCTTTGTTTCAGGTGTACAACATAGTGATTCGACAACTCTATACGTTATGCTACACTCACCAACTGTAGCTACCGTCTATCACCATAGACTCTACCATAATACCATTGACAGATGCTCTAGGCTGTACCTTTCATCCCTGTGAATTATTCATTCTATAACTGGAAACCTGGTTTAGTAGGCTTAGTAGGGTGAGTATTTCTTTAAGTGTTTCTGTTTAAATGTGTGTCTCTCTAGATTTAAAAATAAACTAAGCTGTGCTCATTCCTCTATATTAGTACTTTCCATGTTGAGCTCTTTGTTGTCCACTTACTTGTTTGGCGTATCCTCTAGCAGAACCAAGGTCTGCACAAATAGGCTTATTTACATGTGCTTCCCCACATTCCCTAATGCCCAGCACTGTGTGTGACAGAGCCAGCACTCAAGCGTCCAATAAATGGGAGATAATGTGAGTGAATCTCTTCCATTTCACAGACACTCCTAGGATTTTTGCAGCTTCAGTCCAGATCTTTCTGAAGCATAGCCCCACAGAAGTAAATACCTCAAAACAGCTATGTTGTTCTTCCAAAGAAATTATTGTAGAATGTGTGAGAACATTCCGTGGGCAAACATGCAATGTGTCTCAGGAAAAATGGAAGTGTGGCTGTCAAGGAGAAAAGACATAAGGACAAAAGTCTTTGGCACTGTATCATTAAATATTCCCAGTAATGCCAACTACTCACCAACCACAGTACTTTGGTGCCCACACAACAATGAGCAATTCTTGCTCATGTCTCTGGGATGTGTGATTGGGCAGCTCTGCTAATCTTGGCTGGGCTTGGCTGGGTGGTTCTTCTGGTCTCAGTTAAACTATTTCACAAGTACAAGGAGACTTACCAACGTGTGGGGGGATCAGCTGGCTTGAAGCTGAGATAGAATACTCTTGGCTGGAATGACGAGGCTAACTCATCTCATTTCCAAGTATGTCTAATCATCTAACAGGTTAGCACAGATGTTCTTATGGTAAGGAAGAAGGCAAGAATGAGATTAAGCCTGACTGCACCAAGTGCTTTCAAGCCTCTGCTTACGTCATGCTTGCCAACAACTCATTGGCCAAAGCGAGTTTCACGTCTGAGACCAGAGCCAAAATGGAAGGTCACTATAAAGTTGTGTAGCCAACAGGAAGGGGTGGAGAAATGGAGCCAGTTTTGCAAACCTACCACAGAATAAAGACTGAATGTTGCTTGCTGAAATCTTTTGCCCCTAGCATGTAATAGTAGACTCCAGAAATATTTGTAAAATAGATGTACAGATCAACGGATGGATAGGTGAATGGATAAATTAATGAAGCTAGTCTATGGGGCTCTGAACACAGACTAGTCATCCATAATTCTACTATTAACTAGATTATGCCAGCAAGAAAATATTTGTCCTGAGATTTCCACAAGATCCAATATAATATCTTACAAAAGTAGAAACAAGCACACACTTACTGGGTCCATCAAGAAGCTCCAGGGATGTGTTCTTCAGAATATGATGAGCATGAAGTACTTGTCCAAGGTATCTACCCTTCTTTAGTTATCACAAATCGCCCTGTGCAACTGAGTGTTTATCACAATCACTTCAAAGACATTCTAATATCTCCAATTCTCGCTTTCTTACTACACAAAACGAAAGCATCAGAAAAGTATCTTTGGTCTCAATTACAAGTTTTTTATTGCAAGGGCAGCAACACTAAAAGTCTCCTGAACCACAGCTAACCTCTGACAAAGCCATGCAAAACTTCATGGAGTTTTTAAGTAGATCTTTACTCAGGAACGTTTAGTAGGGGAGAGAAATCTCCACTGGTGATTAGATTGCGATAGAAAAATTCTCCACTGAAACAGAGAGCTCCTATAGCCTCCTCCTTTATCTAAACCCTCAAACCGCATATAGCATTCTAGTAAAATGGATTTAATAGAAAATTAATTTACCGAGTCCAGGGGTTAGGATGATGAGACTTCTATGTCACAGGAAGAACAACATGCCTGTTCCAAGAAAAAAAACTTAAATCTTTTGGGGAGTTCTGTATAATACACAAGTGACAAATATTAATTGTTGATAGTATTTAATGCTTTGGATTGCTCTGAGGAACATGAAAACTTGGGTATGTATAGTTAGCTCAATAACTAACATTTGTTGACCCTTAGTATAGGACAGTCTCTGTGCTAAGCACTCTTTATTCATCGTCTCATTTAATCCTTACAATATCCTATAACAGGGGTATTTTTCAAATGTTTACATTTTCCTGTACATATTACATTTCCTGTGCACATGTTGTCCTGGCACAATTTTTGATGACATTCTCTTTCACTCTTAACAAGTGATCTGGTTTGGATGATTGCTATGATCATCCTGGTTGGAAAAAAAAAAACCCACAAAAACAAAAACAACAACTGCCTGCACAGCTAGTGAATGGCTGATCTAGGACTATCAAGTGGGTTAGTCTTATACCAGAGGCATCAGTTTTGCCTCATTGTCCTACAAGTTCAACCATAACGATGACTGACACTAGGCCATTCTTCTGGCATCTGTCAACCTAAGTACGGAAACCAAGCATGTAGAGATCCTCAAGTGTAATAAGACTAGAACGTAGAACTTCAGTAAGTTCTAGTTATATTTCCAAAAGACGGGAAAACTGAATGGCCTCTAGAGTTGGAAAACAAGAAGGGAATAGATGCTTTCCAAAGCAAAGCCCCTGGGTAGAAATTAATTAACCCTTTGGATAGAAATTAAAACATTCTTTTATATGCTTAAATATCAATTAATGTATTGGATTCCTATTGCATTTATTGAATATGCACATTGAAGAGACCACGATTTTGTCCTAGTTCTCAAGTAAAAGGGAAGACAAGTTTGCAATTGGAATATCCTTCCTCTTTCCCATTTATTTTGCTACCAGTAAATAGCAACATTTATCTCCGTTTTTTTTTTCCAGCAGGACAGATAGTTTGTATTTTCAAAGAGGGTCAATTTGGGTAAAATGTAAATCAACAAAATCAAAATGCATTCTTTCAAAGTCCCACCCCTTCCCCCAGTAGTAAGGATTATGTACAGTAGCAGCACAGAAATGTAAAAGAACTAAGGAGGAAAACGGTAGAGGAAATGCAAATAAGTGCATTTCTTGTATTTATTCATGATACAAATAAATACATTCTTGTATTTATTCTTTCCTGCACAAAGAGACAATCACCCAGGTTCTTTAGATTACATTGACTGTTCTTTGCTAATGCATAACACTAGGAATTCGTTCATAACACGTGTCCCGTAAGCAAGTCAAATTGGAAAAAAAGTTAACTTGGAGGAGTGGTTGTTTGCCCTTATAAAAGAATCCCCCCTGAATTCTCTTGAAAAAATATATAGACCAAATCAAAGGAGGAGGAAATAATAAGTCCAGAAAATTGACAGGGGTAGAAGTCAGCCCAACTTACAAGAACAGAGACGAAATAAGAGTCAAGGAATTAAAAAAGCAACTAGGATAAACACCTAGAGATGTGAGAGGAGAGGAAGTATAGAAATAAGGCCTTCTTACAGAAGAATTAGGAAGCGTGGCGGTGGCTAAGAGATCGCTCCCCCAAACTACAATCTACGTAGTGAAGCCAGAACGCCTCTAACTCATGGGAGATAAACCCATTTCGACAGTGAGAACAGATGTTCCAGTGGCTTGATGGCTCTGGAGAGATCTGTGAGGCAGTCATGCAAACCCCACCTAGAAGACGCGCAGAGAGGGAAAGCAAGAGGAAGGAAACGCACTGACTCATAAGGGAAGAAAGGAGCTGGGCAGTCGCTCTGCCAGCTGCCTGACCCTACCTAGAGCCCCACCTAAACCGTCCCAAGCTCATGAGACTGCCAGCCCTGTAGCTCCATGATCTCCCTTAGTCACAGTGCTCTGGGTGGCACATGGGTCAAAATGATTTCCTTCTTACTAATATTGACACCCCTGCACATGGAATTATTCTTCCATTCTGTTTGCAGGGCAGAGAGAGCGAGCAAGTGAGCCCCTCATCACTTGTTTTCTTGTGGGGCCAACAGGCGCTGACGTTACTTTCTAGTGTGGAGACCCTGTCTCCTGGAAGACTATTACCGAGAGCTCTCATTGTCTCCTCCAGACGCGGTCATCCAGGTCCTTGAAGCCTTTCCTCCTGAGAGGCAATGCCCAGGTTTTAAGAATTAGTGCAGTTGGAGAAGACAATTTTTTAAAAAATCGGTGTTAAGGAAATAAGGCTGCTCATGATGAGAAACACGTAAAGGCAAGGCACTTGGGAAATGAGACTCTGTCCCTCTGGCGGCTCTCCGGAGATGGGTTCCAAATGCAAGGACCCACCCAAATCCATTAAAGGGTGATTATCAGAAAACAGAGAGGCCACAAAGAGCTCCACACAGGCCAACGTCTGATCCCGGCAGCTCTGGATTTTGACAGCTGTCTCTGTTCTACCAACTCTTGTTTGGGCCCTCTTTCAGGTGGTAAGTGTTCTACTATCACTAACACTACAAATAATAACAATGACACAAAAGTATGTAGTTGACACTTATTTGTGCTTGCTGTGTATGGTAAGCAGCATAATGGCCCCTGCCTCCACCCTCAAAGGTGTCCTCAGAAACCATGAATATTGAATGTGTTATGTGACACGGCAAGGGAGAATTAAGGTTGTTAATCAACTGACCTTTAAATAGGCAGATTATCCTGGATTACCTGGTGGGCATAATGTCATCACAAAGACACGAGCAGAAGGGGACACAGTCAGTGTCAGAGCGAAGAGACGTGAGAAAGACCGGCCGTTGCAGACTTCGAAGACAGAGGAAGGGGCCGCGAGCCAAAGAATGCAGACAGGCCCCTAAAGCTGGAAGCGCAGCAAGGACAGCGAAAACCAGATTCGCTTCCAGAGCAAGAAGAAAGGAAGGCGGTCCTGCCGACGCCTTGAATTGATCCTCCTAAGTCCCATTTTGGACTTGGAGCTCCAGCAATATAAGGTACTCAATGTGTGTTAAGACACCGGGTTTACCCAAATGTGTCACAGCAACAATAGGCAACTAATACACTCTGCCAGACTTGGGGCCAAGCGTTTCCTGTCCAACGATCCCCGATTCTTACAACACTGCAATAAAGACATGATCATCGCGTTCACGCAAATGAGGAAACTGAAGCTCCCGATGTTAAGTGACTTGCGTTAGGTGTTGGCTAGCAAGATGCTGAGCTAGAACGCCATGCGGGTCTGTTTGACTCCAAGGCCCATATCTCTTCTCTATTCAACACTAACCCACAGGAAAACACACCCAAAACGACCTTAGCACCACGTCCAGATAGGCACCGCTCCACCCCAGCTGTTACACTGGCTCCCTCGAAGCTGAACAAAGCATGCGCGCGCACTCATACACACACACACACACACACACACACACACACACACACAGTCAATTACCATTTAAAAATAGCTCCCTATCCAAATGGCCACATGAAAGTAGTATTTTGGTCTAATTGGTCCTCATTTATTCACTGTATAGGACTCTTCTGAAAAAAAAGGATAGAAAGGGCAAGGGGAGACTTGTGAACGTAGCCTGAAAGCTTGGCTGAAAGCACTTTGAATCAATAAGCAAGCCAATGCTCTGGTCTGGGAAATTTACTATAGTCAAGTTTGAAATGCTTTTCACTTTTATAATTAATTACTGTGGGTAATGCTTCTTGTTATTATTTTTATAATTAATTACCAAGCATTGCTAGTAGCCAGCAACTTTTCACACATTGCTTAAGCATGCGGAGATAAAAAATCAGAACCGTAACTATAGTGCGTGTTCATGGATTACTAAAATACTCACATAAGAATTACACACTAATTCAACCACAATAAAAAAAATTACACTTGAAGAGCTTATTATATACTATTCCTTCCCCTTCTGAGAAACATTTGAGCAGAAGCCTAGCATGGTTACCATGGCAACTATAATGCAAAATTGTCAGTAACTTTATGAATTGCAAATTCCTCTAAGGGTGTTGGGGAATTTTTTTTCCGACTTCCATTTTTAACCATCTCATATGCATTATTCCAGCAATATGTTAAACAAGGTTTTTGGGAACTCATGCATCATTTCAAAACAAGCCATGTTCTAAATGCTCAAATTCCATTATTCTAACAAGAGAAAGCTAAACAGGGAACACCCAATTTGCTGAATATTAAATCGTCTATTGTTTTTAACTGAGTTCTGAACACATTTACTACCCTCACCTTTCCTGAAGAGGATCCTATTAGTCAAATAAAAGGAATCACTATATTCTCCATCATTGTCTGCATCTCTCTGAGAATGGAAAAAGGGATAGTCCCAATTTAAAACAAAACAAAACAAAAACGCACAATCCCACAATCCACTTTTCCCTCCAAGTAATTTCAGTTACATTGTATCTGGAACCTTTAATCAAGTGAATGGTCAATGTCCACTGTTGTCCCCTCTCAATCCCATCTTCTGTGTTCTCAATAGACTATGAAAATGACCCAGAGAAGTTCCTTGAGTAGCCAGTTCCCCAACATGGATTGTTTGCGCTGGGAGGTTAGAGACATGGAAGGTAGCCAAAAACGTTGTGTGACAATGTGAGTGCTTTCTCATTTACAAATACTGGTAATGAGGTGGGGGGCGGGTACACACAGAATCATAATTGGTTCTGGTGTTAGCACTGCCATTTCCTCGGTATCTGGCTTCGGACAAGGCATTTATGCTCTACGAGCTTCAGCTTCCTTGTCTTTAAAACAAGGATTTTAATTTTTTCCCTGTCCATTTCACAGGTCTGTTATAAGGATCACATGAGATCATGTATTTGAAAGCTACCATGCCCTATTAAAATACTGGTAGCAATTCTTGTGAATTTTTATTTCACATAACCAGTACTAAGAATCTCTAAAATATGAATATTCTTTATTTTCAGAACCTGATCTCAAGAAGATAAATGCTGATTCATGTCTTGGTGGTGGGCAGGGGGGGCGGTCCTCAGGGCTTAGAAAATAGATGGAAATAAAGGTAAAAACAAAAATATCAGAATGAAATCCTATTTTATACAGGAAGACCTAAATTATTGCCTCTGATGAGTTTCCAAGTTGCAAGACCTATTTGTTTGCAAGACTATACACAGAAAATGGCTGCATTCAAGGCACATCTCTAAGACAAGTGTGCGTCCATATGCTCACTGAGCTCAGGGAGCAACAGCATTTTGTGAAGACAAGTGAGTCTACTGATTTGTTCCTCTCTGTGCTGTTTGGCAGCAACTTCAGAGGAATGTTAGTTGTTTTCCTATTCTTGAACAGTAGCCTTCAAAAAAGATGTAAGTACGGCATAACCTCTGTCAGATATGAATTATTATATACAAGATGGAGAAATATGGTGGAGAGGTTTTAAAAGACTGAGACCCTGTTGGTTTCCGAGGACTTTGTGTTCATTCCTTCATTTGTTCATTAAACAGACACTTCCTGAGAGCCAATTCTAGTCTATTGTAGAAAATAAAGGGAAAAACCAAACATGTTTGCTCTCATGAAGAGCTCTCCAACTTATTGGTGGGGGGAGATTATACACTTCTTTTTCCTAGCCCTAACTGCATCTAAGGGCTATCAGGACCCAGAAGTGACAAAGCCTACTGCACATGGGGCAGGAACGAATGAGGAGAGACATCACAGAGAATGTGTGTTTGAGCTGCATTGATATAGGAGTTTGCCAGGTGGAGAAGAGATAGCAGGGATTTTGAAGAGTAGGAGGCATATGGAAATGCTTGGAAAGATGAGATTGGAAAGTCAAAGACCCCCGTGGCTAGAGCACAGGATGCAAAGGATGGAGAATAATGACCAAAGAATCTCAAATAGCAGGTTCAGCATGCATACAGCATGCAGTGTGTGCAAAAGCAAGAAGAAGTCCTGAAGATTTTATTTATTTTATTTTATTTTATTTTATTTTATTTTATTTTATTTTATTTTCTGAAGATTTTAAATAAGAAAGAGGAACAACACTGTCAGACCTGGGTTCTCAGCAGGGCTCTTTAGGAGTAGCAGAGTCAACCAAAGTAAGTACAAGTGGTCAAAGTCACTGCCATGTCCAACAGGAGAGTCTGCGTTCCTCAGAGCAGACTTAAAACCCAATGGCCCTGAGGACACGAAAAGCCTGGGAAAACTGCAGGAAGGAAGTCAGGAGTCACTCAACTCCTCAACTTCCCAAAGAGTGAGAAAAAGTTTGGAAGACTGTCGGCATTATCTCAGAAGGTGAGCACACAAACTACACAGTATCTCTGCCTTCCCAAGTTTGGCAATAATACAAAAATGCGGTCGATTCCCTTCACTTCAAGTAACTCACACCAGATGCTGATGCCCTTCGACTCCTCCACAGCGACGGTTCCCAAAATCATTTCTTTCCAGAGGTCAGGCATCTGGAGCTCATTAAATCCCACACGCCAACATTTTAACTGTGTAAAACTTTTTATGTGCAGTGCAATTTAGTGTTGAATTTGATTTACAAAGCACTGTGTATTCTTAGTTCTGGGATGACAGTTTGCTTGCCTGAGAGCTTAAATCGTGGTTTGGGGCAATGGGAAAGACCTTTGGCCAAAGCTGGAATTGGAAATCTAGGCTTATGCTCATCATTCGTAAAGAATGGAGAGCTTCGTGTCTTAGAGAAGATCTGTATGACCTCCTTGTTATACAGGTAAGGAAACCAAGACCCAAAGAATTAAATGACAGAGGTAGAGGCTGAAACTCAGGCCTCTTGATTATCAGCCCAATGGCCTTTCCTCTCATTCCCCTGCCTTTTTACAGTTCAAAACACACACACACACACACACACACACACACACACACACACACGGGGGAGAGAGAGAGAGAGAGAGAGAGAGAAAAGAGGAAAAGAGAAGAGGAAAAGAAAGAAAAGAATTGAAAAGAAAAGAAAAAAGAAAAGAGGAGGGGGTCCTATTTGTGATTAAATTTATTAAAAAATGAAAAAAAAATTACCTATGTATAATGTACCGGCACTTTTGTATCTTAGTATAAAACTGAGAGAAAATTGATGAGATCTGTTTGAAGATGACCTGTCCTCTGATTGTATAAAGTTATGTAATACATGACATATGGCTCCTGAATCGAATCTGAAATGCTCAATAACTTGCTCAAAGTCACATGGCTCATGAATCTAGGTCTGGGTCTGTAAAACGGGCATAATAACATATACATCGATGTTGGATTGTTTTATTTAATTACTTTTTGAGAAAAATGCTTAAAAGACAGTGGCTATTATTCTATTTTGTATATCATATATGTGGGTTTGAGTCTAAAATAGTTTCCCTGGGAACTCACCATATATTCATTCCCATGATGCTGTCATTGTTCAAAATATTTGGTACGTTTTTCCCTTGGGACTGCTGCCAGAGCTAGTTTTTACATCTTAAGAGAGAATTGTCCCTTTAAGCCTACATTTTGGCCAAAACGAGTTCTACTCAGTTTTATCAACTTCATTCACCAATGTTAGCTGTGAAGGAGTTTTAACCATTTGTGAAAACCACAGCCAAATACAAAAGATGAAGATTCGCCACGACTGAAGATTCTCAAAAGAATCTGCTTCCTGAAGGGGAGAGGATGCATTTTGTATTTGCTGGGCCAGGTCCAGAAACCCCGGGAAAGTCACAAGCCATGGAACCAAACCCTGTTCCAGAGTTGAGAAGGTGGGAAATGGGGGTGTTGATGATTCAAGGTCAGCCCTTGGGAAGCTGGAACTTTTGAGATAGAAATATTGCCTCTCAGAAACAATTACATGTGGATCTTCACAAGCAGGAAAGATCATTGTAGCTCTGGGAATGATTAATTCCAATTCTGTATGAGGGATAGAGGGAAGGAGAAGGCTTGTGAGGGCCACTCATGACCTTGAATGCAAAGCAGCCTGTGGAAAACACAAAAGAACACCCAAGCCGCTCCTACCACATCCTTACTCAGGGTAAACTTATCCCCTCCCCTCTCCACTGAGACAGACAGACACACACACACACACACACACACACACGTACACGCATGCGTGTGCCCACACATATACACGTGTGCACCTATACATGCGTGCACACGCAGGCACACATACATGCACATGCGTACTACACACGTGTACATATATGCGTGCGTGCATGCGTGCGAGCACACATGCACACATACACACGGTTACAAATAGACTCCCTGTCTCTGGTTAGGTTCTAGGGTTAGCATCTTGCCTGCAAATTGCACCTCAAACATTTTCATTCTTCATGTTGTTATCATTATAACCCTATCATTACACTGCTGGTTAATCATGAATAAAACAATGAACATAGAAAAAATCCTTTCCCTGGTGAGCATAAATAATTGCAGATGAATACCTCTCGTTTGGGCCCCACACCATGGAACGTCATATGCTATTACAAGCAATATCAGAGGATGTTTTATTGCAAGGAGTAATTTTTTCTAATTGTAATGTTTATTCCCTTAAGATTCCGGCCTCCTCCTGAAGGCCCTACAAAGTTACTGAGAGGGAGTTTGCAGCTCTTGCCTGCAATTTATGGAAATATCCTTTCTCTCTGATAATAATCCTAATGTGAAAATGTGAAACCAAGCTGAAGAGGGCAGAAAATTTTTCTTTAACCAGAAGTTAAAAGGAAAAACACGTAGGATATGGATTCTAGAGTGAGCTTAGCTGCTGGGGGCAAAGGAGCAAGGAAAGGAAATCCAGCATTTCCTTTGAAAATATATCATGCACTTGAAAGGCTTTCCCAAGGTGAAACCAGCCTATCGTATGGGTGGATCGTAGTTAGGCTGGAAGCAGCTCGATTTTCTTCCCTCCCCTGCCCATTGTTCCCGCCCGGCCACCTCTCCCTCCTCGCCCAGCAAGGATACCTCAGACATACACTGGAGCATTTGGGGCCCCCTTGGATATTAGAACAGCCTCATGTTCAAGTATTAAAAGTTATCTACTGACCTATTCTCTAAACATTCTAATCTCTCACGCACTTAAGCTTCCTCTTCTGAGCTTAGTAATGAGCAAGTCTCTGCTTCTGCTGTTGTCCATCTTGTTCTCTCTCCCAGTCCCACTGACCCCCTGGCTGTGCCGCCAGAGTCAGGATCCTATCTCCGGCCTCCTCAATGTTCAAAAGACTCACATCAAGCTCTCCAAAGAATCCTGAGTCAAGATTTCGGGAGTGTCACTCCATGAGTCATGGCTGTCCCTCACCGAGTGAACAATGAGTCCAGGCACCAGACATGCCCTCCAGGACGAGAGCCATCCCCTCCCCCTTCCTCTCCGTACACTCAGCTCCCTGTGTGGCAGGTGGCTCTAGCTAGGATTACAGATCATGTTTCTCCGGAGGACGTATCAGCTTTTGACTTAACCAAACGTTTTAAGCATAATATCCTTCTCTATTATCATTTTAGGCATTGTATAGAGATAAATATGATTTCAAAGCTCTAACACATGAAGTATGGATTTTTAGATTAATTAGAGTATACAACCCTGACATATAAAAGTTCATACTCATAAATAGTATTTCCACAAGACTCAGGTCAAGAATGGTCTCATATTGATAGTAAAATTCATCCCTGATCAATTAAAGTGAATCCAGAAAACCTTGCCAAACATACATAAGACGCTTAATTCTTTCGTAAATTCCTATGAAATGGATGAATAGGTGGATGGATGGATAGATGGATCGATGAAATATTTCTAAAGCACCAAATCTAGGAGATCGACATGGAATTAGAGATGAATTTGGTTTCTTATTCTTCAATAATAGTTGTGACCTTGGGAAATGCCATTTAACCTCTTCACATCTCAATGTCCTTGTCTGTAAATAGATACAAATGCTGTAATCATCACAAAGACTTACTATGAGCACCAGATAAGATAACCTTGGGAGCTGGAAAGCTTCATGTGACAGAAAGGTATTAGTGAGATGGATGCAGAAGTTCTACAGCTGTTGCCTTGAACAATTTCCATGTTTCTGTGACTCACTTTGACTACCTGCAAAATAGACACGGAAAGACTTCTCTCCAGCTTTCCTTACGAGGCAGCGCACGTGGGGCCTATGGGAGGCCCTTGGATTTCAGGCCCCAGTAGATCTAACTAGCTGTACAGCCATGGACCAGTCATCCAAATCTCTGTGCTACTGTTCTCTCAGCTGTTTGAAAGGATAATGATGACTATGTCGGAGAGCGGCTGTGGGAGTCACATGTCTTAAAGCAGCACAGTGCCTAGAACATAGACAACAGTACTCAGCCTATGCAACTATTAGAATCAACAGTGTCCTGTGAATCTCCGGTGAAAATACCATGGGGTTGCCTCTCCCTTTATTGCCTAGATTCAGTCATTTCTGAATAAGCTCCGTTGCTATGGTTACCTTCCAAAGACACCACATTTGAAAATGTGTTGGGAGATAGGGATTGATGGCAGAAGGCTTTAGTGGAGGACACAAAGCAACTTCAGCAACTGAGACATGTTAATACATGTGAACCCTTTCTCTCGGAAACCGAAGTCACATTTTGCCAAAATGGAAATGAACTCAGGAAGTGGAGTTTCAGAAGTTCCGAATTTGGCCAGCCTCCTTCCCCCATCACCGGGACCTCAAGGACAGGTATATCTGGCCCTGAACCAACTCCTCAGCCTCTCAGTTTTCTCCCCCAGGATCTGGCAGTCTGAAGGATGTTGGTTGCCAGACAGAATTCATCAGATTCACTTCCCAGATGCTATCGCTTCTGATGCCGAATAAAAAATAGGTTGCCCAGAAATCGAGGTTGGAAAGGACAAGTGCGGCTGAGAAATGCACAGTGATATATATGCACAGAACGATAAAGGGCTACTCTCATTGAAAATTCATTAGCGTTTATATTTGAATATTCCAGGGGTCTTCACATCCCTCGAATCCCATACTCAGTCCCTGCAGGGGCCAGCGCTAACATCCTAGGCTAAACTATCTCCCACAGCAGTGTTATAAATGGTTTTCGATCTGTCAAAATCAGTCACCGCTCCAACAGGGAATGAATAAAAGTTGGCCTGACCGCGCTTCCTGTTTCTAACTACAGAACCCAAGACCTGATGGGCAAGAGTATTGTACACTCGGTCCTACTAAAAAGACTCTTTCTTCCCGGTCATTTTTCCCCAGACCTCCTAGGGAGCTGTCCTGCTCTTATTTGAAATTCAAACCAGAAGGAAGTCACCTCTAAAAATACCAAGTTTCCCCGTTTTCCTTTTCACGATGATGCAGCACCACCTAGGGGACATTTCCATTCATTTCTTGCTATTTGCACTATAAAATTCCTTTTAGAATGTTACAGTCCTCCTTATCTACATGAGAAACGCACAGGAGCTTCTCTGAACACAGTTTTCTAGATTCAGCTCCAGACTTACGTCAGGTGGAAACCCTGGTGGACTAATTTATTACACGATGATCACTGCCACGGGTTGTGGTTCACATTTATAATCACCGAGGAAAATTGGCTTTATTATTACATCAACTACCAATTAGTAAGCACCTACCACATGACAAGGTATATATGTATTTATTTCTAATATACACGGTAGTTCTTCAAATTGGCCATTAGCAACCCCATTTTACATAGGAAGAAATCAAGGCTTGGAGAAGTTTTGAGAAACTTCCCCAAGATCCGAGACCAGGGTTGTCTTACTCTTTTCCACTATAAAATGCTATCCCTTTATCTTAACGTGAGTTGCGCCTACATGGCAGTGAGGCTGCTCATTTTAATGATTATAAGGCAGAACATTCAAATAACTCTTGTCTTTCAAAGGAGTCACCTTGAAGCCTGTACTGTCATTCTAACGACTAACACTCATAACACTGCTGAGTGTCTGTTGTGGAAACTGCCTGCAGAGCTGTGAGTTGCACAACACAATCTCCTGTTATATGATGTCACATGTTTAATGAAAACCTGGCAGAGATTCCCTGATGTCAAGTAGTGTACGTTTTTCAGGCCCATCCTCTGACGATTTTGATTCAGTACATGTGGGAAATAGTCCAGGAGTTGGTATTTTCATGAGGAATTGAAGTAAATGTCATCTTCAGGAAAGTCTTAGAAATACAAGTGCAATGATACCTGCACGAGCTTTGGGGTGACACGGACTTGGGTTGTGGATCTAGGTCAGTCTTTTTTCTAGTTGTGTACCCCTAAGAAAGTCACTAAAGTCCTGAAGTATCAAGTTCCTCATCTATAAGATGATATTAATATTTATTAATAGCCACCAAACAGAGTTGTGGTATGGAATGAATGAGATTATGGATGTGCAGTGCTCATATGGCTTATAGGAGGCACTTTGTAAATGGTCATTGCTATTGTAACGTAAGCATCCTCTCGGTCATCAAATTTGTTCTATGTGACAAATATTTCCAAATATTAAATCCATGGTGAAAGGATATCAGGACGCATAAAATATACTACAGCAACATGTGCTTAGTTCTAAAATTAACAACTAAAGACTCATAGGAGAGAAGATGAAAGATAATAGATCGATAGGGACAGAAATATGTAATCTTTAGGGTATGCAAATGCTTAGGAAATGAGAAACCGACATTTAAAACAGTTTGACATTCAAGAGAATAACACGTTTCTGGGAAAAAAAGAAAAAACCCACACACATTATACAAGAGATGGAAGCAACCCAAGTGTCCACGGATGGATGAATGAGTAAGTAAAATGTGGTACATACATACAATAGGATACCATTCAGACTTAAGCAGGAAGGAAATTCTGACTTATGCTAGAGCCTAGATAAATGTGAAGGATGCTATGCTGAATGAAATAAGCCATCACACAATAGGACAAATACTGTATGATTCCACTCATGTGGGTGCATATAAAAAATGGTTTCAGGGGTTGGCACAAAAACAGACACTCAGATCGATGGAACAGAATAGAGAACCCAGAAATGGACCCACAAACATATGGCCAACTAATCTTTGGCAAAGCAGGAAAAGAATATCCAATGGAATCAAGACGGTCTTTTCAGCAAGTGGTGCTGGAAAACTGGACAGCGACATGCAAAATGAACCTGGACCACTTTCTTACACCAGACACAAAAATAAACTCAAAATGGATGAAAGACCTCAATGTAAGACAGGAAGCCATCAAAATCCTCAAGGAGAAAGCAGGTGAAAACCTCTTCAGCCTTGCCCGCAGCAACTTCTTACTCAACACGTCTCTGGAGGCAAGGGAAACAAAAGCAAAAATGAACTGTTTATCAAAATAAAAAGCTTCTGCACAGTGAAGGAAACAATCAGAAAAACTAAAAGGCAACTGACAGAATGGGAGAAGATATTTACAAATGACCTATCAGATAAAGGGTTAGTATCCAAAATCTAGAAAGAACATATCAAACTCAACACCCAAAAAACAAATAATCCAGTGAAGAAATGGGCAAAAGACATGAATAGACACTTCCCAAAGAGGACATCCAGATGGCCAACCGACACATGAAAAAATGCTCAGCATCACACATCATCAGGGAAATACAAATCAAAACCACAATGAGATACCACCTCACACCTGTCAGAATGGCTAACATTAACAACTCAGGCAACAACAGATGTTGGCAAGGATGTGGAGAAAGAGGATCTCTTGCATTGTTGGTGGGAATGCAAGCTGGTGCAGCCACTCTGGAAAACAGTATGGAGGTTCCTCAAAAACACTAAAAATAGAACTACCCTACGACCCAGCAACTGCACTACTAGGCATTTATCCACGGGATACAGGTGTGCTATTTCGAAGGGACACATGCACCCCCATATTTATAGCAGCACTATTAACAATAGCCAAAGTATGGAAAGAGCCCAGATGTCCATCGATGGATGAATCGATAAAGAAGATGTGGTATATATACAATGGAGTATTAATCAGCAATCAAAAAGAATGAAATCTTGCCATTTGCAACTATGTGGATGGAAGTAGAGGGTATTACACTAAGCGAAATTAGTCAGAGAATGACAAATTATCATATACTTCACTCATATGAGGACTTTAAGAGACAAAACAGATGAACATAAGGGAAGGGAAGCAAAAATAATATAAAAACAGGGAGGGGGACAAAACATAAGAGACTCTTAAATATGGAGAACAAACAGAAGGTTACTGGAGGGGTTGTGGGAGGGAGGATGGGCTAAATGGGTAAGGGGCATTAAGGAATCTACTCCTGAAATCATTGTTGCACTATATGCTAATTTGGATGTAAATTAAAAAAAAATTTTTTTTAATTATAAAAAAATAAATTAAATAAAAACAGTTTCAGGGGCGCCTGGGTGGCTCAGTTCATTAAGCATCCAACTTCAGCTCAGGTCATAATCTCACGGTTCATGAGTTTGAGCCCTGCATCAGGCTCTGTGCTGATGGTGCAGAGCCTGTTTGGAATTCTCTCTCTCTCTCTCTCTCTCTCCCTGTCTCTGGCTAACTCTCCCTCTCTCTCTCTCTCTCAAAATAAATAAAGTTAAAAAAAAATCGGTTCCAAAATATGTGTATTCTACCACAATTAAGAATATTTTTAAATTTAAAAAAAACCACATGGGTGTCAAAATCAAAATTAAATGTGGCTTCTAGATTGTCTTGCTGGGTTTGTGTTTCTTTCAAGAGTGCCACGTGAGACACTCTGCCTTAGAAATGCATAGAGCACATTTATTTTTTTTAAATGAGCAAGTAAATTCACAAGTAGTTTTACGTCCACATTCTCCAAACTGTGACCAGCACCGCCTTGCTCGCCTCTGTTTTTCTTTAAAGCTACATGGTTACCCACAATCACCCAAGAAATATTACTGGGCAAGGTGGGAGGTTGAGCCTGGAAAACCTGTTCTGAGTTCACTGCCCTGGCTTGAGTCGGGGCTTCGAGAAAAATGGCTGAGGAGCATGGTTCTCCACGAGAACATTGAGGGAGTGCGCTCTCTTACAACACTGCAGCGTGCGCAGAGTCCTGCCCAGGGGCAGCTGGGTGAAGAGGAGGCGCATCAAAGGCACAGCCCATCCAGGACTGGACTGTGTGAGCCCCTCTCGACTGCAGCCCGCAGTGGCAGAGTGGATGCAACTTGATTTGCACCGCAAGCTGGTGAAGAGGGCATTGCCTCGTTTCAGTTAACTGTGCTTTTCCTTGAGACCAGCATTTAATAAGATAGATGGGGTCTTTTCTGATGAGTCTACTTGACATCAAAGCTCTTCAAAGGTCCCCAAACTATGATGGCGTTGGCTTTTTGTCTAATTTAACTTAAAAGTCATGACTTTTAAGATGAAAGCACATATTTATCAAATTCCACGTCTTTCCCCATTTGTGGCACTTTTCACAAAAAAGACGAATGGATTTCCTGAAACAAGTGGGCAAAAGTTAGCTGCCATTCTTTCCCTCTTCAGGGTGACGTGGGTCCTGGCGTACAGAGGTCACCTGAGATGGAACTGGTGGGCTTCCGGAGTTGAAAACCAGAGAAGTATGGTGACAGCTGGGTGCACGAGTAGAACATAAAGGCAGGAGGGCTGGTTTCACCTTTCAACTGCCAGGGAAAATTTATTGCTGTCTAAAAGAATCCCCTGAGGGTGAGGGACGTGTAAAACCAGCTGGCAGCATCCATGGATGGCCCTGGTGGCTCTTAGTAACATAATGGATGTCTCTAGCCTTGAGTGAGATTCTTCAGAGCAAAATTCAGAAAGTGTTTTTAAAAGGTATCCCATTTTTGGCTCTGGGATAGATAGATAGATAGATAGATAGATAAGATAGATAAGATAGATAGATAAGATAGATAGATAGATAGATAATAGATAGATAGATAGATAAGATAGGTAGATAGATAGATAGATTAAATAGATAGATAGATAAGATAGATAGATAGATAAGACAGATAGATAATAGATAGATAATAGATAGATAAGATAGATAGATGATAGATAAGATAGATAGATTAGATAGATAGATGGATAGATAGATAAGATGGATAGGTAGGTAGATAGATAGATAAGATAGATAAGATAGGTAGATAGATAGATAGATAGATAGATAGATAGATAAGATGGATAGGTAGATAGATAGATAGATAGATAGATAAGATAGATAGATAAGATAGATAAGATAGGTAGATAGATAGATAGATAGATAGATAAGATAGATAAGATAGGTAGATAGATAGATAAGATGGATAGGTAGGTAGATAGATAGATAAGATAGATAGATTAGATAGATAGATAAGATAGATAGATAATAGATAGATAAGATAGATAGATGATAGATAAGATAGATAGATTAGATAGATAGATAGATAGATAGATAGATAGATAAGATGGATAGGTAGGTAGATAGATAGATAAGATAGATAGATTAAATAGATAGATAGATAAGATAGATAGATAATAGATAAGATAGATAGATAGATGATAGATAGATAGATAGATAGATAGATAGATAGATAGATAGATAGATATGTTATAGTACCTTTATCCATCAACACTCTGTAGCTGATAACAGAAAGCACTCCATCTAGCTCCATCTAAGCTTAAACACCATGTGATTGGATGTTAACTTCTGGCCATCCACAGAGCTTGCTTCCTCTTTCTTACAAGATGATTGGGAGAGCTAACAGCGCAGCCTTTATCTGACTTCCGGGTGTGACTCTTGGACCACCAGCCCGGAACTGGCTGTCCAGAAGAGCTCCTAGCCCTGCCCACAGCACGGACATCGGAAAATCACGGTGCCGCTGCCTGCTTGTTAGTTCTAAGGCCACAGAACCTACCGCCCACATCCCGCTGGAGCATGCCCTATTTGCTGTCCAGAAAAATCAAATGCTCCACAGTCGTGGCCAGAGAGAGCAGACATAATGGTTTCCATCTCATCTGGGCTTCCTAATCTCAAACAGGAACATCTGCTTGGAGGAAACCAGGTCACATCTGGAATTCAAGCCGTAAGGGGGTGCTTGGGAAATGTACAGACTTCAGTTCCCTGGGCCCCTCTGCGAGCTGTAGCGCATCCATGTGCCGCAAGTGGGTTAAAAGTGTATCACACACACGCGCTCAGAACTTCATCATTACTTGGAAATACCTGGTGTGAAAAAAATTCAATTGCAATTCAAACCCATTTGTATTAGCACACACACACAAAAAAACCCACTTCTCATTTGTCAATGACAGAACGAGAAGAGCTATTAGGCTTTAAATAGAATTTTCAATTTTTGAATGGATTTTAAAAAATGGTTTCAAATTGTTTCAGCAGCTACTTACATAAACCAAGTTTCTCGTCAATGGTGATTGCCAAGAATTCGAAGAGCTCGTCATGAAAATATCTTGATCAAGAATTGGATATAGCCATTTCAAGCATACAACTTGATATTTAACAGTCTGGAAAGCAAGATCAAGTTTCTCATTAAGGCGTTTTAAAAAATGTATTTGGGAATTTTGCACAAAATCAATATTCCTCTCAAATACTTTGGATTTTACTGATTTTAGTTCTTATAGCGTATGGAGAAAATACAATATTTTGTTCTACTAAACTCCAAATAAAAATCTCAAAATAATCTTTAGCTTTGTGCTATGAAAACACTATCAATTTCTTTTTTTTTAAGTTTCTTGTTTACCAAATCTCATTCTTTTTTAAATATATTTTAATGTTTATTTTTGAGAGAGAGAGAGAGAGAGACAGAGTGTGAGTAGGGGAGGGGCAGAGAGAGAGACACACACAGAATCCGAAGCAAGTTCGGGGATCTGAGCTGTCAGCACAGAGCCCAACACAGGGCTCGAACTCACGGACTGCGAGATCGTGACCTGAGCCGAAGTCAGACGCTCAACCAACTGAGCCACCCAGGTGCCCCGAGGATCCCTGTCTTAACTTCTTTATATCCCCCCATTATTCTAGGTATACACTAAGTAAGCTCTTGGTGGTTATCACTAATTGCTAAAATGCTGTTTGGAGAATCAAACATTAAGAACAGATAGAGATGAACTCATGATTTGTTTTCTGATTTTAAGTGTAATACATATTCATTCTTGCAAATATGAAAAATAAGGTATGAAGAAAATAAAAATCACAATTCTGTTTTTAAATTTTTTAAATGTTTATTTTTAAAGTTTAATTATTTATTTGGAGAGAGAGGCAGCACAAGTAGGGGAAGAGCAGAGAGAGAAGGAGGGAGAGAGAGAATCCCAAGCAGGCTCCGTGCTGTCAATGCAGAGCCTGATGCAGGGCTTGAACCCACAAAACTATGAGATCATGACCCGAGGCAAAGCCAAGAGTCAGACACTCAACTGACTGAGCCACCCAGGTGCCCCAAATGTTTATTTTCTAGAGAAAGAGATACAACGTGGGTGTCACGTTGGAGAGGGAGACAGGATCGGAAATGGGCTCTGCACTGACAGCAGAGAGCCTGATGTGGGGCTTCAACCCACAAACTGTGAGATCATGACTCCAGCTGAAGTAGGACACTCAACCTACTGAGCCACCTAGGTGTCCCCATAATCACAATTCTATTCAGAACTATCATTCTCTCCATCTCTTTCCTTCCTATCTTTTTCTGTACTACTATGCATTATATAAGCTGCTAAGAAAAAATTTTTTTGTTTATTTATTTATTTATTTAGAGAGAGAGGCAGAGTGAGAAGAAGAGAGAATCCCAAGCAGGCTCTGGACTGTCAATGAAGAGCCCAATGAAGGGCTCGAACTCATGAACTGTGAGATTATGATCTGGGCTGAAATCAAGAGTTGGACCCTGAACTGACTGAGCCACCCAGGCACCCCTAAGCTGCATGTTTTAAAAATAATATTTGGATCCCAATATGGAGTTGGTGTTTGCTTTTCCATTTAATATCATTGTAAACTTTCCCCGTCAAGTAAATTGTAGCACATCCAGATATTTTACAACTATTAAAATGATGTCTTAGAACAGTGCTTCTCAAATTTTAATGAGCATACATTAACCTGGGATATTGTCAAAATATGGGTTCTGGTTAGTCGGTCTTGAGATGGGTCCCAAGATTCTGCATTTCTATCAACCTTCCAGATGATGCCAACACCATGGGTCCGTGGACCACACTGAGTAGCGAGAGCTTAGAGAGTATATATATTCCAGTAATGATGAACACACATAATTTTCAATGTCTGGCTCATATGTGGTGAAATATCACATCAATGGAGCGATAAGAATCCTTACACACAATGCAGGAGTAATACAAATATTTATCACGTATATACTCTGTATGCATATAGGCACAAAGATCATTAAAAATCTAATGCTGGTCAATTTCAATCCATATCAATATTTCTTTTTTTTTTTTTAATTTTTTTTTTCAATGTTTATTTATTTTTGGGACAGAGAGAGACAGAGCATGAACGGGGGAGGGGCAGAGAGAGAGGGAGACACAGAATCAGAAACAGGCTCCAGGCTCTGAGCCATCAGCCCAGAGCCTGACGCGGGGCTCGAACTCGCAGACCGCGAGATCGTGACCTGGCTAAAGTCGGACGCTTAACCGACTGCGCCACCCAGGCGCCCCCATATCAATATTTCTAAGACTCTGGATGCATGCACCCAAAGGACATCCCATAGAGACAGAAAGCAGATCAGTGGTTTGCAGGGAACAAAGGGAAAGGCAAAGAAGGAAGAAATTTTTAGGGGTGGTGGATATGTTCACGATCTTGATTGTGGTGATATTTTATATGTAAAATCTGATAAAACTGATCAAATTGTACACTGTAAACATACGCAGTTCATCGTCAATTGTGCTTCAATAAAGCTATTTCTTTTTTTAAATCCAGGAGGGAAGCCACAAAATGCATTCCACAAAGGTATTTACATTCCTCCAGCAGTATATGCAAGTGCGTGCCTCATTACACCTATGGCAGCATTGTAATTCTTAAAAGGAAAAAAAAAAAAAAACACTGCTAATTTGAAAGGCAAACATACCTCATTTGTTTGAATGTGCATGTCTCTGATTAGTAGTCGACTGAAATTTTTTCATGTTGATCAGCTCTTTGCTCATTTTTCTTTTGTTATGTTAGTGTTTCTTACCAACTTACAGGAGCTCTTTCTTTAGCTAGCTGTCAAAAATATGTCATCTATATTTTCCCCTCAGCTTGATGTTCACCTTTGTGTATACCTGATGGAATGTAATATAAGTAGACATTTTAAAGAAGCCCAAGAATAAAATAATCATAATAATCATCTTGACACTGCTCCAAATACACACAAAGCTCAGAGTCTGAACACAGAATCAGGTATAAAGAACATGGAAGTCTTTTCTAAATCACCTAATTTCTTTCACGAGGTGAAAGACCGATTACCAGAGACTACATCAGAAGCAAGCCGTGTATGTTAACACATCAACTTCTAACTTTCACATTCATGCTTTGGTTGGTTGTTACAGTAAAATAGGTTGGTTCATCCTTTCTAGAGTGGAGTTAGTGGCACTAAGATACAAAATGTTTTGTGACTTGATCAAGAGCAGTCAGAATTTGAATGTATAAACTCCCACCTTATATTGAAACCTCTCAGTGTATGAGAAATGAGTCCATGAAATCAAACCAGGGTTGTGTGGTTTGGGTTTTTTCGCTTGTTTTGTTTTCTTTTGATCAACTGAATACCAGAAAAGGAGAATATGTAAATATCCTCCTGGAATGGGAAGTAAATGTTTCTATCCTGAGAAGACTTATATATTATTACTTAAACGTATACTTAAACGTATGACTTATACCTGGAGTCTCACAAGATTGTTTTTAGACCAAAAACCAATGAAGAATGCCGACACTGGTAATACCTATTTAAAGAGAAATGCCTTTTTATGTACCACGACAACTGGTACAAATGCAAGAAAACTACTTCCCCAAAAGGTAATTACAAGTATTCATAAAACTGTCCCATCCTGGGCACCTGGGTGACTCAAGTCAGTTGAGCGTCCAGCTTTGGCTCAGGTCATGATCTCATGGTTTGGGAGCTCGAGCTCTGCATTGGGCTCTCGGCTGTCAGCACAGAGCCCACTTCGGATCCTCTGTCCCCCTCTCTCTCAAAAAAAAAAAAAAAAAAATTGTCCAATCCTTTGACTATGAGCCATAATTAGCCACTAGAAGCAACAGATACACACAAAACATTTGAAGAATGAATTTTAGTTTCTTTAGTCAAAGATTTTCAAACTTCATTCTGAAGCTTATAAGGGTTAAAATCATTTGGCCGAGGCCACAAAGCTAAGTGCCGTCCAATCTGAAGCCAGAATCCAGATCTGCTGAGGCCCAAGCTAAAGGGCAGTAGAGGATGAAATGAAGCAGCAATCAATGATGGGGCTTAGACTCCAGGAAAATCAAGTTCCTGGAGCTTTAACCTCCTCATCCATAAAATGAGGTGAGTTAAATGATTGCTAAACTTCCTTTCACCCTGAACCTTTTCTAAATGCTGGATAAGCGGGTAAAACCTCAAGAGCTGCAGTCCTGTGCTGGACCTTTATTGCCACTCCAGGGTTCCTCCACTCTCTCTTAAGCCCATGTCACCTCAGGCTCACACTCCAGCCCTGCCCTATGATCTGCATCGCCGTGGCAAATAATCTATCTTCGTTTTAGAGATAAGGAAACAGGGGCCCCAGGAGGATCATAAAGAGAGTTACAATACTGGGAAAGAATACATCTGAATACTTGGCCGGGTCTGGCAGAGAATAAGATGTCCAATAATTGCAGGTCTGTGTATTTGGGGTATCTTAGTCCATCCGGGCTGATATTAACAGAATGCCATTAGTTGCGTGGTTTATAAACAACAAAAATTCTCAACAGATCTGGAGGCTGAGAAGTCTTGAGATCAAGGCTCTGGCAGACTGTGTCTGGTGGAGGCCCTCTTCCTGGCTCACAGATGCTCATCTTCTGTGTCCTCAAATGGCAGAAGCACCAAGGGAGCTCTCTGGGGTCTCTTTAGGAGGACCAACACCACTCATGAGGGCTCCACCATCATGGATTAATCACCTCCCAATGCTCTACCTCAAACACCATCATGCTTGGGTTAGGTTTCGACGTAAGAATTAGGAGGGATGACAGAAACATCCAGTCTTTTGCATTGGGATAAAATACTTATCAAATTACATGGCACTCGGGTTTCATAAATGAAATTCACTATATCCACAGTGAGTCAAACACTAGGTAGACAGCTATACTGCAAATTTGAACAAATGTTGTTTGGTTGTTTTTTTTTTTTTTTTTAACATTTATTCATTTTTGAGAAAGAGAGACAGAGCACAAGCAGGGGTGGGGCAGAGAGAGAGAGACACACACAGAATCTGAAGCAGGCCTTTAAGCTGTCAGCACAGAGCCCGATGAGGGGCTCGAATTCTAGAACTGTGAGATCATGACCCGAGCCAAAGTTGGACACTTAACTGACTGAGCCACCCAGGCGCCCCTTGAACAAATGTTTCAATGAAGGAATAAACAAGAAAAAGACAGGGGGGAGTGCACCTCCAGGTGGCTCAGCCGGTTAAGCATCCAACTCTTGATTTCGGCTCAGGTCATGTTCTCACAGTTGTGAGACTGAGCCCGTTGGGCTTCATGCTAGGTGTGCAGCCTGCTTGGGATTCTCTCTCTTCCTCTCTGTCCCTCTCCGGCTCACACTCTCTCTCTGAGGGGGAAAAAAAAAAAAAAGGAACAAACATAACTGAAAAATAGTCCTCAGCTCTGACTCACAACATAGCTCAGCTATATATTTAATTTAAAAGACTGCCTGAAATGGTGGGGAGAGGGGAAGAAAGGGAAAAGGAACGACCTCAATAATGGCAACAACAGTTACATGTCAGCAACCCACAGCCTAGCAGTTTTAATAAATTTAGACTCGTTGCCATGTCTGTACTGTCTTCGCTGTGCAGTTCTTAGTGTGGCTCACGAGCCACTTCCACCTAGAATACCTGTTACAAAAGCAGACGCCTGGCCTGCAGGCATTTGTCGCATCATTTCTTAAATTCTGTGATTTGAGCACCGGGTCCAATGGCCACGAAAAAGGCAGTCCGTGCCTGAATTCTAGAACAGCGTATGCAGTAAGAGTGCAAATATGCAGGTCTCGAACTCAAGGACTGCCCGTGCCACCTTAGCTGCTGCCCTTCACAACTAAGAAGCCAGTGTTCAATGCATCAAAGCTCAGGAGCCAAAATAAAACCTCATGAATCTGTCACATATCTGTGCACTGGAGGAAACAGGTTGGGTTGGAAAAGTGATCCCCCTGGAGTTTTCTTAGCACCTTCTAAAATGCCAATAACAACACTCTCCCACTCTTCAAATTAATTTTAACAGTGAACTGAAGTGATACTTTTTGTTACAGTGACTAGTCAGGTAGATTCCACTGACAACTGAATTGCAGCCTTTATTAAAGTTATTTTACAAATTTACGTCTCCCAATATGAAAAGGCGGCTTCCATTTTAACACGTGCTTTGCAGATTTACATCAGCAGTAGGAAAGGCTTCAGCTGAATAGAGTTCAGTCTTCAAAAACGTGACTACATCCTTCATCTGCAGTCTTTCTATCTCCCAGTTATGGACCTTACCAAAGAAAGGAGAAAATAATCAGTTTGCAAGAAGACAATGCATAAAATAAAAGCTAGTTTCGAGATCCAAGCATATCAACATGATATCAAGCCAACTGCTCTTCAAAAGCAAGTGCTGGGGCGCCTGGGTGGCTCAGTCCATTGAGAGTCCAACTTCGGCTCAGGTCATGATCTCACAGCTCGTGAGTTCAAGCCCCGTGTCGGGCACTGTGCTGACAGCTCAGAGCCTGGATCCTGCTTCGGATTCTGTGTCTCCCTCTCTCTCTGCCCCTAACCCACTCGCATTCTGTCTCTGTCTCTCTCAAAAATAAATAAAAACATTAACAAGAAAAAATTTTAAAGCAAGTGCTATCTTATGATTACTCATATTTTAAAGGGTTAGTAAGAGAATGTGCTAGGTAGGGTTGAAGAAAGCTCTATCAGTGAAAATTCTAAAAAGTTTAAAGCTCTCTGGGGCACGTGGGTGGCCCAAATGGTTAAGCATCCAACTCTGGATTTAGGCTCAAGTCATGATCTCATGGTTTGTGGGATAGAGCCCCACGTTGGGGGCCCTGCTTGGGATTGTCTGTCTCCCTCTCTCTCTGCACCCCCCCTCTCAAAAATAAATAAACATTTAAAAAACTAAGGTCCTCTAAAGGGTGAAAAAATCCCTTTCTTGGGATAATCTTCCTTAGAATACATACAATATCCCTTATGGGGAAAAAGCTTAAACAGTAGCCCATTAAGAGAAATGTGGCGTCTTAACCTCAGTAATATACATGTAATCCATTTTTGGATAGGAAAGTATCATAACGTAAATGTGAATGTTTACATTTCACATAATATGCAGGACCAAATGAGTGGCAATTAGATAGATCCCAACGCTAACATATATATAAATTCGTTCACAAGGTTCTTGCTCCATACAGAGACATCTGGAAAGGCTGGTCACGCAAAGCTGTGGAGTTGGAATCAAGATGAGATGTGAGCTCCCCTCTTACAAGCAGCTAGCTTTTCCTGGAGACATACTTCCTACAGTAGCCTCACACCAGCCCATGAAAACAAAGCTTAAATTCTCATCTTTCCTTCCCTTAAGGAACTCTGCGAAATGAATATGATGTCATGGGTCTTAAATAAGAAATTTTTCCTCCTACCAAAAAGGATTAAAGTTGACCAAATGTAGCATTTATAAAACTCCTAGTAAATGACAGCTATCAGCTGAGTAAAAACCAAATCACATACAGAAATGTTCTTTTCCAAAGAATTACTGCAATACTGCTGACGATTCCCCTAGAGTCCTTGTGACCACCCTCAACCACAACATCCCCAGCAGAACAGACATCAGTCACTGAAGAGTATCTCGTGTGCATTTTCTTCTTACCAAGATTACATGAAAACCCATTACTTTCAAATGCCGCATTTTCATAGCAAGGAATCCTCTGGGGTGGGTTAAATCCAAACAGTAAGTAGATCTAGGAACACACAGCACAGCTACTCTGAAGACAAAAATGCACAAAAGGAGACCCGTTATTAATGAGATTGCATGTACAATCTGCTGTGCTCCTGTTCTTTGCAGATTTCATGGCTGAGCTCTCTGCCAACCACAGGCCTCACTGTTCCCCACTGCCCCTCCCGTCCTCCACCTCCTTGTTACTCGGCCTTTACAAACACTCCAGCACATGAAGGCTGCTTTAGAAACCAAAAGCTTGCAATAATGCTTTACGCAGCTATCCCTCAACCACCTTCAAGGATGGCTACATTCTTGATGAGGAAAATATCCAGATAGGAAAGCATTTCAAGGCTTTCCTGTGCAGTGTTCAATCTCTGACCCGAATATAATTATTTATGCTACTAGAAGTACTGATGTAGAAAAACGAAATGGCAAATGTTCTCCTTGTATACACATGGTCCAGAGAGAGCAGCATCTGAAAATCAGAGAGACCAAACACAAAACAGGAAAAGCTAAGAGAAAGGCCAAACTGTTAAAAAGATAAAATCTGTATGTGTAACAAAATATGGAAGGCGTAATTTGTTTTTTCATTGTTCTTGGCCTTTTGGAAAGATTAAGTTGGCTGGGGGGAAAATAAGACATTTGTATCCTTTCTCTCTTCTGTTATACTTTGGCTGTTATCTGAGATAACATAAGAGAAATTTTATCTTTTAAAGGAATGCTCACATTCCTTACTTCTCCTCAGGACTTTAGGCTGAAAGCTTGTATATTATTAGGCCAGAACAATGGAGTACCTGAAAAAGAACAATTAGCTTTCACAGAGGTCACGGAGAAAGCTATTCCTTCAGGGGAGATGGGTGACAGTACAGGGAAGATCACAGTGAAACAGATGGACAAGGAACAAGCTAGATGGATTCAGAAAAGGGTAAAGTTAAAGAGTCGTATGAGAATGGAGAGGGATGAGCAGGTTAAGAGTCTGAACGCCTACAGATCTGTTTCTATACCTCTCCCTACTGTATTTACGTGCATGTCCTATAAAGCAATCGAGAGACAGGTTCCTTGGGGTCGGGATCCACGTCTGCCTCTACTTCGTGCACCCCGCAGGGCCTAGCAGAGCCTTTGTACGAAGGCTGACCGAACACGGGGTGTCGCAACATGACCGGAAGCACCTGCTTCACTGGCTCGGCAGGACATCCTCTGGGGCACAGTATCACAATTCTCCAGAGACACACGGTTTGTAGTATGCGAGTCAAGGAAACGGCTTATGATTAACTTCAATACAGTCTGACCCATACACGATACAACTTCATTAAAAAGCTAAAGTTTCTCTACCTTTGGAAAGATCCCGGTGGTAGAACAAAATATTTACTGGGTATTTAATTTTCGTAGATGCCTTCATTTTTTATGATGACTATTACACTATCTTGTCAAAAGTTTATATTGCACCGATAGTTTCAATTATGTTGACATTGTTTTATTGTAGTATTCAGCTTTAAAACCTGATTTTTAAAAACTTCCTATTAAAAAAAAAACACACACACACTGCCTATTTAACAGCTCAACTCCAGTCCACTGTCTTTAATCAATGTCCACATTTACACCTAAGGAGATTAATGGATGAGAAGTCTCTTGGTACATTATAAGTTCTACACAAATATAAGGTCTTAGTATTGTTACTGCTACTTATTATGAAGTCTTTGAGAATTAAGATTTAAATGAACATATGCAAGCAACCTTTGAATATCTGCAGCAGAAGTTACCGCATCCATATGGGAAAATGGAAGCACTTGACTCCTGTTAATATCCATTCTGACTTCAAAATCTGAAAGAAAAGAATTTTTCAAACATTGCTCAAAGTGATTTTCTGTTTCAAAATGTATACTACCACTACTAATAACGATAACGGCATCAGACAAAAACTATGTTGAGCTTACCACGTGCCAGACTCTAGTCTGGATTTCACACATATAATCTCATTTATTCACCACAGGAACCCTAGGAGGTGGGCACCACGTTTACTGCCGCTTCACGGACAAGAGGCCGGGGGCTGGGGAGGGCCCGAAAACGCAGCACGAGTACGCACAGAGCAAGAGCCCAAATCAGGCAGCCCAGTCTGGGGCCAACGCCGCACTAACCTGCTGCGGAAAACCCATCTTTGTCCAAAATAAAGGAAAATAAATAAAATACGGTAGAGGAAAATCTCATAAAGCCCCATACCGATATGGTAATTATGTGGCAACTGTACATTTCTTAAGAAGTATCCTTCTCCCAGGAGGCTACTTAGTGCGTCTGCCACCTTCGCGTTTGGAGATAGCGGTGTGGAAGGCAGCGGCGGCAGCGCTAAGTCTACGGCCTTGGGACAAGAAGTATCAAGTTTTAGGCAAGCGGCCAAAATACGAAGCTTGTGAACGTTCCTCTCTATGTCACCTAAAAAAAAAGAGAAAGAAAATCTAGAGTTAAGAAAAAATATTTAGTTACCAAAAAACACTAGTGCCACAGTTAAGACATTCTATTCACGTATGTATGTTTCTGATGATTTGTTTCCTATCGAGAGGAGTCTTTGTGTCTCCCTAGTTCCCAGAGTCTAGATCAATGCCCAGATCAGTTTGGTCTAGATTAGTTCCCAGTGTCTAGATCAGTATTTGATGACCTCTTACAGTTTAAAATCTCTCTCAAGATGATTTAGTCTAAACTCTTCACTGAGTGATGAGGGAAGGCCCAGGAATGTTCAAGTGCCTCATGATTACCAAAAGGCAAAGTCGGGACTAGAATCCAGGTTTCCTGGGTCAAGGCTGCTTCCCCCACAGTAACCGCTTAAAAAAATCAGCACGTGGTGTTCCTCCTTCACAATTCAACTTCAGAATTTCCTAACATTGTTTTTTCAAAGAATTTAAACTTCTCTGTTCTCAGACACATGATCAAATTTTGCACATCCGGCCAAATATTGCTTTTCTTTGTTTAATATAAAAGACCAAAAGTCAACAATTAATTTCGTTTCAAGAGTAAATGAATTCACTACTTTGGGAACTATTTGATTGCTTGACCTAGGGGGTGTATCCTCGTTGTAGGCCACGAGTGACAAAGTGTTTAGAGCTGCAAAAGCTGACTGAACTTGGCTTCAAAGGTGACACGTAAGGATTGGGAATGACAAACATCTCCGATCAAGGCATAGAGAACACCTTGAACACTCGGCCTTTGTACAGGTGCAGACAGCGTAAATAAAAGGAACAAAGGGGGCGCCTGGGTGGTTCAGTCGGTTAAACGTCTGACTTCGGCTCAGGTCACGATCTCACGGTCTGTGAGTTCGAGCCCCGCATTGGGCTCTGTGCTGATGGCTCAGAGCCTGGAGCCTGCTTCCGATTCTGTGTCTCCCTGTCTCTCTGCCCCTTCCCTGCTCATGCTCTGTCTCTCTCTCTCTCTCAAAAATAAATAAAAAAATAAAAAAATAAAAAAAAAAACATTAAGAAAAAAAATTAAAAAAAAAAAGGAACAACGATGATGTGTTTCTTATCCTTGCCTTCTGTATCTGGGATCTGTCATTAACGGAGGCTGGTTTGCTGGTTTAAAGCATTGGCCTTCAACTTCATCATTTGTGGTTCTGTCCTCAGTAGCATCTGCTCCACCTATGACCCCATTCGGAATCACAAGGCAGCCAGGGTATTGCCTTATTTTAGTCGCCATTGTACACCGACGCCATACCTGATGTCAGCAGCTCATTGATGATGTCCTTTTGGAGAAGCTGATTAATAAGGGCCAGGGGAAAATGGTTCATCAAGCAAAATGAAGACACAGCTTTCAAGAGGTTTTCAGAAGAGATGTGGTGAAGGTAACCAGTCAGAGAATGAGCCATAGCTTCCTGGAACCTTCAGGGGAACAAAGAAAAGTCAGCTTTCAAACATGAACAGAACACCAGGTCATGGTGAGGCGAGTTAGGTGCCAGAGAACCAATGGCTTTAAGGAGTCCAAAGAAAGGAAGTAAGAAAATCAGACTGGCAGGAAGTATTCACATGCCCCTCAGGTCAGGTGGCTACCTCATAATAAATATAGATTCTCAATAAATGCTAGTGAACTACTGTCATATGTCTTATACAGAGCAAATACTTCATAGGCTTTAACTCATTTAATCACTACTAAAGCTTTATGGGGTAGGTATTTTTATTATCCTCTTAAAAAAAGATAAGTAAACAGGTTCATTGAGGTTGAAGAACTTGTCCAAGAAAAAACAGCCAGGAAGTAGCAGAGACAGTGTTGGAACCCAAGTTGTCAGGCTCCAGAGACTTTTAACCACGATACTGGATTTGTACGATGAGTATGTCTGTAAGGCCTGAAACACCAGTGTAGATTCTCCAGCTACCAATATTCTGAGTTAAAAGTAAAAGAACTGCAAGCCTAATCCTACCATCCAGAAGCAGTGTTATTTATACAGTGTAACAAAGCAGTTAAACATGCATGAAGAGAGGAAAGAGCACAGTAGGAGAGGTCACTTGCCCAGGGTGACACTGGTGATAAACAGCACAGGCAGGTTCTGAACCCAGGTCAGTCAGAATCTTAGAAGCTATCTATCATTATGGGACATGCAAAGTACTGAGATAGCACACAGCAAAGTAAGTAGATAGAGCTTTGGGGCTAAGGAGAATTTCAACAAGTGGAAAAGACAGGAGAAGGGAAGATCATTTGAAACTGAGCAAAGAAATGGACCCCTGAGAGTGCGTGCTATCTGTGCTATTGTAAGGAGCTGGTGGGGCCACGCTGCAGAGCGAAGGCAAGCGCGCCCGTGAGCGAGCCCTTTGCACAGTGAGCCTGTAGAGGAAAAAGTCTCAGATCAGCTGGTAGGTCCCAGGGGCAGCAGGAGGGGGTGAGGGAGACAGTGGAGGCCAGGGCAGGCTGAGCAGGACTGTGGGAGTTACAATGGGATGGGAAGAAGGGGAAAGATCCCAGAGAAGGCAGTGAGGCGAGAAAGGGCGGGCTGCAGATGACCGATTCTGGAGCCTGGGTGCTGATCACCTCTCGAATCTTCTCATCCCATTCCTGCCGTTCCTCGTGTTTTAGCAGCACCCAACTGCACGTCCTTCCCTGCACATGCTCTGCTGTTTCTTTCCTCCCAGACTGAATATGGAGTCCTTTCTGCTCAGAATCTTCCTTCCTGCTTATCTTCCTATGGTTACCTCCTACTGCTCCATCTTTTAAGATCTGCTTAGGAACCACCTCTCCAGGCAGCACTGCTTGGCATTCATCCTGAACCTCCATGTCACCAGGCTGGCTAGTGTCCTGGCACAGTCTTCCTCTATTGCCATTTATCCTGCATAAAATTCTCTCACTCCAATTTCTATGCTGTATTCGATTGCCAAAATCTACCTTACCCATTACATAGAATCCTGGCAAAAAAGGATTGTGTCTTGGGGCGCCTGGCTGGCTCGGTGGGAAGGGCGTGGGACTCTTGATCTTATGGTTATGAGTTCAAGTCCCACGTTGCATATAGAGATTACTTAAAATCTTAAAAAAAAAAAAAAAAAAAAAAAAAGGATGTGTCTCATTCATCTTTGCCCTAAGTAGCCACGTGCTTAGTATACGTTTTCTGACTAAATAATCAAATTTAGATGAGGAAGACATGAGGAAGAGAAGGTGAGTAGAAAAGAATCAAGAATAATGAGTGAAAAACTCACCAAGTTGGGTGCATTAAACATGTAGTTTTTTACATGTTAATCAGACCTCAATAAAGTGGTTTAAAACATCACTTCACATAGTATTTAGTAAACAGTAAATAACTGCTGGAGGAGGAAGAGGAGGGGGGGAGAAGAGGAGGAAGAAAAGAAAGAAAAAGAAGAGGAAGAAGATACATGGTGACCACATGCAAACCACAGAAGTCCTGGAGTCCAGAGGCACACTAAGGACCAGAGATGCAAATCTGGGATTATTTACAGGGTGGTAAATACAGATCAAGAAGAAACCAAAGGACTGAAAGGACAGCTTAACCGTTACAATGTTTTCTTCCTTGGGTTTCAAACCCAGGAACATATTCTGGATTTAACACACCCTGTCTCCCAGAGGCCATCACATAAACAAAATGATTAACGTACAACATGTGGATATACACTACGCTCAGCCAAATCTTCTACCGCTCTCTTCCAGTCAACTTATTTCCCAAATGCTCTGAGCTGGCCTGCTTTTAAAATCTCTGCCGCTACAGCCTAAGACCCCAGCATCCTATCTCTCTCTTCCGGAGAGTGTTCATTTGGTACCTACCATTTACTTCCTTCCTCTGGATATCCACGCCCTGTCTCCTTAAGGGGAGTAGAAGAACAGGGAACACAATGTAACAATTTCGACCAAGTTGTCTCTTGCAATGCTTACAAATAGGCTGAAAAACTCCCTAACCACCCAGTGCTTTTTCTCCTAATACCATGGAATCTGTGCAGCTGTTTCTGGAGTTTTAATTATCACTGCTTGACGGTGTTTGTCAAGAAAGTGCAGGAGGTACATGGGAGCCAGCGTCAAAGACAAGCGTGGGAGTAGAGAAAGACCAAGTTTGGGGGTACTTTTAAACCTTTATTAGATGCCTATTCAGTGCCAGGTCTTGTGCTCAGTTCAGAATAACAAGAACCTGGGTCTCACTCTAGAGAGCTTTCCATCTGAGAAGCAGAGACAGGCTTATTGATAAGTGATTACAGCTCTGCGTCAGGGCTCCACCAGAGATTCATAGATATGACAAGCACAAGGGCTCTGATGGGGACAAGTAGGGAAGGCACGGGAAATGCAGCACAGACTGAGTTTTTCAGTACGATGGAGGGTACAGTGGGCAGCTGCTTTTCAGTGGGCCAAGGATTCTTGGGTTACGTGCTCCAAAGTGACGGGCATGTGACCCAAACCCAGTCAACCAGACTTGCTGTTTTAGAAATCTGAATCCTGAGGGAAAACCACAGGGACAGAAAGCAGCTGCAGTCAAGTAACTTACCTGATGGCAAAGTGATGGCCTGTGACTCTTGCCACTGAGACCCTCAGAACTGCCCTAGTTTATTCCTGCCAGCCTGTGACCTACGCTGTAAGTTTTTTTTGTAATCTAACAATTACTATGTGCCGGGCACTGCTTTAAGAACCTAACACAGGTTAACTCGTTTAATCCTCATAACAACCCAATGTGATTAGAAATAATTCTTACTTCTGATCCCCATTTTAATAGATGATGAAACCGAGGCACAGGCAAGTAACTTGCTGACAGTTAAGTAGCTAACAAATGGCAGAGCTGGGATTCAAACCTAAGCAGACTCCAGAGTCCGGGCTTTTAATCACTCTTCTAGCAAGTGACATTTTATATGCATTTTGGGTTTCAGCGAATCCAATCTGATTAGAAAGGGAGAAAAGATGTTCTGGGTGGAAAGCAGAGGTATGAAAGAGCCCAGCACGTCTGAGGAGCTGCTGTATTTAACAGAAGTGCATGGTTGTGGTTAAAAATGAAAATTACAGAAAACAGTAGTCTGGGACCAATTGAATAGTCAGGGTGAAAACTGAACTATGAACTCAGGAGCTGAGGGAATAAGCTGGGAGAGTTTGAAATGAAGACTCCTATGCTGAATTAACAAATATGTCATAATGAACAAAGAAACAAGCAAGGCAAAAAAGAAAAAAGAACAGCAAAAATAAAATAAAATGAAGTTCTGTTTAACTTCTCAAATAAAGTATACTAATGTTTTATTTGTTGATATAGATAATGACCATGGATGTGTTCACTTGTAACAATCCATTAAGCTTATGACAATATGTAATCTTCTCCTGAAGTATGTTATGCAGCAATAAACAAATTAAAAAAAAAAAAGAACAAGTACGTACTCTTGGGTCTGGCATTTGTAGAAGTGATTGAGAGAAGAATACACGTGAAGAATAGAGATAATGCTTTTCATGTTTAGAGAAGCAGGATCATCTATCACTTTTTTCATGAACAAGTCCATCAAATCAGTATGTCGGAAGCCAAGGTCTTCAAGTAAAATGAGGAGAAAGAGAACCTTTAAAAGAGTGAATTGAGGAAAAACTTTTAATAATTACAGCATGCTACCAGTAACTGTTTTAGATCTCAATAGAACTGTCTGAAGAGAATATTCTCCACAAAGAAACAGTTCTCTCTTCCTCACGAAATCTGTTCCAGTAATTCTTGAATCAGGTATTAATACTATCTTTTTATAAGCTGAGAACCAGAGCATACAATGGTTTCCATATTTCTAAATCATTTCCTATAGGTTTTTCATACAACGGATATGAAAACTACTTTAAATACACCTTTTCTGAGGTTTTTCAAAATGACCGAATCATCTTGAACTATTCCCTCTTCCAAACCCAGACACTTCCTACATCCAAAAGGAAGAGAGAACATGTAAGAGAGAACTCAAAAATTTCTCTATTCCACATTGAGCTGTACAAATGAGAACAGAGATGAAATACTATGATTAAATTAAAATTTCCAGTCCACTTCTCATTTCCCTCTTGGAACTTCTCACAATTAGTGCTTCTCTTTCCAAAGAAAATTTCCATGGCAATCTAAATATATACTTTACCCTCCAAGGTAAAGTGAATCTAGTGATCTAACGCAATTACCACTGCTTCGTCACAAAAAGAAATTTTTACCAGCTGCTTCTAGATATTTATATTGCTAACACAGCCCCCAAATTTAAAGGTTCTTACTCTGGAGGAAACAAGACAACTTTTCATAAATAGAAAATAGGCATGATCATTAAGTAATGGCATTTTATTCTTCCAAATGCATAAGCCTGCCACATTACCCATTTTTATTATTCTAAATCTAAAAAAGTAAAAGCAGAAACAGAAATAATCCTAATTATCCAGAGTACCACACAACTGGTTTTTTTTTTGAAAAACAAATAGAAGAGCAAACTTTGGACAATATAATTTTTATTTCAGAAAGATAGTCAAAAGATTGAATAGTGTGTTAACAGGTAACTCCTAGACATAAATGATAAGGAGCTGATTTTTCAAAAGTAAATCCAACATTGGAATATTTTGCTCTTTTAACTGCTATAGAGCTGATAGAGAAATACTCAGAATGGGAAATGAATTGATATGCTTCTCCCAAGTTTCTGAGGCTTATTCTAAACTGCTAACAAACTTACTTGTTTTAACTTCCAGATGTCAATAGTTGTAGCCACATAATCTGCTATTCCCTTAAAAAGATCTAAATTACGGTATCGGAGGTCTCTGCAAGACTGCAGTATGTTGATCAATACTTTAAAAGGACACCCATGGATATTACCTTTAAGAATGAGTTAAATAAACAAACAAAAATTACCACACGGCTTTGAACGTAACATCCAAGACACTCTACACTCGATACTTTTGTTTCTTTAGAAAAAAAAAAAAAATAGCACTGTACTTTGTAAAAAACAAAGGCAAAAATAAAATTCAGATCTAATCATATCAGATAGTGTCTGTATAACAGCAAAGATCTTAAGACAAACAAAACAAATACAGTCCTCAACAGTAGGTCAGATGCTAAGAATCATGAAAGAAAAATTCCTCTTACCTATGACCATCTTACTGCATTCATTCAGAAGTGTAATAGAGCGGTGATTCATGGCAGCTAAAGCCTCAAACATGTGCTGGCTATTCAAATCGGAAAACCTGTCTAATTCTCTCAAGGCTTTCATCTAAAGAAAACAAACTTTAATTTGTAACTTGTGGCAAAGTAAAGTAAATTTATCTTTAAGTAAAAAGGATAAAGTTTGAGCAGAATGACTCAAATAGATACACAGATTAAACACATATATTTGTATATACAAAAAATATAAATCTGCATCTATTATTTCACTTTAGCAAAGTTATAACCCCAAAGCACAACAATGTCCTCCTAAAAAACTGACTTCAGGAACTGATAGCAGGTCGTAAGAAAATTTTTTTTCAAATCCTGCCACTAGAGAAAATCCAAAATGTGTTTACCTCCAGTTTCCTTTTAAGAGCAATTGGTGCGTCTTTTCCAACACATTTCATCACAGCTTGTAATGTGAAGACACGTTCAATTTTCCAGACTTGCTGATCGGCTAGTATCCTGTAATTATACACAATAAACCCCACAATTCTAGTGTCTGAAAACCAAAGTTATCTTAGGAGTCATTTGGTCCTGCTCCTAATTCTAGGCAGGGAAGATGAAGCCCATAAAAATAATGTGCCTACCCACGGGCGAGTGTAAGTAGTTAAAGATGCAGGGCCAGCCCAGCACTGTCCTCTCACATTATTCTGCTACCATTATGAATAAACAAATCATATCAGGAGATTATAGTAAGATATCCCAATGCACAGTCAATGAAAAAGGAAATTAAGTACTATCCTCACAAACCTATGACAACACATCAGTTGCAGCAATTTTATAAATTATAAAACTCAAGCCCCTTTTCAGGCCAAGTCAGCGCCACGTAACCTCCCCATGGTGCCCAAATAACCGTGATGAGCGGAACACATGTCAATTCTCCCCCAGCCCACATCAGTACTGTGTTTTAAGACCAATTTAGAATTCACTATTGCCCACACTTTTTTTTTATGGTAGACCCTAAAAGAAGTATTATTTCTAGCTTTTCCTGATCCAGAGTCAGGATTTGAAGTTTACTAAGGTACTGAAGACTATACTGCAACAAAGTCTCCCCCCACCCAAAAAAGGCAGATCAGCTTTCCTCTTGGTTTTTGATTGGAGATATAAAAGGGAATGCCACATGAAGAAAGCGTAAGACAGGACTCACCGCACTCCTGCTCGAAGAACATCCACATTCTTGCATGGCTCCATTGCCTCTAAAACAGTTGACAAAACTGAAAGACATTTCTCATCACACTCATTGATACGTTCCTATTGAAATATAATTACAAGAACACTGCAGATGATAAGCCCAGAGCAGACGATCTCACCAAAGCAAAACTGCTGAACTGACGCTTTCAATTATATGACTAAGTATCAAACCAATAATTCATAGCCAGCCCACAAGAAACAACATCTTTGGGAAATGAAATGTATTATGAAGTGAATTTCCCAAATAACCAACACACGCTTTTGTGCACCAACACTTTTTACATTCATCATTACCACTGAAAATCCATTTGGTACTGATCATATTCAGAAGCTTCTGAAGTGACTTTTATCAAACATTATTTTGACTTCTTCTTAGGACTCAAGTTCAGCATGGAGACAACAAATGCAGTAACGTAAGAGCTACTGAGGTATACACGGTAATCTGTCTATCCCCAAAGAAACTCAGATAGCTGTTCTCTTACAATTTCTCTCTGTCCTTTCCCGGTTATCATAGTGTAGCTTCAGTTGTGAATCTTCTGATCCACATCTGCTATCACATTTTACCACTGGGTCCCAAGGGGGGCTCCAGGCCCCCAGCTCCATCTCTCAGATCTCCTGGATTAGGGTACTAATCTAGATTCTAGAAATGGCAGTGGGCATAATTCGGAAAGTTAAAAGTGACAACACAGTGTATCTAGTACTCTACAACTTAATCACAACCAGTTCATACACCTCACAAAAGTAGTTGTGAACACATGTGAGAAAACTTAGGCTGCAAGAGGTATGCTCTTCTGCTAAAATGGCATGACTAACAAGGCACAAAGTCTTAGCTTAGAACCAGGTAATGAGAAGAAATGGAGAAGGCCGAAAGAAAAAGAAAGGTCTCATTCCCATGGGAGGGTTTCCATATCAATTTGCAACATTCCATCATTATCTGCTGTGAAAGGAAAGACCAAGTAACTGAAGGACAAATTCAGCAATGACATACTGAGCTTTCATCTCTAGCCAAACTGTCTTTACAACATTCCAACAGGTCAGCAAGACACAACTGTACCTAAAGATATACTGACTCCAAATGTCCACTGCTCATACCTCACCAATACAGAGGCTATGCTGATGGGGATACTTGTCCAAAATCCAGTAAGAGCATTGCTAACCAGGTAGTGACTAATTGGAATCACTTTTAAATAACTGTGCAGAGAACACAGTCTACCAAATAAACAGAATAAAGATATATTCTGTGGTTTAAGCACACACACACAAATAAAAATTCATTCTTAATGAAGGATGGATGGAAATCAGAGTAACATAAAAAAGTTAAAGTTAAATACAGTTATATGCCTATGAGCTTAATTCTTCAATTCTATAATAGGAAGGACTACACGTGAGATCATCCTCAAGAAATTTAAAAATTATTGGGACACCTGAGTGGCTCAGTCGGTTAAGTGTCTGACTTCCGCTCAGGTCATGATCTCACAGTCTGTGGGTTTGAGCTCCACATCAGGTTCTGTGCTGACAGCTCAGGGCCTGAAGCCTGCTTCTGATTCTGTGTCTCCCTCTCTCTCTCTGCCCCTCCCCTGCTCATGTTCTGTCTCGGTCTCTGTCTCTCTCTCTCTCTCAAAAATAAACAAACATTAAAAAAATTAAATAAAAAAGAAATTTAAAAATTATTTAATCCTGATCATTGAGTTTAAAAGACGAGATGTCCACCCTTAAAAGGTACACAATTAGTTGAATGGGCTATCATTTCATCATCACATCTGGTGGTGTTTCCACTCATACAGTGATCTAAAATATGAATTTGAACATGTTGACACTTTGCTTAAAATACTTAATGGATCCCCATTGCCTATAGGATAACTCCAAACTCCTTACCCAAACATAAAAGGTTCTTCATGATTGAGCTCCGCCCCCCTTTCCAGTCTCGGTCTTGCCTCTATACTCATAACCCCTCCTCCTTGACCACAATTACACAATTTCCTCCGTACTACCTCAAACACACAACCCCAATATTCTATACTTCAGCACCACTGAACTACTTTCAGCTCCCCCAAACCTGCCAAACTTCTCTTCTGAACAGGCAATCTTCTCTGCTTCAAACACCATCCCTTTCACTATCAATCTCTCACAAGCTGCTGCTCATTCAACTTAGATATCATCTCCTACTGGGCTTGAATCCTTGTTCTGCTATGAACTAGGTATTTGCTAATTTACTCAGCAATTCAAGACCTACAAAGAGTGACATTCACAGAAAGGTAACTTTGGCCAGGTTATTTAACCTCTCTAAGCCTCAATTTACTAATCATTAGTAAGATGATAGTATCTATTAAAAAAAATTTTTTTTAATGTTTATTTATTTTTGAGAGACAAAGCGTGAGTGGGGGAGGAGCAGAGAGAGAGGGAGACACAGAATCCAAAGCAGGCGCCAGGCTCTGAGCCGTCAGCACAGAGCCTGACGTGGGGCTTGAACCCACGAATCATGAGATCGTGACCCGAGCCGAAGTCTGGCGCTTAACCCACTGACTCACCCAGGCGCCCCAGTAGTACATATTTTAAAGGCTACACTGAGGATTATATGAGACAATTCTGTTTTCAAACTTTGTACGTGTCTCTGCCTCAAACACTAACCCTGTATCCTCCTCCCCTGTCTCTTCTTCCCATCATGAAAGCCATCTCCTGACTAAGCTGTTAAGTCTGTTACACACTCTTACAAGACTAGAGTTTTCCTTCATTCCACTTAAAGCTCCATGCGGCCGTTATTTTGTTCATAATTATATCCCCTTGCACTCAGCACAGTGCCTATAATTTAGTAAATGTACGAGTTATTAAACGAATGTTGGTTATTTTTATAATTGCCTACAAAATATTTGTCTTCCTTTCCCTTTCCCTTTCCATAGGGAGAACAGGAATCAGGTCTCCTAAATCTTTCTCTCTAGTCGCAACTGCAGTAACTGATACACCATTGATACGAAATAAATGTTAATTGTATGAATAAATGAATCCATTAGCTGTCTGACTTTAGCCAAGTTGTTTAACATCATCAACTCTGTTTTTTCATCTGCAAAACTGAGGTAAACATCGAAAATAGCTTGCAGGGCTATTGAGAGGATTAATTAAAACTAGGAAAAAGTGCAGGTACTCAACAAATATTAGTTCTCCCCTCTTCCCTTCTCTCCTGCCTTCAACTAACCAACATTTCCTTGTATGTTTTGTATCTCTCCTCATTTTAGTCCTCACTATTGGTTAACTCTGGAGAAGAAAAAACGGCACAAGCTTTCATAAATGTCCATAGCAAAAGGAAGGAAAGGCCCAGTCAACTTAAGGTCTCTAAATCACATATATGCAAAAACAAATATAAACTACCATTCCACTGATAATCTCTTCCAAGGAGGATACTTCTCTATTTCCCCTCAGTCTTTCAAAGTATGTCATGTCGAGAAAAACGATATGTAAGTCGCCTTTTGATTTTACCTGGACCACTCTCAGCAAAGTCTGTACCAGCAGACTGTTCTGAGGAATTCCCAGCTTCACTACAGCATGGAGACTGAACAGCAGGTGGTCACAGTGCATGATCTTGGCTTCTCTCATCACTTGTTCACACAGTTGGCTAAATGCAGGGTGGTTAAACATCAGTTGTTTCTCAATGCGTTTCTGGTCATCAGACATCCTTTTGGCAATGGTCCACATTGCTGAAATATAGTTACTACTGGGAAAAGTAGATGCTTCTGAAAATGTATCTAACACATCACTCAGAGAACTACACTCCCGAGACAGTTTTCTATAGTTGACAGGGGTTGGTTTTGTTTCCTTGGTGAGAACACTTTCATCGGAGGCCTCGTGATGAAAGTTTATCTTCAATCCCTCGTCAGAGAAAAGAGAGTGTTTTGAATCAAAGGAGAGTCTTCTAGGACAAAGCCCTCTGCTAACTGTAAGGACTGTTTCAGTGCTTACGCCCTTTGTTTGAAAGTCGTCTCTTGATTTAAAAACTAAGGCATCCTGAAAAAGGTACCTAATAGATGACTGCACTCTGTTGCCAAAGTCACTTAAGAGAAGGTTTCTTAGGTTTGAATTGTATGAAAAAACAATTCTGGGTCTGGAAAATCCCAAAGGATACAGCCTCATAGTTCTGCTTGTTGGAACGAAAGTACTGACTTGTCTGAGGTTCCATAAAAAGGAATTTGCTCTGTTCATCATTTTGCTATCCACTCAAACACTTTCAACTCGCTTTAAAGTAGTCTATGTAACACAAATGCCACTTCTATGAGTGAAAGAGAAGACATGCCGTTGTTTTCCTGTGGGGGAAAGGGTTATAAAAAGAATACAAATCAAAGCAAAACTTTTACTTAAAGAAACGAAATGAATTTAACAGAGACTAAAGTGAGAACCTATGGAGACATTAAAGATTAAAACGGTAAAAGTGCTTTACCAACATGGGCTTCCTCCGCATCCACCAATGTGTACAGTCTCAGAGAAGCCAGGTTACTTTGGAAGTAGTCATCGTATAAATGAGTTTTAAAAATAAGTAAGTAGAGTGGGGTTTCTGGTGGAAAGTGTTCCCACACAATGTCCTTTTAATAAAGGAATTTTATGTTACCATTGCCTGGAGAGATCTTCACTGAGAAAGTTTTAACGTTGGCGGATACTTTTTTTTTTTTTAATGAAATTCATTGTCAAATTGGTTTCCATACAACACCCAGTGCTCATCCCAACAGGTGCCCTCCTCAATGCCCATCACCCACTTTCCCCTCCCTCCTACCCCCCATGACGGATACTTTTCAACATGAAGATTTAGCAACTGCCAAACCCGGACTTGTAAGAATAGGGACTGGGACAAGTAGAACCGCTGAGGAGAGGAAGCAATAAACCAAAGTGACGCTCGCATGCGGCCTGCGCTTAGGAGATAGATACATGAGCCAGTATCACCAGATCTCAGAAAATGTTAGGAGCCAGTGCTGAGCCACCCAATATTAACCCACCTCCCTAAACTTAATGCCCGAGCAACTCCTGAGACTTTTCTCCAAAAAGCAAGAAGTCTATGGTACAGGGCTGCCAACTGTTCCCACCTATGCCCGTCGCCCACTCACCTGAGGTCAGAACCCCGTGGTTCTATACAGGCGCAGCCATGACAGCTTCCCCGCGAGCTCCGCGTATCGCGAGGTTTTACGGATCCCTCATAGGTCAAAAAGCTTCCGTTCGCGGTAGTTGGCGAGGTTAAGTTCCTGAGAAGAAAGCCTACCAAAGAGAATGACTAGTTTTCTTGGGCTTAGGGATAGGGACAGGGGAGAGCATAAGGCTTTTAAATACAATGTGTGATCGTGTACCCCAACACCTCACGTCTGCGACAGGGCCTCAAACCCAGCGCTCAGCTTCAAAGTGCGCCTGCGCCATGCCGTGGTTGCTAGGGAACCGCTGAGCCGCCGTTCCTGGTCCTAGGTCGCGGCTTTAACATGGCCAAATTCGTGCTTGCGGGTGAGTGATCCCCAAGTGCCCCCCCCCCCCCCGTAGGTCTCTCAAAACACCCAAACTCTCACCTCCTTTGGCCAATTAGCAGTGATATTCTTAACTTTTGTTCTAGCGACTCCAGCATCTATATGGACCACCTCAAGCTTCTTATGCATTTATTCAAAGATGTTTATTGGGCAGCGCCCTGTGCAAAGCACTCCCGCCCACTGGAGATACAGTGGGGGAAAACAACACCAGGGCCTTCCAAGAGCTTTCGGTCTCACGGAGTACAGCAGCATGTAAACAAGAAATTTAGATTCACTGGAATTAATGAAATAAGGGAGATGTGCACAGGACTCTGGGAGGCGTTCCAGGAGCTGATTTGTGAATATTTGCGATAGGGAGGCCATTCCAGATAAAAGCTGGAAGAGGCTAGAGGTCTCATGGCCTAATGGAGGAACAGTCTGGACCTGGGGCTAGAATGGGAGCAGCAGTCAGATCCTTGCACGTAAAGTACACCAAACAAAGGTGTTTGAACTGTATCTTGAAAGCAATGAGGAGTCTTAATTTTTTTTTTTTTTAAGCAGGAGAGTATGTGTTTGCATTTTAGGAAGCCCACCTGTGTAGCAATGGAGGGGGAGGATTGAAAACGTCCACTGGCGTCCAGAAAAACCACTAAAGGGTCTCAGGAAAAGCAGCAGGCTATTGTACCTGCCTCCTTGCCTTTTCTCGGCAAGTTTCTTGAAAGAGCAGACTGCTTTCTTGTCTTCAGGTCCTTCCATTCAATCTGGCTTCTGCTTCCACCTCCTTTCAGATATGGCCCTCACCAAAGTCACCAATGACTTTTACAGAAGCTGTCCAGTCCTTATTTGAAGTTGCTGATGCATTAACACAACTGGCATCTCCCATCTGCCTGGCAACCGATTTTGCTTGCTTCTTTATTCATTCAGAAGAACATTTTTGATCACTGACTGACTATTTGCTGAGAAAGCAGTGATACAGAAACTTACAGAGAACGGTGCTTGTGTGTCAGTGACAGAGCAGGTTCTGTAGGAGTAGTGTGGCAGGAGACCTCATTTAGTGGAGTCAAAGACCTCCCGGAGGGAGTGGTTTTTTAAGCAGAGATCTGAAAGATGGGGAGTTCTCCTAGCAGAAAGGAGGTAGGGAGGAAGAGAGGGATTAAGCATAGGAGTGGGGTTGGAACGAGGAAAGCTAGTTTGGCGATGATTGAGAGTGTACAATAAGCAGAAGATGGAAATAGATTTAGTAGGATTGGAGTAAAGGGTACAAAGGAGAGAGTATCGTAGGCTGAGGCCAGAATTAGTTAATATAGATTCTTGTGAGCCATGTTTAGTATTTTAAACATTATCCAAAGTACATGGAAGGAGAGAACATAATCAAGTTTTCATTTGACCTGAATGTTATTCTCCATTGGAAGAGAAAGATTAGATGCCAAGACCCCAGTTAGGTGCAATAGTCCAAGAAGGAGATAGTGGCCGGCCTGGTCTGGGATGGTGGGCAATGGAAATGGAAGGAAGTGAATGGACTGGAGGGATATTACAGAGACATAATTCACAGCACTAGATGTCTAATTAGGTCGAGGAAGAGAAGTAAGGGAGAAGAAATAGTGAAAATTATTTCCAACCAATGGTTTGGAAAAATGGGTAGATAAGGAGTCACTGAAAACAAAAATTGGAGAAGTAGGCTTAATACCCTGGATACTCTTAATTCTCTTAAATAACTACGTAGTCAACATAAAGAACATAAGAGAAGGAGCAGATTCAGTGGGGGGGGGGGGGGGGGTTGGGAAAAATCTGCCCTAGACATGCTGAGTGCCTATGAGACATTAAGAGGGAGATGGAAAACTACAGGAAGGTGTAAACATCTTGGATAGTTCTGAACGGGATGTACAGATTTCTACCTGAAACCAAGAGAGTGGAGAAGATTAGCCAGAAAGAATGCATAGAGTATGAAGATAAGAGGCAGTGAAGAATGGTCCTTTTAGGGGATTGATAAAGGAATAAGAACCTACAAAGTATGGAGAGAATGGCCAGAGAAGTAGGATGAAAACCCAAAGAGTGACCTGACCGAAGTGGGTGTTTCAGAAGGATAGAAGAGGGCAAATGCCAACAAGAAAATGTCAATGAGAGAAGGATCAAAAAGTATCCATTGGATGTAATGACATGGAGGTTCCCTGATGTCCCTCCAGAGAGTCATGGTTAAAGCCAGATTGAAATGGGATAAGAAATGGAAGTGAAAAACTGGAGATGGCAAATGTAGAGGAGTCTTTCAAGAAATTTTCATAGAAAAGGGCAGGTAGAATGCATTAGCTAAAGAGGGACATAGGCTTTTTGGTTTTTTTAGGACAGGAAAAACTTAAATATAATTGTACTATATTTAAATACGATGGAAAAGGAACATTAAGAACAGAGATAAAATGCTGAAAGAGAGGCAATTCTGAAAGCAGAAGAGGGTGGTATTCAGAGCATAAGTGGTGAGATTAGACCTGGAAAGGAGGTAGGAGCCACCTTCCATTGAATAGGAGGAAGAAGGAAAGGATGAGTCCAAATGCAGACAGGCTTATAGGAATGATGGTAGGAGGTTGGAGGATTTACCAGCTGATGCCTTTTTGTATGATTTGGGTTTGTTTTTGTAAAGTAGAAAGCAAGGTTTTCTGTCACCTTCCAATAGTAGTGGGAAAATGGAGACAAGAGGTTTGCAAGAAGTGGGCCAAGTTTAGAAGGGTAATTGTGAAGAACAGAAAAGAGTGATGATAAAACAGAAGGAGTTCCAGGCAGAGTTGAAGGCCAGTTGAGGCTAGTGAGCATGAATTTATAATGGCGCCTCTCTGTTTGGTTCTACCATGTTTCTGCAGGGGTGCCTAGCAAATGGAACCCAGAAACAGGAAAGGCAGGTACACTTTTACCGGGCTGATTTGCCAGAAGCATAGTAGGGCAAGATAATTTACAACATGAGCCAGAGAGTAGTTGAATTCATGAACCATGGATTTGAACTAAACAGGGAGGCTAACAGACAGGGAGTGGGTGGGAAGTTTGATGATTGAGAAGTCACCCTGAAGTTGAAGAACTCATGATTGGGAGTAACTGGGGAAGATTGTTGCAGAGGGGGTTCTGCCCTTGGCTCCTGCCCCTCTCCTCCCACTCCCTCAGACACCTAATCCCATCTACTCTGGTGGCTTTAACTTCCTGTGTGTTGATGGCTACAAAATCTGTATCTTAGTCCCTCACATGGGTCCTGTACTTGAGACTTAACATGTGCAGCTACCTGCTGGTCATATTCGATTAGATATACTGCACATACCTCCAATGCACTTGTCTATAATTAAACTTCTTACCTGTGGTTTCTCTCTAGTAAGTGCAGGATCATCTGCCCAGGCCAGAAAATAGAAGTTATCCCAGACTCGTCTCTCTCCCTTCGGCTTCTCCTCCCCTTAGCACCATGTGATTTTACCACCACTCCTCACTTCATACTTGGCCTTTTAGTGGATACTAATGAGTAGTTCATTACTAGTAATTCATGCTTAGTTAGTAGCACAGCAGCCCTTTAGAGAGAGTAAGATCTAGCTAATGCTGGAAGAGAGTAAATATCCAACAGTCTTTATTTTCTTTCCACATTTTATTTCTTAAGATCCTGACCTTCTATGAAATAATTTTATGTTTACTGCTGTTATAAAAATCAAAAGTTTACATGGTGGCAGTTATACAATAATTCTATGTAGTAGAATATATCATAACTATATCATTATTTCTGTAATTATATGGCAAATACTTATAACTACATGACAATTTCTGTGTGATGTAAGAAAATGTTGCTATTTTGAACTCTTTTAGGTAGAGCAGATTGCCCGTATTATGCTAAAGCAGAACTTCTGGCAGATTATTTACAAAAGAATCTTCCTAATTTTCGGATACATAAAATTACACAACATCCTCATGTTTGGGAGGTAAGAAGCCTTTCTAGTGTGTTAAACTCACACACTCACAAAATGTGTTCTAATTTAATGAAATATTAGCCAGTGTATCAGATAGGCTTCCAATAATAAACGTTCATGTACTACTGATATTTTAACACTAATAAAATAAATTTCTACTTACCAGTCTCAAAACATTATGTATTTTTTTCCCCAGTAGCTAGTAGAACAAATGAGGCCCTAACCAATCAGTGGAATAAATTTCGCTATTTTTTCTCCTAGAATCCAGGTAACTTATATTATCCTTTTTAACTTTTCACTGTCCTTCATCTGATTTCTAATGACACGAGACACTACCATACTGCTGCGTCAGAGGGCTCAGCCAGCCCTGAACTCTGAAGCTGGGTGGCCCTTCAGAGATACTCTAAATACAGGCAAGGGGGCTGGGCTTTTGTACTGGCACAACTAACAGTTGTGTTGCAGTTGGATGCAGGCTGCCCTTGGGGAAGGGACTTAACTCTAAGCAAGGGAACCTCTCTGAGGTCGGTTCCTGTAGAGAGACTCAGCACTGAGCCATCAGCAGCCAGTGCACCTGGTGGCCCAGGCAGTGCGTGTCTTGGTCATGAAGAGGAAATCTGAAAGACATATGACAGGATCTGCTACAGTTCACCAGCTGTGCCTTTTGGATCCACATTCTCCAAATAATAATTTCATACCATCTGGGAACAGCTTTTCTGAGGTTCTGGTTGGCGTCTTTCCCTGAGGAAACTTTACAAGAAGATGGTTAGTCAAAAGAACCATAGTCTCCACTGCATATCATTTTAGGGCTGTAACCGACACTCGTCACCTTTCTGTCTACGGCCCAATGTCGATCCCCCTCCCGTTCTGCTGGTCTAGGTGACTTATGAGGCATAGTCATAAGTCCTGTATCCTTAGGGGTCTGAGTCCTAGTTTCTAGCACATGCACATTTGCTGTCAAAACTGAGCAAAGCAGTACCAAGGATTCCCCAATGGATCACCTAGATGCCAAATATTCTTTTCTGCCCACATGCCCCAGATCAGCAGTGGCATTTACTCCTTCCAGGATGGTAACTCCTTCCCTTGACTGCTGTCCCTTGGCACAGGAGCTCCAAGTGACCAAGCAGAAGCCATAACTTAAAGTTTAATGGAACTCTTCCTGATAGAACCACCCTTGCACCTCTGGAACTTAGAACCTCCAGACCCATAGAATCTAGAGTAAGTAGGTTAGGGGAAGCACAAATTCTCCAGGTGGGTCACTGGGAGTGATGGTAAGCAGGATCACTCTTAATTCCATCTCTTGGTTCCTGGATCCATATATGTCACCTATTGGGGAAAAAAGCAGTATATTGATTCATGGTATATATTGCATCCTGAAAGACAGTGCTTTATCCCTACAAGGTAGCAACCTCTAAGCACCTCCAGTGGGCTGTCCTATCCCTCTATCAGGCTGCCATGTGATGTGATTTATGGTAGGGCCAGTGAATCCCATGGTTATATGCCCAGTTCTACACATGCTTTAATCCAAAGTGGTTCAGAGTGATGTTACACAGGATCCCGTGTTGCTAGGTTGAATATTTTGTAAGCTCTTGGGCAGGGTGCTGGCCAAAGCCCCACAAGCAGGAAAAGCAGTTCTTTACCCAGAATATTGATTGTGATTGTCATTGCAAAGCCTGGTCTACACAAACCAGATTGTTGATTCCAGTCAGGATGAATCACTGCCCTTCCTAGGCTGAAAGGGGTGAAATGTAATCACCTTGCCACCAAGAAGCTGGTTAATGTCTTTGAGGGATAGTGTCATTATCACTGGGTCAGTGTTGGTCTGTATTACCATCACAGTGGACATTCAGCAGCAACAATGGCTAGATCAGCTTTAGTGAGTGGTGGCTCATTCTCTAGGGCTGTAGCGTAACCTCTGTCTCTTTTGTGAGCCCACTGTGCCTTCAGCTAAGTCACCTTATCTGCTGGTTGTCTCATGCTTTTATCACAATATAGATGTTCTCTGGTGGGCACTGTCCCCAGCCTCTTTTATTTCAGGATTCTATCATCCCAATCCCCAGGGGGTCCAGCTCTAGAACAGCATGTCCTTTAATAGCCCTGGCCAGTAATGGACATCCACACCAGGCTTCCCAGTGATGCTGAAAACATATCACCAGCACAGTTCTTATCATTTTGATGAAAGTAGTGTCCCCCAGGCCCTTCCGGAGAATGTAACTGACTAGTAGGTTCCATGCTTCCATAGTAGCATATCCATACCAGCATGCCCACTTTTCTGAGCTTTTTGATTCCTTCTCCTATTGTCTTCCATGGACGTTCTGGCATTTCCATTTCATTTCTTGTGAACCATCACTTTCTCCAAGCTTCAGAGAGCCATTCTAGAAACGTGTTACCACTGTCTTCTGAGGTTCTTGCCAGGATATATACCACTGAGTTGTAGAAGAGTGATTCATATTGATAAATTCTCCCCTATCCGACTGTATGTTCCATTCTTGATTCTGCACCCTCAGGGTCCAGACCTATACATTCACTGGTCGGGCTGTATAATGACTAGGGGAACCATGGTAGAATCCTCACAGCAGCATTATTTGCTTTAAGGGGTGATAAAGGCACAGAGATCTTCAGCATAATCAAGATAAATTAGTTTCTAAGATTTTATGCGTAAGGGGGATACACATGCCTCCAATGGCAAGAATGCTATCATGTACTTTACTCACAAGAAAATTGCTCTCTAGCTCTACTCAGCTCTTGTCATTGGAAAGCCTGGTCTACACAAACCAGATAATTATGATTTAAACTTTTCCTAATGAATATTATTAACATCCATAGATGATTTTTAGCTCATTAATGCAGTCTGAATGACATAAACTATACCCACATAATTGGAAATCAGGGTCAAGTTTACGTGGCCCTAAGACTGGAAATATCTCATAGAGAAAAGCAAGGGAAGAACCAGTTGAATTTTTTGGATATCAGAGGAGTTGGGACACTTGGCTTTTCTTTTAAGCTCTCCACTTTCATTCACGGTCTCCTCAGCAAAGAGAGCAACTTTCATTAGGTCAGCAAATTTGAAGAATCATCTTTCTGATTTGATCAATTTGTTACTTAACTCGCTACTATTTTCTGCATATACCTTTTACAGTGTAAAGATGTCTAAATTTTATTATGTATACTCAGTGGTAGTAAAAAAACAAGCTAGTTTGTGTTTGAATTCTGAAGTAATGAACTAAATTCTGACACCGATTCAATGGATGACGTGTCTTGGAACATCATTCAATAGGAGTGGCTAGAAGATTTGTGTGAAAAGAATAAGTGGAGTCACAGAAACTCCCCCATCATCTGGAGAGAGCTGTTGGATCGTGGAGGAGAGGGGTTGCTTTTAGGAGGCTATAACGAGTTCCTGGAGTACGCCCAGGTATGCAAATTAAGTTGGTTTATTTGCTCAAAACATTATCCTTCTCTCACGCTGTTCTTCAAACGTCTTGCTTTCCAAAGTATTCCCTCAGCTCTCTTTTTACGCTCTTCTGGCTTTAAATAAGAACTTCCCATTATAATTACTGTCAGCTAATTATGTATTCTCGGTGTTGACTTTTTCTTTCCTAATATTTAGCTTTACTACGGTGTCACCTCTAGCATGACTACTGAGCTGATGAAGATAATTGCTCAAGAGAACCTGGAAGCACATATAGAAAAAGAACTGCAGGAAGAAGTCAGGAAAGATCTTGTCAATCCCTTGCAGGTCTGGATCACCAGGTAGCACAGTCAAACTCCAGGATTCGTGAGATTGGGTGTTTATATTTAGAAAGAACAATAGCGTGGGATTAAGTCCATGATGGAAGAACATCTGAATGTCAAGTTCGAGATTTGTATGGATAGATAGATAGATAGATAGATAGATAGATGCATATGTATCCCTCAATATAGCTTCATATTTGTTTTATTTTTTTAAGATTTTTGATTTATTTATTTTGAGAGGGAGAGAGGGTACATGTGCATGGGCCAGGGAGGGGCAGAGAGAGGGAGAGAGAGAATCCCAAGGAGGCTCTGCACTGACAGTGTGGAGCCTGATATGGGGCTCGATCCCACCAACAGCAAGATTGTGACCTGAGTTGAGATCAAGAGTTGGATGCCCAACCAACGGAGCCACCCACGTGCCTCCATATTTAAGCTTTACAATATAGTGTGTGTATGCACACACACACATGCAGTCGAAGAGCAAGGGTATAGCAAAGATAAGTACTTTGATAACCCCATCTCCAGCTCTTGTCCCCTCAGTCTGTGTCTCTCAGGCCCTCTGCTGCTCTCATTCTTGCTCTTTGCCTTGCTGTCCTTCCTGCCCTTTCCCTCACTTTCTGTCTCCTCCCCCACTCCCATCTCATTGCCCACTGCCTTCCCCTCTTCCCCACTTGCTAGAGCTGACGTTGACTCTTCCTTGGCTCTTCCTCTGTCACCTCCTGTTGTGTGCCTGCCTCACTAACCAGTGTTGTGGCTGGACCAGCCTGTGGTTCTTACCGTGACTGCAAGACACCCTCAGCAATAACCGTCAGGAAACTTTGGAAAAAGGGGCTTGTTACTTACACCTCCCGGAACTTACATGGCACACCTTGAGCCACACGGTGATGTCACTGTTACAGAAAGAGAGAGAGAGAACATGTAAGCATGCGTGGGCCTGGGGCTCTGCTTTTCTTGAGGCTGAGAGTGGGGGGCCTAGGGTTTTGTGGACTCACTCTGGACTGCCGAATTTAAAACCTAAGAGTGGAAATTTAAAGCTTGGAAAGAGAAAAAACTAGTGGCCCAGATGGTCAGCTACCCAGATACTTGCTGAATTGTGGACACCGACCCATGCTGCCTAGCCTAGGCTGATCCTAGCCTTCTTTGCAAGGATTTAGAAAAGATAGCCCTTTCCTCCAAAATGTCATTACTTTGTAGATAAGAATATAAAGTAGAAAAGAGCTATGGCTAAATAAAACTTGTTATTTCTTTACCTTTTTAAGACAAAATGTAAACATGTAATCAGAGTGATATGACACCATTCTTTTAAATTCTGCTTTCTGCATAACCTATTTTATTTGAAACTTTTGAAACAGGTACATTTCTTATTTGGGGATTGTTTTCAGAGGGCCAGAGTAAGGGATTAGTAGTGAGCATTTTTTTGTTCAACTTTTGCTTTCTAGTCTTAAAAAGTCTATGCAGCTGTGGACGCTGATTTAAGCTATTAGATCACCTGATTACTGCACATGCTGAAATATCTATTAAGAATAAAGGCTTAACAGGGGCAAAAGATTTAACTATTCATAATCTGGCTTTGCATTTTTATTAGTGCATCTGTCCCTGCCTGCTACAGCCTAATTCCCATTTTGGTAAGTGGCGAGGTGTTCGGAATGCATACGGAGATGAGCATAAATCTATTTGACAAAGAGCAGGCGGAAGAAGATCTCCACCTTCTCATGACTGAGACTCGGAACCTGGTGGCACCCTTGCTCCGGAGCGTCTCCGTCTGCACCAGAGTGGAGGAGGCCTTCCGCCAGGCCCACGTCATCATCATCCTGGACGACAGCGCCGACCGGGAGGTGTATACTCTAGAAGGCTGCATCCGAAGCAGGCTTCCTCTGTGTAGGCTGTTTGGACACCTGATTGAGAAAAATGCTCACGATTCCGTCAGAGTTATTGTGGGAGGAAAAACCTTCGTGAATCTGAAAACAGTTTTGCTTATGAGATACGCCCCAAACGTGGCACATAATATCATCGCTGTGGCGCTGGGTGTGGAAGGCCAAGCCAAAGCCATGCTGGCCAGAAAACTGAAAACAGCCCCCTCCAGTGAGTGAGCTTCCGTTTCTGTTTCTGGTTTTAAACAGGGCGATCTCAAAGCAGCTAGGAAGAACACCATACCCGTTAGGATTTTTCTGGGTAAACTTATTGTGTGATCTGACTATTGTGCAAACTGGTTTTTGGTTTTTGGTTTTTTACTGTTTTTAATGACTGGCTGACTTTGTCCATCATTGTAAAAATTAGTAAACAGGGGCACTTGGGTGGCTCAGTCGGTTAAGCGTCCAACTTCGGCTCAGGTCATGATCTCACAGTTCGTGAGTTCGAGCCCCACGTCTGGCTCTGTGCTGACAGCTCAGAGCCTGGAGCCTGCTTCGGATTCTGTGTCTCATTCTCTCTCTTACCCTCCCCTGCTCACCTGCTCATGCTCTGTCTCTTTATCTCTCAAAAATAAAGACTAATTTTTTTAAATAGTTTACTAATAAAAATTAGTAAACAAACGTTTCATATAAGACATATTTTTCAAGCTATAATTTGAAACCTAATGTTCCAATTTTCCATTATAATAGTCAACTAAGGTAATCAGTGTTTTTTTTTAAAAAAATAATCAGGGGTGTAATTAAGTGGCTCTACCTCACTTCCCACCTGTGTGACCTTGGGCAATCACTTAACCTTGCCTCAGTTTCCTCATCTGTAACATGAGGATGTTAATAGCACTTACCTCCTGGAACTGATGTGAGGATTCAAAAAATAATGTTTCCAAAGTACTTGGAAGAGTGGCCAGCATGTGGTAGACATTTGCGAGAGTATTTCACTTGTCCACGGGATTGTATCTGAGCTGTTTGTGCCTCTGTTGGTCTTTGGAATGGCGGGCATCAGAATCCTGCGAGGATGATACCAGTTCAGAAGATGGATGGGTGTATTTTTTTTAAATTTTTTTTAACATTTATTCATTTTTGAAAGGCAGAGAGAGACAGAGCGCGAGTGGGGGGAGGGGCAGAGAGAGAGGGAGACAGAATCCAATCCGAGCTGTCAGCACAGAGCCCGACGCGGGTCTCAAACTCACAAACTATGAGATCATGACCTGAGCTGAAGTCAGCCGCTTAACTGACTGAGCCACCTAGGTGCCCCGGATTGGTGTATTTAAAAGCGGGGTGCTGTATTTAAAAATGTTTATTATATTTGACAAATTTCAGCTATTGGGTAAAGGAAAGAGAGACATGAGAGGGACGGCAGTCAATTGGAATTGTCAGCGGAGTAGCAACAAGAAACTCAGCACCAACAAAGACATTGAAGCAGAGGGACCTGAAATCTGAAAAGCATCAAGGAGAATCATTTGGGGGAAGATTCCAGATGCCAAGGGGGTAGCAGACCTTTTCAGGATATCCCTTGAGTTCAGTTCACACATAACCCTGTTTCTCAGACCATGTGCATTGGCTTAGTTGGAACTCTTTCTGTTGCAGGTGATAGAAAGTCCACTCAAAGCAACTGAAGTCAGATCATTTTTTGTGGGTTTTTTTTTTTTTTTCAGGCATAGATGGATGCTGGGGCTTAAATGGTGATGTCAGGTCTAGCTGGTTCTCTCTCTTGACCTATCCCTCAGCCCTGCTTTCCTCAGCGTTGGTTTGATTCTCAGGCAGGCTCTTTGTAAAAAGTGGCAAAGTGGCCACGGGTGTCTCCAGCTCATACATTCATAGCTTAGCCACCCCAGTATAAAGAGGGTTTGCTTTCTCAAATGTGCATAAGTAGCAGGATAATATCTCATTGGCCAGGCTTGGACCATTTGCCCATCTCCAAAACAATTGTTGTGGCCAGAAATCTGGAATCTGGGTCTCGTGCCTATTGATAGACCTGAGGGGTGAGGACAGCCCCACCCAAACCATATGGACTGAAATTGAGAAAGGGTAGTTATTTATAGGAAAACCAGGATGCTGTTAAGGAAAAACATTAGGAAGAAATGTTAGGAGAAAAAACAGCAGATGTCCACTATGATTTTCTCTAACAGAGCTATAAAGAGCCTTAAATCTGATAAGCAGAATTCTTCTTCCTACTGCCTGCCTTTGCACACAACTGTGTGAGAGTGTGATACTTGGAGCTGATGCAGCTGTTTTAGGACCATGTGGGGCAGGCCAAGAGAGTAGCATCTTCTGAGCCGCGGAGCAAACCCCCGTGTCACTGCCTACCTCAACCTGTTACTGTAGAAGAAAAGCGAATTCCTTCTAGTTAAGCCAAGTCACAAGGATATTCTGTTATGTGAAACCAAACAGCAATCTTCCCTCGTGCAGAACAGTAAAGAATGTAATCTCCACAGTAGGAAGTAGTGTGAACTTAGAATGACGTCTTTAAGCAGATAAATAAGTGAATCAATCAACCAATCAAATTACTTATTTTTCACTTTGGATGCAATATTCTTAAAAGATCCACAGTTTTAGAATCATATTAAATCTTAATCACTATTTATCTCTGACCCCTATCCTCTTATTTTCCTTCATAATACACATCACTTTGTATAGTAGTTTTGTCACCCGCTCCCCTCCACCCCCAGAATGTTGCAAGGATTTGGGCTCATTTGTTTTCTTCCAAACGTACCACCTAAAAGCACCTCACACATAGAAGCCAATTCAATTATTTGTTGATTAGGACGTTCCTGGGGTCCTCTGATTATAACACCCTCATTCTGCTGGAAATGAAACCAACTCAGGGGTTAAGTGATTTGCCAAAATTTTCTATTCCAGTGTAGAATCAAGGACTCTGTCAGAACCAAAGCAGAGAAAAAGTTCTCTTAATGGCAAGCAGAGTGGTAAAAGGATCACACCGGTGGTACAATTTTCAGGAGTAATTCTTTGAGGGAGCATTTCAGTATTTCTTGAATTCAATGATATGCCCGTGCCCTACACAGAGCACGATTAGGAATTGCCAAACCCCGATGATTAAGGAACTTATCCACACCATTTCCACATTTTGGGGGACCATAAACTAAGATCATCTTATAGCAAAAAGATCAATCACTCCTAAGACAAACGCACAGTCAAAAAATAGACTGCAGGCAACTTTTTTATATTAATGCTCATTATTATGTTAAACATTTTTTTTTTCTTCACAGGCATCAAAAATGTGATCGTTTGGGGCAATATTAGTGGAAATAACTACATTGATCTGAGAAAAGCCAGAGTTTACAGATGTGAGAGTGCTATTTGGGGACCTCCTAACTATTCACGTCCTGTTTTGAGCTTGATTTTTGATAGGTATGGTATATTTTTAAGTCAAGTATACTAACAGTGTTGGGCAAATGTATAATCATTGTTATAATCCTTTAAATCATCTTAGAAATCATTGTACAAAAATAACTTGACATTATTCACACCCACCTTTGTTTATGTGCTGTATTGAAGAAACATAGAAAATTCCATAGAATTTTCCCCATGCCCAGCTTATTTGATCAGTCAATCCCCATGCCCAACTTATTTGATTTTGCAATTATGAATTTTTGTGTTAGACTATCCTTCAAGTAGCCCACATACTCCTTTAAATTTGTCTCTAAAGCAAGCATACGGAAAGTGAGCCTTCATTTAACACGGAGACAGAGACATGTATCCTAATTGAAATCGGTGGGAACATTTTCAAGAATAAGGAATCAAGGTGGTGAGCGGGCCCAGGCCCGTGCTGGGTGCCCTGTCCCAGGAGAGGCAGAACCCAGAAGTGGTGAAGAGCATGGTCTCAAGAACCAAGCCACTTGGATTGGAATTCTCAAGCAGCCACCTATTAGCTGTGTGACTTCAGAGAAGTTCCTTAACCACTCTAGGCCTCAGTTTTTTCGTCTACAAAATGGAAATGCTCACATAGTATGAGCCTTATAGGGCTGTTGGGAAGATGAAAGGGATTAGCACAGGCAAAGCACTTAGACCCAAGCCTGCCACAGTCAGCACCCCCAATACGATGGGGTGGGGAAGGGGAGAGGAGGAGGAGTGACTCTGAAGTGTTTTTTTCTAAGCTTTGCAGCCCTTTTCCAGTTGCAGCATTTCCTTCCCATTGCCCCTTCCTCAGATCAGAGGCACTTCACCCATGCCCAGAAATGATGTGCCCTGAGCCCACTCTCCTGCAGCATGCTTCCTCTGGGTAAGGAGCAGTGTCTCATGGAGCTATCTCCAGCTGGCTTAGCGGGGACAGGCATTCGAGGCTTTGTTCTAGTCTAGCTGAACTACTCCCTGAATTTAAACTTTACAGATTCTAACAACTTAGTTATTTCCCTGGTCTCAATGTGAATAGCTCAAAGTCTTATGGTATCATTTTATTTAGGATGAAAGATACCACTGGTTCCAAAGATAACATCTACATATAGAATAAATTCTTTGTAATGGAAGTAATCGTTCTTGCAGTTCTCTGACCATGTTTGTGTGTTTCATATTTGTTATCATGTTTTTCAGTTGACACTTTGGGATTCCTTTCTGCTACAGTTCGTTACTTTTCCATTGACTCTTTATGAGATTGAAGAAGCTTGAATACTTAGATCCTTGACCCAAGAAACATTCTTTTTCACTTGCATTCCTCCCTCCGTTGTAAAATTGTTTCTTTGTCTCCTTATAGGGAGTGGGTAAACGGACAGTTTGTGGCAACTCTCAAAAAGCTGACTGAGACAGGAAAACAATTTGGAAGCATCTTAGCTGCACACAGTATAGCCACTACGTTGAAATACTGGTACCAGGGCTCACCTCCTGGGGAGATCGTATCTTTAGGAGTACTAAGTGAAGGTAAATCTGTTTTGTTTTGTTTTGTTTTTAAACCTTGTATTATTTTCAAACTTCCAGGTATGCTCTGTGCTCCTACTTCCGTTTCCCCACCTCCTGCCTGACGTGAACTATAAACTGTCCGGACGTCCAGAGTTCTATTGCCATTTATGCACCATGCATTCATTCAGTTACCCATTCAGAGATCCAGGAGTGTTTGTGCGAATGCACAGGGAGCACACAGGGATCAGACCTGGCCTCTGCCTTCAGGAGATCTCGAGCAGAGTAAGAAGAGCCAGCTAACAGCAACTAAACCATTCCATTAAGTTTTTCTCACTGCACCCCCGCTGAGGAAGGGAAAGAAAGGTTGATTTTAGGCAGATGGCAGGAAGAATCAGGACAGACTTCAATAAGGAGGTGACACCCCAGGAGGCCTTCAAGCTTGAGTAGTGTTGCTGTGGCAGACAAGTGTGGGAAGAACATCTTGCAGATGCCACAGGAGCAAAGGCACAGGGGCAGGATCCAGAGAGCACAGCAGGACACAGATCTCAGGTGCCAGTGGAAATGTGGAAAGCCTGCTCTCCAGCCACAAATTCCAGACATGCATTTTTACAGCCTCATTGCTTTCATCTGCTAAAAACCACTTCAGAGGACTGCTACCATTTTTGCAAAGTAGGAAAGAGCGAACAGTTGGCGTTCTGTGTTCTGTGGGTTCTTCTATCGAAGGCACCTCTTTCCTTTGTGTTTTATTTTCTCCCTGTGCAAACTCATTCACGCCTAAAGCTTCAGGCCTCACTCTCTGCTGCGCTGCAGCCTATGCAAACATTGCCACCTAGATGTCGCTTCAAACCAAACTACACCAAACTGAACTGTCTTCCTCTCCCATGTGATCTACCTCTTCTATTCCTTATGTTGTCAGGAGAACCACCATCTTCCCTGTTATTCCAGTGGCTGTAGTGCAGCTCAAGGTACTCCCCCCAAGCCCCCCAAGTCAGAATCAATCTGCCTGTCCTCTGTACACACATAGCATGTTGTTCCTCTGTCAGACAGCATATTCCAGCCTGCCCTCACTGGTGGCATGGTTGATTACATACGTCCCCACCATTAGGGGGCATATACCCTGAGGGCAGGGCTGTGGCTGGGTCTCCTCCTTGCTGCTTGATGGTTAGACACTCAGTGTGGATCTTGTTTCGGTTGCAATTAAGGTGAGAAGCACCCTTTTACTGAATGAGGTGAATTCAAATCAGCATGTGACCTTTTTTTTTATAGTTCTTTTTTTTTTCAATGTTTATTTATTTTTGAGAGACAGAGCATGAGCATGAGCAGGGGAGGGGCAGAGAGAGGGGGAGACACAGAATCCGAAGCAGGCTCCAAGGCTCCGAGCCGTCAGCGCAGAGCCCGACGTGGGGCTCAAACTCACAAACCGTGAGATCATGATCTGAGCTGAAGTCGGACGCCCAACCGACTGAGCCACCCAGGTGCCCCCAGCATGTGACCTTTTTAGTGTAACAGGCATTTAAAACCTTGTCTTTATTTGTAAACAGTTTGATTAAGCTGTGTAGGAATTCACCAGCAAGCAATGGGATCAATATTGGAGGTGAGGAGCACGTAATCATTATCTCCCTGAAATATATAGGTAAACTCTCATATGTTGTCCACCCGTAAGGCTGGCTTTTTACAGATAAAAAAGAGACTGAACACAGAACCTGGGATGCTCTCTAAGGAAAGGCCTTTTAGATCCCAGTTTCTTGACTATCCTCCCATTTTGGTTCTACTGACAACATTTTTGATGACCAGATGGCAAGAATAACTTTCTCATTTGATTGACTCACAAAAAGAGGGGGAAGTTTTATCTGTATGTTGTTCAGTTAGTGGTAAGTATTGTTGATCTTTTTATTTGGAACACATCCAAACTGAGCCCTGGGAACTGCGGGGAAGTCATCCACTTTCCCGTCCATCTCCCCCCCACCCCCCCCCCCCCCCCCCAGCCACCCTGGCCCTCACACCAGAGCTACGGACCAGCCACATTCAGGCTAGCAGAGCAAGGCCAGGTGGACAGATGCCTTGGAGTCTTGGGCTACTGAGGTGTCAAGGAAAGGCCACACGGAGCAGACAAAAGGAATCCACAAAAAATGGAGGAGAAAGACTGCATTGGCCCCCGAAGCAGAGGCAGGGGGTTTGAACCAAGCCAGAGGCAACAGAAGGCGCAACAAGAGGAACAGTAGTTCTTCTTTCGGAGAGAAACACAGAGGAGAGAGTTGTCAGAACTTGGAGAGGTGCTCAGGCAATACTTCTGGAGTAAATGTTTCGATCTTCCCAGGAGAGGAATTGCCAGAAATATAGTTCCGCCATTATCATTACAAACCATATACGATGTCTGTCCTTTTCTACGGTGCTTAATGTGAAGGGTTTATTGTTCTGAGCGCTTTGTTTTGCTTTGCTTTGTGTTTGCTCACTGCAGGCCAGTTTGGTATTCCTGAAGGGATCGTCTTTTCTATGCCTGTAAAATTTGAGAATGGAACTTGGGTGGTTCTTACGGATCTCAAAGATATTGAAATCAGTAATCAAATGATGACCAGAATGACAAGTGATCTAATTCAGGTAATGTCCAAATAAATACAGGAGGGCTGACTCTGATACTGACTATAAACTGATTTTCTCTGGGCCAAGGCAAATGCTGATCTTCTGTGGATTCAGTTGCATCTTATCCCTAAAAACAATAAGAAGGCAATAAGAGTTTGAAGAAATCAACAGAAGAGCACTACTCATTAGGTTATATAATTTCTGGCATGTTAAAAATATTTGTTGGTTACCGGGGCGCCTGGGTGGCTCAGTCAGTTAAGTGTCCGACTTCAGCTCAGGTCATGATCTCGCGGTCCATGAGTTCAAGCCCCGCATTGGGCTCTGTGCTGACAGCTCAGAGCCTGGAGCCTGTTTCAGATTCTGTGTCTCCCTCTCTTTCTGACCCTCCCCTGTTCATGCTCTGTCTCTCTCTGTCTCAAAACTAAACGTTAAAAAAAATTTTTTTTAATGTTTGTTGGTTACCTAAAAATCAAGACTCAAGGTGCTTTTCTATTGAAGAATGATTAAGTTAGCAATTGTGGTCATTTACTTCTCTGATTATAAAATTTTTCAACAGGAGAAACTTGTTGCACTTGGAGATTTGATCAGCTTCCAGCCCTATCAATCAGGTAATCTTTTAGATGTGACATTTTATTGAGCTGTTATTAAAAGACTACTAAAATAGTTGTAGAAATGAAATATTACTCAGCCATCAAAAAGAATAGAATCTTACCATTTGCAATGATGTGGATGGAGCTAGAATGTATTATGCTAAACAAGTCAACCGGAGAAATACAAATACCACATGATTTCACTCATGTGGAATTTAAGAAACAAAACAGATGAACATATGGGAAGATGGGGAAAAAAAGAAAAGAGAAGAGAGAGAAACAAACCACAGAGAATCTTTTTGTTTATTTTAAGTGTATTTACTTAAGAGAGAGAAAGCATGCACATGCGAGCAGGGGAGGGGCTTAGAGAGAGAAAGAGAAAGAATCCCAAGCAGGTTTCTTGCTGTCAGCACAGAGCCTGACATGGGTCTTGAACCCACGAACCATGAGATCATGACCTGAGCCAAAACCAAGAGTCAGATGCTCACTGACTGAGCCACTCAGGTGCTCCACAAGAGACTCTTAATGACAGACAACAAACTATGGGTTGATGGAGGGAGGTGGGTGGGACACGGGCTAGCTGGGCGATGAGTATTAAGAAGGGCACTTGTGATGAGCACTGGGTGTTGTATGTAAGTGGTGAATCACTGAATTCTACTTCTGAAACCAATATTGTACTGTATGTTAACTAACTAAAATTTAAATTAAAAAAAATAAGATCACCATAATCATCCATGAAAAAAATAAAATATTTGTTGAAACTGAATCACTATTTGATATTGGTAACTATAATCTACATTTTATCACATTTAAATGAAATTATTGACAAAATAAACTACCAAGTTCAGTGTGTCCTTTGAAATAAAATATCTCATAAGAATGCTAAAGAAATTACCTCTTAAAAACACTATGACCTTGGGGCACCTGGGTGGCTCAGTTGGTTGAGCATCTGACATCAGCTCAGGTCATGATCTCACAGTTCATGGGTTTGAGCCCCACATTGGGACTTTGCGCTGACAGCGCAGAGCCTGCTTCAGATTCTCTGTCTCCCTCTCTCTCTTCCCTGCCTCCACTCAGGCTCTCTCTCAAAAATAAACATTTTTAAAAAGCTTTAAAAAAAAGCACTATGACCTTATAAATGCGTATATCATAAGTATTCATTTCCCAGGGCTGCCATAACAAATTACCACAAACTGGGGGCTTATACAAGGGAAACTTATTCCTTAGTGAATAAATGAGACTAGAAGACCTACAGCAAAGTGTTGACAGGGTCATGACCCCTTTGAAGGCTCTAGGGAAGCACCCTTTCCTGCCTCTTTGAGCTTCTGGTGGCAGTGTTTGGCGGTCTGGGCTATAGCCGCATCACTCCAATCTCTGGCTCTGTCTTCACATGTCAGTCTTCTCTGTGCATGTGTCTGTGTTTCTTCTCAAATGGTGTCCATTTGAGATGAAACACAGACACCAGTATGACCCCCTGTGAACTTGATTAGATCTGCTAAACCTTATTTCTAAATAAGGTCACATTCACAAGTATCAGAGATTTGGGACTTCAGCATGTCTTTTTGGGAACACAATCCAACCCACAACATCCCATTCACTTTTAGGTCACTTAAAAAAAATAAATTTTAATAAGCTTATTTTTCTCATGGGCAGTTTCTCGAATCCTAAACTGACAAGGAAATGTTATCATCTTTCTTTAATCTCTATTGAAAATGTTTAACAATCAGTGTGGCACAGATTTCACCCAATCTGCCTCTTAGAATGAATTAACAGGTAAAAAGAACTGGGCAGTGGACAGAGGACTTCCTTGGTCCAGACTAGAGAAGTTTTAGTGAGGTCAAAGCATTGCCATAGGGGAAGGGCAGAGAGACTAGACCTCAAGGAAAAGAGATTCTGGGCAGAAAGGTGGGCTTTGGGAATTCAGACCTGGTTGTGCCTGGTAATCAAGTCACCAGGAATGGGCCAAAGTCAATGAAGCCCAAAGACAGCATGGAATCCAAGGGTATGGACTCAGAAGTCCAAAGAGCAGTCGATTTTCACTGGAACTCTTTTATTCCCAGATTTTTGAGTCCCTCTGTGAGGTTTCCTGCTTTTGCAGGGTAGAGCTACAAATTCCTTTTCTCAGAATGGGGTATAAAGCAGTCATTCTAAATTTGACTCCTTTGACTGGTAGTTAGTCCTAAATTTTCCATAATACTTGCATTATAGAGGGTTTTGTGAAAAAAGAACAACCTGATTTTATGCTATTTTCATTAACAAAGGTCAAAGCATATATGTGTGTGTATATACATATATATACATATATATATTTGATTGATCTTGACTCTGTCACTTGAAGGTGACCTTGACCAAAACACTGTTCCAGAGATTCCAAGATCAGAGCATTAAAAATAATCAGAATTTTGCTGTTTGGAGATCTCTGCTTATTAACATATCAATGAGATGATTCGTGTATGAGGTTTGTTTAATCTTTTCCATTAATTTAATACATAATTTCTTGACTTTTAGAAACTGACTTAGACGAAAGAGATGAAAAGACCACCTTACCCACCACATACACCAACCAGGAAAATCAAAGACTCTCAGATGGTAGGTATATCAATTGAAAAAAAAAAATGTCCTTTTTATCCAAGGTTTAACACTAAATTTTGAAGAAAGGAATTTGATCATCAATTAACCATGAAGGGGAGGTAAGCCTTTCATCACCCTTATCCTATATTCAAAAATCAGATCGTATTTAAAATCTATTAAAACCTGTGAAGGAAATTACCAGCGATTCATTGAGCACCTTCTGTATGCTGGCCACTGTGAGAGACACTGGGGGACACAATAACAGAGTTATGGCCACACAAACACGTCTTGGGAAAGGAGCCATAAGAATATTAAAAAGTAAATGCAAAGATGCACAATGAATTAAAAGGCTCAATAAAGCAAAGCAAGACAGGTCAAAAGTAAAGAGAGTACATAATAACTAATCTGGAAACTCACAAGGAAACGAGAGGTCCTTGTAATATATGGAGGAAGTTTAGTCATATCTTCAAATTTAGTTGGGACTTACAGTAGCTAAAAATAACCAAATGGTCATATATTTAGTTAGAAACTGTGCTAGTTCTGTCACACATGATGAAAAAATTCTAGAGATTATTGTACAACAATGTGTACCTGGTTGATATGCTCGTGTATGCTGAAAAACATGTTAAAAAGGTAGATTTCACGTTACATGTTTTTAGCATAATAAAAAAAGAAGAAAGAAAGAAATACTAGGTTCTAGAGACATGAACATAAATCAAATGTTGTTCTTGCTCTCAAAGTGCTCACCATCTAGCAAAGCTGACTTAAAACTACCCAGTTGAGGGGCACCTGGGTGGCTCAGTTGGTTAAGCGTCCACCTTCTGCTCAGGTCATGATCTATATAGCTCGTGAGTTCGAGCCCCACGTCGGGCTCTGTGCTGACAGCTCAGAGCCTGGAGCCTGCTTGGGATTCTGTGTCTCCCTCTCTCTCTGCCCCTCTCCTGCTCGCTCTCTCTCAAAAATAAATAAAATTTTTTTAAAAATTAAAAAAAAACCTACCCAACTGAGAAGGCAGGGGTATGCAGAGAGAGGCCCAGGCATAATGGAACCACATTGGGGGTCTCCTGACATAGACAGGAGTGTTAGCAAAGGCTTTCAAGAAGAAACAAAATGGGAGTGGAGTCTAGAAGGATGAGTAGGAATTACTCACGTCATGTAGTGAAAAAGAAGCATGCTAAGAGGAAGAGTAGAAGAGGCTGTGGGAGGTGCACCACCAGAAGGAGACACATGAGCCAAGGAGACATGTCAGGTGACCAAGGCACGACCAGAAGTGTGAACCTGAGGCAGTGTGGAATTGTATTCAGAAGACATTAAATAGAGTAGCTGGGCTAGAGCAGAGGGTCCCAAGAGGATGAATGGAACTGGAAAAGGTGGATGGAGGACATCTCCAGTTTGGCCGAATGGTTGGCTGAGAGCTCAGCAAAACAGCCAGTGGATGGCCAGACAAATCACGGAATGGGTGGGTCAGGCTTAGAGAACTAATGTGGCTTTATCATCGGCCCCTAGAGGATGATCACGCAGCCCAAGTCAGTGTCCGCAGGATTGTGCTGAGCTCAGTCCCAGACAGAATAGGTACTTTAAGAGGCCCAGGGAGACAGTATCTGCAGGGATCAGAGTGTCAGCACTATTGTTCCAGTGAGCCTGCTGGTGCTAAGCAGTACTCAGGAAAGGACTGAGGGCTCCAAGGCCCTTGTGAGGGAAATGAGAAAAACTGGAAGACCTGTCATGATGAAGGTGACTGGCAGCTTTCCAGAACAGATGGAGAAAAGCCAAATTGTAGAGGATCTACTCCTGAGTTTCGACATCAGAACAATCTAAGTGGTTAATTAAAATGGTAGATTCTTAGGGGGCACCTGGGGGGTTCAGTCAGTTAGTTAATCAAGCATCCAACTCTTGATTTCAGCTCGGGTCATGACCTCAAGTTCATGAGTTTGAGCCCTGAACTGGGGTCTGCACTGGCAGTGAGGAGCCTGCTTGGGATTCTTTCTCTCCTTCTCTTGCTGCCCCTCCCCTGCGCTTGCTCTCTCTCTCTCTCTCTCTCTCTCTTTCTCTCTCTCAAAAAATAAACAAACTAAAAAAATTTCTTAATGGTAGATTCTTAGACCCTCTACTAAGTCATAATCTTACGTAGACTGAAGAATGTTAGTGGTGATAACATAAAGAAAATGGGGTTGATCTCAGGTTGTTTCGGGGCTAGCTGTTGAATGAGCATCAAGAATCAAATGTCACTTGATAGAGCTTTCCAGTGTGAGTTCGGTGAATTGTCAAAAAATTTTGTGGGTGACAAAATCAGTATAACAACTGGCATTTTTTCCCTGAACTGGAATAAAATTGATAAGTAAAGAACAGTGAGAAGACCAGAATTTTCTTCCCGGTGCACTTGAATAGAATAGAAAAGCAAAGATGAGTAGTAAAGATTAGAAAAGGGTAAGTACTGTTTCCTGTAACTTTTTTGTTTTATTATATGCACACAAGTGCATGTACTGGACTATAATGTAAAATACATTTTTCACTGTAAGTCCTGGTCAACAAAGATGGAAAAACACTGACCTAGAACATTTCAGAACAACATTTCAGGTTGTTAAAGTCTACAGCCAATATGTTTTATTTAATTTTGGTTTCAGAATACAAAGATAGAATGTATTCTGATCTAATCCAAGATTAGGAAAAAGATCTAGTTATGCCAGACAGTAAGTCAGTCGGTAAGAAACAATCTCTGTAGTGCTAATGGTCATGACTCACATTGTCCAGTCTTAGACAATAACGTTGCAGTCAGAAGAACATAGTCCAGTTCTTGAGATGCCGTATGAAAGTGATCTGGCATCTGGCAGCTCCTAAAGAGCAAGGCTTTCAGAGAAACTTGGAATGGAAGAAACAACATAGGAGAAAATGAGAAGATCTGCAAAAATCGATGTGTTTTAGATACTAAAATCTCTGTTCTTTTCATTCTCTATTTACTATGGTGGGTTTTTCAGACGTGACTCCTCTAACCATCTCTGAAAAGCCATACAGTCAAGCATCCATAAATGGTCGGTGGGAAACAAAACATTAACTAGTCTGTTTCTTATTCTATAAGTAGAACTGGGTAGAAGAGATCAAGTTTCCCCCAGATACAGTTCTTTTCAAACCCTTTCCCCATCCCACATCCCCAGGTCCTCAACTTTGCTCACTGATGCTTCTGGAACCTACCTTAATACATTTATAACCAGGGCTGTGTCAATGACAACTGAATCATTCCCTTAGAATGAATATGTAAGGAAATGGACACAGATAGATCTGTGAGTCCAGATTTTCAAAGTCTATAACCTAGTTGTCACGGTATTGTACGAAAACAAGGCTGATGCAGACTTCTTTGTGGTTGACCAGTCAGGATATTCACCCACGCCTCCACACTTTTATTTAAATGTCCAATAAAATGAACAAATCAATTGTACCTTCCATTCTGAAAATGTACAGTATGATGGGCTTTGAAGTGGGGCTCACCACAGGGAATTGGAATTGGTGCATAGATGAGAAGCAGGGCCAAGAGAATAAATGGAACTGACAACATAGCTGCAAACAAAATCGAGAATGGGAAGCAAAGGAGCCAAGGGACACTGCACATAGAAACAGACTGAGGTGAGGGGGGAGGCCAGAATTTAGTTTTGCTGTGTAAAAATACCTAGCAATGGTCTCGTGGCTCAATGTCCCTCCTAGATAGAATCCCTCTCACACACACACATGCTCCCTCAATTGAATCAGATGGAATACAGGAATCCAGGGAACAGAAGAAAGAGGAGAGCAACAAAAGCTAATACAAATATAGGTTATTAATAGATTTTTAAATAGTTATACCTTTTATCCTCTTCCTTTTACAGATTCTGAAGGCAAAACTATGGAAGAGCAATAGAGCATATTAGACCAACTATAAAGTTCTTTAGTAATGTAATAAATACGGAAAGACCCATGAATGTCTGTATTTAGGGAAAAATAATTTGAAAAGGTTGGCTTTCATCTTAGATGATGTTATGCTAGACAATGACAGTGACAGCACACACCCATGAAAAAGTGAGTCCAGTCATTTTGTGTTATCCGAATCCACCCATAGGCTTCCTTACTGTCCCATTTTCTCATACAGTTCGGTGTCAATTGCTATTTTGTAAACCACATTAAAATACAGTTGTCAGTCATTGCATCCTTGCCCATATATCCTTCTAGGAGAATCTGCTTCCTCCCACAGGCCACACCTAAGGCATGGACATAAGCAGCCATGTTTGCTCAGCTGGTCTCACCACCTTTGGCTTCATCTGATTGTACCAAAATAAACATACTTTACTCAGAGAGAACCAACTAGATTTTTTCTCTCTGTGTCCAAAACTTTGCACTGAGAAAAATGGATAAGTAACTTGGTGTCTGGATGATGGTAATGACAATAAACTAGAGAAGGCCACACATTTCTGCTGTGAAGTCTTCCGAGCTAGTCAGGTTCACCACCTTCATTAGGTCTGGCTGTGTATCCTTTCTCCTTGGGTTTGCTTGGGATAATTATATTTACAATAAATCGCACTTTTACTTTAGCTTAGATTGAATGGGTCTCTGTTTCTTGACACTGAAAATAAATAGAATGTTGAAAGGAAAGCCTAATATTTTTACCATATAATTGCATGGTTTAAGTAAAAATTACAGTCTTTATTAAAGCAGTAGTAGTCAAACCAATATGCTCGTATATTTTCAAGCTAATAGAACCCTTTACAAATGCCAATTAGGAGCTTTTGAAAGCCCAGGAGTCATGTTAGAAACTGCTGATATCTGTGCTTTCCGTGCAGTTTCAATAGATCTTACAGTACAAATTACTTTCTGAAAATTCAGGGAAATTTTGGATACTTCTTCATTGCTTCTACACCCTTATGATTCAAGGCTGTGACCAACTTCAGCTTGTTTCCAAAGTCAGCACCTCATTTGATGTTATTGTAAAGAAAACTTAATGTCTGTCAACGTTGACATTGGGTGAGGTGTCGTTCCCTGATCCTACCATTTCCCCTGCCTCTCCTTGTGCTATTCTCAACCGAAGCAGTGTGACCACAAAGAACAGTAACTGGATGGGAAGTCACGTGGTGCTCTACGCATCACGAGGCCGGTATGTGGCGGCTATTCCTCGATATACAGGGCTTCTTTATGGGAAAACCACACTAGTTTGGAAAATGTGGCTCAGACCAAGAAACCTAAGTAAGGCTTCCTATTCCATTCTCCTTGAATCAGGTATGCTAGTCACTTATCAACAGGAACCAGCCAGAAAACTTGGAATAGAGAATATAACCATGAAGATCCATCACCTTTCAAGGCAGTGGTCCTGCCCCTTAGTGATAGGCTTTCCAGTGGGTGAAGCCCTGACCAGCTGCTGCTCTAATAGGTGGCCATCTACAAGGGGCTATAGAGAGACAGGGCAGAGTTTCTCCTTTTAGAGATGCTGTAGGACACATCCAGTCCCATCCCCAGCAGGCTATTCTTTCTAGCATGAACATAAGCTATTATATGTTTGAAACACTATAGGATGACCAGGATATTCTAGGATAGGCTCCCATCGGAGCACAGACCAAAGTGATATTAATCATTACACATAGTATCACACATTTGTCCCAGATTGATAGAAGATATGGAATTACACCAGAAGGAAAATATTGGCGTTTGCTATTTGTTTGACAATAATGCCGGGACCATTCCGAAAACATCTCTCAGAGAGTTTTGTTTTGTTTCAGCTAAGGCACTAGCTGTCACAGTAGCCTGATAGGTATGGTCGACCAACTTGGGAAATCTCAAGTCTGGTTTTCCCCTTAGAAGTAACTTTAATAGGAGGTTATAAAAATGATTTCTCTATGTTATCACAACTGTCCTGATAAAGTCATGTGGGAGAAATATTCAGTAGAAAATTTAGAATATTACTCGAACAGAGGCATTATGTGAATAAAATAATTATTGGTCCCAGAAATATAGGTTAAGTGTATATGTTCTTATAACTACAGCAAGCACTGTTACTTGCTCCCCCTACAGCCCTGTCCCCATTACCTTGACTAACAGAACTCCAATTTAATTGGGATGTACAAAGGCCCAACCCTAGGGATGCATCTTGCTAGATGTCATCTACTCTCATGTCCTGGTGATTGGTCCGGGGGCAGGCATGGGATCCAGTTTTGTGCATTGACACATAAGAAGTCTTCTGGAGGTGTGTGGGAGGCAGACAGGGTTGGAGATGAATAAACGGCATATGGAAAGAAAGCACTTGGGCTTCCACCTACTTCCTTCCTGCTTAAAAATTTGCTCTTCTACCAGGATAGAATGCTTGCAGCTTGGGCAGCCATTTTGTGGCCATGAGGAGACACATCACCAGTATGGTGCCACCAGGAAGGTGGTTGCGTGGAAAGAGAAAAAGCCTGGCACCTGGGACTGAGACCTTGATGAATTAAAAGAGCCTCTGAACCAACTCTGGGCCAACTTCAGAATTTCTGTCAAATGAACAATGAACAACTTTATGGCTTAGGCCCCTGTTAGTTGTTAGCCAATGAATATATACATATATATATGACCATATACACTTACGGCCAACAGCTATGTAACCTGATAGAGAAATATCTTTCAATTTATTATTTGTCTCAGAGGAACGAATAAGAAATGGATTTATATAATTTAAACAACTGACTTCTCCCACTCAGCCAAGCTCAAAACCTTTATTGACTCCTATATTTGTAATATTCTTCCTAATCCCAGTTAGTAAATGCCTCGTTTGGTCCTAGACCTGTGTTTTCCAACATTAGCATGTATCATAATCATCTTTTTAAACAGATTGCTGGGCTTTACCTCCAGAGTCTCTGATTCAGTAGGTCTCAGGTAGAGCCTAAGAATTTGCATTTTTAGCAAATTCTCAGGTGATGCTGCTGATCTGGGGAAGCACACTTGGACGGACACTGCCTAGCCTACAGGCAGTCACATCCTAAGTCAGCCATATCCCCAGTTCCCTCCACTCACCTACACCCCAGACAGTTGAGTCTGAATTTCATTTTCTGACCACAGGATTCCTCTCCATACTCACCAGTAAATTGTTTTAGGTCTCCTTGATGCTCTCCAAACTGGTCCGCCACGATCCTGTGAGCCTTAGGTTTCTGGCCTGCCTGCTTTTACTTATACCATTTGCCCTGCCTGGAGTGTCCCCAAACCTGACCTCATTGAAGCCTCTTTGGGTCTCACACAGTGGGTGGCCTTCCCTCTCTTGACCAAATCCTTCTTTCTTTCTTTTTATCTCAGAGAGAAAAAAATTGTGGGACTTCAACACCTAGAAAGAGGTTAAAGAGCCTTTTTCCTCCCTCTGTACTCCCTACCAGGTTCAATTGGGGGATAACATCCCACATAACTGTCATTTGCTCCTTTGCTGGCCTTAACACAAACATTTTTAACTCTAAAATTGCCTTGGCCCAGAGCCGAACGTTCACTCATTCTGCAGAGGACACAGAAACGTTATTCAGGCTTATGGCTGAGCTACTGGAAGCTAAACCAGTAACCCTCCCAGGAGTAAGTGCTTGCTGCATCCTTCACATTAATTTCCTCCGGGCAGAAACTATGAGCCCACGGACACATCTGACCACCACTTTCTCCCTTCACTGGTACAAAGAAGAGTGATTTCTGTACAGAGGGTCCATAAGCAAGGTTTTTGCAGAATGCACGCAGTCTCCTCCCTTCTCACAGGTGTGCTACCTATCCCCGGGACAGTGGCCACAAACTGGAATGTGTCTTGCTCAAGAACAACATGCAACGGTCACACTCAAGTAATGCTACCAGGCAAGTTTTCATCCTCGGTGCCCAACAACTACCCATTGTGAGCTCTCAGTCCCGGTGCTGACTTGACCTATCAGCGGTATCTGACATGGTTGATAATTTACCTCTCTCTTGTACCTTTCACTTGCCTGCAGGGCATGACTCTCTCTTGGCTTTCTTCCTATGTAATCTCCATGAAGCGCCTCACTTTTTCCTCAGTATCCTTTGCTGACTCTTCCTCTTATCCCTTCACAAGGTTGGAGAGACTCTGAGGACCTGCCCTTGGTTGTTGTCTCTACCTACACTCATCTATTAGTGATCCTAACCAGTCCCATGACTTTACAAGCCATCTATATGTGAGTAATTCCCAAGACTGTATCAGCAGGGTGTCATTGCTTCCAAACCTCAGGTTCATCTATGCTGCTTAATATTTCCAGTCAAATGGCTAATCAGCCAAGAAACTATCAAGTCCTTGGGGCGCCTGGGTGGCACAGTCGGTCAAGCGTCTGACTTCAGCCAGGTCACGATCTCGCGGTCCGTGAGTTCGAGCCCCGCGTCAGGCTCTGGGCTGATGGCTCAGAGCCTGGAGCCTGTTTCCGATTCTGTGTCTCCCTCTCTCTCTGCCCCTCCCCCGTTCATGCTCTGTCTCTCTCTGTCCCAAAAATAAATAAACGTTGAAAAAAAAATTAAAAAAAAAAAAAAAAAAGAAACTATCAAGTCCCAAATATGTTGGGGCGGGCCCCGGGCTCTGCGCTCTTCCAGAGCCCTTTCTCCACTGTGGCGTGGCCCCGTCCAAGAAAGGGAAGGGGAAGCCATCGAACGTGTCCCCGGCGGAGGTCCAACCCAAAGACCGGCCCGTCCTCCTCAGGCACAAATGTCGGGGCAGTCCGCCTCCACGTTTACCCGAGCCCAGCCAACTCGGTCACAGTTGAAGTTCCTGGTGCCCGTGTTGGACCCGCGACCGCGTCCCCACGCATCACACCTTCGTTAGCCGGGCAGGCCCTGGTGACAGGCCGTTCACAGCGCGGGAAGACCTTCTCGGCGAGCACTCTTCAGGTTCACGAGCGGACGCACACCGGGGAGAAGCCTTTCGTGTGGAACATTCGCGGGCGATCTTGTACCATCAGAGGCAACCTGAAGGTGCACATAGGACGCATGGGGCCAACAGCAGCTCGGCACGCCCGGGGGGGGGGAGGGGGAAGGAGGCTGGCCATCCAGGACACCCGGCCTCTGTTAGGAACAGATGAGAAGAGAGTCCCCGAGGGGTTTCCCAAGGAAACCCTGGCCCCCGCATGGAACGTGGGCCCTGTCGTCTGGAGCCAGTACAGCACCGTGCTCGGGAGAGGTCTGGCCGTGACGACCAATGAAATCTCTGTGATCCGGAGTGGTGGCATCCCGGCCCACAATGGGGCTTGCTGCCTTGGGGACAACACCAATGTCTCCACGATGGGTGGCTGGCTCCCAGTCGGCTATCAGCGTCCAAGTGGAAACCCCGGGAGCTGCGGACAGCCTTCCTAAACCCCAGTTCCCTCACTTTCGGAAGAAAACAGGATTGCAGGCCTCTATGCTCTAGGAGAACCCTTGTTGAAGCAGAAGGGCCGGGAGAAATGACCCGGCTAGAACTGTACTTCCTTTTCCTTTTTATTTTTCCTTTTTAAAAGAACCCACCCCTTCCTGTGTGTTTTCTTACTGATGTGCAAATGATGTTTTTACAGTTGCCATCACAGCCTCAGGCAAGGCTTACAATCAAATGTTATGTTGCTTGGCAAAAAAAAATAAATAAAATAAAATAAAATAAAATAAAATAAAATAAAATTGAAAAAATAAAAAAATTGGACAAATATTGAAAAACATACAAAAAATAACACCCCAAAATGAAAAAATACAAACCACAACAAAAACAGACTAGATTTTTTTTTTTTTTTTTTTTTTGGAAAGAAGCAGGTCTTGCAAAGTAGCTTTGTTACTTTTAACAAACTGTATGCATAAAAACCTTTGTACAACCTAGAGTAACTGTTTCCAAAGACTGTTCCCTTATTTCAAGCTGGAACTTACTGACCCACAACGGAAAAGACAACTGTTAGCCTAATTGGGGGCTGGGGATGGGGGTACTATATACTTCCCTGGTAACTGACTATATGCGCATCCATGGACAAGATGGGTCATCTTTAGAGTCTTTTTTTGTATAACCCCCAACACTGCACCCATCTTTTTTTTTTTTTTAACTAAGGTGGTAGAATTTCAAAATTCCTTCAACCTTGGAAACTTAAATAGGATGATTTAAAGTTTTTCTAAGTTTATTTATTTTTGAGAGAGACAGAGAGAGACAGCGTGAGCGGGCAGAGAGAGAGAGGGAGAGAGAGAATCCCAAGCAGGCTCTGCACTGTCAGCGTGGAGCCCGATGTGGGGCTTGAACTCACAAACCATGAGACCATGACCTGAGCTGAAACCAAGAGTCGGATGCTTCACCGACTGAGCCACCCAAATGCCCCTGGCCTGATTTTAGTCCTTAGGGAGTCAGTGTGTGTTGCTGCTTTATCGAAATACAGTTCAGTTGGAGCCCCAAACATACTTCCTATGGTTTCCAGATGCCTCCTTCCTGAGCCACCAGGAGAGGACCCTCAGCTGACTTAATTTGGTTCCCGTGTGCCTACCCTGTTGAAAAACTGGGTTTTCATTCTTGAAGAAACTCATGGGAAGGCATGTTTCTTATAGGTCCACAGACTAATTTGTATGAAAATGTCCTTGGTACGACTTAAGCCAAGTAATTATGAAGATTATTTTGAGTATTTCATGAAGGCTACGAAGTTGGAACAGGTAAGTCATGGGTGTGAAAGCTTTCATTGGTCTGCCTCGTTTATTTTTATTTTTGTAGCCATCATTTCTATTTTCCTATTTTATGACCGCTCAAGTCTTCAACCACCGCCAGCGGTGGGAGTGACTGGACATTTAAGATATCTTTACGGGTCTTTGTTTTAAACTCCCCCCTTTGCGTATATGTAATATGCAGCAAATGAGGACACATTGCTCTAGTGGATGAACAAGAGAGAAGAAAGAAAGACCTTAATTTCTGAGTGGAGAAGTCTCCTATGTGGCAAAGTAGATCAAGACTGTTATCAAAAGTTTGTCTTCATTATTGCACTTTCTTACGATCCCCCCCCAAAAATTTTTTTGCCACATTGTGCCTTTCCTACTGGAATTGTAAATTGAATACAATTTTACACCATATGCTAAAATACAATTTAGCACCTGTTTACACTGTGAAGTGGATATTGTCATATTGAATGCATGATCTATGGAGAAACCCCTGTAGTCTTACCTGCTGATGCTGTGTTGTTGGAGGATACCTTTTGGATGGTTTTTTTCCCTTCCCTCCCCGCCCCCCAGGATGTTTTTGATCCCTGTCTTCTAAATTCTGACAATATTCGTTATTAATTTTTTGAAGTATGAAAGAAAAGGAAACCAGCGAGTGTCCAAGGAGGTGGGAAGGTTACTTACTACAAGGGTGACATTACCTCGGTAGAATCCACCACCAAAGCCTATGCTTCATCTTTGCAGGGTTAGAGGTATAGTTTGCAGGCACCAGTAGTGACCTTCACATAAGCGAGAACAAGACTGATGATGGGACAAGAATGCCACTTTATAAATCTTAGAGTCAAAATAGAACTACCAAGGATACCAGATGTCCGTAGCTCTGACAGTGAGTTCGCTTCCTTTGCAAGCTAGATGGAGGCAAGGTAACGATCCGAAGGCTTAGTCAGAACAAGGAAAAGGATTCAGATGTTTTGGAAATCGGATGGCCTGAAACTCTAACTTTCATCTCCATAAGAAAGCCATATACGATACAGGCTGGTTGAGATGGGCAGGGTGCCCTCTTTCTGCTTGGTGCCAGTCTCTCTTGATTTATTTTTTCTTGAGTGCTTATGATAGGTGACGCAGTGTGGGAAGCAAGCACTGAGGACACAAAGCATAATTCTGCTCCCAGTTCTGAGCTGTGGGGTTTCCTCAGCACAAAGCAAGACTCCTACTCCAGCTGGGTGTTCTACAATTTAGCTCAATTCTGACACTATCTACCTGGAGATAAGATCAGATCTCACAGGTGAAGAGCTGTCTTATAAGACTGCCCCCCCCGCCCCCCCCCCCGCCACCACCCCACTTAGGTACCAATCAAGTTGTCACCTGTGCTTCTGACCAACCAGCTTACAGATCAGAGGTCACAACAACCCTCTCCCTGGGTTCAATTAATTTGCTAGAGGGGCTCACAGAATTCAGAGAAACATTTTACCTACCAGATTACCAGTTTATTACAAAAGGATATGTAACTCAGGAGCCAGATGGAAGGGGTGCATAGGGCAGGGTATGGGGAAAGGGCACCAAGCTTCTGCACTCTGTCCAGTGCACCACTCATCCCAGATCTCCACGTGTTCACCAATCCATGAGCTCTCCGAACCCCACCATGTTGGGATTTTCTGGAGGCTTCGTTGCATAGGAATGAGTGATTAAATCACTGGCCATTGGTGATTAATTCCATCTCTAGCTCCTCCCCCCCCCCCCCCCCCCACCAAACCAGGGGTAAAGACTTAAAATTTGGTTCCCCTGGCAACCAGTCCCCTCTTTTAGAAGGGGCCAATAATCGCCTTGTTTGCATAACAAAAGGTATGTTAACCCTCTCATCCCTTAGGAAATCGCAAGGGTTTTAACAGCTCTATATGCCAGGAAGACAAAGACCACATGTATATTACTTATTATAAATCATAATGTCACATAGGGACAGACAAGAGAAAAGGGCTCTTGTTCCCGCCTTTGAGGAGCTTGCTTTCTATTAGAGAAGAAAAATAATAAGCCAGTTAACCAGTTAATATAAAAAACCAAGATGACCACAGTTTGTGCTTGCTTATAAGCTATGAATCAAGTAGAGTGACGTATTGAAGCCAGTTGAGATGGGGGGGGGGGGGGTGTGAAAGACCTCAGCGAAGCCTAAAGGATGAGTTTGCAGCCTGTGATCAGTGTCTCCCCTTCTACCCACCCCCAGCCATCTCTGGAAAACACCATTCTACTCTCTGTAACTATGAGGTCAACTTTTCTTCTTGTTTTTCAAAAAAGCCCACAGGTAAGTGAGATTGGGTGGTATTTGTCTTTGTGCCTGGCTTACCTCACTTAGCAAAATATCCTCCAAGTACATCCTTCTCGTCGCAAAGGGCAGGATTTCCTTCTTTTTGAAGGCTGAATAAAACTCTATTGTATATACATACCACAAAGTCTTTACTCATTCATCCACTAATCAACACTTAGGTTGTTTCTATATCTTGGTGACTGTGAGTAATGCTTCAATGAACACATGAGTGCAGGTATCTCTTTGAGATACTGATTTTATTTCCTCTGGGTATATACCCAGAAGTAGGATTGCCGGACCATACGGCAGATCTATTTTTAATGTTTTTGAGAGATCTCCGTATTGTTTTCCGTAATGGCAGTACCAATTTACATCCCTACCAACGGCACACAAAGTGTTCCCTTTTCTCCATTCTAATCTGAGTCGATTTTCGTAACAATTTTTCCTTGAAGTTGTTCATGCGTATGTAGATATGTGTACAAAGCCATCCTGTGATTTACGTAAGGGACTATGTACACATGTTAGGGTGCAAGGTGTCACGCCCCTTCTTTCTCTCTTGGGAGTTAGAGTCTTCGCATGTATGTGCAAAAAGCTGTCAGATAGAGGGTGAACAGAACACTGGCTGCCTCAAAAATCAGTCCCCGTGCGCAATAAGCAATGGTCACCCAGTCTCTGGTTGGTGTGCAGCCTGCTATGTCCAAACCAGGGCATGCTGGGATTGTGCGGGAAGTTTGAACCCTCTGCCTCCCTGCTTCCTCAGGGTGGCGCTGCTCTGTTTCAGGAGGCAAAGAATATCAATTATACATTACGGTTTACGGGACCTACTGTCATATGCCAGCGAAAAATGCCCCCTCACTGAGGATCTATGGTGTAGTACAATCATAGTAACTGGCTTTGATTTATAACCCAAAACATCCTATGAAAAAGAAAAAAATCTTACTGTGACCAAGTCTACCTGAGCCTGAACCGGGAGGTGCAACAGTTAACTAAACCTTTCCAGAAGTAAGTGAAACCAAAACAGTCCTGGGAGCCCTCAGCCCGTCCCAAACCAGCCAGCCTTGCAGCTCAGACTATCAGTTGCTCATGCTCACGTGCTTACGTTACTTTCCGACAAACCGTGGTTCATTTGTATGTACTTAAATACTTGTCTGTTCAATGATGTCATTTTGACTGGAACTTTGGACATTTTGTTGTTGGTGGTGGTGGCGCTACGATTCTTGAGCCACATAATTAATCAACACCAGAGGGCTGCTCAGATCTCAACAGTGCAGCGTTTAGTAAAACATCCCTCTATCACCAATACCTCTGATACTATATTCCTCGATCCAGATATAGTGGAACATGAACCTCGTAAGTACGATTTCAACTTTGAGTCTACAACACGCAAAAGACAGAGATTTCACATGAGAGAAACTTACTCTCTTCCCACATTGTCTTATCTGTTCCCAGAAAAATCAATGTAATTTATCTATGAAAAGGCAAATGGCGGGTTGATTTTTTCCCTCCTCTTGATCCACGTGAGCCCCATTGTTAATCAGTTTTTCATTCTTTATTTTTTTAAACACAGAGTCAATTTTATTCTTTTTTTTTAATGTTCATTTATTTTTGAGGGAGAGAGAGAGAGAAGGAGGGAGAGAGCATGAGTGAGGGAGGGGGAGAGAGAGAGGGAGACAGAGAATCTCTGACAGTGCAGAGCCCGAGGCGGGGCTCATACTCCTGAACCAAATGGTGAGATTATGACCTGAGCCAAAGTTGGAGGCTTAACCAACTGAGCCACCCAGGCGCCCCCATTTTTCATTCTTTAAAACGTCCCAAGTTTGAGTTTAAGAAACCAATAGTGTGACACTAATACTTTTCAAAAAGACAGGAATACATTGACTATCCTTGGATATCACACTTTTGAAAACTGATTTTTACAATGAGATATTCTGGAGTGGATTCATGACCACTTGTCATAATTGTTTTAAGTGCCTCGGTTGGGACCATGGACTCCCAGACATTCTGGCTCTTCAGGGCAGAGAAGTAATATACTCATAAAGTAATATACCCACGCTTTGGGTTCTAACCCTTTTGAAAGGCATGTTAAAATCAGCTCTTTACTTCCCTGGCAGTCTGAAAACATTAGTAAAGTTCTAATACATTTGGTTCCTGAGACGTCATTTTTTAAAAATTTATAAAACCGTATTAGGATTCCAACAGGTTTTTCATCTGAATTTCTTAAAAAGTAAAGACATTTTCAGGTGCTACTCAAAACTTCAGAGGAAATGTGTACTTGTGACAAATCATTCCCATTTTGAAGACCTGCGTTATATTTGGTGACTTTTAAACTGTGTAGCAATACCTCTGAATTTATAAAAGAGTTAATCAAATGAATTAGATTTCATTCCCAGGTCACTCTTATCTGGGATGGCCAGTAAGGTGGCCATTAGCTGGGATGTGGAGGCTTTTTTACCGGTTCATAATCTCTACGACAACCCCTGCTCTCCATAGCACCCAGAAGACGCTTTACTTGCCTCTCCTACACATGAAAGTAACGCAGAAATAGCCATTGAAACAGAGACGTAGGAGTAGCCTTAAATTATTCAAGATCTTTATTACTAATGAATGCACTTTTGTGAGGCCTTAAAAAGGGTGCAACCTCAATGTCATTGTTTTACGGGCAATTGCTGCGCAGTCAGAACAAGACATCAGCTCTCCATAGGAATGCCACGTCTGGAAATCTGTTATGACTCAGCTTGTCCCTCTTTCAAAACTGCCGAGTTTTGAAACAGTCCTATACGGACTGTTTGCTAAACTGCTTCTTCCATAAAGTCCGAAAGGTAAGGAGCTGACGGGAAGGTGGATCAATTTCATCTCCAGCTGTACTGTTGATGGTACAGGAGGCTGAACCCTTCTCACCTACCTGGGGGCTTTAGGAAGAGCTCAAGGGAGCAGTTGTATGCCCCCAAGGAGGTCTAATCTGATTGCCCTTGCTAGAACTTTTCAAAACAAATCTTACTTGAATATATTTGGAAATTTCCTAGTTTGGGGCAAGTCAGGGATGATCACTATCGCTGTCATTTTTAAATAACTTATGCAATCAATTTTTGTTTGCAAAACCGTGCCATTAAATAACTCATTCATTAGAAGAGGAGGAAAGTGCTATTTAAATTTAATTGTCATGCAACTTTAAATTCTTTTTTATGTTTATTTATTTTTGAGACAGAGACAGAGCGTATGTAAGTGGGGGAGGGTCAGAGAGAGAGAGGGAGACACAGAATCCAAAGCAGGCTCCAGGCTCCAGGCTCTGAGCCATCAGCACAGATCCAACACGGGGCTCAAACCCACGAACCGGGAGATCATGACCTGAGCCAAAGTGGGACGCTCAACCAACTGAGCCACCCAGGCACCCCAATTGTCATGTAACTTTAAAAAACAGTTCTCAACTGCTTATGTTAAAAAATGGGTTTTTGGGGCACCTGGGTGGCTCAGTCGGTTAGGCGGCCGGCTTCGGCTCAGGTCATGATCTCGCGGTCCGTAAGTTCGAGCCCCGCGTCGGGCTCTGTGCTGACAGCTCAGAGCCTGGAGCCTGTTTCAGATTCTGTGTCTCCCTCTCTCTGACCCTCCCCCGTTCATGCTCTGTCTCTCTCTGTCTCAAAAATAAATAAACGTTAAAAAAAAATTTTTTTTAATGGGTTTTTTTCTTAGAACTGTGTAAGGTTTCTTAGAGCATAATCCATTAACCTATTCTTTTTGTTGTAAGTTCAAAGATATATATATATATATGTATGTATATATATATTTATATTTATATGTAGTCTGAACAATAGTTGCAACATGAAACAGCAGGTAGCTAATTGACTACTCTCTTTAAAATAAAACATCAATTGAATTCTGTGTTCAATACTCATATATGCATATTTGCGATAAGGTGTTCAAATGGATAGTATTTGTCAGAAATTTAATACATCGATTATTTAGTATAGAACTGCTAGAAGCTTAAGCATTGAGATCTTCAAATTTTGTCCTTAAAAATTCAAGTAAATTTGCATTTTCTTGAAATGAGAATCTAGTCTCCTGCTAAAATTATAATGCCTCAAAAGTTCTAAGTATTCACATATTAGTCTCAGAAGCTGTTCTCAATTTCTGAGGTACAGCTCCAAATCCCTACAGGCATGGCCAGTATAAGAAGCCTCTATCCCTATATTCCTTATTTTTATTCCCCAAGGAGAGTACACAGGCTCTCTGAACACCTTTTATTCATTGCTTCACAGGGGAAATGGCTTTGCTTAGCGGTCTTTTTGTTCCCCCCCCCTTTCCCCTTCCACTGCAAAACCTTTCTGCTTAAAATATGGATTTATTTCCAGTTCCAGGGGCCCTCTTACCAACTGCCATTCTAAGAAATTCCTGAAATGGATCCAGATAAACAAGGTGAGTACTATTGTCGAGGTTCTGAGCACAGTCTGTAAAAAAAAAATTAGGCACAGATGCTGTATTTTCAGACCTCTGAGTTACAGAACAGTAGACGTTTGGCATCTGGCTGAAAAAGAAACTAGTGGGTGATTGAAAAGATATTCTTTCTTTTTTTTTTTTTTTCAAACAGAAATTCATCATGTATGGAAGAGAGTTTAGTCTATCGTCCCCAAAGCACCAAAAGTAATTTAACAAAAGATTTGTTCTCCATATAATTGCACTTTAAATTGCTATTCACATATAGCTTGTCTTATTTTTGTATATTTTCTTGTTTACTGTTAAAATGACATCCTTGTACCTATTTTAATGTCAGGGGTAAGTTCACAGTATTATGGGGGCCCAAAGTTGGGGGAAAGGTCTCACAGCTGTCACTATATAAATATTTGATAAATGGGTATGGGGACACCAGTGCCCCTTTCTACCAATATTTCTGAATGCCAAGGTAGGCCCAGGACTGGCTTGTGACATTTTTATTGCTGAATCGAGTTTCAGCCCTATTCTGCTACCTGAAATCTAGAGTGTTAACTTCACTTGCTTTACGTAAACTTCGGTCATATCTCAAGTGATTTATCTAAAACGACATATGGATGAGTCAAATCATCTTTGGGGTTCCCAAATTGAAGCCCTCATTGTAATAAGCTTCATACGAAGAGGTAGATAACCCGTTCAAAGCCCGACGTTCTCTCCCTAAAGGGATGCCTCCCGAGTTTAGTGTCACCAGAATCACCTGGAGCCTTTGTTAAAGTGCCGCGCTCCACCCCCAGAGTTTGTGACTCAGTAGGTCTGGGCTGGGGTCTGAGAACACGCGTGTCTAACAGGCTCCCAGGCGGAAGCTGCTTGCTGGAAGCCCTGAGGACCACCGGCCAAAAATCTCTCTTTCTGGATCATCGCACTAGAGATGATGCACAGCTGAAAGATAGGTTATTGCATTCTGTCTCAGCAGACATATTGATGTGCTGACACGTATTGATCTGGCTAAGCAAAAATAAGAATCATTTAAAGCAACACGTGTTTCCCAAATTGCTTCCATGAACAAGACCATATGTAGCTTGTATTATTATTTCTTTAAGCATCTAAAACCACTCTCTTCATAGCTTTGAGCCTGAGACGTCAAGCGATTTCTTCCTTTCTTGAGTTTTCTCCCACCAGCAGGAAAGCAAAAAAAAAAAAAAGCCTTTAGGAAGCAGAGCTGGTAGTGAATCACCTGGGATACTCATTCATTTGCCACGCTGTATTCTGTCACAGCTTGCCGCGCCATGCTGCATAACTTCATCAGAGGACACTGCAAAACGCAATCTGACAGGAGTGCACTGGGCCAGATGGTAGGGCAGCTATAGAATCGCTCTTGCACCCATGACAGCATCTGGGAACCCACAGAGCCCCTAGTTTGCTGATTTTCGATATTCGCTTGTTGCATCGGAGTGGAGCCAGGGCACAAAAACTGGCCAGTTTCCAGAAGGAAAGACAATGTTGGGCATTACATTTTTGTAAAACTATTTCCACACCGTGACGGCTGCTCTCAATTTGTTTTCCTTCTCCAGATTATAGGGCAGAGGGGTTTCTGACTTCTCCATACTCCAACACTGGACTCATCTGAAAACCGGAAAACATTTTCCAAACATAGGGAAATATTAAATAACAAAAGATTTAGCACAAATTGTAGCTTCTTTGATATCGTTGCATCTGTTCAAAAAAGGGGCGGGCGGAGGGAGATGTGGAGAGTTCATAGGATTGCTTGTGTAATGAGGTTTTAAGGCACATTTACCTGAGGTAAATGGCTTCCGCTCATGATCGTATATCGATCACTGAATTCGTGTACGTTCCAGGAGAGGCTTTTGGTGGCTCTAACCCCCGAAGGGTGGATCTGACCTCGTTCAGCACCATAAGCCCCTCAGTGGTTGAGCATAGTGCCTGGCACTCCGTATCCATATGTGCAACAGCTAGAACTTTCCCCCCACAACCCTCCAGGGCACGAAACATTATCTTCTCAACCAAAACCAGGGCATTGTAACTTGGTAGGCAGTTCAGATCCAGTTAAGTTTGGGAAGGAGCCATGCCTTAAAGACAGACAAAAACTTCTAAGCTTCTTATGCTGAACATCCCATCCGAAGTATTCAGAATTTCTTGTACAGGAATGAGCCTCTCACCCCCTTCGGGAAAAAGAGAACCGTAAGTACTAAGAATTCAAGAAACCAGAGATATCCTCTATGAACAATTTGGCAAACGCTCCTAGAAATTAAGCTCCACGGGACAAGGATTTGTATCTGTTTTGTTCACTGCCATAGTTCAGAGGCCTGGAATCGTGCTGGGGCCATACAGTAGGAGCGCACTAAACATTTGCTGAACAAATGAACGGATGGAGAGTTCTGTGTTGTTTTCATTTATAAATATATGTGTGTACATCTGACTACAATATATTAACAAAGTTGAGTTTATACTCTACACAGAGTTTTTTATCCTATTTGTTTCACTATTTGTTCCTTTTTATTTAAAATGTTTAGTGGACTCAGAGGGTACCCTCTAAGGTCACTTGCAGCCTAGGACATTTTTGTTGTTGTTGTTGTTCGCAGGTAGGAAAAAGAGCTCTAAGACTGTTTCCTCACCTGCAAAATAACAGAGCTACGTGATCTCTCAGATCCCCCTCTTGGATGTGGGGTTTATCTAACGAGATGGTCTTTTTATTCATGATATTTCATCTTTTCTTTACAGATGCTCTTAACAGTATTGAGAATTCCATTTATAGAACAGCCTTCAAATTACGATCAGTGCAAACTCTGTGCCAATGTAAGTACAGGCTCTCGTTAAAAACTCGAAAGCATCTGATCCTGATGTGTGATGTGAAATTCCGAGAGAAAACAAGTACTCCCCCACGTGAGCGACTGCTGGATCCAGAAGGTGTGATCTGTGCATTCACCGCATTAGTAACAGAGAAGGTGGAGTGGAGGGGGGCACACCTTGCGTGTTCCACACGCGCGTAGCCTCACCAACAGGAGACGATAATTCGTGGATGAGGATTTTATTTTAATTTTTTTTTAACTTGGTTTCTGGACATGTTTTTGCTTGTTTCCTTTTCAGGATAACAATAGTGACACAAAATGAAATTACAAAATAAGTTAGTTTGGAATCTCCACTTGTAGATTTAAGCATGACAATTTTAAATTCCTTCTGCCACATAAGATTTGCATTTGAAATTGTACCTCTCTCCCTGAACGTGCAAAAGTATATTCAGATGAATAATCCTTGGGCCACACATTTTAAAACTATCTCAAGAGTTCTCTGAGAACTGCTTTTTTTTTCTGCATTAAATTTGTATCTGCTTAATTGCTATGATTTTCTTTTCTTATACTGTCATCATAGGCAAACTAAGGTAAAATGTGGTAAACATGTTTATTTATTAAAAATTGTCCAAAATGAATTAGACTGGGCTCTAGCTATGAAAAATAACAGGGATTCGACATCTCTAATAAGTTCTGTATTTTGCATTATAAAATCTCTTCATAGGAAATAATTTAAGACATGTATCATTTTAGACCTAAATGAAGTTGTGTTACACATATGACATTTCTCCTGAAGGCTGAAATTTTTTTAGGGGTTGCATGGGTGGCTCAGTGGGTTAAGCAACTGACTTCGGCTTGGATCATGATCTCACGGTCCGTGAGTTCGAGCCCCGCGCTGGGCTCTGTGCTGACAGCTCGGAGCCTGGAGCCTGCTTCGAGTTCTGTGTCTCCCTCTCTCTCTGCCCTTCCCCTGATCACACTCTGTCTCTCTCTGTCTCTCAAAAATAAATAAATTTTTTTAAAAAAATTTAGTAAGTAAAAAAAGAAATTTTGTCATAGTTTACCTTCTGCCTTACAAGTTCTAGAGACCAGTGGTTTTCAAATTATGCTTTCACAAAGTGCACATGGATGCTATTGAACACAGCAGGAAAGGAAGTGGGAAAGGGAAGTACAGGCAAGTGAGGGAAACGTAAAAGATCATCTCTTCAACCAGTACAACTCGTTGTCTCTATTTTCTCTACTACATTCTGTACAAGGGTCCTTTGAAGAAAGATTCTCGGCTTTTTAAACAGTTTTTTTGTTTTTTTTTTTTTACTTAGCAAGGCAGACAAACTCACTTGTAAGTATTATTTACTCTTCCAGGAATCAACAAAAGGCAAAATATGCTCACTGAAAGTTTACACTCAATTATGCTATTTTCCTGGGGAACTTCTCCATTAAAGAAAGTTAGCAGCGAATGTCTGTGTAAGCCCCCATCATCAACGCCTGAGTACGTACAAACAGCACAACTTGAGGATGTACCTTTTTGAACTTTTTATTACCCCTGGCATTAGAAACCGAGTATAAATAATACTCCTGGGAATATTAACAATACACAAAACCAGTATTTCAAAGTTCTGCCTAGAAGCGATATCCAAACAATAATCTGAAAACAAAAAAGTCCCCAAACCAGTGATAAAGCACGCGGTGAGCTGCAGACGACGGCATCCCAGAGCATTGCGCATAAATCTTGTGCTGAGACGAACCAACGCGCACCACCGTTATCTGTTTTGCTGTGATACCGAACTCGTGGCAGGGGACAAGAACGCCTTGCGTACCGCATGCCAGGCCAAGGGGATGCGTCTTGCGATTGCGCAACGATAAAACGGTTTGCGCCCTCTACCACCTGCAGCCAGGGTTTTATTAAAGCCACATCCTGAAACCTACTCCTCACTTCTGCAGACTCTCTTTGAAAGCAGTATCAGAGAACAAATAAAAACTTTTATTGTACTTGCTAGATTCCTTATCTGCGAGGCTGATTTACGAGGTAGAGAAAGGCGCAGGGTCTTATCATTTCACACACTGGAGCATTTTCAATGCCAGCAGCTCTGGGTGCCACTGACATCATCTGTCAGATGGTGCAAGTGGGTGTTTATTAATTTTGTCTGTTATCCTCTGTCGGCAAGAAACCATAGGGTTAGCTCTGTTTCATTCTTCCTTGTATTCATTGCCTTGTAAAATTTTTAGGAGGTGGTAAAAAAAAACATAAGAAATAAACCATTATTTTTTGTAAGCAACTTTATTAAGTGCCTTCCCTAGATAATAATACCGATGGAAGGGAGATCAACAAAAAGAAATATTACCGAGGCAAGGAAGGGACTTGAAGAGTCTCATAATTCAGCAACTGCTCTTTATTATAAAGATCACGGGTTTTTTTTTTTTTACCTTAGGCAATTGCATTTTAACACAATATTCCTTCTGCAGCAAAGGTGCAGACACGGAAAACTATATTTGAACACAAAAGGTAAATTTACTCAGTTCATTTACTAAAGAGTATAAAAATGTTTTCGCCACTTTTCAGCACAGTGCCCTAACTTCCCTGGAAGGCTGTTTTTCAAATTTCTCACGTTTTCCCCTTTCAACTTCATTCTATAAAGCACCATTCTAGAGGTTATGCTGGCAACAATCTGGTAACAATGCTGTACTAACAGATACGCTTTTCCAAAATCAAATCTACTATCAGAAGAATAGGGCCTGAATTCTACACAAGAGATATGCATCCAAATAGTGGTCGTATCTAATTCCTTTTGAAGAAAAGAGCTGCCAGGGCACGTGGGTGGCTCCGTCGGTTAAGCGGGCGACCGGCTCAGGTCATGATCTTGGGGTCTGTGAGTTCGAGCCCCGCGTCGCGCTCTGTGCTGACAGCTCAGAGCCTGGAGCCTGTTTCAGATTCTGTGTCTCCCTCTCTCTGACCCTCCCCCGTTCATGCTCTGTCTCTCTCTGTCTCAAAAATAAATAAACGTTAAAAAAAAAAAAAGAAAAGAGCTGCGATTAAAAAAGTCTCAATTAAATGCTAGATAGATGACATTTGCTTTATTTGAAGGCTTTATATGAAGGTTTTGTTCCCATTGGAAAATAAGACAACTTTTCGTTTGCTTCCTACAGTGGACTTGATGGACAGCTCTCTGATTCAGCACGTCCTCCTACGTCACAGTTTCTGGGAAGCAAGAGAGAGCCCCCTCTCTGTGCAACACCTCTTTAAGGCTCTTCAGGAGCTGTTTCAGAGAGTCAGGGTGGAAAATCCAGGACAGGTGCATCCCAGAGCTTCAGAACTCACTCTGAGCCTTCTCACAGCGATGTATGACAGGTGAGCATGTGAAGGTCACACTGTGACCTCAAGGGCAGTGTTTAGTCACCACTGGCCAGTGACCATTTGGTGTTTGTCTAAGGTTCGATACATGAGAAGGCTTCTTTGTTTTCGGCAAATGTATTATTCATTCAGCAGAGGAACGAAGAAGCACACGTTTATCAGTTTCACTAATACGAAAGACCCATGGGTAGCAAAAAGGGAAAAAAAACAAATCCACATTACTTTTGCTTCACACAAACTCGTTTCCACTCTAGACACACACACACAGCTTTTGCCAGGGTGATTGTATGCCTATACATGGAAAAAAAATCACACTTTTCTCTTGAGTTCCTGGTAGCTTATTTGTTTGCTCATTTCCTTGTAAGCAATGATCAGTTTTTGTTTTGTTTTGTTTCTCAGGTGCAGTAAGGTTGAATAACCTGTGTGTGGGTGGCTAACCTATTGTCTTAGTCTGTTTGGGATGCTACACCAACGTACTGTAGACCGGTGGCTTAAACAACAAACGTTTCTCATGGTTCTGGAGGCTGGGAAGTCCAAAGCCAAGTCGCCGGCCAGTTCAGTGTTTAGTGAGGACTAGCTTCCTAATTCACAGAGGACTACCTGCTCACTGTGTCCTTATGTCGTGAAAGGAGTGAGGGAGTTCTCTGAATTCTCTTTTGTAAGAGCACGAATCCGGTTCATGAGAGCTCTACTCTCATGAACTAATCACCCCCCAAAGTCCCACCTCCAAATTTCATCACATTGGAAGCGAGAAGTTTGAAATACAGGTTTTGGGGGGACCCAAACACTCAGTCCCTTGCACCTGTAAGCCAATTCAGACCATGTCAAAGGCTTTATTACGCATGCCATCAAGTAAATGGTGTGTGTCTGTGTGTATGTCTGTGTGTGCGTCTAGCTATGTGTGTGCTTCCCTGGCTCTGGGGTCCACCGTTCTTCTTTCCCACTTCATTTTGTTTACCTTATTTGGTCTTGACCTCATCCTGTAGAATGGACTTCTAAAAATCATAGTAAATATAAAACATTTGGAAAATACAGGAAAGAGTAAAGAAGAAGAAAAGTCACCCTGAATCCCGCCTTCTGAGGCAACCACAGTTTAACCATCTGGAAAATGGTTAAACAAAAGGAAACAGTGTTTCCTTTTCCAGTTTGTTATTTATTTTTTTTTATTGCATAAATAACATATCAACATGTTTTCAAGCTATTTTTTTCATTATTTCAGATTCCTTAAACATTATGCTTTCGACTATCGTTTCTAATATCAACGCCTGCCTCTAGAAATCCTCCTACCTGTGAGACATTGTTCTGCGGGTTTGAAACTGCGGAGCCAGTGAGCCAAGAACAATTAGGCTCTACGTGAGGGCCCGTGAACTGGTGGATTTTGTATATAAATGCTTGCTCCTTTTGTGTTCCTTTTGTGCTTGTATCTTTGGTTTCCAGACATGTGTATCCTAAGGACGTGACCCGGCCCGCTCCGTGAAGACAGGGGGGATCCCTGTTTCCCTGGTGCCTAGTACAGTGCTTAGCACAGAGGAAGCACCCAATAAATAATTGTTGGGCACATGAATGAATGAATGGATGAATGAACGAATAATGAAATATTTTAAGTCAAGTTTTACTCTGTCAAAAATCTAGATAGCGGAAAACAGACCATGAAAAATGTGAACTTGGAACACAAGGTCAGAAGCGTCCGTTCATAGTGATTGTTTTTATAACCCACGTCACCCAGAATCACCCTGCCTTTCCCATCCTGGTCTCTGTGTTTTGTTGCCCTGCAGCACGGGAACGGGCTTGCTCAAGCTGGCACCTGTGGCTGCTGCCCTGATTGCTCTGTGCGGGGACAGCCCTCTTACGAAATACAGAGGTAACATACATAAGAATTTGCGTGTATCGAGTGCAGTGACCTCTGAATCTCCAACACACTGTCTCCTTCACTCATTCCTATTCCCTGCCACGTGGCTCTTGTTTGGTATGTCCTCAGCGCGGTGGAAGTTTTCAAGGTGTCCATCTATATGTCCTCATTATTCATAACTTTGTTATTCTTGCTCCTTATTCGTGTGGGAATTATCCGGACACAAGTGGTTATTATTCGTTTAAAGACTGGGATTCTCCTCGCATCGCCATTTTCCAGCCTCCTGGTCTTCATCGCCGATGTGCTGAATGATCAAGAGGTTGAAATGTGAATTGCTTTTCATTAGTCATCGTATTATCTAATTTGGGAAACCTTCAAAACAGCAAGCAAATAATCAAGAAATATACCTTTCCTTTCCGTTTCCCTTCACACCTACAAATAAACTGTTTAGAATTCAAGGCACATATTCTTCAAAGACGTATTGCAAGTATTCAATTTAAAGATTTCTTTTTCTCCTTGTATGTCTAGCTCTTTTTCAGCTCTATGCAGAAAATAACAGGGGAGGTTATGATTCTGGGGCACGCATGACTCGAAGGGTTTTGAGAAACCTACTAACAGATCTACAGCAGGTAAATCTCCAATACTTAAGAATTCTAAATGTGTTCCAGTTATATTAGCCACCTTTGTTATTAAGGAATATGGTTTTCTACTGTGTCAATTCTATGTTAATGTAGTTCTCCATGCAATCCCTCCCCTCTATAGCCACTGCTCTTATCTGAGCATAGACCTAATCTTTTATAATCACTTCCTAACTGGTTTCCCCAACTCAAGCTTCTCCTCCCTCCAACTCTGCCTCCACCTTGCTGTCAGTGACTTTCCAAAATGCAAATGTCACCCGCGTGCCTAAAATTCCTCCTTGGCCATTCAGGTCTATTGAACAAAGCCTAAATTCCTTAGCATCATATGAACAGCTTTCCTGGGGCAACTTGGTGGCTCAGTTGGTTGAGTGTCTGACTTTTGATTTCGACTCTTGATGTCAGGCTCCTTGCTGAGTATGGAGTCTGCTTGAGATTTTCTCTCTCTCTCCCTCTCCCCCCCCCACCCCCCGCCGTCTGCCCCTCTCCCCTCTCTTTCTCTTAAAATAAAACAAAACAAAACAAAATGAAATGAAATGAAATAGAAAAACAAAAGAAAAGCTTTCATGATTTGACCCAATCCTTCTCTTTTCAAAAAGAGATAAAATCATGATTTTTATAGGAATACAAAATGAACATGTGTCCAAAAATGTATTTAACTTGTTAATTGAAAGAAAGCATCAGCAAGATGTTACAAGTAGTTAAAAGAAATAGCCCAAGAACAAACAAAATGGTAGATAAGGAATATTAAAATGAATTTGCAAGTGGATGAAAGATTGACTTTTGGGGGAGGAGGGGGAGGTTGGTCACCAATCAGGATGGAATTTATTTGCATGTCTATAGATGAGAATTATTTGTATTTCAATCTGATTTCTACCACAAGTTAACTTTAATTTTCTACAGAGTTGTAAAATAACCTAGTCACATGATATATAATGATGCATGTCTCCGTAGGTTCCAGAATCACCATTGAAAAGATATCCAGTGGTTTCTTCTGTTTGTTCCATAGTGTTTAATTTTTTCTTACCTTTTGTACACTGATTTCACTCCTTTGTATCAAAATCTTTACCCTGCCCAACATGTACCAAGTTCTCCATGCCTGACTTGTGTGGTTCCTTTTATCTCCAACAGCCTGCGTCTCTTTTCCCTTGGCGAATACTGTTCATGTCTCAAGTCATTTAGATTATTAGTCACCTCCTCACTAAAAGCTCTTTAACTCCCTGTGCATAACTTTGTTGTCAAATTTTGTTGCATTTATTGCCAGATATGTGGCTTCCACACTAGGCTGCTTCTCCAGGGGAAGGATTCTATTGCATTCGTGTTCACGTCTCTGATGGCTTAAAAAGTGCCTGGTAGTAAGGCCTTCGACAAATGTTTAATGAAAGTATAAATGAAATTCAGTCCTAAATAGTTAACATTTGCATCATTTCCTGTGCTTGAAGAATGTACAAATGTACTGCTATTTTTAGCCTTGCTAGGTAAGGGAATTGAACCTCCTTAAAGTAAGTATGTTACTTAAATGTTAAACTGATAGGGGCGCCTGGGTGGCGCAGTCGGTTAAGCGTCCGACTTCAGCCAGGTCACGATCTCATGGTCCGTGAGTTCAAGCCCCGCATCAGGCTCTGGGTTGATGGCTCAGAGCCTGGAGCCTGTTTCCGATTCTGTGTCTCCCTCTCTCTCTGCCCCTCCCCCGTTCATGCTCTGTTTCTCTCTGTCTCAAAAATAAATAAACGTTAAAAAAAAAATTTTAAAAAAAATGTTAAACTAATAATAAATGATGTGTCTGAGCAAGAACTTCTACAAATGGATTAAGCAGACTCCAGATTGTCTTCTGTGGAAGTGGTTGCTCTCCCAGCGTACCTTTTACCCATTTCAAGAATGTCTCTACTTTTTTTCCAGCCCCTGTAAAATCCCCACAACTAGGCTTTCTGCACTATGATGCCATTAAATAGCTTTCTATCATTTTTCTCCTGGGTCTCCCTCCTGGGTCCCCTTCCTCCCTGTAAGGGAGGAAAAAAAATAATCTTTTCTTCTACCCATTGTAAGGTTCTCTGGCTGGGGCCCTGTAGATTAGACTGACAAAAGACAGATTAACAAGAGGAGAACAGACAGAAATTTATTAACATGTATACGGTGCACACACATGGGAGTACCCAGTGCTGAGTAACTCAAAGGGATGACTAGAATTCAGGCTTACGTATAATCTCAAGCTAAACAAAGGGAAAGGGTTTTGGGCTTCCTGGTGGAGAAGGAAAGTTATGAGAAGGTGACCAGGAAAACTCTGATTGTTTAGTAAGGTTTGTTGTGCGGATTTAAGTCAGTACCTTGTCCATTGATCAGAGTTGTTAAGACCCCTCCTCCTTCTGGTAGGGAAAGAGAGACACCCTTGGCAGACGAAAATTTCCTTTATAAATAAATGTACATTTTCTTTACAAAAGGAAAACTTGTGCCCTGCTTTTAGAGCTTTTCCTGCATCTGCTGGTTTTCAATGGCCTTTAGCTCAAAATAATCCATACGCCAAAGAGGCACATATTGGGGTGGCATATTCTGGTACTCTTCAGGACCAAGAATTCGGAACTGGGGAAGGTCATGAAGGGGGTGGGTAAAGAGGAAGATTATTAGAACTCTAGGACAGGGAGTATGGTTTAGAACAACCTATCCAAAATTACCTGTGATTTGATTTGGTCTTAATATCTTAGGTTCATATTGATCATGAGGATATTTAGTTTATTCTGGAAATTCCAAGTAATAGTCAATAGGTTCATATTTTTTAAATGGAGTAATGATTTTGTTTTTAATTTAGAAGGTTAAACTTCAGGCATAGCTATTGGTGATCGTGGCACACGGATCCCACGGACCCTTAGGCATATCTGCCATAGCAGAGGCACCTAGCCCAACACCCCTCACATCTCAGGGCTCGAGCTAACGGGGAGCCGGGGAGATTGGAAGAGTCTGTCCATCCATTTCTGCAGGCAGACTTGTAAGACTGGAGGGCTTAGGTGGATGTCACGAAAGTAGGTGGACTGAGGGGCATTTTCCTTCTCCCGTAGAAATCCTTGTGTTCACTTTCTAGCTACTGTAGCTTGCCCCAGGCTAGCACCGTATCCAACAAACCCTAAAGCTCTGTCCTTGTTCCAGGCCCAACTGAGGTCAATGAGCTGCTGAAATGGCAGCTCGAGCAGTGCTCTGTCTGCCACCGGTGCCTTAGTACGCTCCTGAGAGAAGTCTTTGGAAGATGGAAATTTGCATAGCAAATTATCATCCCATTGACTTCCATTAAGAACTCAGAGATGGATTCCCATAGAAAATTCCAGGCCCCGTTGTGTGATTCAAACCCCTCCCCTAAGGATCCTAATTATCATTTCAAGTGGCATTCTGCCTCTGCTAGTGTTCCATCTAGCCACATGGGATCTTCCATAGCACACCTGCAAGAAATTAGTCAAATGGACAATGAATCCAGACAATTTTCACGCACACACTTAAAGCCAAAATGTGGAGGTGAAAGCCTCCTACCGAAGTGAGTTTTCTTTTGGCCGATGGCAGAATCACAGAGCTGGCAAGCCGGCTCCATCTGATCTCCTTCCCTTGATTTACATGAGGTCGACCCCCTTTCTCAGGGCTCAAGAACACCCTCCAACTAATTTTCCAGTTAGTTCAACACTCACAGGCCAAAGTATGGCCAATGAGTCAGTTTTTCAGACAAAGGCCAAATGACGTAGGGAGCAGTTACTTATGTTCAGCTGGTGACGGGGTTATTATCAATTTAAAGTACAGCCATCTTGTCGCTGTTACGAAAATGTTTGTTGACTCCTGCCTGGCTAATTGTCAGCAAAGTGGTTCTAAGTGCCACTTTCCTGATTAGAAGAATGTTTATTCGAGTTGATGGACTCAGCAGGGGGGTCTTTGAAATTACTTTTGAGCTTGCAGGCGATGCCTCCTGACAGCCAGTGCTGTACAAGACATCAGACGCGAAATTAGGACTTGTGACCAAATGGGCATAAATGGAGGTGACAGGTACACGTATTTGTGCATATAGATAATGTCAGAACCAAGTCCCTGGCCATCTTGGCAGTCACAAGGGGTTCTTAGTCCCTTAGTTAAACTCCCTTGGTGATCATGATTGAAAGGTGGAAACCATTGAGTGAGGCAGTGCAGACAGACCCCTTGGAACACCTACAACAGAAGTCAGAAGGACAAAGCTTTGTGAGCACCCCTCAACAGAGTAAGGAGTCTTGAAGCGAGATCTCAGTTCTGCAGCTAAATCACTTTTTTTTTTCACCCTGAGCAAAACAGTAAATCTCAATCGCCCCTTGCTTTAAGCAAGGATAATGATTCCTGCTCTACCCCAGAAACTGGTGTTTGTTGAAATGCCATGAAAGTGTTTTAAAAGGTTTTCCTTAAAACCGCTCTGAATATTAATACAGTATCATTGTTATATGTGATTCACAAGTAAATGAGGGCAAAGAAGGGTGAAAATAATTGGATTGGGATCATAAGAAGTGAAACAGCGACAGCCGTGCCTGGATTGCCCCAATTACTAGACTGTCTTCTCACCCTCCTCCTTCCTCTCAGCCCCACTTTTTCCCACTTGTTCATTCATTGTCCTCATGCAGACATTGCACAAAACCCACAAATTTCTCATCTGCTTGGACTGAGGCAGTTCAACCAGTCTCAGGCACTAAATACTTGTGACCCCGTGGCTGTAAGCACCTCTACTCAGAAGTGCTGATTTCAGTGGTCACCTACTTCTCTATTTTCTCACAACTGACATGGGGATTTCTTGCCTCTTGTAGATCCCAACTGTTGTAGGGGAGAGTCGTGCTCTGTGCTCTGTGGAAAGTGCCACCCGCAGCTGTTTCCAAGGGGTGAGTATGATGCAACTGTCCCTGGGACTTGGGGGCAGATCCCCGGGAGTTGGGGGCAGACAAGTTTGCTGCCCAGTTCAAATTACAGAATTGCTACTCCACACAGCGTCCGAGACAACCTAATTCAAGATATAACCTTGCCTCGGAGCATCTGGGGGGCTCAGTTCATTAAGCAGGGGACTCTTGATCTTGGCTCAGGTCCTGATCTCACGGTTTGGGAGATTAAGCCCCGCATCAGGCTCTGTGCTGACAGTGAGGAACCTGCTTGGGATTCTCTCTCTCTCTCCCCCTCTCTCTCTGCCTCTCTCTCTTTCTCAACATAAATAAAATAAACATTAAAAAAAAAAGGTATAAACTTGCCTCTGACTTTTCATGTGATAAACGTCTTTGGCAGAGCTGACAGAAACAGCCAGAAAAGAAAATGAAAATACATTTGCATCTATACTAGAGACCAAAGTCAAGCTGGAAACACATCTAAGTGAGCCATTGTTTTTCAGGTGTTAAGCCCAACAATCAAAGAAGAAAAATTCCTCTCTTGGTTACAGTCTGAGCCTCCCATCCTCCTGTGGCTCCCAACCTGCTATCGGTTATCTGCCACTGAAATGGTCACTCACCCTGTTCGGTGTAGAATCTGCAGGAACTTCCCAATCACTGGACTGAGGTACTCATCAGTGTTTCGCATACGGTCATTCTCCAAATGGGTCTCGGAGTAGAGCTGTGTCTCTCCAGATTCCTTTTGAGGTCCTTCTCACAGATCTGGAACTCAGTTGATATTTTGAAAACTACTCAGTCAGTAATTTTCTGCATGACGGATCTTGGTTGACAATAAATTATATTTTATCTTCTGTAATTAATGGAGTATTAAATTCTTCCACTAACACAGTCTGATCAATAGACATTTGTATTTCTTTAGGGGGAAAATGTGTTTTCTTTTGTTACAAAAGAGATATTTAAATTTAATTTAAATATTTAGCTTAAATATTTAAATATTTGGGAGCTATTTATAAGAATTACAGTAATAATAATAGTTTATGAACTGTTGAGTGTTAGGCTGAGTGGTTCACGTGGACCATTTCGTTTAAGGACTTGTTAGAACCTCTATCCAAGGTGGCATTATTATCCCCAATTCGCAGAGAAGATAAATGACTTACTTGCACATGCTTAGCAAGTAGCAGATGCTGGCGGACTGAATCCAGAGTCTCTGCCTTGCAACTATGATGCTATACTGCCTCCCAGTGCAGAAAGCTGGGAACAAGGGCTCAGGATCCAAAGGAATAAAATCAGGTTTTGTGGGGGCAGCTCACACCAAGTCTCCACTCTGCCTGGAGGAAAGGGCAGATTTGGAAGCTAGGTTTGGACATTCAGATCTTTCCAAAGCTTTGAGGATGAAAGTCGGAACCCCACCTTAGGAAAAAGGGTGCTGTTGGTCTCCCGTAAATAAAACAATGAAGAAGTGAAGTTCAAGTGGTTGAAAACTTGGGGAGGAAAGAAGGAAAGCAGCAGGTCTAGGCCAAGCACAGGGATGCCATTATCGTGGTGAATGAACACAGGTAGGGGCTGAAGGGGTGGGGTAGGACTGAATTGCTGAGAAAACCCAGTTGCTAAAAACAAGTCAAAGAAAGGGGTGTCCAGAGGGGCAGGAGTGAGGACTTGGGGACTCTGTTCCTCTTCTCATCCTATACTTGCAGATCTTTACTAGCCCAGACAGTAAGCATGCTCCCTGTGGGTATAAATTACATCCGCTGGGTCTCTGGCCAACCTGGAAATCATGTTTTAGTTTTGCCAACGAAATGAATTGGGTTTGCAGAGAATTCCGAGTACATGGTGAAATTTCATTCATGATTAACTGTACTTTAAACAATAGAACCTATAAATGGGAAGGACTGTTGGAAACCAAACCAAAGAAATCTCCATACTGCAGTGAAAAACAAACTCCTTTTATAGTGGACAGTGGAGGAACATGAATACGATGTACCATGTGATATGCAGCCAATAAATAAGTATTAATTAAGTGGTTACCACATGTCCTGCCCTCCCCCCAGGGGCAGAATTCACTTTGCAGTTATATAAAACACAACTTTTACACCGAAATGTTTTTAAATTATTGTGTGTAACACAATGCAGATATTATTAATCCTGTTTTACAAAGGAGTCTCAGAGAGTTTGAGTGGCTCAGGTCATACGAAGGCGGAAAGCAAAAAGGGCCATACGCTAAAGTTGAGACTACGTCACTTTCTACAGAGAATGAAATTAAGCTTCCTCTTAGAAATGCCTCCGTGCAACCCATCTTTCTTTCTAGACATCTGAGGCAATGTACAGTTCTCATATATGCAGATGGCTGAGCAACTTGCCCAAGGCCATTAACCTCTCTGGGCCTCGATTTCTTTAGAAGTAAAAGGAGAGCTGGAGCCAACGGAGTGCTAGACTTACTTTATCTATAACCTTCTGAGTCTATTAGAAATTGCATGTATTACAGTCCCAGCCTTAAGCTTGTGTTTTTGGCTCTCATAAGCTGCAGCAATAGCCTCGCGGCTTTAAGTTTTAGTGAGATGAAGAAGGTCATTTTAAAGCAGATCTGGAGGTAACAGGGAGAGGCAAGAGCTCAACCTTACAAAGAGGAGGTAAAAAAATCAGAGATTGTTCATAAGCCAGTGTTATATTTTAGCAGGATGTATCGTATTTATGCTCTGTGATAGCCATGTAAGGTTGGGATGAGATTGGGGGAAAACCCAGACTTGGTTCTCTCTTGGTAAAGGCACCAACAGATCCATCTCATCAGGGATGGATGGATCTACGCCTTCTACAAAGGTGTAGAAAACTCCGCCTTTTCTCATGTACCTCTAGGTAGCTTCTGAGCATAAAGGGACTAATGCAAGGTTAGGGTCAGTGTATTGTCCTCGATGAGTCGACTGCAGCCATATGTAATGCTGATAAAGTAGCCAGTACAGGTGGCTCATCAAATACTCTTTATATAAAATATCGTGTTCTACGTTTCACGCAAACAGCAGTTATCTTCCCAATTCTGCATGTTGAATCATTTTCAAAGCTTTGTAAAAACCTTTGTAAAAAGCCAGGCCAAGAAGGCAGGGCTTTCCAGTCCCATTCTTCTCGTGAAGAAACTAAGTCATTCACTTAACTTCTTTCGTCTCATGTTCACTGAAAACGTTCAGTGCACCAGGTATCCTCCAAAGCATCTGACCTTAAGTTCCCACTTCAGGGTCACTGGTAATGGTGGGGTGTGTGTCCAAATTCAAGCCTCCTGCACCAGCGGTCTATTCCAGGGGTGAAAACAGCTGGCTGTCCATTCAGGCGGTATCCCTGGGCTCAAAACCTAGTTCCCCCTCTGACCAAGACGTGGTGTAACTGTGTGCAAGTTGCTTAAATTCTGATTGCTTCAGTTTATTTATCTGAAAAAATGAGAATAATAAGAATGCCTTACCTCAAAGAACTTTCATGGGGATTAACTGTCAATACATGTAGATGTATTGCATATACATATGCACATGTATACGTGCCTGCCCTTAGTAAGTGTTCCAAAACTTTGGAACTGTTTTGGCTACCTTGGCTACTATTCTAGCCATTCGATGCTGTTTATGAATACTGTATCATGGAACGAGGTGTCAGGGTTAGGCAGTGAACAAGGGCAGCTGACGGTTGGTCTCACGGAGCTTACATTCTTCTGCTCTGCCTTCCAAGGACTGTGGTCAGAAGACCTTCTGCCATCTGGCCTCAGGGGCACTCCAAGTTTTGATTCCTCTGTTCTTCAGAATAACCAGCGGGTCTGATAGATTTGATGTGCTCTAAACCCTCCTTCTTGGCTCCAGCCTCCTTACCCCACTCCTTTCTATCTGGAACTTCATCCTCGTTGATCTGGAGCCCAATGGCACACTTCCTCCATGAAAACTTTTCTGACCTCGCAGCCCACAGGGGTCTCCCCCTCTCTCCCTCCTACAGCACTTGCCTTCTATGCCTCACATTTGGTGCATAATCACATATTGCTTAACTTTTCCAGTTAGGACCACAAGCTTCCCTATCATCTCTCTGCAGCAAGACATGAAATTTGAAGAGCACGGGGGTCTGGTCATATTTCTTTTTCTGTAACTTTCAAGGGAGGGGTTGAAAACTCAAATGTTTACAGGAGCTAGGCACGTAGTCTACATGTGAGAAGTTGGCCAGGTAGGGATTGTGGTGAGCTGGAGACTGTTATCTCCAGTCTAGAAGGAGTAGCTGTCACTTTGCCCTCACCTATTATTGTCATTGATGAAGAAGACAGAGCTTTTATGCCACCTACACTGTGTTTGGAGAAGAGAATTAAAATATCAGAAAAAAAAAGTATAGATCCCCAATCTTTGACAAACACTATGATTCCATTCAAATATTGTCAAAAGTCACTAAATCGTAACTATGAGGCCTTACCAGCCCTCCCTGATATCACCATATTATGAAACACCCCTCCTTCCCATGGGTCTCAAGATACCCTCCTCTCCTGCTGACCATGGGAGATTTAAGGGTGTGACTGTTCATAAAAGAAGGACTTCAGTGTTGATGTATTAAGAAGCTTGGGTGTGGTGGTCGCCCCCCCACACTCCAGCTGAAGGAACAACCCTCGTCCACTGCGTTTCTTTCCTACAGACAGAGTTCTAGAAAAATCACAAAAGTTGCTTTTAAATTCTTTATCTACGGCTTTATTTTCCCCAATACCATGCAGGAACACAGGTCCGGTATTATCCTGTCTTGAAATTCCTCAAGAGAAGTCAAAAGTCAGAATGTACTGAAATCTCCTGGTGTTTGGTTTTTGGTTTTGTTTTGTTTTGTTTTGTTGTAACTTGGCGACTAAATTCAAAAGATTTGAATGCCACCATACAAAATGTGGCTTCAGACTTAGGGCTCTGTCTTCAGGGTCGTAGTACACAGTAGCCTGCCTGTAGAAAGTGTTCGGTATATCTGCGGGGGCATGAATCAGACTTCTCTACTATAGTTTGTTGAATAAAACGATGTTAGTGTCATGCTGTATTATAAAAAAAATACTATCAAAAGAAGATTTCTTTGATTAAAAATAACATGTCAGAGTCACTTAACGTCCCTACAAAGTTTGGGAGAAATTTTACGCTTACTTGATAGCCGTGATATCTCCTGTATGTTCTGGGGTACCCATTCTCCACCTGAACGTTATTTTCTGAGCTCATGAGCTAGTTGCCACCTTAGCCTTACTTCCGTTTTAATTGACAGATACCGCTGTCTGAAGTGTCTCGACTTTGACATCTGCCAGGCGTGTTTCTTATCTGGTCTTCACAGCAGGTCCCACCAGAAGGCCCCTCCTGTGTTTGAGCATTGCGTCCAGGTAACTTCTAGTGCAAAATACCAAGCATTCATGAATCGGTACCGGTGACAGCAGTTCACAAACTTTGCCTCCAGTAAAACCACAGATTCTGGTCCTTTCGTTCACGATAATGTTTAAGAGTAAGGAAGGGGTGGGATGCCTGGGTGGGTCAGTCAGTTAAGTGTCTGATTCTTAATTTCGGCTCAGATCATGATCTTTCGGTTTTTGGTGAGTTCGAGCCCCCCATCCAGCTCTGTGCTGATGGTGCAGAGCCTGCTTGGGATTCTCTCTCCTCTCTCTCTGTCTCTCTGCCCCCTCCCCCACTTGTGCTGTTTCTGTCTTTCTCAAAATAAATAAATAAACTTAAAAAACAAAAGTCTAGGGAAATGGCAAACTCAACCTTAAATATCTCTCAATATAAATCTACAAATATTTTTTTACATCATAGATTTTATTAAAACCTATTAGGGGCAAGAAAAGGCCAAACAACACTCAGTACGAAGCCACTGATAACACACTATATTGCAGACAATATCTGAGGAATAAGAGGGGAACAGCATTGGGAGTGGACTCAAAGAAAAAAGGCTTTGATTTGGTAAAAATGACAAACCTAGGCTTCTAGTTACTAGTGCCTCTGGGGAAAACTTTTCTTTTAGCATGTCTTATCCTGAGCCCTAAACTTCCAGTATTTTTGCTGTAGGAAAAATGAAAGAGAAAAATTGCCATCTCGGTTTTGACTGAAAGAATATTAAACTGAGACTTCACAACTGCCTTTCAAATGTTTTTTTTTTTTTTTTTTAAGAAAATCTACTCAGCAAGAGAATTCAGGTCTTTTGAAGAGACAAGAGAAAGAGGATAGTTAATTTTAAGCAAGGAGCATTTTCATTTTCCCAGAAAGAACACTTTCTTCTCATCGCTAAGTTCCTACAAATCCATTTCACCATATAGATTTTGTCACACGGCAATGGTGAGAGATGTTGATTAGCTAGCCTTACGGAGGACAGCTTTCTCTTGTTCTCTCTTTAACATGAATGGTCCACAAAAGTCAAGTGCTTGGATCTTGCCAAAGAATTCCAGTGGGTATTGTTTTATGCAACTTAACCCAGATGCTGGGTTACTTGTTGGCCTGGGGAGATATAGGGCTTCTTGAGGTTAGACTGACACCATGTGGTCACTTTGTTATTACACTTCAGATTTCAAGACCTGAAAATCTTTGAATAAAATCCCTCATTCCTTTGTTCTTTTTGGCAGAAGTTCTTAAAGTGAGGTTGATGGGTGGACTTCAGGTGGAATCCACTGATATTTTGTATAGAATTAATTGTACGAGCCACTTTTCTGTAGATAAATCCACGAGTGACCATCCAGTGTGGAAAGGAATCCACACCCCAAATGTTAGCAGCCCTGGACCTAGCCCTGTTTCATACACCTTCCAGATTCAGCCTTCCAGGTTACTGGATTGCTCTAAGGAAGAGAGGCTATTTGTGTAAGCTGAGTGATCTTTAATTTAGAAACTTACACTGCGTGGACAAGTAGACAGAATGCAAAGAAATTCATGTAGTAAGAAAGTAACATGATTTTTCTAAGGGCATAAAAGTGAATGAAATAATTCCAAAAACTTTCATGGTGGCCAGTCCACTCAAGTAAGGAAAAAAGACCACACTTAGACTGATAGGACCCCTTTTTAATGTTGGCTATTCCAGCAGATGTCAGCAAAGGAGAATACAAAATTCCTCCTCAGGACCCTCAGAAACAACCTGCTCCAAGGGCGCTGTGGGAGAAAAGAAGCTTTAAGAAGGCGGTGGCTCCTGGACCAGGTGACCCCAAAGAACATGGCTGACCACGCAGAGGCCAGGTGAGTGTCCATGAGTGACGGTCCTGTAGGGCAGCCCCTCAGGAGCCTGGGGACTCAGTTATGCAGCCGGCACAGCATAGCACAGCACACACACATGCGCGCGCGCACACACACACACACACACACAGCTGCTTTCATAATGCTGACCGTAAAGAAGGCACGACCTGGGGGTGAGAGGGTGCTTAAGATGTGTTTCCCCTCCAAAAATGATCTTTAATTTTGAAGTAGAACAAGAGGCAAAAGTACTTCTAAATGGCCCATCCTGACGTCTTAAAGGCATCAAACCCAGGAGCCTTTTAACAACTTTGCTTTTTAACCCTAGTTTTGTTGGTTTGCTTTCAAAAGCCTAATTTAGAATTAATACTTTATTTTTATTAAAAAAGGGAAAGAAAAGCACTCAGAATCCCATCACGCATAGATGAGTACCAGTCACATTTTAGTATTACCAAAACAGGAATTATGCTGTGGATACGACTTTTTTAAGTTTAATTAATTAATTAATTAAGAGAGAGCATGTAGGGAAGAAGCAGAGAGAGGGAAAGAGAGAATCCCAAACAGGCTCCATGCTGTCATCGCAGAGCCCGATGCTCGGCTCGATCCCATGAACTGTGAAATCATGACCTGAGCTGAAATCAAGAGTTGGACACTGAACCAGCTGAGCTATCCGGGTGCCCCTGTGGATACAATTTTTGATTCTTCTTTTCATCTACATTAAATGGAGAGTATTTCCCCATCATTAGTTTCCAAAATATTATTTTTAATGGCCTCACTTTCATCCTTATAAGAAAGTATCATAATTCATAAACAACCTGATTATCATTAAACATTTTGGTTATTTTCAAAATTTGCCCCATCAAAATTCTGTAGTCAACATCCTTATACATGCATCTGCCTACAGTTTAAATATTTTATTACGATAAATTTGCTCAAATAAAATCATTGGATCAAAAGTTCTGAATTTTGTTAACCCTTAAAATTCAGAGTACCAAATTTGTGCTCCAGAGGGTTATCTCAAAGCTTGCCCAGCACTACTAATATATGAGGTCACCTATCACTTACCTAAAGATCACCAGCCTAAAGATGACTTTAAAAAGTCTTTGTGGGGGCACATGTGTGGCTCAGTTGGTTAAGCGTTCAACCCGGGCTCAGGTCGTGATCTCATGGTTCATGGGTTCGAGCCCCATGCAGGGCTCTGTGCTGACAGCTCAGAGCCTGGAGCCTGCTTCGGATTCTGTCTCCCTCTCTCTCTGCCCCTCCCCCACTCATGCTCTGTCTCTCTCTGTCTCTCAAAAATAAATAAACGTTAAAAAAAATTTTTTTTAAAACAGTCTTTGTGATGGGGGCACTTGGCTGGCTCGGTTGGTGGAGCATGTAACTGTTGATCTTGGAGGATGTGAATTTGAGCCCCATGTTGGATATATTGTTAAAAACAAAATTTTTTAAAAAGTCGTTGTGATGTTAATTTTGGAAGTAACCATCTCAAAATGTAAAATTGTAGAAAACAAAAGAAAGAGATACTGTTTCCATGGGCTTATGATCATCAAAATTTTTGGAGAAAAAAACCCCAGAATTATTAATTTTACCTACAGAGAATAGAGGAGATCAACTTAAATCAGACTGGTATTCATTTATTAACTTTTTTTTGTAATCTTCAAATGTTTTCTCAGACACCCACCAGCATATTTCTATCTCAATGCCAGACCCTATTTCTAGGGTCATTTTGTCACTTTCCAATCTAAATATGTTTTATAGTTCTTTCCTTTCAAGGAAAAACTACATGTTGACAGTGCAATTAGATACCATTTATTATGCCTGTGTCACACTTACCTAACAGGCTGCATCAATATATCTTTAGACTTAGAGAATTTGAGTATCTGGATGTATATCTTTAATATAGTACAAAGAATTTTAAAATAAGCACAAAGATATCAGGTGCCAATTCATCTGTCTTCTTCAAGACAGATTTCACTTTTCCCAGGCAAAGAAACAATACAATGTGTTGGCTAGTCATCTGGATTTATTATACACTTGAGATCTTGTCTAAATTCCTACATTCTCATAGTTAGAACACAGAGATCCATACTCTTAATTCTATTTCTTTTCGCTGCTAAAGCCAGACTGATGTTTTAAAAGCACAAATTTGACGGCATTCCTCATGTGCCCATATCCCCTAAACTCCCACGTCTGACATCCCTCCAGTATCCTCCCATTGATTTTAAGCTAAAAACTAAAAGTTGTAATAACCACCTGGGTGGCTCAGTCAGTTAAGTATCCAACTCCGGCTCGGGTCGTGATCTCGCAGTTCTCAAGTTTGAGCTCCGCGTCAGGCTCTGTGCTGGCAGCTCAGAGCCTGGAGCCTGCTTTGGTTTCTGGGTCTCCCTTTCTCTGTCCCTCCCCTGCTCACACTCTCTTTCTGTCTCAAAAATAAATGAACATTTTAAAAAAAGTATTACCTTTAAAAACTGTAATGATTTAGAAAATTTCTGCATATTTTGGGCCCCCTGAGCACCTCTCCAGTTTCATCTTCCCCCCGCCCTACATTGTCTCATATCTTCATGTTCCCCACAAGACTAAGCCAAGTACCCACCCTCTGAAGACTTAAACCTTTGCCTTAAGGAATTGGTACCCCTCACTCCTAAAGACCCATAGAAGTCTTTGCTCATATGTCATCTCATCCATAAGGCCATTCTTGATCACTTACCATTTCAACCCCGTCGTCCCTGTCACTGGCACTCCAATCTGCCTCTCTTGCTTTATTTTATTTCAGAGCATTTCATCAGCACCTGACATCCTATATATTTTGCTTTTATTTTTTGTTTGTTTGCTATAATGTGAGCTCAGGGGTGGGGGTGGAGAACCTTTTATTGTTTCCAGTTGTATTTCCAGAATTTGGATCAATGTCTGCATTTGATAAATGCTCAATAAATGTCTGTTGAATGATTGGCTGATGGACTGAATAATACAAGGATGGAAGTTTGATGAAGGAATTGATTGGGGTAATAAGATAGGTCATGAACTCTTTTAGAAGGGAGCATGAGAGGAGCACCTGGGTGGCTCAGTCGGTTGAGTGTCCAACATCGGCTCAGGTCATAATCTCATGGTTTGTGGGTTCAAGTCCCATATCGGGCTCTGTGCTGACAGCTCAGAACCTGGAGCTGTTTTGGATTCTATGTCTCCCCCTTCCTATGCTCCTTCCCTGCTCATGCTCTGTCTTTTTCTCTCTCAAAAATAAATAAACATAAAAAAAAAAAAAAGAATGGAGCTTGAGAAAGTCTCACAAGAGTGATTACACAGTGTTGGGAGAAGGTAGTGAAGTGATTGAGCTTTGTCCTCAGTCAACTGTGTGGCTTTGGGGAAATCACTTCATGTTTCTATGAATCAGTTTCTTCACTTGATAATAAAAATAACCTGTCCTATAATAAAAATAACCTGTCCTTCCTACTCGGAGTAGTATCAGTGGAGATAAGAGGAGGGACAGAAATTGCAAGCGCTATGCAAAGCTAAAGGTTTTTTAAATGTCAATGTGTTCTACTCTGTCTACCCGAGTGCAGTAAAGTGCTCCCCAAAGTAAAATTCTTGTGTAATAATTTTCAGTTTAGCTTAGATATTAATGAGTTCAGAAGTTCTGATCAGTGGCTGATCTAGGAGAAATGATGAGGAATATTATTAGTTAACAATGTGACAATAGGCAGAAACACATCCCTGATACCTGTTGACATATTAGTACTGATCATTATCTAAGAGATTAATGATTTTGCCAAGTGATAGTACTAAAAATTCATTCATTGGTTCAGCAAATATTCTGCACGGTAATGAGCCTCCTCCCTTTTAATGTGAATTCACTCACTTTAAATATAATGGTTTACATTGAGATTATTTTCACTTACAAAAAACATAACCGAAAGCCAGGTGCCAAATATCACCACTGTTATTAAATATTTTGGGAAGTTCTTACATATATAATAAAAAAATTAAAACAGTGAAACAGACAAAATTTCTTTCATTTGCAGCTAATATGATTGTAAATCTCCAAGAAATCTTAAGTAACTCTAGCAAAAACTATTAGAATTAATAGGCTTTGAGTGGTGGGAAATAAAATATATATGCACAAATTAATAGCTCTGTACTATGATAACAACAGCCAGCTAGAAATTTTGTTAAAATCCCATTTACAGTACCTGTAAAAATTATTTTAAAGAGAAACTAGGGGAAAAAAGCTTAGCAAAAAAGATACAAAAGCCACGTTAAAAAACTATAATATTTCAGAGTGCAGAAAATAAGACCTGAAAAGGGGGGCAACATCCCAAATTCATGAAGGAGAAGACTCTAGCATGAGAATTGTACATGCTCTGAAAATTAATATAGTTGATCCTCATTATTTGTAGTTATGAAATTTTTGAATGCACTTACGAAAATGTATTTATAACCCTAAAATCAATACTTGCAACGTTTTCCTGGTCATTTGCAGACATGCACAGAGTGGCAAAAAATTTGAGCTGCCCAATGCACGGCTGAGGTCAAACTGAGAGTCACTCTGCCTTTTTGTTTCAGTTTTTATACCCTAAACACATCCTTTTCATATTTTTTGTGTGTTTTTTTGGTGGTTTCCCTGTTGCAAATTGCCCACACTGTGCTGCAATGTTGTCTGCTGTTCCTAAGGGCAAGAAGGCTATGACATATGTGCCTTAACAAGAAAATGTGCTTTAACCTTTGTGCGGGCATGCATTATAGTGCTATTGACCATAAGTTCAATGTAAACAAATGAACAACATGTATTGAATAAGGTGTCCATAAACAGAGACACACAGGGGCCCCCAGGTGGCTCAGTCGGTTGGGTGTCTGACTTCGGCTCGGGTCACGATCTCATGGTCCGTGAGTTTGAGCCCCGCATTGGGCTCTGTGCTGACAGCTCAGAGCCTGGAGCTTGCTTCAGATTCTGTCTCCAGCTCTGTGCCCCTCCCCCGTTGGTGCCCTGTCTCTCTGTCTCTAAAATAAATAAACATTACAAAAAAATTTAAAAAAAAACAGAGACACACATAAAACAAAGTTATATATTGAGTGAATGACGGAGATGATCTGCCCAGAGACCAGCAAGAACCTCTAACCCTGTATTTCCCCTTGGGGCGATGGGTCAGTCTGCATTAAGTCAGGTTCACAGTGACTGTGTAAAACAGAATGGCCATCATTAATGAGACCTGACTGTATTTAAATTAAATCCATTTCCAAGTAGAATCATAATGTTTTTTTAAATACGAATCACAATGTTTTTTTAAATACGATAAAATGATTTTGAAGGCATTTTGAAATAATAAATGGGACCAGAATATTTTAAATTATAAAATTGAAGAATAGTGGGAAGGGATGTTTTTCAACAGATATTAAAACTTAGTATAGAACCACTATGTATAAAAAAAGAATGAACATGTAGATATGAGGATAAGATATACAATTTAATTATTGATTCAAGCATAAATGGGAACCTAATATATGATAAAGATGACGTTTTGATTCCCCCAAAAAGGATGCGTAGTTGGCTATCCATCTGAAAGAAAGCAAACTGGCCCTTATTTCATCCTGTAAACTAAAATAAATTCCAAATTGTTTAAAATTTAGATGTAAAAACAACTCTCCGTGTCTCCCTCTCTCTCTGCCCCTCCCCTCTTACGCTTTGTCTCTCTCTCTCTCTCTCAAAAATAAATAAACATTAAAAAAATGTGTAATAAAAAAAGGGCACCTGGTGGCTCAGTCGATTAAGGTCATGATCTCATGGGTCGGAAACCCGCACTGGGCTCTGTATTGACAGCTCAGAGTCCGGAGCCTGCTTCAGATTCTGTGTTGCCCTCTCTCTGTGCCCCTCCCTTGCTCGCACTCTGTCTCTCTCTCCCTCTCAAAAATAAATTAATATTCAAATTTTTTAAATATATAAATGTAAAAACAATTTTAATTTAAAATAAAAATATTAAACTTAGCGTTGGAAGAGATCGTCCTAAGAAAGACAGAAAAACAAAGCATTGTGAAGTAATAATAGGCAGATATAGGGGCACCTGGGTGGCTCAGTTGGTTAAGCATCCGACTCTTGATTTCAGCTCAGGTCATGATCTCACAGTCATGAGATCAAGCCCCACATTGGGCTCTGTGCTGAGTGTGGAGGCTGCTTGGATTCTCTCTCTCCCCCCACCCCTGCTCACTCTCTCTCTCCCTCAAAATAAACAAATAAACTTTAAAAAACAATAATACACAGATATCCATGATAACATGCACACTTAAATATTTTCCTGTGGTAAATGATATAAAGAAAATCAAAAGATAAACTTAGAAAAATATTTTCACCAATAAGACAAACCATATGACAGAAAAGCCCTTGCAAATTGATAAGAAAAACCCAAAAGAAGGAGAAGGAAGGGGAAGGGGAAATGAGGAAGAAGAAAATGAGGAAGAGGAAGAGAGTGAGGAGAAAAATACACCAAATATATAAATAGGCAACCACAGAAGACGTATTGCAAATGGCTATTAAACACCCCAAAATATTCTCAATGTCACTAGTGGCTAAATTACAAATTAAAGGAACAACGAGCTACCATCATCGTATCTAACAGAACAGCAAAGTGTGAGTGAATAACCACACCCAGTGCTGGTGAATATGGAAGAGAATAGGCCCTCTGAAATTCAGTAGGAACACAAGTAGCTGCAGACTTTTCAGAAAATAAGCTGAAAAATCTCCATTTGTTTGTTCATTTCATTAACCTGTAGCTAACACTCTTCTAGGCATTTAGGATACGTCAGTGAACAAGAGGGACAAAGAGCTGTCTCTGCTTGCAGAGAGCTTTCATTCTAGTGGGGAGACTAGACAATGAAAAATAGGCATATAGGTGAATTGTATAGTATATGAGAAGTTATAAATACTAAAATAAAAGAAAAAAAGAAGCAGGTGAGAGATGCCAAGACTTAAGAGGAGGAATTGGTAGCACATTTAAATAGGGCGGTTATAGTGGACGTCTGTGAAAAGTCACATTTGAACAATGCCTTGAAGGAGGTGAGGGAGTGAATCCTACAGGCGTCTAAGAAAAGCCCTGCAAATTGAGCAGACAAGCAACCAGAAGTGCAAGTGTGCTTTGCAGGTCCAAAGAACAGCAAAGAGGCCAGTTTGGCAGAACTCGGCAAAGGAGGACACGCTGAAAATAGACCAACAGGATGCAAGGGTCGGGGCAAAAGCAGAAGCAAGGTCGTATCCTAATTTCCTAAAAGTTCTTCCGGTGTTCCTCTTTTCAACTTTGAGTTTACACTTGAGTCCATTTGGAATTTATTTTAGCAAGGGTCTGACTTTGCTTTCTTTCAGATGCGTGCCAATTTTGCTATCTTTCCCCCCACTTAATTACATTGCCAACTTTGCTACATATTAGATTTCCTTATATGCTTGGATCAGTTAAGAGAATTTATATTCTCATCCTCAGATCTTATGGGTCATACTAAACTATATGGTCATGGTGATGCTATAGTAAGTAACAGGAGAAAGTAGCTATCATCTGAAATAGGGAGGCTGTTTTTGGAGCAGGTTTTGGGGGAGGATGATCAGGAGTTCAGTTTGGGATAGGTTAAGATTGAGATATCTCAGACACCCATGCGGAGATGTCGACTAGGCAGTTGCCCGTTCATGGTCTGGAATTTGGGGGCAAGCCTCCTGGACGTGCAAATTTAGGAGTTGCCAACACAGATGGCTCTTCAAGCCATGACATTCTATGAGATCGCCGAGGAGAGTATAGACAGAAAAAAGGTGGATAGCGGATTGAGCCCTGCAGCAGTCCACATTACAAAGTTGGAGAGCAGAGGAAAAGCCAGCAGGGGAGACGAGAAAGATGAATGATCTAGGAGGAAAACCAAGAAAATGAGGCATCCTGGAAGGCAGGCAAAGTGTTTCAAGGAGGAAGGCGTGGTCTTCTCTGTCCAATGCTGCTGCTAGGGCAAGCAAGAATTGGCCTTTGGATTTTGCAATGAGAGAATCACTAACCTCAAAAAGAGCAGCATAGGACAGTGGTAGTAGCAAAAATCAGACTAGAGGCAGTTTAGGAGAGAATGGGGGCTGAGGAATTGAAGACACCAAAGAAAATTCTTTCCAGGATCTGTGACAGTAGAGGGAGCAAAGAGTCAGCTTGCCTGAAGTGGAGAGAATGTTTTGTTATGATGGAAAAAATAACAGCATGTTTGAGTACTGAAGGGAATGATCTTATGGGAATAAAAGCACCACTACCTAGTAAATAAGGACACACATTGCAGCACTGGAGGGTGGGGCAGTAAACCGGAAACAACCCAAGGGTCCACCAGTAGAAAACCGGTGGAACACACATGAAACAGACATCCAACAGAACGTAATAAATCCTCTTAAATGAACAAATTTAAGCACGTGTCTATTATACTAGAGGGCATTCATCATCCTACATTAGCCAAAGGGCAAGTGGCAGAATAATGTGTATAAAATGATGTCATTTTTCTTCCCCAAATAAATCCAATATATATTTGATGTTTGTATGAGAACTGAAAAATGGTGTGGAGCAACCCAAAGGTATCAAAATTATCTCAGACGGGGTAGGAAGAGAGTGTGTCACTCAAACATATGTGACAAAGAAGTTACGGGTTCTCCCCAAATGTCCCATTGCTTAAAGACATAATCAAGTGTAGCACAGAATAATCACTTCATTCCCTGTGCTCTCATCACATCCTGTAGAAATAATCGCGTTAATGTCAATAATGATTGTGTATTCATCTGTTCATTAAATGTGAAGTATCTGTGAGCAGGGAGTTCTCTGCTTTTATTTTTAATTGTCTTATCTGCAATAACTCGAGATGGTGAGACGCTTTAAAAATAGTTTTTGAATAAAAGAATTAAACTAAGTGGAACTGTATAAAATGGAATATGCCTGACCTTAAACTAATCGGCTCTATTTTATGTTCTTTCCGATATGACATGGTAAACACACACTGGCGCTTAGAATCCCTAGAATCTGACCTGCACAGGATGACCTGGGGGTGTTGATGCAGCCATCGCTAAATTTCCCTGCATTCTCCTTTCTAGATTGTCAAGAAGGAGGGTGGGAAATAAAATCCCCACTTCCATGATTTGGCTAATTCCTCTCTATCACCTAGGTAGTTGCCTAGGGGAAAGAAAAGCACCAGAAAAAAAAAAAGTCACGCTACTTTAATGCTCTTTTGAATATTAAATTTAATATCTGATTATGCATTTTCTAAGAAGGCTCTCCTCGATGTCGTAGCTGATAATTAAATATTATTAACACCTCTTATAAATCTCTGCTTTAGAGCAGGATTTCTATTCAGACGTGAATGTGATAAAGAAATATTTTTTGAAATCACTTTTTATCCCCAATCACAAAGTGCTACGTATTTACTATAGAAAACCTGGAAAAGCCAGCAACGAACAAAATTCTAACTGCAGTCAAATCACAATGGAGCCACTATTGTAATATTTTAATATTTTTTATTAAGTTTTTTATTTTAATTCCAGTATAGTGAGATACAGAGTTATATTAGTTTCAGGTGTACAATACAGTGATTCAACAATTCTATACATGACTCAGTGCTCCTCGTGATAAGTGTACTCTTTCCTGATATTAATATTTTAATAGTAATGTGTTAATATTTTGGTGTACTGCTTTCCTTGCAAATACTTGTAATACAGTTTACATCATACTGCAAAGCATATTGATTATATAGTTCCATATCAGTGTAGGTTATGTTGTAAGCATTTCCCATTGCCATTACAACTCTTCAGACACATTGTCGTGCAATGTTTATTCAAGTGGGTGTAGCATTATTTATTTAACCCTTCTTCTGTCATTGGATATTTGAGTTATTTCCAATTTTTGCATATTTTAATATTTTACTATTGAAATCCTGGTACTTTATTCTTTGTACGTGGTTCCCTAAATGTTTCAGTGGGGTATGTTCTTAAAGTGAAATCACTAGAATGAGAGGTGGGAATGTCGTCAAGACTCTTCATACTCGCTATGAAATGACTATTTAGAAGCTAAGCACCAAACTATACTCCTAGCGAATTCAGCTCGCCATTTGGCTTGATCCTTGCTAGTACTGTTACTTAATTTTAAATTTTGGTAATGTTATGAGCAGAATATTTTTTTATTTGCTTTAATGTCCATCTCTTCTTAAGGTAGAAGGCAATTGTATTTTCTCTTCTGTCGGTGTCTTCTGACCAGTTTTCCTGATGCATCAGTTTGTTTCATTAATGTATTTGAACTTTTAAGATTTTAGCCATGGGCAACGCTTCTTCATAGTTCTTTCCTTTTAGTCTTATTTGTAATGTGACTTGCTATATAGACAGTTTTAAGTTCTATGGAAACATTGTTAATCGTTCCTTTTCTGACTTCCTACACGGTTTTATGCTTGGAAAATTTACTGCGTTAAAAAATCAAATGACCCTTCAGCTGTATTTGCTTTAACAGGGCTTGATTTTTTGTTTTTTGGGTTGTTTTGTTGTTGTTGTTGTTGTTGTTGTTGTTTGGCATAATATGGCTTGACTTTTTTTGGCAGTTAAGTAAGGTTTAAGTCTACCTGGGTTTTATTTCAATGCATGTTAGAAGGTGAGAGTATTCTCCTATTCCTACTTTTTTTACTTAAATAGGCAATTCTCCCGGCCACTTCCAGTAAAATCAGAATGTGGATATATGACCCGCCCCTTTCCTAACTCCCCCCAGCAGAGGCGGAACTGTCATGATGTGTAATTAGCGTCTGGGGCCAGGTGGTAGATAGGAGGGTCCAGCGCCTTTTCTGCTGTCTTGCTGACATCATTGTTATTTTTATTTTTTAAAGTGTTAGCTGTTATTAAACAATTATTCTTCTAGAGAAACTTTAAAACCATTTGTAATATGCCGAATTAGTCATTCGTATTTTGGTTCGATTTGCATTAAACCTCTATCCTGAGGTGCACATATCTGTCGGTAAGGGTTGTATGTAGCTTACTTCTTACCATTCTCCGTTTCCCACTGAGAACACCCTGGGTCTTTTACGTTTGTTGTACTTGTTTTGAATAAAGGCCTTTCCCATCGTACCTTTTTTCTTAATTATTGATGATGGCATATTGGAAAGTTATGGATTTTTGAAGAGTTCTCTTATAAAGAGAAAGCTTTCTGAACTCTCTTAATAATTTCAAATACTGGTTTAGTTTGAATCTCTTGCTTTTAAGTAAACAATCATACAGTTTGGGGGAAAAAAGGATATTTTGGTCTCTCTTTCCAATATTTAAACCTCTCATTTCTCTGCATGTCTTCCTGAGAGAATCCAAATCTTCCAGAACTGGACTGAATAATGCAAGAGGTGGTGGGACAGCTTATCTCACTAAAAATGGAATGAGATTTAATGGGGCATTTCTCTCATGCTTCTCCATTAACTCTGATGGTGTTCGTTGTTGGATTGAAATTCCTTTTATTGTGAAGGAAGTAATTTTCTTATTCCTTTTACGTTTTTGGCGGGGGGGGGAGATATGCAATCAGAAATGATTTTGAATCTATTTATTTTAAATCTCTTTTTAAGCCTCATTTGACAGTATCTCATGTTTTCCTTTATTGGGAGAACTGCATTAATAGTCTCTGAGAGTAAACATTCCTGGCATCACTGAAACTAAAAGCTATATCTGTTTGTAGTGGATTGTTCTTCGATTTAACTTAAATTTGATTTGCCTATTTTTTATTTAGAATTGCAGCATTTATGGGGCAGCTGGGTGGCTCAGTCGGTTAAACATCTGACTTCAGTCCAGGTCATGATCTCGCGTTTCGTGAGTTTGAGCCCCACGCCAGGCTCTGTGCTGATGGCTCAGAGCCTGGAGCCTGCTTCTGATTCTGTGTCTCCCTCTCTCTCTCTGTCCCTTCCCCTCTCATGCTCTCTCTCTCTTTCTCTCTCTCTCTCTCAAAAATAAATAAACATTTAAAACAAAATGTTAACATATATTCTCAAATTAGATAACTACTGGTCAGTCTTTGGCCTCTTTAATATGATCAACTGCATAGTCTTTCCCTAAGAGTAGAAATGTATCAGGTTAATCTGATGTTTCCAAGTGTGCTGTTTATTTGAAACATTCTTCCCAGCTAAAAACTATGAATTAATGGCTACAATGGTACACACAATTAATTATAATATAGTCTACATTGTTCTTTGTGGCATGTTTTAGAAGATTCGGTATTAATATCCTTAAGAAGACAACAAACCTATCCTCATTTACATGTAGCTGAGCAACATGAATTTTCTCTTACCTTTTGCTCCCCCAAAAGAGGGAAATGCTCACCACAACAGCATATGCAGCCAGGGAACTGGACTGGCCACTTAGTGGACAAAGTTCAGCTTTGAAGGGACTGTTGCTAAGTCTACATCCTAAAAGTAAGCTGCATTCGACTTTGATGTCTTTAAATTTTGATGTCCAGTGTCCACAGATATGAAGTTTCTGCCCCCAAACTTGCTGGTATAACTTACAGATAAAGATTTCTTCTGTCCATAGGGGCCTCAACATGGCAACTCAGTATCACACAATGTGATGCTATGCAAAAGTAGGGGGGAGGGGAAGGAAAACCAGTACATCCAGGCATAAGGAAAATGCCAGGAAATTTGGAAGGGAAGAGATGAGAGGCAAAGAGAGGTAAAAGAAATAAAATGAAAGAGAAACGTAAAAAAAAAAAAATCCAACGTAATTTTTCATCAAAGGAATTAGAAATGCCACCTTGGTTGTGTGTGTGTGTGTGTGTGTGTGTGTGTGCGTGCGCGCCCGCGCACGGTCTGCAAATACTTTCTCCTGTTTTCAATCAGTTGTTTATTTGCTCTCCCAAGTGTGACTCCACTGGTAGGTGTTCCCCTCAATCAGTGTAATCAGTACAGTCTGATCCTAACGAAGGTCTTCAGAACATTATCTGTAATGTTTTTCAATCACCCAGGAAAAATTAAAGTTCCCATGCCGCAGCGGTGCTGGGGAGAAGTGTGAGCGGAGGCTGGGTCCTGCGACAGCCCAGTGACAGGCAGCCCGTGTGCATGGTAACCATCAGCCCCCGTAGACCCCGCCCTGCAGGCGTAGCAATGCAGAAGGCTGCAGTTACCCATGTGGGGACACATTAAGCAGCCTCTCCGTCTCCTGCTTCGAATAAAAGAGGAAGAAAAGCCATTTCCACAACCGAGCCTTTCTTCCACTTTGACATTTCTTTGTTCCAAAGGAGGAAATTTCAAAGAGGTTTTGCTGTTCGGGTTTTCTATCCTTTATTTCACTCTCCTTTTATTCCACCTCCCCTCTTTTTCATTTTTATAGTTGCTACAGCCTATCTTATTCATGTAGTACATTTCTTTCTTAGATTAAAAAAAAACATTTTTAATTATACAAATAAGATGAATCTGTTTGCCTTAGAAAAAGTTAAAATATTGCAGAGAAAGGCAAGGTCTTTTTCAACCATAATTCCCATCCCAGGTCAGGTTCCCAGTTCCCCAGAGGTAATCTGTTTGGGCTAGATCTTCGCATTTATTTGCGGTATATCTATGCATTTCCAAATATGCATACATGCATGTTCACGTGTGTGTGCATATGTGTGCACGTGTGTGCCCAAAGTGGGCAAATGGCTACTATCAAACGTAAAACCTGAGAACCCTGCACACATATAATGCTCGAGGAGACATTACAGCTTTGTTCACTGCAACATTGCTTACACTTTCGAAAAACTGGAAACAACTTGATGTCCTCCAAGTGAGAATGACTAAATAAACCATAGTACCTTCTCTATGGCTGAACCGTGGTAACCCCATATGTGCCAACCCGAAACGCTTCTCAACTACAGAACAACATGTACCACGTGATAACACTGATGTTAATAATATAACGTTCACGGACTCCAAGGCTATGCGAGGCATGCGGAAGCTGTTTGAACATTTGAGTGAAGAGACAGACAGGCCCAGGTCACTCGGAGGGGCCACAGAGTACACGCCAACCAGAGAGCGTTACTCTAAGTCTGTAGTTCAGTTCCTTCTTCCTGCCCTTCCCTCTTCCTCTTTCAGGCTGTTCCTGTAGACAAATGTTCCCAAGGTGGCCAGCTCCTCTTCAGTGGGTTTGCAGGAAGGAGATAAGGCCACAGAGTATTGCCACAGCTGCTTATAAGTGTAGAGTAATAAAATCCAATCTCCCATCCAGACGTGCAGGAGCCAAGGGCTGGTACACGGTGCCCCAGGAGGCTGGGCCAGTCTGGGTCAAGTCAGGACTTCTACCTGGGTGCCGTTCAGGGAGCAGAATGTGATATGAGAGGCAAAGTTTGGTGGGAAAATCCTAAATGAGAGCTGAGCTGATCACTATTAATTCAAAGAGCCTCGGTGAATCCAAAGAGAAGAGACAACTCTCAGTACACATCCATGTGGAAAGGGGTGGAAAGATAGGAAAGTTTAAGTAGAAAGTGACAGACCGAGGGGAAAGATTCCTTGAGCCAAGATTCCTTCCCAAGGGGAAGTCAGTGGCCCAACTGCTTTTCATAGATGCCTTTGGGGAAGGAGGTTTTCTGGGCAGCAGCCTAGCTCAGGCAAAGGACTGTTGTAACTTATTTTTAAAACCTAAAAATCTTGTTCATGGTGAAATCCTTTTAAAGAAAAGCATAGTGTAAAAATGAGATGGTGAAGTTGCCCTGTGAGCATATGAACGTCTGCATCCTTGTATATGAACCTAAACCCAAACACCACTCACTTCTTGAAATATACTGTATTTCATATATGTATGATATACATTATATATATTAGAATACGTACATATCTCATTATCATGTTCCTATGATGAACTGTAAGGAATGTGGGTTAAATTCAAACCAAAAGACAAACACTCACATTCTGTATTTCTTGCTCCTCTAGACTGGTCAGCATCAGGAATGAACTGTGGAGAGCTCACGAATCCGTTAATGCACTCCACAGGGAGTGGAAAAATTTCTACAAAGATATCACCATTTTTTTAATTATTATTAAGAAGAAATCCCTTAAACAGAGAAATACTAAGCCCAATATGAAGGTAAAAGGAGACTTTGGTTCTATTTGAGTTAAGCAAAACAGAAATCATCGGGCTGGTTCCATTAAGCCTGGGAGATGGGGACAGTGACCAGCATAGGAAAAAAAAGAGAAACTGACGCCACTAATGGCTATAATAAGCACAATAGTGTCTAGAAAACTGTCCAGAGTGACTTCTGAGGATGTATCTTTGTTGTGTGCTTCAAGTCCCTGGACTGACTCCTTTCTGAAAAACCCATCATAAAGATACATTTGAAACTCCAATTATAATCAAGGATATTAGAGTCACACTCCCTTTTCATCTGAGTGTGATTGCCGATAAGTGTGAGAGGGCTCTCCTTCAGAGATGCCCACTTTAGGCGGGAGCCCAAACCAGACCCCAAGACCTCCCCAAGACCTATGGTAATTAGGAATTTCAGAGGTTCTAACACTGAGAAATCTTGTTGCGTTTGCCACCGACAATTTGATTCCTACAAATTCCACCCATATGCCAACCGTGCTGATGAACGAAGAAGATTGTACTTCATTCTGCCAGTTTTAATTGTACACATACTCCGTAACCGGGACTATTTTAGGCCCGGGGCCTGGGACTATGGCAACAAGCAAACCAGAAGAAAAAAATTTGCCAGAATAAAGAGACAGTAAGACATTATTAAGTAATAGAATAAGTAAGGTATACATAAAATAACAAGTAAAATATATCGTACGTCATATAATGTGAGTGTCTGGAGGTTTGAAGGCTGGAGACTAAGTCCAAAATCTAAGGCTTTATCAAGCTCCGTAGCAATGAGACAAGCAGAAAGCTAAGAAGACAAGTAAGTAGGAGAGGAGATGTGAGGTGCTGGAGGTCGGGTTTTGCAATTTCAAGTAGGGCAGTCCAGGAGCCACTAGGAGAAGTTAAGGTGGCAGAGTAGTAAAGGGACCCTGGGTTTGTCTCATCCCTGGATCACAGCTAGATCAACATCAAACCATTTTGAACGCATAGGAAATAGATCGGATGATAAACAGAACAATCCGCATAATTGGAGGGAGAGAACACGGGCAGGTAGTGGTGTGGAGAGGCGACCTAGGGGACAAAGAGGGAAAGAGAGCAGTGTGTCGGGTTTGCACAAGAAAGCACTCCACCCCCAAGCCCCGGAAAGCGGCTAGAGAGAAAGAGTGAAAACAGGCACAGAGGACTGTGCAAGAAACCTGTTCACCCAAACCACTGACGGGAGTGGGGAGGAAGGAGACGGATTCAGTACCGCCAGTTTTTTATAAACGGCAGAGTACAGAGTTTGAAACTTCAGAGGTCAGCTGTAGTGTGTTCTGAGGATCCCCTGGGTCGCACAGGTAGCAGTGGTTCCCCGGGCATTTGGTAGAGGTGCTACAGCCTCTCCGTGGGCAAAAGATCCCGCGGGTGCCATCGAGCCACCAAGGTCACCAGTATAGGTTGTAATAATTCCATTTTCATTCATGATTTTATCTATTTGGGTCATCTCCTTTTTCTTTTTGAGAAGCCTGGCTAGTGGTTTATCAATTTTGGTGTTGTTTTTTTTTTTTTTCCAAAAAACCAACTCTTGGTTTCATCGATCTGCTCTACAGTTTTTTTAGATTCTATATTGTTTATTTCTGCTCTGATCTTTATTATTTCTCTTCTTCTGCTGGGTTTAGGATGTCTTTGCTGTTCTGCTTCTATTTCCTTTAGGTGTGCTGTTAGATTCTGTATTTGGGATTTTTCTTGTTTCTTGAGATAGGCCTGGATTGCAATGTATTTTCCTCTCAGGACTGCCTTCGCTGCATCCCAAAGCGTTTGGATTGTTGTATTTTCATTTTCGTTTGTTTCCATATATTTTTTAATTTCTTCTCTAATTGCCTGGTTGACCCACTCATTCTTTAATAGGGTGTTCTTTGACCTCCATGCTTTTGGAGGTTTTCCAGACTTTTTCCTATGGTTGATTTCAAGCTTCATAGCATTGTGGTCTGAAAGCATGCATGGTATAATCTCAGTTCTTGTATACTTATGAAGGGCTGTTTTGTGACCCAGTATATGATCTATCTTGGAGAATGTTCCATGTGCACTTGAGAAGAAAGTATATTCTGTTGCTTTGGGATGCAGAGTTCTAAATATATCTGTCAAGTCCATCTGATCCAGTGTATCATTCAGGGCCCTTGTTTCTTTACTGACCGTGTGTCTAGATGATCTATCTATTTCTGTAAGTGGTGTGTTAAAGTCCCCTGCAATTCTCACATTCTTATCAATAAGGTTGCTTGTGTTTGTGAGTAATTGTTTTATATATTTGGGGCTCCCGTATTCGGCGCATAGACATTTATAATTGTTAGCTCTTCCTGATGGATAGACCCTGTAATTATTATATAATGCCCTTCTTCATCTCTTGTTACAGCCTTTAATTTAAAGTCTAGTTTGTCTGATATAAGTATGGCTACTCCAGCTTTCTTTTGACTTCCAGTAGCATGATAAATAGTTCTCCATCCCCTCACTCTCAATCTAAAGGTGTCCTCAGGTCTAAAATGAGTCTCTTGTAGACAGCAAATAGATGGGTCTTGTTTTTTTTATCCATTCTGATACCCTATGTCTTTTGGTTGGCACATTTAATCCATTTACGTTCAATGTTATTATAGAAAGATATGAGTTTAGAGTCATTGTGATGTCTGTAGGTTTCATGCTTGTAGCGATGTCTCTGGTACTTTGTCTCACAGGATCCCCCTTAGGATCTCTTGTAGGGCTGGCTTAGTGGTGACGAATTCCTTCAGTTTTTGTTTGTTTGGGAAGACCTTTATCTCTCCTTCTATTCTAAATGACAGACTTGCTGGATAAAGGATTCTCGGCTGCATATTTTTTTCTGTTCATCACATTGAAGATCTCCTGCCATTCCTTTCTGGCCTGCCAAGTTTCAGTAGAGAGATCAGTCACGAGTCTTATAGGTCTCCCTTTATATGTTAGAGCATTTTTATCCCTAGCTGCTTTCAGAATTTTCTCTTTATCCTTGTATTTTGCCAATTTCACTATGATATGTTGTGCAGAAGATCAATTCAAGTTACGTCTGAAGGGAGTTCTCTGTGCCTCTTGGATTTCAATGCCTGTTTCCTTCCCCAGATCAGGGAAGTTCTCAGCTATTTCTTCAAGTACACCTTCAGCACCTTTCCCTCTCTCTTCCTCCTCTGGAATACCAATTATGTGTAGATTATTTCTCTTTAGTGCATCACTTAGTTCTCTAATTTTCCCCTCATACTCCTGGATTTTTTTTATCTCTCTTTTTCTCAGCTTCCTCTTTTTCCATAACTTTATCTTCTAGTTCACCTATTCTCTCCTCTGCCTCTTCAATCCGAGCCATGGTCGTTTCCATTTTGTTTTGCAGCTCGTTTATAGCATTTTTTAGCTCCTCCTGACTGTTCCTTAGTCCCTTGATCTCTGTAGCAATAGATTCTCTGCTGTCCTCTATACTGTTTTCAAGCCCAGCGATTAATTTTATGACTATTATTCTAAATTCACTTTGTTATATTGTTTAAATCCTTTTTGATCAGTTTGTTAGCTGTTGTTATTTCCTGGAGATTCTTTTGAGGGAAATTCTTCCATTTTGTCATTTTGGATAGTCCCTGGAGTGGTGCGGACCTGCAGGGCACTTACTTCCCCTGTGCTGTCTTGAATAACTCGAGTTGGTGGGCGGGGCTGCAGTCAGACCTGATGTCTGCCTCCAGCCCACTGCTGGGGTCACCATCAGACTGGTGTGTGCCTTCTCTTCCCCTCTCCTAGGGATGGGATTCACTGTGGGGTGGTGTGGCCCGTCTGGGCTATTTGCACACTGCCAGGCTGTGGTGCTGGGGATCTGGCGTATTAGCTGGGGTGGATCGGCAAGGTGCACAGGGGCGGGAGGGGCAGGCTCAGCTTGCTTATCCTTTGGAGATCCGCTTCGGGAGGGGCCCTGTGGCACCGGGAGGGAGTCAGGCCTGCCGCCGGAGGTGTGGGTCCGCAGAAGCACACCACTGGGTGTTTGCATGGTGCAAGCAAGTTCCCTGGCAGGAACTGGTTCCCTTTGGGATTTTGGCTGGGGAATGGGTGAGGGAGATGGCACTGGTGCGCGCCTTTGTTCCCTGCCAAGCTGCGCTCTGTCATCCGGGGCTCAGCAACTCTCCCTCCCATTGTCCTCCAGCCTTCCCACTCTCCGAGCAGAGCTGTTAACTTATAACCTTCCAGATGTTAAGTCCTGCTTGCTGTCAGAACACACTCCGCCTGGCCCCTCCGCTTTTGCAAGCCAGACTCGTGGGCTCTGCTATGCCAGCAGGCCACCCCTCCACTCCGGCTCCCTCCTGCCAGTCCGTGGAGCGCGCACCACCTCTCCGCCCTTCTTACCCTCTTCTGTGGGCCTCTCGTCTGCGCTTGGCTCGGGAGACTCCGTTCTGCTAGTCTTCTGGTGGTTTTCTGGGTTATTTAGGCAGGTGTAGGTGGAATCTAAGTGATCAGCAGGACGCAGTGAGCCCAGCGTCCTCCTACACCGCCATCTTCCCTCCGATCTAGCCAAGGTCACCAGTATAGGAACAAAGATGCCAGCTGCGGGCAGCAAACCCTAGCCCCGGCCAGTGTTGTGATTTACCATAAATTCTGATCTGTTGCCACCGCACAGTAACATGACTATTTCTTGGGACAAGCGGCACCAGCCACAATGCGAGGAGACCCTCCCCCAGAAGATCACTGCAGGTCTGACCAGCTGGAGTCTCTAAATGGTGGGATTTTGAAACACAGCCAGGCCTGAGATAAAAATTTTGGAGAGAGGCACCGCCTGGTAGGCAAACAGCTTGGACATAGAGAAGGGGCAGATGGGGAGCTGGTGGAAGTGGGGACACAGGAGGGGTGACTGATCACATGCCTGTGAGAGTGTGAACTTCCTGCTCTGGAGACTAGAGAGAATGGTGAAGGCGTTTTCGCTATTAGCCCACCAACAGTGATTGACCCCAGTGTGCTATACAGTGCCACCAAGTGGAGAATGGAGCCATTACACCAAGCCCTGCCCGGCTGTGACCTCCAGACACCTCTCGGCTAAGCAAGTGGGTTTGAGAACTGAGAACCGTAGAGGCAGGCCCCTCCCTTAGAAGACCAGCCTAGATCCCTTCCACGAGTTCAGTCTACTGACCATAGACTCCTGCAAAGTTTCAGCTCTAGGGGAAACTGGATCTAGCTTCATTTGGGTGTTTTGTTTGTTTGTTTTTTTGTTGTTGCTGCTGCTTCTATTTTGTTTTGTTTTTTTTCTATTGTTTTTCTTTTCTTTTATTTCTTGGATACAGAAAGAGCAAAATTGTTTTATTTTTTATTTTTTAATTTTTAATTTTTTTCTCTCTTCTTTTCTCTTTTTTCTATCAAGCTTCTCTTAACAAGCAGACCAAAACACACCTACAAGCTAGCTTCCCTTATTTTATGTTTTCAGGTTTTCAAGTTTTATTTTATTTTATTCTATTATTATTATTATTATGTTTCCCCCCCAAAATGACAATATGGAGGAATTTACCTCTAAAGAAAGAAAAGGAAGAAATGACAGCCAAGGATTTCATCATGCAGACATAAGTAAGATGCCGAACTAGAGTTTAAAACAACAGTTATAAGGATACTACCTGTGATTGAAAAAAGCATAGAAATCACCAGAGAATCCCTTTCTGAAGAGATAAAAGAACTAAAATCTAATCAGGCCAAAATTAAAAATTCTATAACTGAGATGCAAACCCACACAGAGGCCATAAAAATGAGGATGGATGAGGCAGAGGAGTGAATTTGTGGTATAGAAGTAAAATTATGGAAATAATGAAGCTTAAAAGAAGGGGAAAACACAGGTCAGTGGTCATGAAGGTAGCCTTAAGGAACTCAGCAATTTATTAACATGTACTAACATTCAAATCACAGGTGTCCCAGAAGATGAAGCAAGAAAAAAGGGGCAGGAGATTTATGTGAGCAAGTTATAACTGAAAACTTCCCTAATCTGGGGAAAGCCACAGACATCAAAATCCAAGAAGCACAGAGAACTCCCATTAAACTCAAAAAAAGCCAGCCATCACCAAGATATATCATAGTCAAATTCACAAAATACACAGACAAGGAAAGAAAGCAGCGGGGGGGGGGGGGGGGGGGGAAGTCCCTAACCTACAAGGGAAGACAGATCAGGTCAGTTCACAGCAGATCTGTCCACAGAAACTCGGCAGACCAGAAAAGAGTGGCAAGATATATCAAACATGCTGAATCAGAAAAAATGTGCAGCCAAGAATTCTTTATCCAGCAAGGCTGTCATTCAAAATAGAAAGAGAAATAGAGAGTTCCCCAGACAAATAAAAATGAAAGGCATTTGTGACCACTAAACCAGTCTTACAAGAAATTTTAAGGGGCACTCTTTGAGTGGAGAAAAAAAAAAAGACCAAAGGCAACAAAGACTAGAAAGGACCAGAGATCATCACCAGAAACACCAACACTACAGATAACACAAAGACACTAAATTCATGTTTCAATAATCACCGTGAATGTAAATGGACTAAAGGCTCCAGTCAAAAGACATAGGATATCAGAATGGATTAAAAAATAAGATTCATCTATATGCTGCCTACGAGAGACTCATTTCAGTAAAGACACCTGCAGACTGAAAGTAAGGGGATGGAGAACCATCTATCACGCTAATGGACATCAAAAGAAAGCCAAAGTAGCAATGCTTATATCAGACAAACTAGTTTTAAAACAAACCCTGTAACAAGAGATGAAGAAGGGCATTATATCATAATTTAGAGGTCCACCAAGAAGATCTAACAATTGTAAATATTTATGCCCCTAACTTAATGAACCCAAATATCTAAATCAATTAATCACAAACATAAAGAAACTCATTGATAGGGGGCTTTAACCTTCCTCTTACACTAATGGATACATCATCTAAGCAGAAAATCAACAAGGAAACAATAGCTTTGAATGACACACTGGACCGGATGGACTTAACAGAGAGATTCAGAACATTTCATCAAGTAAGGCAGTCAGGGATGGCCTCACTGAAAATGAAATGTTGAGAGAGTGAGGAGAGGAAAGAGGGTTCCAGGCAGAAGGACCAAAAGGGCAGACTGGTGTGTTGAGAGTAGCCAAGAGCTCTGTGTGGCTGGCAGTGAGTGAGCCAGAGGGGAAGCAGAGGGAGGCCAAAGAGGAAAGGGGGCTCTTGGCCAACTGCTGGGCCTTGTCTGCCTCTGAAGGACTTTGGCTTATTCTAAACAAGGAAGGGGACCCTTGGCGAATTTTGAGCAGAGGAGTGACATGATCTGGTTTGTGTTTTAAAAGAATTGCCCTGACTGCCTGGTTCTTTCTTAAACCCATGAACAACTGCATTTAGGAAGAAGAACCAAAACAGACCCACAATTCATGAATTGCCTGCCTCGTTTTCCCCTCCCTGTCCTGGTCCCTCCCTGCCCTGCTAGGTGTTTAGCCATGACATGTATACTGTCCTTCTAAATGGAGTGATTCCAGACAAAAGGATAATGAATAAGGTCAAATTTCAAATGCAACTAGCTAGTGAAGGTATGCTGTCAAAAGCAATCCATAACATGCATGATGAGTTTTCTAAAACACCTCTAATGCCAATGAAATTCTTAATGGAATTGTGTGTGTATATAAGAGACGTAAAAGGCAGTGGTATATGGTGACCATATAGTCAAACAGTATAAAACAGCATTTATTGATCAAGGTTAAGTAATAGTCAAGGCACAGGCTCCTCCAGTATCTTTTCCCACAGAGAGGACTCACGGTACATCTTGCTAGGGCTCTGGTGAGTGTGCTGGCCTCTTGCCCTTCCTACTCACGCAAACCTGTCCTCTTTGCAGAGTCCTTAAAAAACAGTTAAACCAATACAAAGACAAGTTGCAAGCCATATATGCCGCCCAGAAAGAAAAAAGTTGCCGATTTGAAACAAAGATTCACCAACTCACGGCCAACCAGGATAGTCTGTGGACCCAGCTACAGCAGATGGGGCAGCATCTACAGGTAGGCAGTGTGGGAGACACTGGCCATCTGGACCGTCCAGAAATCTGGCCTCAAATCCTCTGGCCAGTGGAGGGACTTCTGCCTGAAGCTTCTCACCTCACTCTGATCGGCCTCTTCTCTTCCCTGCCTCCTCTCTCCATTCCCTCACTCCTCCCACTCTTATCTTCTCCAGACTGTGTCCTTCCCCTTCCTGAAGGCAATGCCATTGGGAGAATCGGTGGCTGGTGTGGTTATCAGTGCCATTTAGAAACTATAGATCTAGAGCAAAGTGGTCCTTTACAGCACTGATTAGCCTTTTGGTCTCTGCATCCTTTTTACATTCTTAAAAAAAAAAATTGAGGATCCCAAGGAGCTTTTGTGGGTTATATCTATTGCTCTTTACCATGATCAAAAATAAAAGCGAGAGGTGGCTTAAAAGTTTATTACTGAATTTAAAAATGTAGTAAACCCATTACATAGGGAACAATTTTAAATAGTAACTATATATTTAAAAAAAAACCTTAGAATAGTGGCATTGTTTCACATTTTTAAGCAAATTTCTTTAATATCTGGCTTAATAAAAGACATGACATGGGGTGCCTGGGTGGGTCAGTTCGTTAAGCGTCTGACATCAGCTCAGGGCATGATCTCATGGTTCACGGGTTCGAGCCCTGTGTCGGGCTCTGTGCTGATAGTGCAGAGCTGGGAGCCTGCTTCAGATTCTATTCTGTGTCTCCCTCTCTCTCTCTCTCTCTGCCCCTCACTGTCTCACACTCTGTTTCTCTCGTTCTCTCTCTCTCTCACTCTCTCTCTCCCTGTCAAAAGTAAACATTAAAAAATGTAAATAAACATTAAATTTTTTTAATTAAATAAATAAATAAGTAAATAAATAAATAGAAGACATGACTTCACTGCTTCATTCAAGATGTTTTATTGAAGTATATGAAGACATCTGGTCTTATAGAGATTTGCAGTTGAAAAAGAGAAAAATGTTTGAATAAAGCCTTTTCAAATCATTAGAGATCTTTTTTGTTGGAAGTGCACCGAAACACAAGTGATTGTTTCTTAAAGGAGAGTTGCAACCTTGAATCTGAAGCCATCGCTCTCTCACACTCTTGTTTCATTAAAATACAATGTTGTGTTGTGCTCTTCGAATGAAGCTTCTACCCATGCATGATATTGGAGCACGATACACTGGTAATTTGGAAGTTCGCTGAGCTAAGCCAAACTTCTTGCCTCCCATTATACAATACCCGCACTTCCTCCTCCACCCCCCCCACCTCACCCCCCCCCCCCCCCCCCCCCCCCCCGCCAAATCACATTCATTAATACCACCATTAAGCTCATCAGGAAAGTCTTTCCGGGTTGGAAAGGTATCATGCACATGGTGGTGATCCGAGTTTTCTAAAATCTGGTTTCTGCTACAAGCCTCACCTGTTGAAATTGACAATACATACTGTGAATCGCTTCCTTACTGTGACAATCTCACTTCACCTATTTTTGGAAAATGTTTGCCAGACTTCCAAGTCTGCCTAACAGTCTGCAAGTCCATCCTTTCACCCAGAAGGCAACGTTTGTGTTTCAGTAACATTCGAAGTATTTTGCACACTTCCCATTTCATCCTACAAAATACATGTCATAACTAAGAAAACTGAAAATGTGTGTTATACCACCGAGGATATTTTTATTTTATTTTTATTTATTTATTTATTTATTTTAGCTGCGAGAACATAATTGTGAAGAACACTACTGACTAGTAGCACTCTTTGGTGCTGCCTTGATTTGTACCAAGGCACCAACGGTGTTAGCCTTACTTACTTTAGCCTTACTTTTGACTCTGTACCCTCGGGGCAAATGTCAACACAGTGAACAGGCAAATAATATCTAAGTATCATGGGGCAAATAATTTTGACCTCACAGACCTCTAAGAAGGTCTTAGGGATTTCCGAGAATCTGTGGACCACACTTTGGGAATTGTGCTTTATAGGGTGCACACCCCCTAGATTCTATACCCATGGCTTATTATAAGCCCCCCCAACATACCTAGCTAGATGGATCATTATGAACGTGTTTTACTGTAATACATTTTAGCTACAATTCAAGGTATCCTGATGTTCTCAGAAATTCCTTATGATAGTTTTAGAACCTGAACATTTAGGACCTAGAATTGTCCCAAGTTCTTGTGATATTTTAGAATCTGAACTGCTGTCCTTTTTGTAGCCGGTTTTAGAGGGACATTGAATTAACAGCATAAAATAAAATCAATCATAAATGATTTAGAAAAGAGAAAAAAAATCTTGCATTAAAATTTCCGATTAGGAGATTAAAACGTATTTATGAAAAGGGTGCGATAAAGGTTGATTTCTTCATGAAGTTTTCTTTACCCAGGCAATGTTGCAGCCACTCCACCCTTCATCTTCTTCCTGTCAAAATACGATTTCCAAGGGTGACCACGGAAAGGATGGAAGGTTTTGGAGGGGAGGAGATTCTTCCCAGGTCACAAATGCCACTGAAACCTGTTCAGAATGGGAACCTCTCGCTTACCCAACCATGATTGACAAAAGTCACCCAAGTCAAGCAAATGCAGAGCGTGCTGTACCAAATTCAGAATCCCCAGAGGCCCTTTTGCCGCTGAAGTCAACACAAAACAGCAGGGCACAAAGCCAAGCACCAAAGACCTCAAAGGAAATCTTTAGCTCCTTACCCGGTTCTCAGGAAGGATCGCTGCAGGACACCCCCCATATGGCTCCTGAAATGAGCAGTCATGCTCTGGCAACTGCAGACAGAAAAGAGATGCCTAACATCCAGGAGGGAAAGGATGAGCTAGAGGAAAAGGAACTGCAAGAACTGTTGTCAAAACTTACAGATGCCTTCACTCTAGAAGTGCCACCAGGTAAGATTTTCACAATCATTGGAGAAAGTTAACGGCCAAGGATTCAGGCTGCCTTTTTAAAAAAAATTTTTTTTGTAATGTTTATTTTTGAGACAGAGGGAGACAGAGCGCGAGTGGGGGAGGGGCAGAGAGAGAGGGAGACACAGAATCCAAAACAGGCTCCAGGCTCTGAGCGGTCAGCACAGAACCCGACGTGGGGCTTGAGCCCACGAACCGTGAGATCGTGACCTGAGCCGAAGTAGGACACTTAACCTACTGAGCCACCCAGGCGCCCTCAGGCTGCCTTTTATTTTATCACATTATCCCAACAGCTACAATTCATCTAGTGAGTAAGAGTCAGAGTTGTGAATCGTTTGGACATCAGTAGCATCTCTGAACTTGAGGTCTAGAGTTGCCCAATTTACAAGGTTTTTGTGAGCACTAAAGGTGATAGACCGTAAGAGATTTTACTATAGCGTCTGGCACAATCCTAGCATTCCATAATAGTAAATAGCTACAAACACTTTAGAAATAAGCAGCTTTCATAGCTAAACTGGAGAAACAAAAGCAAAAAATAAAAACGATATGAAGATGTCAAAGACCAAAAGACTCTCCTAGAGGAGAAGCCAAGTTTTTACGTGAAATTTAAATTAGAAAGCATTTCCATTATAAAGTATTAAATTATAGAAGAGCAGTAAATAACAAAAAATAGATAATTTTGTTATTGCTCTTATTATTATCAATAGTACTTTCACAAATATAATTGGGCAGCCTGACGTTACCGTTTAAAAATGGGGGTAATGATAAAGCATAAGAGACTCTTGAAAACTGAGAACAAACTGAGGGTTGATGGGGGGTGGGAGGGAAGGGAGGGTGGGTGATGGGTATTGAGGAGGGCACCTTTTGGGATGAGCACTGGGTGTTGTATGGAAACCAATTTGACAATAAACTACATATATTGGAAAATAAATAAATAAATAAATGGGGGTAATAATGATGTTCTTCCAGAAGACAATTGATTAAGTTTCTACAATGTAAGTAGTACCATCATTATGATCATCATCTTCTTCATAAGCTATGACTCCTTGCTAAATTCTGAAGGCTCTTTTTAAAAAATCTTGAGGGGTGCCTGGGTGGCGCAGTCGGTTAAGCGTCCGACTTCAGCCAGGTCACGATCTCGCGGTCCGGGGGTTCGAGCCCCGCATCGGGCTCTGGGCTGATGGCTCAGAGCCTGGAGCCTGTTTCCGAGTCTGTGTCTCCCTCTCTCTCTGCCCCTCCCCCGTTCATACTCTGTCTCTCTCTGTCCCAAAAATAAATAAACGTTGAAAAAAAAAATTAAAAAAAAAAAAAAGACACTACTATTGGATTAGGATCTGCCCGTATGACTTCATTTTAATTTAATTAACTCTTTAAAGAAGCTGTTTCCCAATAAATTCACACTCTGAGGTCCTGGGGTTAGGACACCCACATATGAATTTGGGAAGAGACACAATCCAACCCATAACAGTCAGTGAGCTGGAAAATCAGTACATCATAATGTCGGTCGTATACTGAAGTTGGTAGAAACAAGTCAATAAAGTAATTATTTGGTGATTCTGAAAATCTCCACTGTGAGAAGAGTTGGAGTTATAATCCTTGCATTAGAGAACACACGATTACCAAGATGCCCAAAGCATGCTCAGACGGCCTGAGATAAAGACAGGATGAGAACTCCTTGTGCTTGATTCTGAGGCCGGCACAAGATTCCACCCACTGTGTTTCCACTTTAACTTCATTGGGGTCATGACGAGTACTCAGAGCAAAGTCAACATCCACTTGAAGGTTTCAGGAAAATTTCACGTAAAAAATTGGCTTTTATTCTAGAAAAATCTTCCAGTCTTTGATATCTTCATCTCATTTTTATTTTTTGTTTTGTTTCTCCAACTGAACTTATCAGGGCTGTTGATTCCTCATAGCCTTGCAAATGTAGCAGGCTGTGTTGCACATTCCAGATCACTAATAAGCTAGGTCTAGTTCACACATTGGGAAGACATTATCCCAACACTTGTGCAGTTTGATACCTAAAACTAAAAGATGCATGCATATTTTAATTTCCTTTATCAAAGTCTATATATAAAAATCATACATATATACGTATACACACATGATTATATCATTAAAAGGAAAATCATGAAAGGGTAAAGCTTATTTCTACATTTAGATGATGCAATAATGTGTAGAGGTGCAGTTAGCATTGTCCAATCTTGTAGAATATACCAAAAAAAAAGTATATCTCAAAAAATTAATTTAAGGAGAATCATTAGGATGTTTCTACCAGAGGTATACAAAAGTGCTTAGGATGTTAGCAAGAGAGCACGCATTTTCCCTTTTTGTTATTATGGTAGTGCATACTTCAGGATGATCCCACAAATACTAATTGACAAGATTTAAATTTACAGTTTTATTTCTTTTCGAGCAGCCCTGTTTCCTTAATGCTTTCAAGCAGAGAATCTATGTTAATCTTCATGGCTATTTGCATTTCCTAAACCTCGTCACTCCTTACTCAAATATTTCTAAGTAAGTTTATATCTTTATTCAATCTGGTTTTGAATATGATCTTGTTTGCAAATTCTTCTTAGCCATTGGTGATATGGGTTATAAAAGTACACTCCGTCATTTATGCATAATCTCTGCATGCTTGCCAAAATTACACCAAAAGGGCATAGCAGGGCCAGAAGTGTGATAACCACACTGATGAAGGTGTGGAAAGGCCAACAAACTAAATTAGGGTGTTGGCTACCTTTGTTTTATTTCTCTGTCACGGATGCATCAAGTAACAGCAGGAAGTTTTTGATCACCTTACTGTCCCAGTTCCTTTTTTTTTTTAATTTGAGAATTCTTTGGAAAATTAGGAAGTCCCATTGTTTGTAACAGGCTAAGGTTTACTCAGTGTCAACGTATTTACCCAGTGTTGTGATCATCCTAGTGATGTAGGCAGGCTGGGTCCGAGGACCCAGAGTGGGTCCTGAGGACCTGCCAAGAGAGTCCGTGGCTTCACGCAGGATGGAAATCAAAGCAAGCCAGCAGGAGGTGAAAGCAGAATTTATTGAAGATATAAAGAGCGAGGTACAGATGGAGAGTCTGAGAGACTTGGAAAGGAAGAGAGGGAGTCTCATCTTTGCTTCAGGTCTGGGGGTTTTATTGGCAATGGTAGTCAGTGCACGTGTCCTCTCGGGCACACAGGAACCGGTCAGAACAAGGACAGAGCGCAGGTGTCCATCGTAAGGCACTTATTCCCTGAAGCCAGGGAGTCTTGGCATCAAGATAGATAATCTAGCACCAGTGGTCTGGAAAAGGCACATGATGGCTCTGCCCTGTCATTCCTTACATCTATTATGCTGGAAGACCCCAAAGACATCATTATCTCTTTGTCCCTTACAAGGAGGACACACATTAAGGCATGTGTAGGGTGGGGGGTGCAGGTCCTAGCAAGAATAGAAGCGGGAAAAGAAGTGAAGGGGGAAAAGAAAAACACAGCTTTTTCTTTCACAGGGTCTCTTCAGTTTCTCTGCCTCACTGTCGCTGACTATTCTTTTAGATTGGAGCTGCACTAAGGAGTCAACACAGTTTGGAAATTAAGATGAACTTTAAATTACTTAAAAGATAAGACTAACGCAGTAAGCCTAATGGTCAATTAGGCAGTTGTGCACATTAGCTGAATAGAGTCATTCGTTATCACAATAGGATAACAGAATTTCAAGAGACTATGAGAGTTTAATAGAAAGCATGTAGAAGAGGTTCCCCAAGCCTCCTTAAATTCCAAATGCTGGGTTGAAAATCAGTAGCAAACGATTTGCTCAAGCTTGCAGCAAAGGAATTTATCTTACAGTGCAGGAACAGAAAATTTTTCTCTGTATGGTTGTATGTCTTTCCTTTTTCAACTTAAGTTATATTGTTCTTGCTTTTGCTTTTTTTTTTTCATAGGGCACCGCTCAAACTATTCATCAGTAGCTAAACAGCAGAGGTTCTCACAGCATGGTCCCTAGACCAAGGGCATCAGACTCACCTATGACCATGTTAGCAATGCAAATTCTTGGGCCCCATCCCTGATATACTCTATTAGGGAGCTCCAGAGAAACAGAACCAACAGGGTGTAATACAGAGACTTATGTTTAAGAAATTGGCTCATGTGATTATGGAGGCTGGCAAGTCCCAAGATCGACTGTCAGCAAATTGGAGACCTAGAAGAACCAGCGGGTGTGGTTCTAGTGCAAAAGCTGGCAGGCTGGAGACTTAGGAAATGGTGATCTTTCAACTGGAATCCGAAGGCAGAAGAAAACTCATGTTCCAGCTGCAAGGCAGTCAGGCCGAAGGACTTCTCCTACTTAGCCTTTTTGCTTAATTCAGGCCTTCAATTGATTGAATGAGGTCCATCCACATTAGGGAAGGCAATCTGCTGCGGTTAGTCTGCAGATTCAAATGTCAGTGTCATCCAGAAACACTCCTACAGCACACCCAGAACAATGTTTGACCAAATATCTGAGCACCAGTAGCCAATCAAGTTGAGGCATAAAATTAACCATCACATGTACCAAATCAGAACTCTTAGGGGAGGACCTAGAAACCTGTTTTTACACTGTCCAGGTGATTCTGATATACACCAGAGTTTGAAAACCTCTGCTCTACAGTGGGATTTCTGGCTCCTCAGATTATCGCTCAGAGTCATGGGAATGTCCTTTAAGAACCCACGACCAAGTTGTATTAGTAATCAATCGTGGCAAATAACAGCCATCTTATTTTCCAGGTAGCCTAGAGAAAGGGCATTGTCAACAGGGACGGGGGAGCGATGGTTTCTATTTCTTCTCCATGCTAGAACTTTGGCACGATCAGCTTAGGAACCTGTAAGTGCTTTCTCTGAAGGACTCTCCTGTTTGTTGATTTCAGGCCCGCAATCTTCGGTAAACATGGACCTGTATTGTGGAGCTGAGCGGCTGTGCAGGGCCTTCTCTGCCCTTGTCGATCAAATCACTTCGTCCAACTTGAAGTGATAAGGAGTCCAGGCCCAAGGACCCCTTGGATGATGATGAAACATATTTTCAAAATCTATACTAAAAGAATTAAGCCTTTTACCTCTCCATAATCTGGTGTGAAATGTGAAGAAAATAAGTTTTATTTTTTTCATCTCCCTACTCACGTATCTCAGTCCTGCAGTTCAGACTAAAGCCCCGGGAGTGAGGGCAAAGGAAAAGAAAGGCCAAGTCAAATCTAGGTGTATTGGGTTTCCGATAGAGGGACATTATTCATTCGAATACCTTATTAGTGATATTCCAGTGTGTGATCTACATGAATTAATGCAACTGTCTTCTTCAAGTAGCACTTAGTGAATTGATGACTGTATTTTCTTTTTTTTTTTTTTTTGGCCCGTATTAATATCTTTCTTTTTTTTAATTTTTTTTTCAACGTTTTTATTTATTTTTGGGACAGAGACAGAGCATGAACGGGGGAGGGGCAGAGAGAGAGGGAGACACAGAATCGGAAACAGGCTCCAGGCTCCGAGCCATCAGCCCAGAGCCTGACGCGGGGCTCAAACTCACGGACCGCAAGATCGTGACCTGGCTGAAGTCGGACGCTTAACCGACTGCGCCACCCAGGCGCCCCAATATCTTTCTTTTTTAAATTTATTTTTTATTTTTAAATTTACATCCAAGTTAGTTATCATATAGTGCAAGAATGATTTCAGGAGTAGATTCCAGTGATTCATTCCCTACGTATAACACCCAGTGCTCATCCCAACAAGTGTCTTCCTTAGTGCCCATTACCCATTGAGCTCATCCCCTCACCCACAATGCCTCCACCAACCCTCCGTTTGTTCTCTGTATTTAAGTCTCTTGTCCCCCTTCCTGTTTTTATATTATTTTTCCTCCCTTCCCTTATGTTCATCTGTTTCACATCTTAAATTCTACGTGAGTGAAGTCATATGATATTTGTCTTTCTCTAATATCGCTTAGCATCATACCCTCTAGTTCCATCCACATTGTTGCAAATGGCAAGATTTCATTCTTTTTGATTGCCAATTATTACTCCATTGTGTGTGTGTTTATATATATATATATATATAAACACACACACACCACCTTCTTTATCCATTCACCTGTCAATGGACATGTGGGCTCTTTCCATACTTTGGCTCTTGTTGATAGTGCTGCTATAAACATGGGGGTGCATGTGTCCCTTCGAAACAGCACACCTGTATCCCGTGGATAAATGCCTAGTAGTGCAATTGCTGGGTCATGGGGTAGTTCTAGTTTTAACTTCTTGAGGAACCTCCATACTGTCTTCCAGAGTGGCTGCACCAGTTTGCATTCCCACCAGCAATGCAAATGAGATCCTCTTTCTCTGCATCCTCACCAGCATCTGTTGTTGCCTGAGTTGTTAATGTTAGCTTTTCTGACACGTGTGAGGTGGTATCTCATTGTGGTTTTGATTTGTATTTCCCTGATAATTGAAAGAAATGAGCATTTTTTTCATGTGAGATGATGCTCCTGATGGAGACCAGGCTTGTCAAAGAACTAAATACACACACACACACACACACACACACACACACAATCAAGTATATGCAAAACTGATGAAATCTGGATAAACTTTGTGGATTGTACCAATGTTGATTTCCTGGTTGCATTATTGTACTATAATTATGCAAGATGTTACCATTGGGGGAACTGGATGAAGAGTATACAGGATGTCTCTGTATTATTTTTTTTATAACTGTATATGAACAAATGATGATCTCAAAATAATTTTGTTTTTAAAACGTGAACATTTCTCACTAAAATCCCGCACCCAATGCGTTTGGCTAATGTACCTATCCACCAGTATAGATGCTTAATTTAATAATGTCCAAAGTAACAGCTAACATTTTTTTTTTTTACTATTCGAGTACTTAGTTTCTAAGCACCTTGTAAGTACCAACTCATTTACTCCTCACAACAAAACTAGCAAATAGATATCTCATTTTATGAGGAAACTATGGCACAAAGAGGTTCAATAACTTGTCAAAAGTTGCTTGGCCAGTAGTTGATGAAGTTGAGATTTGAACCCAGCTTCTGGGCCTCTACCCTGTATTTTCTCTCAATAAATATTGCTACGAGTCCAGTCTGATGGATATTGTCTTGATGTGCAACCCATGTTGCATTTAGAGAGTCATGGATTTTTATTTATATGATCTGTAATTTCTAGTACTGTCCCAGAAGAAAATGATGGCCATTTACATAGGATTAAGAGTGGGTTATCCCTGTTCAACCTCATGCTAATATTTGCTCTTTAGCCTATCACAATTTTTTTATTTTGCTGCTTTTCACTCTTCTTCTCACTTTCTCCCAACTTATTTCTTATAAGTTTAATAAGCATCCCCTACAACACAGATCAGCAAACTACAGCCCACAGGCCAAACCCTGCCGACTGCCTGTTTTGTCCGAGCTATGAGCTAAGAGTAGTTATTACATTTTCAAAAATGGTTGAAAGAGTCAAAAGAAGAAGAATATGCCGTGACGCTTAGAAGTGATATGGATTCAGATTTCATTGTCCACAGGCAAAGTTTTATTAGAACATCACCACGCTCATTCATTCACATAGTGTCTATGGTTACTTTTATTCTACAAAAGTGGAGTTGATGATTCATTGCAACAGACACTAGATGACCTACCGGCATATGATAGTTACCATCTGATTCTTTACAGAAAAAATTGTCAGCCCCAGTTATAGAGCACCAAGGTGACGGGGGAGCCACAGGCAAGCTTTTCCGTAAGCAAGAGGGGTATTTCTTCAATGATTTGTAAGAGATAATAAGATAATAATAAGATAATAATGATTTGTAAGAGATGGCTTTTAAGAATGTGATAAAAGGTACTAGAGAGAGGGGCATGAAAGCAATACTGTAAGCCTATGTAGGGGCACCTGGGTGGCTCAGTCAGTTAAGCGGCCAACTTTGGCTCAGGTCGTGATCTTGCAGTTTGTGAGTTCGGGCTTTGTGTTCACAGCCAGAGCCTAGAGCCTGCTTCAAGTTCTGTCTCTCCCTCTCTCTGCCCATCCCCGCCTTATGCTCTGTCTCTCTTAAAATAAATAAATATTTTTAAAAAATGTTTTTAAAGAAATGATAAAGTGGCAGTTTTTAATGTGCTCATTCTCTTAACAAAGAAGAGCTGAAGGTTAACAAGGAAAAGCCAGTTCCTTCCTCGGACTCACTTCACCTGTTGTTAGGACTTGTTTAATTCTCAGTTGTGGCTGTCTTCTGATAACCCTTTGGATAAGATTTTTAGTTTAAGGAGGACCTAAACCTTCAGTGAAAACATTTCCTGAAGCTTCCTTTAGATCTGGAAAAAGCAAGTCAATTGTTAACATATCTGAAATTCAAACTGGTTGTCAAGCATTGGTTATATAGTACAATTGGAGAGATGAAGTAGTTAGATATAAAAAAATCACATTGTGTCTGGATCTCAAATAAATTTGCTCATTGAACTTCTCTGTAATGAACCTCATTTGGGTCTGGTCACTTTTCAGGAAAAAAATTTTTATGGATTACTTTATTATAATACTGTTCATTTTACTTTTAGTTTGCTTTGCAGTGCAAAGTGTAACTAACCACCTATAAGGTTTTATTATTTAATCAAATAGAAAATAGGCTAATTGAAAGATACTTATACTTACTGTTCTTTTCTTAGAGTTTAGATTGTCAGTAATGGTAATATAAAATATTGAAATATGGGGCGACTGCGTGGCTCAGTTGGTTGAGCATCAGACTTCGGCCCAGGTCATCATCTCACCATTCCGAGTTTGAGCCCCAAGTGGGGTTCTGTGCTGACAGTCTAGAGCCTGGAGCCTGCTTCGGATTCCGTGTTTCCCTCTCTCTCTGCCCCTCCTCTGCTTGCATTCTGTCTCTCTCTCAAAAATAAATATTAAAAAAAATTAAAATATTGAAATAAAAAGACTCCTTGGGGCACCTGGGTGGCTCAGTCAATTAAGTGTCCAACTCTTTATTTCAGCTCAGGTCTTGATCTGAGGGTTGTGAGTTTAAGCCCTTCATTGGGCTCTATGCTGGTTGTGAAACCTACTTAAAAAAAAAAAAGACTCTGGGGCTCCTGGGTGGCTCAGTTGGTTGAGCGACCGACTCTTGACTTTGACTTGGGTCATGATCTCACAGCAGGTTTGAGCCCCACATCCGGCTCTGCAATGATAGTGTGGAGTCTGGTTGGGATTCTGTCTCCCCCCCTCTCTCCGCCCCTTCCCTGCTTGCTCTGTCTCTCTCTTAAAATAAATAAAAATGAACTTAAAAAAAAAAAAGACTCCAATAATGTCACTTGGGATCCAGAGCTTTTATTAATTTTGTTTCCATTAGAAGAATGCTTTATTTGCCGTTGCATATGGTTTTTCTTGTTCTTTGTTTTATTCATTATTCAAAAATATTCTTTCAAACAAGATTTAGGTATTATAGACAGTCAGTAACTGGTAATAAATATAGCCCATTATGCCTGTACGTAAGCAGTGGCTACTGGCTTAGAAGTCATGCAGTGTATTCAAGTTAAATGTATGGCACTCCAGTTCACCAAGATCCAGCATCCCAGAACAGCTGATCAGAGTGAATACAAACAATGTGACTCGCCCAATCCCCTGGTCATCTTTGGAAGCTATTTTAACTCTTTCAGATAGTGGGATGAGCTGGCAGTAAAGCCACCCTTTGAAGGAACATGCTAGCAGGCTAAAATAATGAAAAACCTTAAGTAGGTACGCTGAGAGAATGTGGCTTAATATTTACCTCTGGACATTCCTACCATTTCAAGTAATTAAATGATCAAGAGTCAAGGAAACAATGTTTTTTTAGTTCCAAGATACGAGTTAGCTCTGAGGTTAGATTTACTTTCTCTTTATTTCCAGGCCACGGGTGACTTTCCCAATGAGCTTAGACCCACTTCCGTGCAAGTGCATGCTTATCACACCTTCAATCAACTCTTTCTTCTTTAGGAAAGGTGTTCTTAGCTGCTGAGAATATGAACCTGAAAGCAGAGAAAAGGAACTAGTCGTTAGAGCACCAAATTATTCTCTGGTTAATTAAATGTCAATAAATTGGTTTTAAAGTTTGTTATTTCTGTCACTCTATCAGAAGTCTGTATAAATTTATTGCAGGAGTGTGTATGTGTCCTTTGCAGTTTAGTTAAATAACCTAAGTAAAGTATAATAAAGACATGTCCTTGTTAACTAAAATGTATGTATCAAGATATGTTCTGACTAAACAAGTAAAAGTGGTCATTATATCATTTTGAATACAAAAATATACAGAAAAAACTTAAATTACCCATAATATAATCTTTCAGAGATAACCATAATTTTATGCATACACACTTTATACCATAATTTAGCGAACCATTACCTTATTGTGCGACGTTCCAATTATTTCCACATTTTCTACTGTTATAAATAGCATTGCAGTGAAGATTCATGTACTGCATGATTGGTTACATCTCTGAATATTTCTCTAGGGTAGAGTTCTAGATAAGTAATTTCTAAAGATGTTTCTAGGAAATTTCTTGGAGTAAGTAAAGTAAAAAAAATCAAACATTGGTGCATCTAATTATTTATATTCCCGAAGCACTGTTTTCTCTAATGCTTGGTGCTTTACAAAAACAAGCACTAACATTTACCAGCTAGTTAGACACCAACCGCAAATATCATCAAATTATAAACTTGAATTTTAATGTTCTTATCATGAAGGAATGCAAAGACTCCCAATTTTTCTAGAACATACAAACTGCCAGTCTCAGGCAGGCAGGTTTTTTTTTTTTAATTTCTCTCACTGGCAAAGCATGATTTGTTGAAGGAAAGGGCCATTGGGTTTTGACACAAACAAGGATATACTTCAAAATCCCTTCATTTGCATTGAAGCCTTTACTAACCCATGAGTTAACGTCAAATCGGTCATTTTCTATTTGGAAGTTATCAGCCTACTCTTTTCCTAAATCAATTAATAACTCTCTCCCTCCTTCTGCCTTGACAAAATCCATCATACTTTGGTGGTTAAGGCCGGTTACACCATTTTCACACCTTCTGGATATTACAGCATTCAGTTAATACCTCATCCTTTCTAGACAAACTAACAATGACCTTTTGAGTCTTTTCTCAAGTGAGAACACATCTAGACCTCAGAATTTTTGGAATTCTCATTTCTAGATTCCCTCTGTTCCTGTTTAGCACTGTTATAAACAACTATAGTAACTACGTCATCACTCAGCTCAACAAGCTGTCCTTGGGGTAAAGCTCTTCCATACTCTATTGATTGTTAAATACATGCCTCTCATAAATTTCTTTTTTATAGAATCACAGAACATTAGAAAGGAGAACATAAAGAAACTTTACAGTTCATCTAGTTCTTTCCACACCCCTCTTTTTCAGATGAAGAAACTGAGGGCTAAATAAGTTGACTGAGGTTGCATAGCTATTTAATATCTCTTGTTTTCATAGTTTTTGACCCAATAGTAACAAAGAGGATATACTGGCATACAAAATAGGAGTTTTATGGTTTGGGGTTTTTTTTATTTTTTTTTTGTTTTTGTTTTTGTTTTAGATAAGGAAGGGGAGAGAGGCAGAGGAAGAGAGACAGAGAGAGGAAGAATCTTAAGCAGGCTCCATACTCAGTGTGGAGCCCAACGCAGGCTTGATCCCACAATCTTGGGATTATGACCTGAGCCAAAATCAAGAGTCAGTTTGCTCAACCAATTGAGCCACCCAGGTGCCCAGGAGTTTCATGTTTTTAGCAATGATTGATAGCAACAATTCTCAAGTGTATTTAAACTATTAAACTTGAAGATATCAAAATAAGAACCCTTTTGCATATTATGTAGACATATTAGTTCTTCCCTTCTGCTCTGGTGATTTGATTTCCCTGAGAACTAGAGAGACAAACATCTCTTCACCCTCACCTCCATCCCAACCTGGTAGCGTATTAATCCCCCAAGGACAATAGAAAAAGTTAGTGGAGAATCCGTGCAGGTACATCCAGAGCCCCGCTGAGCCACTAGAGATCTCAGCAAGCCTCTTGAGATGAAATCTCGATGTTCCAGCAACTATTTAACTTTTAGACACGGTGTCTTCTTGACCCAAGACCCTCTTTGACTGTGATGATACAATCAAAATGGAAAGCTTTGTTTCCTGATCTGCAAACAGTTGTTTATGTCAAACATTAAAATAACTCCAATAAAGTGGAATGTTCCCTCCTGCTACATAGTCACTCTGACTAAAGTTTGCAGACCAGCTGAGTCAACAGCAACTCTGTAGCAAGATTAAAAAAGTGGCTTCCAAAGCTGAAGATAAATCTACTGCCTTTAAAAAGAAGAATAAGAAGATAGAAATGCTATGTTGAAATATGCTCCAAAAATTACATGAAGCTTCTGACTATTCTGATAGCCACATTGCAAGCAAGCAAACTGAAAGCTGCTTTAGAGAAAGACCTTGTGTGTGTGTATACTTATTCTCGTGTTCATCTGAACACAAATATTATTACATTCATTTATTCTATAGATAATTTAGTAATTCAAAGTGAGTGCAAATATAAAAGATAAATATTGGTAGTGATTTGAGTATGACAACTAAACATGGTAAGAATGGAAGAAAGAGTCCTACAGTACAAATGAAGAAAATATACAGGGGTAGAGCATTTGACTGCAAGTGAAGAAAGTATGTAATTCTCTTGATGCTGATGTCTAAACAGCCTCTGTTTAAATAATTTTTAAATATTGGTAACCAACATTGAAAGACGCTTATTTTTGTATTTCTTTAGTAGCTAAGCTGATAGAAGAATATTTCCTCTAAATATGGAAATTGGTTTAAGTTACAATGACACTTGCCAAAATAATAAATTTATCTATAAATAACAGCAGAAGATTATCTGGTTTAATGGATCAGCAAATCATAAGATTTTTAGTGAGGTTAAAGCAAACTAGATATATAAAAGCTCTACAATCTCGGAAAAGTGTTGCTCTAGAAATATTACTGTTAAGTGCTGTTTTAATAGGGAAATTATAGGGATTATAACAGTTCTCACAATAAAATATACAAATGTAAATTTTATTTCTGCCTCAGTTTTGCACTATCGCTTAAATGACTCTAAGCACCCAAACAGGATTTGCTGCAAGGATTGCAAGCTCATTGGTTGAAACAACTCTAAAAATGGAACAAAAACAATATGAATAGGGCCAGGGTATCTATCTCTCAGCTTACTCATTGGGGCTCACTTGCTCTAATTCTAATTCTATAAAGGATACTTCTTCTAGTGCCCCCAGAGAAGACTGTTTTTTAATAAAATATTTACACCAGTGAGAATCTCTAAATTTGTCAGAAGTTCCAAATTACTAAAAATTAATCATTCAACTTGCTGGAAGTTAATTACGTATTTGAGATGTGTTCAAAAAGCAACAAGGAGTGAATCTGCAAGCTAGCCAATTTTTCTGCCCTTTACTTCACCAACTAAGTACATTACAAGGAGCCTCTCCATTTACATGAAAGCAGTCTTTTTTTCTATTTAAAAGAGGCAAGAGCTTGCGTGCTGTGAATATTCCCCAGACTTACATTCAAATCTTCCCAAATCCATAGCATGCAAAGACAGGTTATGACTGCTAATATTCAGGCTAATCGCTTTATGCCTTTATGTTGTATTTTGAGAATCATGCTTTTCCTTACTTGCCTTTTTGACTCTTCTTTGCTGCTGTTTACATGAAGTATGAAAATGACAATATGTTGATACAAACAGCTACCATGAAATGCAAAAGGCAGTGCTATCTTCCTATCACTTATGTGCTCTTGGGTTCACCCCTGAGAGGAATATATGTGGCAATGGATTCCCCGAAAGCCATTTCCCTCTTCCTCACAATTCATCACATTCATACTTCATTGACCCTTTCGAAAAACACGGGATCTAGAGTTCACCACCTTGTTTTCTCCCTGTGTGCTGTGGACGCACTGCTGCAATCTCCTCTTCCTTCCCAGCCAATTGCCTCCTTCCTAAGCCATGGTTCCTGGAGAGGACACAGTCCACATAGATGTCCCAGAAGAGTTGGGCCAGATCCCAAAACAGTGCCCCGTGCTTCAAGTTCTCAGATGACTTTAGGTAGATCATAAAATCCCAGAAACCTGAAACAGTGTTAGAAATTCGAGGCTTCCGCATTTCTAGGAGGAGCACTGAAGAAGATTCCCAGCACTGAGGATCAGCTTGATTAAGGGCCAGCAGGTCTGTCTGGCTATGGCAGAAGAAAGGAGACACACAGCACATTCCCACAATGAGCAGGGAGCAGGTAAGGGTCAAGGGGCGGTAGATCCCTCTTCTGTTCCCAGGATTGGCCATGGTGTTGAAACTGCACAGAATGGAAATATCTTATGAATCCTCACTTGATCTCCACTCAGTAATGAAAATAATTATGCCTTTAAAAACCTTGGTGTCAGCAAACAAAATGCACCATTGTCCCTAGGAAAAGTCTTATCATACCTCCCAGATCATAAGCCCCGTTCTACCTAAAATGACTCATCGTCGAGCCAGGTATTGTAAAACCAAGATACTTAGATTAAAAAGTGTTTATTCCTAAGACATGTTCCTTTGTGAGATGAATAAGTGAACTTGTTTTTCCCAAGTACAGAGGAACATAGTTGAAAAGAATATTAAGTGAAAATTTAAGATTTTGCTGCATGGCTTTAATTATTCTATAATATCTTAATTTAGCCTACCTATTTCTCATCCAGGACTCACATGCAGTTAAGAATTTTAAACTATTTTATCCTTAAATGTTTTCTTATTTGGGGTGGCTTTCAATTTTTTAAAACAAATAAGAATAGCAAAATATTATAAATAAAAACAAACATAAGGTAGTGTGCTAAAAGTATAAGAACTAAGGGGCATATATTCAATCAATTAGAGTAGAATTAATAGACAGTTTATTAATACCCAAAATGCTCTACAATTCTCATATAACTTTCATAAAGATGATATTTTGTCATTTCTTTCTTCTTGCCACAAATATCAAGAATTCTAATGAAAATATTTGCCTCTCACCCAACTTTTCTGGCTCTCAAAGCCTGTTACAATAAAATTAAACCACATACCACTTTGAAATTATTATGTTACACTTCAGACAAGTGCAATGAGAAACAATGTTCTTAAAATAATCTAAATTTTCTTTTTTCCAAGGAAACAAGCTTATCTTACCCTTTAAGACTACTCAAAATGTATATCACACTGAAACAACTCTCACATAAAGAAAAAACAGGAGAGTACATGTAGCTCACTTTTAGTTTTCCCTTATATTTCCAAACATTTTAGATGTTAGTATCACGAAGGCAAGCAAGGCACCGCTCATAGGAACACTTATGGGAATACATCTATCTTGGAATATGTAAGGAGGATAACACCTTAAGAGGGAATCTGTCTCTTCTGCACAGCAGCAGAACAGATTGAGGTACCTTGAAATCAATATTCCAGAACTGCCTTTGAACAAGGCATGGTCCTATTTGGAAGAGGTACGTGGAGATTCGAGATTATTCAAAAATATTTCAGATCACTTACACAGGATCTCTCCGTGAACAAAATTATATTCGGTGCGTCCTCCTCTCAACTAAAATGTCAAAGTCGAGTTGCCCCAAAGGCTGTTTTTCCTTAGGGGACAAGTCCAAGTGTCAGTGCCAAGTTATCGGAAGAGGGCGGGCCGCTGTCCAGCGTGCTGAAGTTAGTGTTGTCCTGGACTTCCTGCCTGATTGCACCACAGCGCTCACACCGGCTCCTTTAGATTCCCTTCTCAGGAGTCTTTCTCGAGCCTGGAAGTTCCTCAGCCCTGGGGTCCGGCGTGCGCCCCGCTACGAGCCCCGCGCTGTGCTCGCCGCGTCCCAATCCCACACCTGGTTCTACGGCCTCATCCACATCAAGGCGGAGCTGCCAAGGACCCGCTGTGTCTTTTGTGCCCCATTATTTTCCTTACACCGAGGCTCAACTCCCAGGTCTCAGGAGGGCACCCCTTCGCACTTACCTCCCTCTCTGGATTCCTTCGAGCGCGTGGAAAGGAAAAGCTCAGGCTGCTCCCGGAGCGAGTGACGGTCCCCAGCCCCGGCGTCCTGAAGGCTACGGTGCCTCTTAAGCAGTGGGAGTGTTCGGCGCCTCTCCAAGTCTACGTCAAAGCGCCGGGAAACTGCCGCCACCTCTCGCCCCCAAGTCCAACTCCCGCACCCTCTTTTTCCCTCCCTCCCCTAGAGATCTCACTTCAGGTAACCGGCAGGCTTAGCCACACACGCCCTCACTGACCCTGACGCACACCTACCCTCCACCCAGTGGAACTGAGCCTTTCTGCGGTTTGGATTCCCGGTCTTACCTCGGGAGGAGCGACGCGAGGCAGGAACTGGAAAGTTGGGACCCAGCTCCGAGACAGTCTAGGAGTGAGTGGGGCTCCCTAGATTCCCCACCCTCCAGGCGCTCCTTGTTTGAGAATGCAGAGATGTGAGGGAAGACCCAGGACTCCCGGAGGTCGGAGAAGGCACGAGGGCACCCTGAGAGCGGTCAGAAAGGGCTCCAAGGGAATAAGGAGCCTCCTAAAAACGTCATGGGTGTGAATTTCTCTGTCTGTAGTCCTGGGCTGAGAGTAGAAAAACGCCCCCGGGGCAAGGATGTGAGTAGGGAGACGTTGCTGGAAGGCCCCCTTAACTGGGGACAGGACATCCCCATTACCTCTAGGCTCTGTGGCCTGGATCCCCTCAGGAGCGGGTGTTTTTGCTGGCATCACTTGTGCCAGCCCACTGTTGAAGACTCACCTCAGGGGCCCTGCGTTTTGCCTGGGACTCCCTTTGGTTCTCAACTCACAGCTAGTTAATACCTTAGAGAGGGACTAAGCCCTGTCAAGCTTACAGAGCTCTGCTGAGCATTAGCGTCTCCCTTCACTAAAACACACCCTGCCTGGGAGCCTGAAGCAAAAGTCTTAGCTTTGCAAGTGGTTTCCAAGGTTTGCCCCTCGCCTGGAAACCCTCTAAGTGTCCTAAAAAACCACTTGGAGTCTCCATTAACTGAAGGCTTTTGTGTCAGCTCAATAGTATCCATGGTTACCTTCCAGAGGGGCACAGAGAGGAACCCAGGCTTATAGCAAGGTTTACTGAAGACAGAGAGAACTGACCAGCCACCCAAAGGATAGAAACAAAGTTCCAAAGAGGATTCCTGAGGGGTTCTGGGCTTTTTCTTCATCTCTGAACCTGGATGGGGTGTACTTCAGTTACTCAATCTGTGAACTGAACATACTAATGCCTGCTTCTAATTGCACCCTAAAAGGTGGAGGGAAAGATAATAGGTGAGATCTTGGACTTGCTTCCTAACTTCAAGACGCTCTCAGCCTTTTGGAGAAGGTCATTAGAGAAACACAGGTGTGTGAACAAGAGAGAATCCTGTGGAAAGGAAAGGGAAAGGAGGGGAAAAAGAATGTATCATTGAGGAGGTGACTGATGAACTTCTTGAGGAAGGAGTTGTACAGGTATCCTGGGGCCCAAAGGGGATATAGTCTTCTCCAGGCAGAGAAGTCAGCATGAGCAAAGACATTGAGGGAGCACTCAAAGCCGTTCTGTGTTTCTGGGAGAAAAAATAAGGAAAGGAGTGGAAAGAAAGAGGAGAGAACAGAAATTCTGGTTTGGGATGTGTTATTACCTTTGAAAACATCGGTATATTAATAGGCAGTGCTTACTTTGCGTTTCAGTTCCTTTGTGCCAGACACTATTCTAGAAGCTATGTATGCAGAAGGAACAAAACAAAGTCCCTTCACTCATGGAGCTTACATTCTAGTGGGGATGGGCGAAGAACATTTATATATATTTTTAACTTTTATGTATTTTTGAGAGACAGAGAGAGAGAAAGAGCAGGGAAAGGGAAGAGAGAGAGAGGGAGACACAGAATCTGAAGCAGGCTCCAGGCTCTGAGCTGTCAGCACAGAGCCCGACGCAGGGCTCGAACTCATGAGCTGTGAGATCATGACCTGAGCCAAAGTCGGACGCTTAATGAACCGAGCCACCCAGGCTCTCCAAGAACATTTATATTTTAATTAAAAAAATATATATACATATATAAAAATCATTATAATACATATAAATATGATATAATATATAATTATATTAATATATAAATATTATGTATATGTATAATGATTTGTAGTTCCAGTTTCTGTGTTGAACATTGAGTTTACAGCTATATATCAAAACAAACACATAACTAGCTAATTAAATGAACAAATAGTGCCATGTATGAGTCAATAATGAGAGTCTATCATTCTGAAGCCCTCCCCCCCAAAATATATGTATAATATATCAGTTGTGATTAGAAAAAACAAAAGATCATCAAAAAAAGTAAAGCAGGTTTGGAAAAGGATGTGGAGAAGAGTTATTCTATATGAAATACTGAGAAGCACTTCCTGGTGAGGAGATATTGAGTAAATCCTATTAATGTGAAAGAGTGAATCATACATATACATGAGAAAGAATTGCTCAAAGTGGGATATAAGGGAAGCTTGGGAAAAGTGTGCTGTGAGAAGTGTTTTCTGTATTGTGAGAAGTGAGGTCAGAAAGGTGGTCAGCAACCCATCCTGGCTGCTCAGTAGAGCACAGACTGGATGGGGCAGGGCAGAGGCAGGAAGTACAGTTGGGAGCTGATACAATAATTCAAATGAGATACGGTGAATTGAGTAGAGGTTGTAGCAGTGGAGTCAATGAAAATAAGTGAATTCTGAATATATTTTGATGATAGGAAAAACAGGACTTATTGATGGACCAGCTGCGGGGTATAAGAAAAAGAGAGAAATTGAAGACGACTCCAAGTTTTGGGGGCTAAGCAACTGGAAGTTTGGAATTACCACCAGCTAAGAGAGGAAAAGTGTTTTGAGGAATCAATATGAGAGAGGAACATCAAGAATTTGGTTTTCAAGATGTCAAGTTTGAGATGACTATCATCCAGATGGAGATGCTGAATAGGCAAGGCAAAGGTGTGGACTAATGATAAAACACTTGGGATACAGCATTTAGGAGAGAAGTTTAGATTTGGGGTTTAGGCTTACCTGTGGACACTAGGTAAAACCCTCATAGGAAAGTATGTAAAGTGGATAAAAGAATAGCCAGATGATAGAAACTAGGAAGTGCCAACATTTAAGTGATTGAGCAACGGAGTCAAAACGAACCGGAAAAGTGTGGTTCCTTAGAAGTCAATGAGGCAGAGGTTTTCACAAAGAATGAGGAAATCAACCATATCACACAGATTCAGAAAAGGGGCCAATAAAATGAAGGCAAAGAATGTTCCATTGGACTTGAAAAAACAGGAGGCCGCCAAGTTGCTTATTAGGAACAAATTTCAGTTGAGTGTTCGGGGAGAAGGAGTCGGGGGCTGAGGAGAAATGCAAAGTGAAGAAATGCAGACAGGCGCTGTGAAGCACCTTCTATGAAGTTGAGAAAAGAAGAGGGAGATGGATTGGAAAGAAGGTTGGAGGTTGGGTCTTTATCATGTTTCCAGGCTGAGGGAGAGAAACCACTAGAGAGAGAAGTCGAAATTCAGGAGAGAAGGACAACTAACAGTCTCAGAGGAAACAAGAAGAGGAATGAAAATAAAAACAAACCAGTGTTTTCCAGAAGGGGGCAAAGCTTGCTCTATGAACAAGGAGGAAGGTGGGGGCAGGGGGCTCTCTCTGGATATCTGTAGGTAGAAAGGTGGGCAGCGGTGCAGAAGTTGAGATGGTGAGCGATGGTCTCAATTTTCCTAATGAAGATGCACAGTCAGCCACAAAAATATGAATGAAGGGAGGTGTTAAGAAGGGAACTTAAGAGTGAAAAGACTTTGGGATAATCACTGAAGATATGAGAGGAGATAAGAAAGAAAGAGAGACTAAAGAAAGTACTAAAAGTCCAGGCGAAGTTTGAGACCACAACTTTGCATGCATGCATGCCTGGTTTTTATGAGGCAAAATAATTTAATGAATGAAGACTATTACATTCTGTAGCCAAACTAGCTGGGCTTACACCGTATCTTTCTCATAGGTCATATTTCATTGATTCTTAGATGCATTTTTTTCACATTTAACACCACTGAAATCAGAATGTATCTATCAGCTGATGGTACTTTGCATTTAGAACTGCAGCATTTTCCTTTGCTTTTTTAAAATAATAGGATGTCTACAATTGACCGCATTCGTGATTTGATGTAACGTTATGGGCAACCTGACCTCTGTGAAACAGTTTTCCTGCATGTAAAATGAGCAAAAATGTCTCCTGTGGCTGGTGAAAATGAAACGAGATCGTACACAGAAAATACTTAGAATGGTGCTGCGTGTAGCTAGTACTTGAAAAATGCTGGTTATTATTTTTCTCCTGCGGCGTTCATCTGACCGAACGTAGGAGAAAAGAATGGTCATTATTACATTCGCCTAGTGTTAGAGTTGGGTAAATGCTGACACAGATGGATGCAAAGGACTCAAGGACTAACTTATAAGTTAGCAAAAGAGAAGAGACTGGGGTGGAGAAGGAAAGACTAGAAGGAAATGGAGGCAATGAGAGGTCTCAATAAGGGAGGGAAAAGGCAGGTGTAAGAGGAATAAAGAAGGAAGGTACTGAAAGGCAGAGAGGCTCTGATCAAGGAGAGGGATATTTACATTTCACATTTTAGAGGTGGGACAGCTCTGAATTCTGAGCACAACCCCTAAAAGGAGCGGCCGAAATGGGTTGAAGGTAAAGACCCCTGTAGTTGAGCTCCACCTCTCCTGTGAGTGTGAACATCATGAATTGAAATGGTCGCCGCTATTTGTAAAAGCTGAGGATGTGTGGCACTGCTATCCCAGTGGGACGGCTTACAGCTCTTGCTAATAGGAGTAACGGCTTTAAAAAATACATTTTTTAAAAGTCTAGCTAGTGGGGCGCCTGGGTGGCGCAGTCGGTTAAGCGTCCGACTTCAACCAGGTCACGATCTCCCGGTCCGTGGGTTCGAGCCCCGCATCGGGCTCTGGGCTGATGGCTCAGAGCCTGGGGCCTGTTTCCGATTCTGTGTCTCCCTCTCTCTCTGCCCCTCCCCCGTTCATGCTTTGTCTCTCTCTGTCCCAAAAATAAATAAACGTTGAAAAAAAATATTTTAAAATAAAAAAAAAAAGTCTAGCTAGTATCTACTCATATCTTTTTTTTTTTCTAATATAGTTACTGGGGACTGGAAGTTTTGACCTTCAGTATAACTTTTGTAGTGCCATCCTGGAAAACAATGAGCTGTAAACCTTTCTCATAAACACGATTCACCAGCTTACACTTGAAAATTAAATTATTGAATATTTTATGTATTTATTTATTTATGTATTTATTTTAAATGTTTATTTACTTGTTTTGAGAGAAAGAGAAAGAGCGGGAGAGAGGCAGAGAGAGGGAGAGAGAGAATCCCAAGCAGGCTCTGTGCTGTGCTGTCAGTGCAGAACCCGATGCGGGGCTCAATCTCACCAACTGTGAGGTCACCACCTGAGCCGAAATCAAGAGTTGAAAGCTCAACTGACGAGCCACCCAGGCATGCCTGAATATTTTTATTTAAAAGCAGATCCTAATGACTATATACTCTGTTGTAATGTATATTCAGTATTCATTCCTCGGTTATCAGAGAAACCTGGAGAGATTCTTGGGAAGAAATATATGCCTTTTATCTGGGCCTTCTCATCAGCTTAATAATCGCAAGAGAAAAATAGCAGACTAATTCTGGAATTTAGATAAAAAGAAAGCCACCACCAAATCATTTGAATAAAACACTTTATGCTCTGTATAACATATTAGAATGTTTAGTTTCATATCTTATCCTTGTGACTTCATTTCCATAGACTAAACTCTCCCTAACGATGATGACTTTTAGTCAGCAACATTTTACAAAACATTGTTTCCATATACCTGGTTTCATGTGACCCTAAGGAAAACGTATGTTATCCTCCTCTTCCCCCATTTTGCTGTTAAGGGATTTTCCCTGGGTGACTGAGCTGGTAAGAATGAGAACATGAGAACATTTACTATCTGTCACTCTCTATTCTCTTCACTGTGTAGTCTATCGTTATTCTCCTCTATGTCCCCAGTACCAACTGGGAGGGAGGATATGGCGGGTCCAACTTAGAGAATCATTTTAATAAGCTATATCTGGAATCAATCTATCATATCATCATTCTGACTTGTTAAAAATATTTGGAGAACCAATGGATCATTTAAAATTACGTGATGCCAAAAAACTGGTTTGACTGGCATTTGTCATCCAAAGAGTTGTTTCAGTTTTATGCAGTTGCAGTCTTGGGCGAAAGAATGACTAGTTGAGAAGTAAATCGCAATTAGCTGAATGTGCCCCATGGGTAGATTTCCTGATTTTTGCCACTTGAAGCAATTCTCAAAGACATTAAAAAGGACTTCCGATTAATTTTAATGAAGTTCAAGAGCAGTTATATAGATAGTTTGCATCTTCAGCAGTGCATTAATTTGCAAATGATGGGGGCAGCCTTTAAGAATAGGGTGCTTCTTTAACATTTAGGATCAGATAGTAAAAATAATTACTTTCTCTCATTCTTTTATGCTTTTCCATAATGTGAAGATGGCAATAAACAAGGACAATTTCCTGGAATGCCCATTGGGGTAAGTGGATGAGTCATTCTTTAATTGTCATCAAATTCATAAGGACACATTGCAGTGAAGTAGTCAGATGATACTGGGCATTGATTCTAAAATGTGCAGAAAAGGAAAGTTACTCCGTGACACAGGAATAGTTCATTCATGTTTTTCCTGCTTGTACAAGTGAAGCTACTGTAGTTGTGATCATAGGCACAATGGTGGGTTTTTTGGAGGTACTTCTCAAGATATAGCCATCCTTTGCACATTCTTTCTAGTAGGTTGCAAAGCCAATAGGTATCCTTATGGCTTTGTCAACAGCTGAGTTTATCTCTTACAAGAATCCCAGTCATTCAAAAATGACCATTGTAAGTCCTGTCTTTTTGGGCTACTCATTTCCAAAGGAGACTACAACCCCAGTGATTTGTTTTCAATTTGGTTTGTATACCAAAGCAACTATGACAAAGGTCTGAAGTTTTAGCAAGTTTCTTTCCCTAAGGCTTTAATTATGATAGAGTAGCGGAAAAAGAACCAACATAAAACCTCTATCTCACCATGTGTGGGAGGAGTAGAGGGGTTCACAGTCAAAAAGTCAGAGGTCCAGTGACAATCATGGATTTTGGTCCAGAAGAAAACATCTGCGAAAGAACAGTAAGGACACAGACCTATATGTCGAAGGCAGAAAAACATCTCACAGTATGAGCAGGGCTCCTGGGATGAGGAACTTTTCCTTGACCCATGTGCCTCTAAGGGAGTTAGCTTTTCTCTGCCCCAGATTTTGTTCATACTTTGTTCTGCCACAATTTTGTTCATACTTTCATTACGCACTTACTATATTCTAACTGATATACATGCTTATCTGTCTCTCTTCACCTTCCTACTCCCACCCAAACCATTCCTTCAGAATGGGGATCATGTCTGACTACTCTCTCAGCTTTAAAGCCCCATCAGTGTGGATTGAATTTATTTATGAGAATAGTCTCATTTTGAACCTGAGACTGGGGTAGTGAGTGTCATTTAACAACTCTGCATTAGTCATATTTCTTTCTTATGACTGGACAAAGAAATTAAAATGTCAGTCAGCCAATTTAGTTTTTATTTTTAATTTTTTTGCATTTATTTATTTTTGAGAGACAGAGAGACAGAGCATAAGTGGGGCAGGGGCACAGAGAGAAGGAGACACAGAGTCGGAAGCAGGCTCCAGGCTCTGAGCTGTCGGCACAGAGCCCAACGCGGGGCTCAAACCCACAAACCGTGAGATCATGACCTGAGCCGAAGCCGGACACTTAACCAACTGAGCCACCAGGCGCCCCAAGTTTTCATTCTTTATCCAGTGCCCAAACTTTTGCTGGATGGAGATCTTACTTTGATTTAATTATAAATACATCCTCTGAAATGCAATTTTTTTATTGAAAGACTATAATCTAAAAGTAGATGCTAAGTATGAAAGTATCAAATCATTTTCCTTGAGAAAAGACATCTCCCATTCAATGACAAGAGTTTAACTTCCAGTCACTGGAAAATGCGAAACGTGCTAAATCTAGTTTGAGATCATTTTGGTGACATGTTGTATTAGCTAGAAACACAGTAAGCTACAATAACAAAAAACGTGACTACGGTAGCTTAAATAAAAAGGGATTTCTTTTTCTTACCTAAGAAGAGGTCTGGAGAAGTGTGGGTGCTAATATTACTTCAGTGACCAAAAATATCAGGCCCTACATTTCTGATTCCCTTATCCTTGCCTTGGACCCTGAGGTTAGCTGCCACAGCTCCAGACGTCACATCTACACTCAAGGCAGGAAATAAGTAGAAGGATTGTTCCGGCCCAGCTACCTCTGTTACTTTTTAATCAAGAAAATGAAAACATTCCTAAAACCATGGACTTAGCATTAAATTCATAGGCTACACCTAGGCCACATGGTCATTTATAGATGCAGGTAAGTCTGGGGAAAAAAAGCTCCAGTGGAAGGGGGTAAAGTACTTTGTGCAGGGAGTTGGGAATGGCTTTGGGAGAAGCAAACAGCAAAGCCAGCCCCACAAGGCAACATGAACTGATGGAAAATGAGGCAACTTTAACCCTAAATTGGGATAACTCTTTTGCGGCTTATCTTTTCTTTTCCTAGGTCTTAACTTCTTTATCTTAAAACTGGAAGTTTCACTATTATTCACTAATAATATTCACTTTTCTTTGAGAAATAGAAGATGCTAGTAAAAATACAGTGATGGCTGCATAAGCTACTTGGGGATACAACTGAAAGCCCCTTGTTTCTAGGACTTTGAGCAAGGCATTTCAGCTCTCCTACGCATCAATGTTCGCTGCAAATGATATGGGTCCAATTATATAATTCCAAAAGTCTTTTCTGATTTCTCAATTTGTTATCTATGATTTATGGGAATAATCCATTGATGAAATAAATGTCTAGAAACGATGGATTTAGAAAATCATTGAAATTAAGAATTAGAGGTGGTATAATCATTATAGAGATTATAATCTCTATAATCTCTCTTATAGATTAGAGGAGTTAAACATTGCTATACCCTATGAGTAAGTATACACTTCTCAGTGTAAACACCTGAGTAATGCTTGCATTTGTACATTGATAAATATGCACAAGAATGTTCGCAGAGATACCATTCATACAGCAAGAAACCAGAAATGACACAAAATCCCAAAAAGTAGGGAATAAATAAATACATTGTAGTATAGTCACACAACAGACTATTTCACGGTAGTTAAAACGGAAGGAGTATGGCTAGTTGGAACACCGTGGATGGCTTTAAAAATATATTGAAAAGGAAAACAGAACTCCCAAAAGATTATATACAAATGCAGATACCCTTTTCATAAAGTGAAGACAACTAAAACCAAGCAACACATTTATTAGGAATATTTAAAAGAATATAACTGTGTATTTCAAATGGCAATAAAATTATTATAGGAATCAAGGTAGTAACTACATTAGGAGGGAAGAGTCATTGGACAAGACAGTTTCACACAGAGTTTCACACAGACAATGTTAGTTACTGTGAATGTTCTGACCATCACAGTGAATAGTAGATTCATTCTTTATATATACTATAGACTTTTAAATAAATAAGTAGGCAAGTAAAGAAATACCTGCATACAAAAGTTCAATGGATTAATGAAAGAGTATATCAAGGACCAAGAATTATGACTAATCCCATTCTGTTTATTTATATTTCAAGCAAAAAAAATTGTTTTAAGTCCATATCACCTATGGAAGGTCTTTAAGAACGACCTTATTGAGCTAATGTTCTTCTTTCCTCAGATAAAACAAATGATGCAAAACTTCATTCACCAAAAAAAGAATTTCTTGGCTATTTAGGATGTCTTCTATTAGAGCACCTAGTCATTTAACTAGTGCTAATAAAACAAGGAGGGAAACTGGAAATATATAACACCCTGTCCTGAACTCCAGTCCCTCTTGGGATAACCACACTCTATTCCCTTTGACTGACGGGGACTGATGAGTCCCCATCCCCGTGCTCCTTCTCTGGGGTCAGGTCAGGACAATAAAATGTGAGGGTCCATCCACAGCATCTTCCTGAGAAGAAAGGAGATTGTTGAGATGACTGGATATTTACTGTTTGAAAGCATGTCCTCTACTAAGTGCAATGAGAGACCATCAAGATATGTTTTAAACCACTCATAAATCCAGAACCTAGTGGGGAACATAGTAGATGAAGACAGGCAAAGAATAAGGTATTGAAATATACTGACGCATATGCCCAAACCAAAGCAATTCATTTGTTCAATATTACACACACACATGCGCGCGCGCGCGCGCACACACACACACACACACACACACACACATAATGCCATTTGCTGTTACGGGCATGGGGGACATATATCAATAAACAAGGTAAGCAAAATCTTTGCTTTTATGGAACTTACATTCTACTAGAGAAGACCAAAAATATTTAAGTAAACAAATATATAAACCAGATCATTTAAGAGCAAGAGTGAAATATAGGGAATAAAATCATGTATTACAATAGAGATTGAGAAGAAAAACATGGCTTTATTGCACAAGTGACTTCAGTCCTCTAACTTTTTTAGGCCTTCAATCCATGGAAGCTTTGAGATTGCATTAGTATTCATTAGAACATAATCAGCCCCTTATGCTTATAAATTTGACTTGTATCAACCAAATTCAAGTGTCATTAGGCATACACATGCGAAACTACTGAAACCTACCAAGATATGTGGAGAGCATGTGCATTTTCACCAGTCAACCACTCTGCAATCAGGCTTCTTTTTAACCCTTCCCCAACCTCTTCCTTGAAAACCTTCCAAATAATAGGAGATCCACCCCTTCCCTAATGGCCAGCAGCTCCTGAAGAAGAGTGAATTTCTTTTAGCAGGCTCCATGCTTCTGACATATCTGAGGGTTATATTCTAAGGGAATTTAATTATACCTAATTTACATAGGCACAGATATGGAAAAGCAGGTTATATATTCAAATATATATGTATATATAGATGTTTGTATGTATGTATGTATGTATGTATATGTACCTCCATCCCATCTTGGGATCCCATATTCAGATGAAGTTTCATACCTAACTAACATCTTGGGACACCCATTCATAGTTGACTTTGAACTAATGACCATGCAGAAAACTTCTAGACTCTAACAAAGATGTGACATCAGCCAAGGCATCGATTAACTCTTAGTGAGAAGTTTATCACTTCCTGTGTATACATTTGTGATTGTTTTCAACTTGTAAACCTGATCCAGAGTTGCTATCAGAAAACTGACCACTTCTGTACTCAAACATGACATCTACCTTGGACGTCCAACATAACTTGCCATCCCCAGCAGAAAACATTGACTTTGGAACAAATTTCTTGAGCTTTCAGTTCAACACCTCTGGCTTACTAGGTAACAGGAGCAAGAGAATTTTCGAGGAAATCTATGATATGACTATATGACCATTGCATTAATCCATTTCAAGACCAGAAGGATGTCAGGCAATGACCCACATAACCAGAAGCATGTGTTATTATTTTAACATTTCATCAAATGCCTGGCAGTTTTGGCAACACTGGTGAGCTGCTGCTTGTAAAGACTATTGAACCTCTTGTTTATCTGCCTCAGTTGTAAATGTTTAAGCCATAAAAAAACAGTAAAATTAAGGAGAAAATCAAAACAAACAAAACAAAGTTAAAGCCATGCTCGTATGCTAATAGACTCATGACCTGTCTCACTGACCATGTTTGAGAAAAGTCATATTCACAAACATGACCCACCTCATTTCTAAATCACTATAGTTCAACCACACTCTGTCCAGAACCATGATCCCACATTTATCCCTTTTTCTAAAATGGTTCCCAGAACAAGCATTAGCCCCATGATACATCCTATAGAACAGCCTCTCTCATACTGAATGGGGAATTGAAGGCATTCTCAGGCTCTCGTAAAATCTAGACGGGGAGAAGAGTATTACGAAGGGCTGGGATTATTCGGTTAGGGGTGCTTCCAGGTTTTAAATCTTTTGTGGTGGGGAAAAAATTCTCTTACTTCAAAAGCAAGATGTCAACATTATTTTTAGCTGTCAATCACATTTTATGCAAGGAACTCAGTTTTAGATATCGATCACTTTTTGTGTAAGGAATTCAAAATTCATCTTTCTCTTTCACTATAATAAAAGTAAATATACACAAAGTGTTCCAACCAAACTAATTCCAGAGCTATTTAACTAACCTTCAAAATAAGGTTTTGCCAAACAAAGAGATGATCCATGTTATAGCCAAACAAAGGGAAAGTCAGACAAACAAAGAGATGATCTATGTTATAAAATATTTGTAATAGTCCACTAATATAAGTGATATGTGAAATGTGGATATATGAATTGTTTGTCTTTCCGGGTAACTCACTGGAAATGGTACAAACTTTGATAGTCAAAGGACTTCTTCCAGGGACATTCATCTGTAATTCATTCATCTCTAAAAAGCAAAAGGCTTTTTATTTTATATGGACAACTACCTACTCGGTATATATATCCTGAGAACAAAGCCAAAATGGACTGAATTGACTACATTTTCCTCCTTTCATCTGAGCGTTTGGTCTCATATAAATATTTGAGTACAAGGTCTTCTCAGAGTTTTTTTTTTTTTTAACTTTAATAAAGAAGAATTTATTTCTTCATTTCTAACCATAGCTAATGAAATGCGGCTCTGGGCAATACATCACCAGGAAGGAAGAGGTTATACAACTTTCTGAGAATTCACTGAACTACAGAGTCGTTTTGATTACCTATAACCATGACTTTCTACTTGGATTGGCTTCTTTTATTTCCTTTGTTCAACTCACATTTCTCAAAATGCCCAACAAAATGTCTTCAGCACCTCCCTGCTTCTTTGTGTAGTATTGCGAATGTAATTTTGAGACTGAAGAACAATTGACGGCTTAATTGTGTTCCACCTTATGCCATGCATCTGCATTTACATCATTGTGGCCCAGGAGCAGTATTTTTCTGTGGAGAGCCACCGTGGTGTTGATAAGAAACAACCACTCTGCTGATAAATCAATATCTGGCTTCTTATAAGTATGGGAGTGTCATTCTCATCTCTCGTTCCTGGAATGCCAAATGCTCATAATTTCAGCTGTGGACTAAAGAAAGTGTAATTATGGTTACAGTAATGGAAGCAAAAGGATCTTTTTTAATCCATTCTCTTGCTATATGGAGATCCTGTCAAAAGTTTTTTCAAGGTTGGATATCCCAGTTTTCCTCAAAAAAATTAAATATATCCTAGTGAAGCTCCCAAGACTTGGGGGAGTTGGATACTCCCTTAATGGAAAGTCATTATTGATTTCAAGTTGGCTGGAATCATGGCTACCGCAGGAAGATTGGATTCACCCTCTCTTGCTACGTTCTGTCCTTGTTACCAATGGAATTCAGTTCCACTGCTGGTAGTATCTTTTAGCACATAGCGCTGATCTCATGGAAGTCATCTTCTTCCTCTGCTCCATTTATTCCATATTTTCGCCCAATCTCATCAGTTCTCTGTCTCCCTCACTCTCTTCCTTTCCCTTTCTGTAATATGTCTTCAAGAATTTGCCTCTAGTTTTATGTCTCAAATTATTACATCTATAGATGGTACTCGAGTTAAATATTTCCATCCTGACCCCTCCAAGATATTCTATGTCTTCATTTCACTAACCTGCTGGACAACTTCACCTGATTTTCATCAAGCCCCTCGATGCCAACAGATCCAAAATGGAATACATCTTTGCCCCTAATTCAGGATCTCCTCCAGGCTGCCCCCTTCATCCCAACTACCAGGTATCAAACCTGGCCTTCATCTTTTACCCTTCCCTCTCTCTTCCTTCCCACAACCAGCTGCCAGCTTCTGTTGATCCTACCCGTGTGATCTGCCTCTTTCACTCTTTTTTTTTTTTGCCTTTCCAGAGCCCAATGTCAATTCCTCATTACCTGGATCTGCGGTATGGGACTGGCATCCTAACCTGTCTGGATGGTACCTCCCATCTCTCTGACCCACAATCCATCTTATATACTACTGCCAGACCGCTTCCCTTACCCTGATCGTCATAAACCTGCTTCCAACTGCTAGAGAAATAAGTCCACACACGACAGTTCAGAATCTACAACTTTATCCAGGGCTACAGGTCAATCCTCACTTCCTTCCTTTCTTCCTTATCCTCTACGCTCTGATAAAACCCATAGCTGCTTGGCGACTGTCCCAGATGGGATTCCCTGGGAAGCAGACTCTGGGGCATAGTAGGGACAAGCTGTCCACCAGGGAGGGAAGGGAATAGGACTGGGCAGAGGGAGATGAACTTCTTCGTGGGCCCCAAAGAGGAGGGGCTCTTGGAGCTGGCCTGGCCCTGAGAGTTGTCCTGAGTCAAGGTGGAGCCTTGATAACCCCACATTGGGGCCTCGATAACCCCACATTGATCCACCACTGGATGTGGGCCGCTTCAACAAGGGCAGTTTTCTTCAGTAGAGGCAAACCTCAAAAGGATGCACAGCTGATGCCCACCTTCTGGCACTACTCTCAGCAGATAGAGGAATAAATCCTTTATGCTCCCTTTATTCCTCATGTGGATCTCCTTCCTTCACTTCTGTAGCATTTTCCTCTTCTGATCCTCCATAGTTTAGCTGCATTTCCTTTACCTAGTGTGACACTTTCATCGTAAATGGTCATTCTTCCCCTATTTCTCAGCTCCTTTATCAAACCATAACATCCTACAGGGCAACATCTGGGCATCATATTTCCTGACCCACCATAACTAGCCAAAGTGCCTTTATTAGAAGATTTTCATATTACTCATTGACCCAATGAAGTTCTTCTTCATACAGAATTGCACATAGCATTTCTGTAACCTTTCAGTCATCGGTTTTATAATGGAAAACTGCTTCACTCATCAGAGGTAACAGAAAAATTCTATCTCTTCTCTCACTTAATGTCCTGCAGATACTTCGCGCTGGTTTACGTATTCCCTCCCTCTTAGGTGAAATGCCATAGGACTGATTTTCAGGCTTTTCCTTCAGTCCTACTAGCCTCTCTCTCTCTCTCTCTCTCTAGTTGTACAAAAGGTTAACATTTACATTTAGAAATGGAAGATTCTACCATACAGATTCTCTGAACTTGGACACTCCCTGTCTCCCAGCGATGGCAGCGAGTAGTGGTTCCAACAGTACTCCTTGTTGAACCAGCCCCCAAGGGTAGGCAGCAAGTGATTCTCTCCAAGGATCTACCACTAACATCCACCTGCTCATTTTCCTGTGTTATATGTGCTATATTCCATGTTCTCCTGGGTTCCGAAAAAGACCCAGAATTCGATTGCCCGTGTCCTGAGTCTGCCTTGTCACTTACAGAACCCTCTTCGACATTGAGGTTTTTTGTGTTTTGTTTTTTTTTAACTGTAAAATGGGGATAAAGAGGGACAATAAAGCAATGTGGTTAGACCATGGACGCTGGAGCTTAGAATACCTGCGGTTTCATTCCAGTTCCACCACTACCTGGAGCCGCCATCTTTGTGCATCCCCAGAAAGCAGTGGAAGGACCACGAAAGACTTCATGGAGAAGGCAACATTTGAAGTGACACTTGGGGAGGCACTGAAATTTGACCGGGGCTGTAAGGGAAGTCTTCCCAGCAGAAGAAACAGGCTGAGCTAAGGCCAAGAGAGTAGAAAGTACTTCCTTGCCCTAATGATCTGATAGTCTCATGCTTTTTTGGAGCCAGCAGAACACAGAACATAGTACACAGGACACACACGTCTGAGCACACACACGTACACGAGAGGGGGACTGAAACACATCCTCAGAGAGACCCACTTGCTGCCTACTTTTGTGGGCTGCTTCCGTAGTGGTGAGAGAAAACAAATGAAAGATTCAAGAAAGTAGCAAAATACTGATGGGAGGGGGGTTACATCTTGCCGACTAGATTATAGTTGTTTTGATTTTCTTTGAATTTTGTTTGTTTTCCAACTTTTCTGCAATAGACATGTAGCTTTTCGTAATTAACCAGAAACAACTCAAGTTGTTCCTTCCTGCTGAATGTTTCAGCATCTCTTTGCTCAAAAATCTTTTCCCTATTTCCCTGGATCCAGAAAATTACATAGGACCTCTGGATTAGCTGATTCACACCTACATCCGATTGATTTTGAGAGTCAAAGACAGAAAGAAAGGCTGTCTTAAGAATCTAGTCGAGTACTTAAGCTTGCCAGGTCACAGACACTCATAATCAACCCCAGACCCTCTCTAACAGGTGGCAGACATGGCTTAGGATCCAGGAGTCACTAAGCGCCTTAATGAGCATTGAGACAAGGTCTCATTGAGCACTGAGGAATGAGCCCTGAGAAAAAGCCCATTTGCCAATGCAGGATTGGTTCATTGCTTACAAATGAACACATCTGAATAAGCTTGGCACACAAACCACCACCAACAGGATGTATCTTCGGGTGGCCTGCTTTCAATGGCTGTGCCGCCATCCACACAAAACAACGGTAAGTCAGCATTGTAAGTGGGAACTCATGTGAACACCTGCATGACCCTTCAGTCGGAAACCTACAACCCCGCCTGGGAGCAAGGCCATGTCTGTGTACTCACTGGGGCTGTCAGAAGATTTCAGGGGGCCATGTGCGAAAATGTCTCACTGATGTACGTTGAAGTTACATACTAGGGGCCAACAGGCTCAATCCTACACAAAGACAGGTTCTGGCTACATCACCTTGACCCACACAGTGCTTTTAAAATATGAATTGGCTGCACCATTTAAAAAATAGAAACAAACCTGGATTTCTGGCTCCTGTGAAAAAAACAAACGGAAGGGCCAAGGAAAGAACCAATTTTCCATGTGGTGACAATTGACTGGAGCTGAGTAAAGACAGGGTAAGTGCTCTCTAGCCCAGCTCAGTTTCCCCAGCCCTCTGGTCTCCTATACTGCACTGTTCTGCTCATTGTGATAATTTGCCAACCTTGCTTGATAGCCATTTCACCTACATAGGAAAAGCTACTGCCTAGAGTCCATTCGCGATCTCTGTGGGAGTTATAATCGCCCCATAATGCTATGTCTGTTGCTGCAGACCAGAGGCATCTCTGATGTCATTTACAATCCAAGTTACCTTTTTTGTGTCTTCACCATGAGACCTGGGCCTGAAGAAGCAAGGAACTCTCCTGCAAGCTCATTTACCCCCTGAAGACTGGAAGCTATTTAAAGCTCCAAAGAGAGCTGAAGAACCCTTGATATACTCCTGATCATTCAGGACAAAGATTTTTGTTTCATTTTGTTTTATTTTGCTTTGCTTTGTTTTGCCTTGTTTTTGTAGGACCAATAGATTTACTCAGCTAATTTGGCTTTCAATGATCATCACAGTCGGATAAATGTTCTCATAAGGGCGGACTCTGTGGGGTCACAAGTGCAGTCTTTGCAGCCACACCAAGGCAAGTGTGTGCGGACGCAATCAGCTGGCAGAGGAGCATCGGCAGATCCCAGCAGGACAACTATTTTCAGGTAATGAGGGATCATGGCATTTGCTTTCTCTCCAGAAATCACGTACGTGGCCAAGAACTTGTTTCAGTCAAGGAGCCAGACCTGCTGACAGGTTTCAGAAAAGCTCAAGGAATGGTGACCTTCTCCCCAAGGCATAACAGAGAGATAAACACCAACGTTAGTGGACTGGGAGTGCAATTGCACTTGGAAAATAATTCTGACCCTTCATTAATTGAAGGACTTCCTAATGATGCTTTAAAAGCATTTGTGGTTTTTATTCACCCCCTCGCTCCTGACTGAAATTAGTCAGGGATCTTTATGTGAAGAAAATATAGAAAGTCGACAACGATATATCGTCGACGTTAGTAACTGATGGCCCCAATTAAGACTGAGCCATGATGAGCACATCAGTGGGAAAATAGTTTAAAACTACAAGGTTCTGGGGCGCCTGGGTGGCTCAGTTGGTTGAGCATTTGACTTTGGCTCAGGTCATGATCTCACGGTTTGTGAGTTCGAGCTCCATATCAGGCTCACTTCTGTCAGCGTGGAGCCCACTTTGGATCCTCTCTCCCTCTCTTCTCTGCCCCTACCTCGCTCATGCTTTCTCTCTCAAAAATGAGTAAAACATTTTTTTAAAAATACAAGGTTCTGATGGAGAATCTTATAACAATCATCTCGCTGTAAGCCAAAAGAATTCAGGTGTCTGAAAGTTAGACTGAGCATTACAGGTTGTTCTTCTTCAAGATATTGATGAGTGAACTTGCATCAACCCAAATGAGCCCTGGTTAACATAACAATAAGTGATCATGGTACTAGGTCCAATGACACAGCTTTTTTCTCAAATGCCACCTCCTCTGTGAAGCCATTTTTTATCTCAAGGGCAGAGATAGGGTCTCTCTCCTCTCTTCTGAAGTGCCTAAGTAACTTATGTCTGCTAGGGCACTTATCACCTTGTTTTTACATGTGGCATCTGAGAGTGAGAGCTCATCACTGTGACCTTGAGACCTGGCACAATACTGTAGGATCTTTACAGATCAAGTGTTTGTGAAAGGTAGGAAGAAAAGAAGGAAGGAGGGAAGGAGGGGAGAAGACTGGAAGGAAATACGGACGCTTAGCGTTTCTTTAACCAAAGGTCTGAGCAGCTCTTCCTCTTGGTCTTGGCACGTCACTTCCTGTACCTTGAGTGTGTTTCCCACTTAGACTAGTGACCTCTTGTCATCTCTCAAGACAGTTCAAAACTCACTTCTTTCGGGAAGCCTTCCTGCATCCCTCTCCCGCCTGCTCCTCATCAGTTCTCCTTTCTCCCATTCCTGAGTTTGTCACATTTATCATGTCTCTCTCTGCTGAACTGTGAGCAAGCTTAGACCAAGAATTTCCTTTTGTTCCTTCAATTTCTACAAGGAGTTCTGGGCCTAGAGGCTTAGTAAATACTTGTTGAATGAATGAATGAATGAATGAATAGAAGGCCCTAACTCTTGCACATTAACCTAAAAGGTGCCCATTTTAAATTTCAAAAGCTATTTAAGAATTCCATTGTGAGCATATGGATTATCTACTTAATTATTCACAACAAAATTTTAACTCTAGGGCTGCTGTTCTGTGGCTAGGGAGTTTCTGGTTTCAGGCCACCTTTCTTAGTCAGTTACCAAGGGAGCACGGGATAGAACTCCTTTCAATGTCAACTTCAAAAACAGAATGACTAAAAGGAAAACGTATAAAAAAAAATCAGATAATTCTTTTAAGTTTATTTACTTATTTAGAGAGAGAGAGAGAAACATGATCGGGGAAGGGCAGAGAGAGAGACTCCCAAGCAGGCTCCACACTGTCAGTGCAGAGCCCGATGTGGGGCTCAAAATCACGAACCGTGAGATCATGACCTGAGCCAAGATCAAGTGTCAGACGCTTAACCAACTGAGCCACGCTGGTGCCCCTATTCATGTTATTTTAAAGGGCTCCTATTTTATTACATAAAATGACATAGAAACCAACGACTTATGGTGAATGGATATAAAATTTCCATGAGATTATTTAGCTTAGGTAGAAGAGGCTCTTTGAAGGGGATCCTAAGTAAGATGGCTGTGAGGATAAGCCAATGATAGCTAGAAAAACAAACCAGGTTGAGGTTATGCAAGGGAGGCAGAAGTTTAAGTCATATTATTAAGCTTGAATTTTATCTGATAGGAGATGAAGAGACCCTACAAACTTTCATCAGAGGAACGATGTGTTCAGATCAGCTTCTTTCCCTGTCAAGGTGATAGATGTAAGTAACATACCTGTGGCTGCTGAGGCCAACCCAAGGGATGGCAGTGAGGCTGGATGGAGGAGATACACTGAAAGATATTTATAAAGAAGGAATTGGTCATCAATTCCATGTGACGTGTGAGGAAATACTTTCTTCGAATGTTTTTGATAAAACGATTTATACAAATACTTCTATTTTCTTTATAGCTTGACTGTAAATTTGGGATCATGCCAAAAGTATTGCTAGCCATCTCCTTTTAGACTCAGAAGAGAGACACTAAAGAAAACTAAATGATAATGTGATCCTAAGGTGGGGTTTGGTTTTTTTTGCCCCTGATTTATAAGAGGCAGAGCATTTCCAATAAAACCAATGAAACTGAATTCTAATCAGGGATGTATTAATCATTAATCAGAGATTTTATTTTGTTCCATTGACTGCTTAAATTTTCAGTGAGCCTTTGACTGAGAAACCCGTGCTAAAACTCTTGATATCAGGCACACGGCCATTTAATCAACAATACAAGATAACACAAAAGGGTTTAAGAAAAATAATGACAGTATAAAGCTACAACATTCTATGTTAACAAAAATTTTAATACACACTTGTCTAAAAGATGCATACAGTGACTACTGAATCTCCATTCATAGGCAGCCAACAAGATTATGAATGAATTTATTAACTTCCAACAAAACTTCAGGTTGTACACTTAAAAAATTACAAACCATTTAGAAATGAAAATTAACAACGGAAGCAACAATGACTCTAAAATCTGATGGGATGACTTTAAAGAAAGGTTCAAGTATTGTTTGTAAAGTTCTTCAGACACTATAGTCTTTGAAAAGTTTGTGCATTTCCCATCTTTGCATAGTGAAAACAAAAACGGAAACAAAAAAACACGCATACCACTTGGTAAAACTCCACAGCTCCACGTGATTCGTGTTTCATAACATGCACCTATGGGTACTGCTCATTTATCTAATAGGAGTAGCACTAATTCAGTGGGCTCATGCAGTATCCCAGTGAGCAATGAAGTTAGCGCACACCTCCTCATCCAGGTGTCGTTGGTTAATGCAGCAAAGAATAGCAGGTGGAATGGGAACTTGCCATCACTTAACACTAACTCTTGTTGGGTAACATTACGACGGTGATAACGCTTGTGCTTTGAGCTCAAATTAATAAGAAAGGACTATTCTCACCACACACACACACAAAATCAGCAAACGAATGGCATGTGCAAGAGAAAAGACAACAAAGAGTCTGAAACGACATAACCGAATGCCACCAGAAACGATTATCATCCATTGTTTACGATTGGGATGGTTGCGTTCTCTTTCATATTCATACACACATGGCTTAAAGCTTGTGTATTTTACATATACACACAGATAATTTAACATTGGAACATAGGTTTGGTTACCTATGAAACTGCCAGTGTGACAAAAAGTTACACTGACATTTGCCATTATGTACATAATATTTGGGGACCACTGTGGTCTGATTTAAAACATAACATCGCACACTTACAATGTTGTTTGTGAAATGCTCAAAAGTTAATAGTAGAGATTCAACCTGTTTTGTAACCACCATGGTTTTGTTTCCGTTAAGTCACCATGGCGCCTCTGGAAGAGCAGTGAAATGTGCATGGTGTGCTTGGTAGCAGCTTGGAATCCACTAGTGGGTGGGATCCAGCGACAGACAGACAGAAACAATGCAGCGACAGGAAGAGATGCCAAGTAATCTGAGTTTCCTCTGGGCTGAAAGAGCCATCGCCACTAGGTGGAGGGATACAGCCTGTGTCTTACGAAGCCGAGATAAGGCTGATAAATCTTGTAGATAGCCCTGTTATTACAATATAAACAGATAGCTAGTTCTAGAGAAAGACCGCAGGCCCGGGTAGCACCTAGTACTCAGAAAGCAGTAACAGGATTAAGATGTTAGGCTGTGATCTACTGTAGCATACAGAAATTAAGGTTTCTGCTCTATGATTGTGAGACTTCCAAAATTAAATGTATCTGGGAAAAAAAAAACCCCACTGTTTCAAGCAGTAGATTTTTAGGACAAGAGTCCTAAAGCCTCTCCAAAGTCAAAGCAAAAGTTGTGAGACTGGTGTCATGAATCTTGCTGAAAAGCGACTTAAAGCTAAATCTAGCAAGTCACTGGGTTGTCATGAAGCAAACAGTACAACTGCGTGTCCTGTTCCTGAAAAGGGGACGTTAGGGAAGAGCGGGCTCTTTGGGGGCCGTCAGGAAAGCTCGTCTCTAGAAGGATGCTGACTGAAGGAATCACGTACAAGTTTTTATATTCAAAACAAAGTCAGGACCAAATTTCTTTATTGATGTATATACTTAACACTTGAACGGAAGCTGTCTCGATCATAAATGGAAGAAGAAGTCAGTGCAAATGAAGGAAACTCGAAGGGACTTGGGAACCCAGATTACATCCGCACATCTGCCTGGAGGCAAAAGAACACCATGAGCTTGTGAATAGTAGAATCCCATCATAATCCAGAACATTCCACAGACCAGGAACACACCATGGGCCCAACAAGATTTGCTGAAAACACAACACACAGACTTAAAGCCTATGATAGCGGTGCTCCCAAGAAGGTAATTGCTGCTTCTGTGTCCGTTCCCAGTTTCACAGTGGGGTTCTACCATATATATTTCGAGGCAGGAAAATGAAGCATGAATGAGATACTGACAGTAATAGATACAAATAAAATGGAAAGCTTAATTTTTCCCCCAAGTTTTTAACGCTTAAAAATTGTTATTTAATTTAAGGCTTTAAGTTTATCCTTCTTTCACATTAAAGACAGGGAAAGAAAATTGTCAAAACAAAAAACAAAAACCACGAGCTTGGCACTTCTGTGATTAATTTGAGAGGGCGTCTACTTTCTTACATTATGTACATACGTTTATAACGACATCAAAAAGTTTTAGACTTGTCAGTACATATATTTGCATTTACATAATTTGTGTATTTTTAATAAGGGTTATTTAGTTGTTTGTGTCCCCCCACCCTTTTGCTTATGTTTAGTTTCAAGCATTTCATTTCACTCAAAGCATTTCATTTGTAAATTGTACCTGTCTTGTGCCCAAACTCCCTTCATCTGTGGCTATGTCTGTCTTTGTTAAACAAGCCCCCAAATCACTGAACAACGTGTTGGTCTTGTGACGAGAGAAGAGAGAGAGAAAACAGAGAAAAGAACCCAAAAGATGGGGAGCAGACAATAAACTCAAATCTACAGAGAACCTTTACGAGAAAAATATTTCAGTACAGACAAGTGAAAATGATGTGTCAAAATCTCTTATTTCCATATTTACACTTATAAAAGGACTATACAGTAGCATCATTGTTCAAGTCCCAGCTCCCATTGGCAAAGGATGCTCGGTCCAGGAGAACAGACAACGGGGAAGTAAATCAACAAGAGCAGGGGTCCGGAGTCCTTCGTGGCCTGGTCTAGGCTAGGGATGGAGGGCCAGGCAGCCTCCACGCGTTTGCCTTTCATCTTCACCTTAGGAATTCAGTTGCAGGTTTGGCTGTGGGTTGGCTTGCTAGCTGCTTGTTGTATATATGCCATGCAGATTTGACCCTTTCGGAAATGAGATCTTTATGCCACCGGAGTGTGTCATCGGTAGGAAAGGGAAAAAAAATCATGCCAACTCATTTAGAAGATATTAAGTGCCGGCAGGCTGAGGAAAGAAAAAATCATTTGCTATTTCTTTAACGGTTCTTTTATTGCACTTCATTTTTTTGTTATTGTTCCTTCTTCCTTTAGTTAGAAAAAAAAAAGATTCTGTGAAATAGTTCTTTTTTATAACATTGTCTTTTATCCCCTTTTATTGACCGGCGGTGAGAGGGGTTCTTTGAAATTATTTCCCAAAAGGACAGTTTCTTTTTACCCCCGTCCCTGTCCCCCAGCTTCGGTTCTGTGGTCATTACCACCCAGCGTTCTTGTTTACAGACTTAACAGTTCCGGAAAGGGTGCTGTGAGTTTGTCACGCCCAGAACCCAACAGTGCGAGGCACCGCTCACCCGGTGCTGCAGCGTCAGATGGGGCCTTGCTGAGTGGGATCGAACCTCCTCTTCTTGACATTTCTTCCAGAGACGCAGGCGGAGAGAGAAAAATCCACAATATTAATCAGATCGTGGCGAGAGGAGGGTGATGATAATGACAACCACGCTAGTTCCAGAGCAAAGTAATCAACTCACACGGAGGCAGATTTCCCAAAATAACTTGAAACACAGAACAGCTCACACTTTCGAATGTCTTTACATCTCCACTAGAGTATATCCATTTGTAAAGACCAAAAGCGGCTTCGAGTTGTTCATTTTAAATCACTGGAAGCCTCCGCAGCCCAATTTGTCTCTTATTTCAGAAGTAAACGATCTAATTTTAACTAGATGAACATTACAGAGAGGGCTCTTCCTACATTGTAGGGAGCTCTTAGGGGAACTACGCACAACTCCGAAGGGCTTCGAGCTGCTTCCTTCCAGGACTTGAGAGTTCTGTGTCAGCGGATCGGCCTTTGCCAAGACGGCAAGGAGCCTTGTTCTATCTTGCTGCCTTGGGTGTGTGAGCTCTTACCCCACCATGGAACAAGCATTTTTCATATCTACAGAGCTGAAAACCAGAGTGCACAGTAAGACGGCACACTCAAAGGAGAATGGACACGGGCTTGGGTTAGTTAAGCGAATGTAGCAGTTAAGCTCGGTGGAAATAAGCAAGTTAAAATGCCTCGCTCTCAGTGTCCAGTCTCCTAAAAAGTGGTTCCTGTTGTTTAAAAAGAGAAGAGAAAAGAACCAGCAAGACACTACAAGGCAACAACAAAAGTTGGTTGCAACCTCCCCATGGTCTGGCTTCATGTGGGGCATCAAGCAAGGGGGCTCATGCATTTAGTGTGCGCGCTGGGCAGGTGCAATGCTGTTGCCACCGCGGCGTCATGCAAAACTGGAGAGCGAGGGGTCCCCGAGCCCCCTCTCGCCCCTGCCCACTCGGGGCCGGCTGAACACCCTTCCAGCCCTCCGTGCCGAAAAATGACAGTGTGTTCCTCCTCCCCCGCACGTCATTCAAAATTAAAACAATACCAAAGCTCAAAATATGTATAAAGGCATCCTGCAAAGTGCTCATTTCTCCCAGATGGCCACTTTGACGCTTCTCTTTTGAAATAGCAAAAATAAAAAAATCTTGAAAGAAAACCTCCCTTTTCTTTGAAAAGTTTTCATTAAAATGTCTTCATTAATGGCCTAAGCCTGTGGTTTGTTGGCCTAGCAGGTAATCCATTGCTGCAAACTCTATTTGCAACAGTGCTACTTCCTTTCTTCCCTATTCCCCACCACCTCCAAGAACCTTCTCTTGTGTCAGTATTTTCTAAAGCAGCCATTGCTGCTGCTTTGAGACCAAAAGGGACGTCCCCCTTAATGCATCTTAATGCATCCCCCTTAATGCACTGAGCTCGTTCGCTTCAGAGCACAGGATCTGTGCCTACTACCCACACACTCACAGCCCTTAAAGGTAGATGTGTCAAGATCAACTCTACCCATGAGTCAGGTGGGGAAAAACAAAGATTGCTTGACCTTGCCAAATGACCCTGAAGGACCAGGGGTTCCGGCCAATTTAGCTCTGTATTGCTGGAATTGAAGAGAAATGTGAAACTAACATCCCCTCAATTAAAACGAATGTAGAGGAAAGATCAAGGGAGCTAGTGCTGCGCATGCAAATGACTACATTGCTCACATCTAAATTCCCTTATTCAAATTCCGGGAATGGCAGATAAGTAGCCATGTCCAAGGTCTTAAATGCAATCCAGTTCGTTTTTAAGTGGAGATATGAAATTCCATTTCAGCCTGGCATACCGTCAACCCCCAGTGCCCAAAAGATCGTGCTCCTTTGAAGTCAGCGTTTGAAACGTAGATTATATTATTTTAAAGAAAACATATTCTACAGGATGAACGGTTTCCCAGGTCAGACCAAGAAGCCAAATCATCCTGTAGAACCATTATTTCTATGGGAAAATGGACTCTGAATACCAACAGGGCACTATATCTCCTCCACAGATCCCCCAGCAGGAGGAAGGCAGGGCCCCGTGATGACGGCAGAGAGGGACCCTCCTGTGGCAGGCTGACCGTGAGGGCTCCTCATGTATAAATTGCAAAACTACCATGGTGAGTTGTGAGAACTCACCGTGTATTGAGAACTGCCTGTCCTGAATTTTCTATATGAAAAAAGTCTTTTTGCTCATTTGTAATATGAGAGCACAACTATCATGGGTGGATGTTTGCTGTCTTCCTTCCACAGCTGTTTCATCTGAATTCCTTCTGCTCACTAGGACTGGAAAAGCAACGAATGTTCTCATCATAACCCGTACGGTATTTCTGGATCGTTATAAAATGTGAGCATAATCCATCGACCAGCTTTCACCAATCTTTCCGACATGTGAAAAGCCTACACTTTTGTCTACAATATACATTATACACATATATATTTACACAAAATTAGAACAGTGCTCTTCAGGTAACAATACCCTGAAGGTTTGTGAAGGCTTTAGTTCTTTCAGGGCTATATATTTACCCACTGCTATCGCCTTCTTCTCTTTCCACAATGGGTCATCACCACTCACCGAGAACCCTCCCCTCAACCCCTCCTAGGCCACCTTTGACTGAGCTCACTTCCCCAGGGGGCTGAGGCAGGAAGCTGACCTGGTTCTTCCGGGCCAGCCTGCTAGGTCTCAATGAGAAAGTGCCTAACCCAAGAGTTGCAGGAATTACGGGAATTAGGCTCCTTATTCCCCACTGGGATATGGTAGTGGAATTCAGAGAAGCCGAAGTCTCGTTATCCTCATGGAAAGACTAGCTAAAATTGATTCCATTTCCTAATTCTATAAAAATCAAAATAAAAAGGCATTTACCCTTTTGAGAAACTATAATTGGCAATATTAAATTCCTTTCAAATTTCATCCAACTTGACGTTCAAACAATTCAACCTTCCTCGTGATAAACCCAGATGTGATCCTTTACATGTCAGTTACATGATTACCTTCCTTTAACCTTTTCTTTAGTACGCCCTACGAAACGGAACACAGGCCAAGCAGAAGTGCTTAAAATCAGCCCACATCAGGCTCAGTAAGAACTTGTAACCCAAGTAACTATTCATAGAGAGGAAATCACAATTGATTGTTATACAGACTTATTAAAGTAACACTTTTAAGGTCAAGAGCAGCTCTGCCAGGCCAGTATGACCACTACTGCCACTGAATCGTACCGAGGGAGCAAGCAGTGGGGTGGTGGGGCGTGCTAACTGGGCTCTACAGTCTGAGGCATGGCAAGATGGTTGCAAGAGCTCAGTACTAATCCTCAAATCAAATCGTCAAATCATGTCACTGTTACCTTCAAGTTGTTTTCCTACTATCACCTAGAATTTCTCTTCCTGACCACCATCGCCTCAAGTGTTCACATACTTCATACGCAAGGTAAACGACTATATTGCTCACATCTAAATTTCTGTATTCGAATTTAGGGGATGTCAAATAAAAAGCCACGTCCAGGGTGGTAAGAGCAATTCTGGTCATTTTTAAATGGAAACAGGAAATCCTCTTTTCATAGATTTGTTATCTTTCCTAAGATTTAGAGAAGAGGGTACTAAAATGATTCTTCATCTACTTGATTTTTCTAATGTCAAGTAAAAGCAACAGCCCTAAGGATCTAATCCAGCAGCATTACTATTCAAAACTGAACAGCGGCTGTGAGTTTTCATCAGTCGACCAGGACCAAGGTTGGCAGTACTCTGCGGCACAGTCCATAGCTTTATTCTGCGTGTGTAGGTGATGGAGAAGAAAAGGAACATGGGGGTGGGAGGGATGTAAATAAATGCAGATATGGGGGTAAAGTGGGACAAACTGGTGTGCCAAAAACCTATCTTCATCTTTCACAGGATTTCTTACAGACAATTTCTAACACCCCATAGACTGGGAATCCATAAACTAAGTCACCCTTAGTATCCTCATACTTCTGGAGTATGCAGATTAACTGAAGTTGCTAAGGTATACCTACCACAATACCCCATATATCAGAATACGTTAAATAAAATAACCTACCAGATAAGGCATTTTTTGTTCTTCTCAGGAGTTCTACAGCTTTGCTTATGGAAGTCTTGTTTGCATTAAGCAAAGCCTGCAGACTCTTATTATTCTGCTAAAAAGACGTCATCTAAGCTTATATTATTTTTTATCACCATTATCTTAACAAAATTTCATTATCACGTATTCACACAAAGGTGCACACATTCACACATGCATGCACACTCACATATACTCATGCTTTTTACCACCTATTTCAGAGGAAATATGGTTTAGGACAAAAGCTATAAAGAAGGGCAGAGAATGTCAGGGATCAGAGCAGAGCTATTTTCTCATTTGTATTTGAACAGGTCATGTGCGGTATGACACTTCTTCCACACTGAAATTACTCACAGTGTTATGCCTCAAGAAATGTGACTTTGGGAAAAAGCAACACTTCCCCTGAGCAATTACCATGTTTTCCTTTAATCTAAAAGTTCATGTAGCCTCAAATTCTCAGGCTACTTTGCTACTTGCTTTGCTTTTCTCTTCTAGTAAAATGTAATTCAGGAAGGATTTCCAATAAAAGTATTCAGAGCAAGCCCCTTTACAAACTATTTTCAACGTCTGATTCTAAATGACCCTCTTTTGTATTTACATTGAACTCAACAAGAAACTCAAATAACTCGGTTCATTTAGCAAATAACTTTTAGATTAATAATCTCCAAAACTGCCCAAGTGGTGGGAAAACCTAAACTGTATCATTTGGCACCCAAAGCTTTCTCTTGCAAAGTAGAAGTAGTTCTTTAATGTTTAATATAAACCACATGGCTGCTCTTAAGATCTAAAGCAAATTCAGATCCTCATATAGTGGCCAACAATCATCATGAAGAACAGTGGCGTCTCCAGGTTTAAATACTACCATTCAAGAATTCTTCTGTCTTCAGTTTTTCCTGTGTTTTAGGGCATAAAGATACTTCATATGATTGTGTGTGTGCCTTCCTACAACGCTTTCCTTTAAAGTAATTCTTAGGCTCATAGGGCACAGTAAGAGGCGCTGGCTTAGCGCATCAGTGCGCATGTCTGCACAGCGGTCCCCTCTCGGCCCTTGGGAGAGGCGGTTTCTCACCTCACTAAGTGTCCCTCTCCCCTTCCTCTTCTCTGTTCCTCCGATGAGTAGACATCTCTCTCAGATAGAAGTCATCTGTACAGGGCCTAATCCACTTATATACACAGTGATAAAGGCTTTTCCATTTTTCCCCAAAGAAACATGCAATTCAAGCTGTGCGCTAGGCCAGGCCACTGTTTTGAGGTCCTGCTACAGAATAGTGCTCTTGTCTCCAAAGGCTGAGATAGTAAATTTGGCATTGCATGTGGCTGGACGTCAGAGATGCACAGGACTATTTTCCAGTCCTTTGAAACCAAGGCTTCCTGATGCCAAAAGGCAGAAGCTTGGGCACGAGCCAAATTTATTTTTCTTAAAGCATATTTATGAAAAATTTCAAGGAAGTATTTTAAAATAATAACAGATCATGGGACTACTATCATGTGCAATGACTTTTTTACAGTAATATGGCACGAAGAAAAATTGTTGCTTGAATTAGGCCGGCCTAAACAAAACAAAACAAACATATATATAATATATATAACACATATATAATATATAATATATAATATATAATATATAATATATATATATATATGTTTCAGGAGAGTGCCATATATTAGGGACCATGAGTGACTCATTATCTGGGCAATGTCTTGTTAATACCACGATGAGAAATTCAAATGTGAGTTGTCCATTTTGTGTGTGTTTTTGAAAACACGATGATGCCAAAACTACTATTTCATCAAACAAGTTCAAGTTTACAAATATCTCTGTAGAAACGAAGTACCATTTGATAACAACTTTCCAAGTTCAAGCTACTGAAAAACTTGTAGGCTTACTCATTAAATCTAATATGATAACAAAATTATCAGAAAATGTTGAATTTATTTAGATCATCATGTACTTTGTTTTTCTTCCATAATCAGTTTCTAATAACATTTTACCTGGTTTCAATATTTTGAATTCAGGATTCAAAATATTAAATAGAATCAAGTTCATAATTAATGCAATTATTCAGAGAATTCAAGTAAAAAGCTTCCTCTATTGAGTAACCAGATGGAGGCAAAGTGGGTTTTGAATTTAGGTAATGGTCTTATTTCCCACTTAAATTTGTTTCTGTAGATCTGGTTGGGACTTAATTTATCAGAGGGAATATTTGGCATAGGAAGTCTTATCTACAAATCATAATAATCAAGCCACCACAGCCCGAAGAAAAGATATACAAAGCAATTATCCAATGAACCTGAACTATGGAAACATCAAAACTTGATAAACTAGGCTTACAAATTTTGGTCATAATGAAGGTTTATTTGTGAATATCTGCCATGTCTATTTAAACAAACGTAGTTCAGTGATCAATGCACAATCCAATGACTAAATGACTAAAAGTCACTATGGAAACAGGCCAGTTAATTTGCAGCTAATTAGAAAATATTTAAGTATCACAGAGCCACAGATTTCAAATTCCAATGTGAAACCAATGCAGATGATTAGGGAATTAATAATTTTTTTAATCTGATTATTATAAAATCACAAAGCTTTTCAAATCACAAAGCTACACATAATGTGTTACGTGTGAAAAATATTGAACAAAGAGTTACTTAGGTTGTGAAAAATTCAAAACGTCAATGGCATATAAATGAGTTTTAAACACACAAAGGATTTATATCCCCTTATTTCCAACTGCAAAGTGTCCTGATTATCGTGTATAAAAAACGTTATCTCAGAATGCTTGCTCCTAAAAGCTGGAACGGCTTCTACTGAAGAATTTCTACTTTGTTCTCCTTAAACTTGTGCATGTGAATTCCTTCTACATTTCAAGTTTTCCCACTAGCCTGAAGATGACGTTTGAGGTTTCCACGTTTCTTCTTTTCTAGCCCATTTCTGAATAAAAATATTCATTTTTAACAGTTTACTGCTAAAACTTGAAATCTTGTAGCAGGAACTCAAAACCTGGTTATGTAAGCAGAAAAGAGAAATGCCAGAGCCACCGAGGAGAAGACATGCGGCGTTGCTTACTTAAATCCCCATCCTGTGCCCCCAAGGACAATAGCTGCTACCAGGATGGCACCAGCGATGGAGCCTATTATGAGATTGGTGGCACTAGGACCTGTGACAAAGGATCATGGGAAGAAAGTCATATGAGCCATCTACTGTCGTCACCACAAGGGAAAGGCAGTTCCGCGGTTTTTCGGAAGTAAATACCCTGCATAAAAAATTGCTAAACGCTTAAATCGCCTTGATTGACTTAGTGTAATCGCACTTCTGATGCGAGGGAGAGCTACTGCTTGGACGCGAATGCCTCTGAATCTAAAGCTTCTGCACCGCTGACAGTTAAGTTCCGTTCCATTCACCTTCCACAGAATTTGAAGCAAATGTGCCCCAACTGCCAGCGTCACCAGTCTTTCTTCTCCTCCTCTTTCCCAGTATCATGAATCAAGCAAGCAAAAGAGCACATAAAGAACATGGATGCATTAGAATTAGCTCAATCTTACTGGCAAATCATGGCAGGAAAAGAAGGGAAAATATTCTAATAAAGTGCTCTTTCAAGCGGCACCCAAAGTTGTCGGAATGCTACGGTTTGTTTTTTTAGCCCCCACTTGGAAACAATTAACATTTCGAAGTCAGAAGGAGGTGAGGCCTGGGTGACTTAGTTGGTCAAGTGTCTGACTTCCGCTCAGGTCCTGACCTCGCGGTTCACTACGTCGCCGTTCCTGAGTTCGAGCCTCGCGGTTCACTACGTCGCCGTTCCTGAGTTCGAGCCCCGTGTGGGGCTCTGTGCTGACAGCTCCGAGCCTGGAGCCTGCTTCAGATTCTGTCTCCCTCCCTTTCTGCCCCTCCCCCAAAGTCTCTGACTTTGTCTCTCTTTCAAAAATAAATAAACATTAAAAAAAAAAAAAAAAGTCAGGGGCGCCTGGGTGGCGCAGTCGGTTAAGCGTCCGACTTCAGCCAGGTCACGATCTCGCGGTCCGTGAGTTCGAGCCCCGCGTCAGGCTCTGGGCTGATGGCTCAGAGCCTGGAGCCTGTTTCCGATTCTGTGTCTCCCTCTCTCTCTGCCCCTCCCCCGTTCATGCTCTCTCTCTGTCCCAAAAATAAATAAACATTGAAAAAAAAAAAAGTCAGAAGGAGGTTACTAATAAAGATCTGACTTGAAAGCCTTGTGCTCAGAGAGGCATTTCTTCACTGTAAAGATCCATACAGTGTTTAAACAACAACTTGCGGTTCCAAAGGCAAGATAGGGAGGAAGCGGAAAACTCATCCGGGTAATTCTGTAGAAATGGAAAAAAGATTCTGCCGGCTCAACTGAGACTATCTTTCAAGTTCCCATTTGAAATTCGAGGCCTGGAGATAGAGTTTAAAAAGGGAGTAGAAAGGACAGCAAGAAAGAAAATACAAAGTGGGGTTTCCATCGAGTAAGAAAGACTTAACGCATATGACAGCACATCCTTTCCACTCACAGGGGAAAATGCCTTAGCTCACGATTTTTAAATGTAAGCAACGTTAACTAGCACAGGAATTATTCTGCACCTCACATCCTTCCGGATGCTAACAGGTAGAGTGCCCCCAACAACAAAATACTTCCGATCGTAACTGAATATCCCATTTCAGAAGTCATAAGGCCAATTTTGCTATTTCCCCTGAAATCCTTGACTTTGTGTATATGTTCATTTCTGCATAAAAAAAATTCTCTTTTCTGCTCACATCAGTGCCCTCAACTGTGCACACAAACGGATGCCACTTTTAGCAGCACTAAAATCGTGTGTGTTGTATGTTTTTACTCAGAGACCACTCAGGGTTTGTGAGAGTGAGTGGAAAGGTGGGAGACAGCTGCAGCGGAGGTCTCGGGGATGCGGTCTCTTCGGGCGCATGGGCTCGTGACTCATTCTCAGAACTAACCACTGAGGTTCTACAGAACCCAAATCTCAGTGGCCTTCCGAAATGCACAAATAAGAATAAAGAGTAATGTGACAGCAATCAAAGCAGGTTAGTTACTCTACACTGAGCACTTACTGTGTACCAGGTGAGGGTCTAACCATGTGACAAAACATCTCACTGGATCCTCACAAAAACCATACGGGGTAAGAATTATGACTATCCCTGTTTATTAGATGAAGAAACAGTGGCTTCTAGAATGTAGTGACAGAGGCAAGATTTGAACACAGATGTGTCTGACTCCAAAGCTTATGCTATAAATCAAGGGTCAGCAAACTATATAACCCACTGGCCAAATCTGGCTCCACTTACTGGTTTGCAAAGAAATTTTGTTGGAATACAGCCACACTAATTCATTTTCATGTGGTTTACAGTTTCTTTCGTGCTAAGACAGCAGAGTCACAAGGCTGTGACAAACATCCTGTGGCCTGCAAAGTCAAAACTATTTACCTTCTGGCCCTTTACAGAAAGTTTGCTAACCCCTGCTCTAATGAAACAGTCCACTTATATGTATTTCCTCCCCACATTTTAACAAGGAAACATATTTTGAAATAAACATTTAGAAAATATTTATATTTCCATGTACCTTAGGCTTTAGACATGATTTGTACTTTACTAGCTCAGAAGACAGGTTGGGATTAGAATCAATAGATAATTCATGACAAATGAGTCCTGATTTACAATTATAAACTAAGGTGTAGAAATAACCCCCTGCCCCCTGCTCCCAAAAACCCAAACAAACAAAAAACTTCCAAACCTTCTAGTGACTAAATGAACATTACACTACTAGCTAAGCCAGGAGGTGTTAAAACAATGTATACTGTACTATCATGGATTTTTTTTTAAAAAACTGTATGATTTAGCAATTATGACAAAATTTAGAATTTGAAGGAAAACAATCAGTAAACTAATAAACAAAAAATAGTGCATAAGCCAAGAATGATAAATAACAAATCTATTTTTAGAAAAAATAATACACGTATACAGACTTACCTGTCACAACCAGAAATAGCCACAAACCAACAAGACTGGAAGGGATGATGAAAACAGACACTGGTCACAAGGACTATGCTTTACAACAAATGCCTTGGGGGTTGCCTAGCTCTAAGACTCAAAGGGAAAGTTATTAAAATTCATCCCTTAGTTGGTACTTTGCAGCACATCACAATTATGGTCAATAAATAATCTAAAACCACACTTGGGATGATTTTTTCAAAAACTACCTTTCTTCAAGGAGGAATTTCACATAAATGTATGTATAGAATTTCCCCTGGAAAAGGAATGTTACTTCTATAGGTAATCCAGTCAGCAGATCTAAGGTGAAATTTTACAAGGCAAAGTTTTGTTTTCTCTAAATGTTACCTCTGCTCTAAAACTTTATATTCTAATAGGTAAAGAGAAACAAAATATCTTTTCCAGTCTTTCTAGCTGCCCTGGGTTAACTAGTTCACAGTCTGTACCCATGGGAGGTGAGTTGGCAGGTGTAAATCTAGTCAAAGTCCTTGAAACCAGGGGAGAGAAGGTTCGGGTAATCTTCCACACAGAGTGGGAACTACAGGCCTGCTTTCCTTGTACTATTTCGGTGTCTGGGTCTCCCAGTACTGGTATGGAAGGGCATCTGCGGGCCACAATCACTGGGACTAAGGAGGAATGCGTGTTACACGATCAACGTGCCCATGGTTTGGACAGGTTGAGTAGAGGCTATCTGGTGGTTCCTTAAGATACCAGTAATTCATCCGGGGCCACTGTGAAGTGTCACCCATCCCCGTGAACACAGAGACAGCATGGGAAAGGGTATTTCTGTCATTTGTAAATGTTCTTCCTATAATTAGAGAGAGGGGGGAATCACGAAAACCTTTTAGTCTACAGATCAGCAACTTCATGAAAATAATATCCCATGGAGAACGGACAGCTATTCTGAGGCTTGGATCAAGTACACAGCAACCTTAATAGAGGTACCGGAAGACCTGTATTTCTGTGAAAGATCAACGCGGGCCAGGGACACACAATTTATTTGTGCACTGGCTATTTTTAAGACAAAGCCACCAGATAATCTGCAACTACTCCCCTTAAGGTTTTGCCGGCTTGGATAAATATCTTTTTCTTCTTCACACTCTTTGGTCCCACGCAGTTATGGAAGCTTCTAATTTGAATTATCAATCTATTTTCTATTTTAAAAATGAAGGCAATACACTAAGTATCTTCTTTAAAAAGTTAAGCCAAAGCTTCCCATATCACTTTAAATACATGGAGGGAATATTAGTGACTATCACTCAAATTATCTTCAAAAGAAGCTGCAACTATTAATAATTCCCAGCTGTAAACGTGGATTTATTCGGTGAAGATTGCATTCATTTCAAGAATACTGATAAAACACTCACATAAAAGCATTTTTTGTCAATAAAAAATAATGACAATAACAGGTTTGTATCTTAAAATTACTTTTATAAGTAGAAGAACAATGGAAGCTTTTGGACCATCGTCTCAACTGTGAAGACATCATAAGCACCCCAATATTATTTTATGCCCCACATTGTTCCAGACAGGAGAAGGTTCTTCACTGCACGAGGAAACCACACAACACAGACACATCCAAATAACACCACAAGGTGCACTTGCAAGGGGAACACGTCAACGAGACAACACGCGGTGGGGATTAGGTACCAGCAGTCAGTTCACACACCGGGAACCAAACAGAAACACTCCGAGACTCACAAAGATGCTTACTCTATTCCCCACCCTGTGCCTCCAAAAATCACCCCCAGGGCCAGAATGGTGCCTGCCACAGCACCTATTAGCCTGCTTGTGGTCATGTGCACTGTGTGGAGGGAAAACGGAGATGGTTTTAACAAAGGAAATGAATCACACACTGATTGCGCTAACACACAACATAATCTAGTCAGGAAATGCTTTGAAAGTCAGTTAAATACTGACATCTCTGCTTCAAAATTTAAAATGAAGGTCTACATACACATTGAAAATACTGGAGAATAATGTTGAGGCTAATTTAACTTCAAACTCTACAAACCCTACTTAAAAAATCCTCTCTTATAAATACTGTTAAACATATAAATAATCTAATTTGAGTTACAGTTCCTACAAGGAATGAGTTGGAATGAAAATGTCATTTAAACAGCATAACAGCAAGTCTGGATTTTAATTCCAAAGTAACAGACCGTTAGCATACTTCACAAACTTCTCAAACTGTAAAATACACCTAAGAAGCTGCATCTTTTCAAACTTTAGAACTTACGTTCAATTTTATGAAAATCCTACAAATTTAAAAGACTATCTTTAAAATTAAGTACATTTTCACCTGGAAAAGTGTATTGCACATAACTCTGCAATGTTCGGGTTTCTGGCACAGTCTTTGGGTGTTTAGTTGTTGTTGTTGTTGGTGGTTGTTTACAGTTTGCAGGGCATAAACTATGCACTCGGAGAAAGTCAGGGTCGCTGGGAAGCACTGATTGCTTCAGATCACCCAATGGTAGATTACTGACTGGAGACACTCCACCCCTGCACATCACCACTTCCGTGCTGAGCTCTGAGCTTTCAGATGTTGCAAAAAGGGTCTGCACTGCCCAGAGGTGCCCAGGCTGCTCTCCACACAGGCAAGAAGTTTAGTGCTGGGGCAGGAAGGCAGATTATTTAAGATTGACTGTGTCTGTGTGTGTGCGCGCGTGCAAGCGTGTGGACATATACACACTTTATCTCCTATCTTCATGCGATCAAAAGCGCTGGCTTCAAATCACTTTACTAATGAAAAGAGAGATTAACTTTGACAAGGCTGCATGGCACAGATTGTGTGCTGTGAGACGGTGAAGGAAAACAAAGAGCCATGATTTGAACTCACAGTTTTTTAAGGCTTAGTATTGTGTTCATTGACCTTTTGGGTCCAACTACTCTCCCAAAGAAGAGAGAGAACCTTGATCGCCAACGCTGGTGAGTAGGGGTACATCCACTTAATCGCAGGGCAAACAAAAGAGTGAGAGATTCTAGTTTTTATCCTAAGCTAGGCACAACCTGAGTTGTTAATAAAAAGCAAAACAAAACAAAACAAAACAAAAAAAACGGAAACACAACAGAAAACAGAAAGTCTACCGAGCGCATTGAGGGGAATGGAAAAAAGACCAACATACAAGGTGGTGGTGATGTTTTCCAGATATGACAGTACATTAGAATTCAAAATAACCAAACCATATCTCAGATTTCTCAGCTGTGGAGGCAAATACTGGAATGAAAGGTACTATAAATATAAATACTCATTTTTTAAGATCTTCGAAAATAATTGCCTTCAAAATACTAAATTAACAAGGACATATTATATTACAATTTGGTTTTTTGGGGGGGTTTTTTGGGTTTTTTTTTTTTTTTGCTTAAGATTTAGGCATTGGCTCTCAGAGCCAAAATACCTGAAACTCCTATTAACTCTTCAATGTTTATATAAGCTACATATGCTAAATTGCAGGAAAAACACACACAACACACCTGTAAAATGTGATAGTAAATGAATGTGTGCTAATTTTTAACAATTATAACTGCATGAATGATGAATAACAATTTAAAAAGGCCTTTTTATTTGCTACAGATATAATTCCTCTCTGTAGCATAAAGAGAATTAGGCAATCCATCATGTGGGTGTTAGAAACCAACCAGAGGAGCAAGGCATCCCTACAGACACTTCAAATATGCATTCCAGAGAAACGGATACAGTCTATAATCTCTGCTGAGCAAGAATAATTATCTCCCAATTCTTAACTGATAACCACTGCTAGCACCAAAACAAGACAAAATAAGTGGGGAAAAAAGCTTTTTCAAAAGTCTTCCCCCTCCTCCTTGTTTGCCCGCTACCTTTAATTCTGGTGTACTGCAAAGGTATGTAAAATACACTTGACTCTTGACCGCGATACTTAACAGGGTTATTTCTTCCAGCGCGCAGTGACTCAACCTGCTGTTAAATTGACATGAATGAATTGCTTGGCTCACAAGTGGGTAGATTTTTATAGGGGACAAATTTGAAAACAGGTTTCAGCTGCTCCCCAGAGCTACAAAGGATTTACCTTCTTATTGAGAAAAAAACCTCCCTTGGACTTTTGGGGCTCTCCTTTTGACCTCTATACTAACTTATTTATGATGTAACTGTAATTGTTCATTCATTCACGCATTTATTTGTTCATTCATTATCTACTAGATGTGTTTTTTGTCCCAGGAACTATGCTGGGTACATGATGATATACCTCACTTTCTTTGCATTACACCAAACCTGGAGATGAAACTTGTAAAGACTCATAACTAATAACGCAATCCCCCTATTAGGGATGTGACTTTGTTTCCTGATTCTTTAACGTACTTACCTTTGTATTATAACTTGTTTGTGGAAATTATTTTCTAGCAATATGTCCTCATTTTTGTTTTATTAAATTCTGATGTTTGTTGGTTTATTATTATCATTGTTTTTAGTGTTGCTTCCCTGCTACCTAGGCTCACATGTGCTAACAGGCAGAATTTTTGATAAGTATGTAATATTAAGATACAAACTGTAAATTTTCTCCTTTTCTTAAGACATTCTTACTTTATATGTAGAATTCTTCCACAGACAAGTCATGCTTCAGATAGCGTGAAATTGCGCTTTTGAAACTGAGTAGTTGGGGCTTTTTTCTTACTTTTAGAGAGTTTCTGAAACAAAAAGGTGCATTATTTCATCCATGTGACTCTAATGAGCAATAGGCGCTATAATCCTGCATCCCGAATACTTCAAAGGCAGGAGGCATCAAAGCCATCATTTGTGCTCTATAAATCAAAGTTCTTTCTGCAGGAATTTATGATTTTGCTAACATTTAGGATTAGAAATAAATACTAAATATATTCTTTATATGTTAGAATACAATATTGGCATGACACACATATTTTCTAGCTCCGTATTTCATTGTCAGACACACAATCAGATCTCCTTACTCTTTCCCATGAATTTTTTAAAAAGTTAAGTTCATTTTCAGATACACTGGGACAAATGTCTAAAAAGACGAAAAACAAATTAACTTCATATAAGAATATTATTTCAGACACTGTCAATGGAAATATCATGGAGTTTTTCTGAACCCAAACAAAATAAACTCAGTTACTGAAAACTTTTAAAACCTGGTAAACCCTTAAAAGTTATTGATGAGGCCATTATTGACGAGAAAAATACATAGGTGATACATAATTCTGCAAGAGTGTAATCATATACTACCATAATACCTCATATCTACTCATCTGAACTACAAAATCAAAGATGTGTGCATTCACAAAGGAAGCAACAGATATACACAAAAGGTAAATGTAAACATTAATAATGCTCTTTAAGGTATTAAGACTTAGAAATTATTGCTTTCAAGATACGAAATGCTAATAATATAATACTCCCTTGAGAAGCAATGGATGAGCTAATATGCTTAATCATTACCTGCTTATTGCCTCACCCTTTCTACTTATTACTATGCTGTGAGAACCCGCAGAGTAACTTAATACTCAGCTTTCAGTGAGGCAGTCAGTGTGCAATAACAGAAAAAGTATTAGGCTCAAGACCAGGTGGTCTATGTTTTACTCTTGGCTCTGTTACCCTTGGGAATTAAGTTAGACCCATTTGTAAAACAATGGGTCTGGACTGAATGGCCACGAAGGCCCTTCTGTCTCTGATGTGATGACTGTGGACATAATGAAAGGGTCTAACCAAAGCTTCTTAGCAGCGTCTCTGCCCTTCCTTATCGATGAAAATGTGGTATGTATCAGTTTCTTCTCTTTCCTCCTGAATGCTGCTGCAAACCATCCAGTGAGAAAAGTTCCATTGCGTTGCATAATAAGCACCATGAAAAAATGCCCACAAATTGACAAAAATTATCAGTACTTCTACTGACTCTCCTACAGCCTGTGGGAGTTCCAGGCCTTTTAAAAGGCGCAAACTTATTCTACCCCATTAGGATGAAGTAAAATAACTTCTTTCAGCGAATTCAGTGGACACATGTTGGGAGATGAGGGACCAGAAGAATCTTCATATGTAAAAATATGGGAAATAAATGACAGTGTAGAAAACATGAGTGAAGTAGTATGTAATGGAAAATCTTTTTTAAAAAAATCTTTGCTCACATGGTTTCTGCTTTGAAATGCTATTTCCTGTCTTTTAATAATTTTGGTTTGAGACATTGGAGCAAATAAACTGTGGGTCAACAAGTGCAGAGCCAACTTCAATGGCAATGTTTCTTTTTAGCTTTTTAATTCATTAATTAAATTTAATTTACATTCAAGTTACTTAGCATATAGAGCTATAATGATTTCAGGAGTAGATTCCAGTGATTCATCCCTTACGTATAACACCCAGTGCTCATCCTAACAAGTGTTCTCCCTAATGCACCTTCCCATTTAGCCCTTCCCCCCTCCCACAACCCCTCCGGCAACCCTGTTTGTTCTCTATATTTAAGAGTCTCTTATGTTTTGTCCCCCTCCTTGTTTTTATATTATTTTTGCTTCCCTTCCCTTATGTTCATCTCTTTTGTATCTTAAATTCCACATATGAATGAAGTCATATGATATTTGTCTTGCTCTGACTGGCTAATTTTGTTCAGCGTAATACCCTCTAGTTCCATCCACGTAGTTGTAAATGGCAAGATTTCATTCTTTTTGATTGAATGGCAATATTTTATGTGTGTGTGTGGGGGGGGGTTGCCCCTACCCAGATGGAGAGGTTGAGTTTTTATTCTTCCAGAAACTTTCTGTTAAAATAAGAGAAATACCCAAAACACATTGGCTCACTTCTGACACCCTCATCAGCTGAAACAAAGTCACAGAGTTCTCCTTTTTTTTTTTTTACTAATTATGTTTTGATTCAGAGGCCTGCAGTTGTATACAATTTATCTTTTATGCCCATGTTAATAATACAAAAGGCAATATTCTCAGCTTTGTTTTTGAATTTTTTCCTCCATAACAAGAAAACACACTAAAATTAAATAAAACTAAGTATGTTTTAATACCCTGTCACTGTATCTATACAGAAAAGCCTTCATCCGTGGATATGACAGGTCAGATCACTTGGGTCTTGCCCACTGTATATGGCAAGCAGCTGAGAAGCACCCAAACACTGTGATCCATAAGGCCAGTGCCAACCAAACTACTTCGATCATGAAAAAGAATATATGGCAATCAGTTACAGAAAAACCTTAGCACCTCACAAGCAACCTTGGCACCCACAGTCAAGAAAGTACAGATTGTTTCAGTGTCTTGAGTTCATGACCTGCTACTCTTCGACAACGCAATTCAAATGGTTACTGGCAAACTGAAAATCAGCACTAGCATGCACCATTTTGTTTCCTTCACATGATCCCAAAGGGAAAGGATGTAATATTTATTGAGTGCCTACAATATGCCAAGGATGTGCTGCCTTTTAAATAGTAGATGGCCAATAAATATTTGCTATCTGGATACAATTAGAAGTACCTAGTTTCTCTCTTATCATTTTCTTTTAACCAGAATATCAAAAACAAAATCATAAAACCGATAACAAGGTGTTAAAATTGTGATTTTGTTTCTTTCTCATTTTACTAATGTATTAACGGATTGTTTATAGAGGCTGAAAAGATATTAATAACCATCATAGATAAAGCTATTATTTAGTCATGCTAAAACTACTTGACTTTTCTAGAAATCTAATAATTTACAATAATAACTGCTCTTCATAGATAGTAATTAATGGCTTTTTTCTATTTAATAAAGATTACCAGAGTCACGAGGATTTTAGCAATTTTAGAACGAGGGGGTGCCTTTACTTTCGTGACTCCATTGTCTTCACTAATAATGAAAAAAGAAAACATGCGACAGAAAAGAAATACACCAGAATGTGTATACTGATTACCTCTGAGTTGTGGCATTAAGGGTGATTTTTATTTTCTTTTTAATCTTTTCCTTATTTCCAAAATTCTCTACCATAAACAAGTATTACTTGAATGGTCATAAAAGTTATTTTTAAAAGATAATATAGAAGAGCACCATGGGGAAAAGGAAAACAAAACAGAAGGCGGCTGTGAATCTCCTCTTTTCCAGAATGCAGCTGTTTGCTTCACACCCTCCCAACTAAGCTTTCTAGGCATAGGTGGGTGAAGGAATGGGAAATAGAATCGGACAACTGCTAACCCTCTACCCCCACGTACTGAAAAAGGACAGAGGCTAAGCCAATTTAGCTCTGTTCATCTCTTCTTTATATATCACTTGAAGAAACAGCATCTAGATCTTTAAGAGAATCACAGACGTGCCAGGGAGAGAAAATTCGGAAAGAATGAACGTCTGCTTCTCTAGTCAGAGTTTGAAATCTGCTCTAAATCTAACTTCTGAAGGTGGATCCAAGAATTTTTTGTTCCAGTTTTAAGACTAAATGTAAAAGTGGAACTGGTTCCTTTTTACAAATAGAAGTAGGAGAACAGAAATAGACTGTGAGGGTGTGACTATGGTTCTTCTTACAGAATTTCAATATCATAGGCATATTAAGTAAACGCAAGGAGACTTTTTAACACACCCACTATTACTGAACATTACACATGCACCCAGATGAGCTAAATCTCTTCAGGAACTGAGGAGCATGGCGCTTCATATACTTTTCAAAGTCATATTTTCCCAATATTTTCCCGATGCTGAAGTTCAGAGAGTTTAAATGAGCTCCCATGCAAAACTAGGCAAATCAAAATGACACTACTTCTATAGGTACTTTTCCTACCTGCAGGAAAAAATCATGATAGTTATTTATAAAATATCATTAGTGGCACCATGAAAAAGAACGTGATGTACGATGTCACTGGGACACATCCCCTGCTCTAGAAACTCTGGTTTCTCAGGTACAATGCTATAGATGCTGTAATAAGCCTACTGCAATTGATGACTTATTTGATCTTTGAAATCATATGATGACTCATATGATCTTTGAAATCATATGAGGGCTTGGGAATGGGGGAGGAATAATGAGAAAGTGATTACCAAGTTTATGATGATAAAGAGCATGTTATAACACAACGTAACAGAAAAGACTGGGCCTGAGATCGGGCACTTGGGTCTTGGTCCCAGCTCTGTCTCTGGCTACCTGGATAACTATAAAATGTCACCTGTCTTCAAGGCCTGGGTGTTCTCATCTGCAAGATGAGGGTGGTTCTAGATGGCCATTGAGACTCCTTCTAATTTTAAAATTCTAATGTCTCTCTTTCTGATAACTGACTAAAACAAAGTCCAGATCTTTCATATTCTCTTTGAAGAATTAAAGTTCGGTGAGGATTTTGGGGGAACCTGGGTGGCTCAGTTGGTTAAGCGTCTGACTTTTGATTTTGGCTCAGGTCATGATCTCACAGTTTGTGAGATCGAGCCCTGCATCAGGCTCTGTGCTGATAGCACAGAGCCTGCTTGGGATTCTCTCTCTCTTTCTTTCTCTCTCTCTCTCTCTCTGCCCCTGCCCAACTCACACATGCTCTTTCTCTCTCCCTCAAAATAAATACATAAACTTAAAAAATATATATAGTTCTGTGAAGATTTTCCACTTCTTCCCAATCAAAAACGTGTTTAAGCAGAGCATAGAAGACAGCAATTTCCCTCTGGAGGATTCTAATTCTGAGGAATGACTAGAGTCTCATGTTAGCCAAAAAGATTTTACCTATTAGAAAACTGGCAGAGTGGAGACAAACTGTACAATGATTAACATATGTGCTTATGGAAAAGGAAGGAGGTTTATAGGAAAGAAAGGAAACTGCAAGGGAGGAAATTGGTATATTTACTTCTTTCTAATCTCAGTTCTAAACTAGGGGAAATTCAAACGCTTCACTACATCACTCTAGAATCCTTAATGCTTCAGTAACATGAATTATATGTTTGAATGGCAAAAGAGATACTCTGGAATGTCTCCTTTCAAATCGTTTCACTTGTTATATTGGCACCATCGGAAGAGTGCCAACAAATTCAGCATGTAATGAATTGAAACTGAAATCGCACAAACCCTTGGGTCCTTCATCCTTGGGGGGGTGAAGGTTCCTAACTGGATCCCGGATACTGCAGTCTGTCCCTGCCCAGGTGAAATCGCAGATGCAGGTGGCTTCATTACTACACACCTGTGAGGGACAAAAAACAGAAATGGGACATTTTCATGGTGCTTCTTAAACATCTTTTTTTAATGTTGATTTATTTCTGAGAGGGAGAGACAGACCGTGAGCGGGGGAGGGGCAGAGAGAGAGGGAGACACAGAATCGGAAGTGGGCTCCAGGCTCTGAGCTGTCAGCCCAGAGCCCGACGCGGGGCTAGAACTCACGGACCGCGAGATCGTGACCTGAGCTGAAGTCGGACGCTTAACCAACTGAGCCACCTCATTCTGCTTTTTTGACTAATGGTGATGAATGTAAAAGAGACGTGGGGCAGGGCGGAAGCCTTTAAAAACCACTTTGAATTTTTTAAGTCTCCCATGGTTGAAAAGGGGAGACAACATATACATAAAATTGCTGAGTGGTGTTTTCTTGTTAATTATAGAGAAATACCCATTAAAAGAAGAAAAAAATGTTTTTTAAGATTTTACTTTTAAGTAATCTCTACACCCAACGTGGGGCTCAAACTCACAACCCTGAGATCAAGAGTCACATATTCTACCAATTGAACCAGCCAGGTGCCTCCAAATGGAAGAAAATTTTAAATTAAATGTTAATTGTTTATGTTGATATTATTTACACAAACGTCTGACAATGTCGTTTTTTCAGAAGTAGTTGTTTCTAGGAACATACTTCAGAAACATATGCTTAATTCAAGAAATTAACAGATACAGGGCTCCAGTGGCAGGGCCAGAGATTAAACACCAGATGAAATAAATCACCAATGCATTGTTTTACCTCACCATGTCCAAATGAGCACAACACCCACCTCCCTGCCTGCCCTTGGTATCACCCTTCTCTCAGTCAGCCAGGCTGAAGACCCTCCTAGAATGATTGTTGTCTCCTTTTGCTTGTCCTGGGGACCAAACAGCATGCTGGAATGGACTTCTAATTTAGATGAAATAAACAACCATGCAAACTAGAGATAGAGGTGTTTAAATTCTTATCTGCCTATGAAATACATTCAGAGACAGATCATTACAGATGATAAACTGAATATCAGCCTATTGGTATAAGAAGCTTTTTAATCTGAAGTGTTATAATAGCATGATTGCGATTAACAAGGTTGAATTTGACCTTTTATTTAACAGGATGAAAAAGAGGAAAAGTACAGAATTAAGAAGGGCCTTTCTAGACATTAAGTTTTATGATGTTTTCAGAGAGGTAACTGAAATTACTGAAATGTCTGTCCAGTGCTTTTATTTTAACAGTGATTACTGAACATTCACTATGTGCTAGGTACCTATGCCGAGTGCTTTATGTATAGCATCTAATTTAATCCCCATACTACCCATCACCCTGGTGGCTAGAGAAGGTAAGTGCCTTACCCAAAGTCACCAGGAGACCAAGGGGCACAGTCAGGACTCAAACCCATGGTTCTTTCTAGCCTCCAAAACCATGCTCTAAATCACTAAGCTATACTGGTGAGCCTAGGATTCAACCAAACCCAAAACCCTGAATAGTCATTAGGCATTTCCTTCTAAGGCCTCTCTACCTTGTTGTATTCCACGTCCTCTGCTAGCTAGCTATATTTTGATTATTTTTGCCTTCCTTCCAGCATTTTCCTTTTATGTTATCACTCTCAATTTCTTCATGTCTATTTTTTTCCCATTTCTAAAGTCTGTATAAATTTTGAAACGTCTTTCTTTTACTAAGCTAATTTAAATAATTATTAAATTCGGGGCGCCTGGGTGGCACAGTCGGTTGAGCGTCCGACTTCAGCCAGGTCACGATCTCGCGGTCCGGGAGTTTGAGCCCCGCGTCAGGTTCTGGGCTGATGGCTCAGAGCCTGGAGCCTGTTTCCGATTCTGTGTCTCCCTCTCTCTCTGCCCCTCCCCCGTTCATGCTCTGTCTCTCTCTGTCCCAAAAATAAATAAACGTTGAAAAAAAAATTTTTAAATAATTATTAAATTCTGTGTCGAGATATTAAGTCTCAGTTTGCCAGGCAGTGTCTGCCCACCTTGTTCACAGAATTACAAACACATACAGGTGTGAGTGGAGAAAGCATTTTCTCTTCAGCTGGCAATGGGCGGAGCAGAACTATACAATTTTAAACATGTGAATTATATCAGTGATTCAACATCTAGTCTATGTGATCTTGTACACACAGATACTCAGTACACATGCTGAGTAGCCGAAAGGGAATACTGAGAGGACTAAAGTTATCTTGAATGGCACAAAGTAGTTCACGTGGGGTCTACAGTTCTTTTAGGAACCCTACCAATTTCTTCCACCTCTTTAGCTGGCAAGGTATAGACAATGTGGGAAATACAAATAGCCAGTGATAAAACAAACAACACAAATAAAACCATCTCGGTACCTATGGGTATTATCCTTAGCAGGTGAGGATAGTCTGGAAATTATCATAGTGCATAGACACTGGCAGCAGACGCAAAAGGAGAACGGCTGAAATGCAAGTCTGACGACTGTGAACTTTGAGGATGCCAGAGAATAAAGGTTTGAACTGGAACACTGATGCCTACTTACCCCATGGCCTGAACAGACTTTACCCTTGGAATCAAGTGGGCAGCTACTCATATTTAGGGCCTGAATCAGTAGGCACTTCCGATCTAAACACATCATGGATGGACCACATGGCGTTCCATCTTCTACATAGCCCACATCTGTATCATCATCTAAAATCACATGAGCACCACTAAAAGGAGAAAGATATTCATGCAACCATTAGCACCATAGTTAGAAACAGAAAGCCAACATGAAAGAGGCTTGCTCTTCATGAAATTAAAGAGGCTGTCAGTGGACATAGATGGCTACTAGCATTTCTCCACCTCTCCCTGCCTTTCCCCCTTTCCCACCTCCCTTCAATAAAAGAACATGAGGACAGGAAATACATTTCATTGCCATTATTGCACTGCATGTCATTGGGGAAAAAATGTCATCGGCACAAAGTATATACTAAATCTTCACTTGCTGTCAAGACCAGCATGAAGACTAAGGGTGAGTTGCCTAAGAACAAAAGAAGCCAGCTTTTACATAATATACTAGTTTAGAATATATAATTTAATTAGGCTGTCGTATCTAAAGATGTGTGAAAACTTACACATTCAAAGAATGTGTGTCTAAGTAATTAGATTACAAATTTATTCCAGGAAGGATCTTATTGTCTAGGACCTGGTTAGAATTGTTTTCAGAGCAGTTTAAAGGAAACAAAAACCAGCAATCATTCGAGCAAGAGAACAGTTTTCAATTTGCTCACCCAACCACTTTACTAAATCTTCTTCAAAAGTTGTTTTTTTTTTTTTTTGGATGTTTCCAAATCTTACATTCACTCACAGAAGATGAAGGTTAGCTACTCAAAGGACACTGCGGATAAAAGTCTGCAGACACTAAAAGCGGTTCTGTAGGGGAATCCCAGATGTGTTTGGGGCCACAACAGTACCATGTGCATGTGATTTAAAAAATAAGCCTCATACTTCCTGTGCCCTATACTCACAGATAATTGGATATCAAATGTATGCCTACAACTATAAATAACATCTTAATAAATATGCTCTATATGTTGAGTATTAAACCATCTTCTAAAGCAGAAATATGCTGCGTGAAGTATAAAGTCTATTTTTTATGATAAAAAATAAAACACACATAGTGTTCAAATACTGAGCTATTACAATGCTCAAAGCTTTAACCATAGGTCAAAATGGACACTGTAAGTCTACTCAACAGTTATAATTACAAAGAAGACCCTACTACTAATAAGTGGTCCCATTTTTGAGCAAATGTAATTTGCAAATCAATATACAACCTTGTTTTTTAACTCTAAACATGAAAGGTGATCATAAAATTAAAGTCAACAGTCCTCTTGTGAGAAACAGAAAAAATTCATTTGATTTTTCTGAATTTGTAATTCTCGTGATTCATTAGATTTTCAAACATTTAATATATTACCTGCAGTCAATCACTCGGCCTTGATGGTAGAAGGAAGTTGGGATGATCTCACCCTGAAGTTGACCAATGCGTGGAGCTCGAGTAAGATTGGTACAGAGTAAAAATCCACAGAACACATCACTGAGCATGTCAAATAAAAACAAAAACAGAACAGGATAGGATGAATCAAGCTCAAAATAATCAAAACTATTCAGTCCACATCTATTCAAAAATTGAAAATATTTTCTTTCCTTCTAAATAAAGACGTGTTCAAATACTGTTGGTTGGCTATGACCCACGCCTTCCTTGCTCACAGGATCGCAGTTTTGTTTGGGTAGCGACATGCCCAACCTCAAGAGATGGATCATGACCGGTGTCTGAGCTAGTCTGGCACCCCCATCCCCTACGGCCACTTTCCCTCTGTCCTGCCCTAATAGGGCTAAAAGTGGCCCCTGGGTGTGGTGAATGGAAGAGGAGCCAGATAGGAAGTTGCTGGGGAGAATGCTGCTTTCTGGATAAGAGGTCAGAGCCCAACAGGGAGAAGACCTTTTGTTCCTACTCTCACACTGCCTGTCTTTGAATGTGCAGCCTTTGTATCCAACCTTGCCATCGTGAGTTCACAAGCAGAAGGACAGACACTCCAACATGCTACGGGGTCAAAATCATCTGGGTCCTTAGAGACACTGTTAAATGACACACACACACACACCCCGCCCCCGCCCCTGCCCCCGCCCCCATGAGAGCAGCTACCTCCAGCTTATTTGTTAAGTAAACAATGAACTCTCCCCTAAAAAAGGGCGGGGAATTGAAATGACACATCAAAACAAAGGGAATCCATGTCCGATAAATGTACTACAAATGTACTACAGAAATGTACTAAATTCCATTTGCAATCAGGGAAATGCAAATTCAAACCAAAATAAAATGGCAGTTTATGCCACCGGAAAGGATAAAAGTAAAACGTCTTTTAATACCAAGTGTTGGTCAGTATGTGATTCCACAAAAGTCTCATGTGCATACTACTGACGGTTGGGTTTACTAGTACAGCCATTTTAGAAAGCTGTGACATCATCTGGGTGGCACTGAAAAGACACATACCCTCCAACCTAGCCATTTTTCTTTTGGGTATCGGCCTTAGAAAAACATGTACAAGTGTGCGCTAAGTTACACGTATAAGAATACCCACAGCAGTATGGTTCCTAACAGCCAAAACATGGAAACTACCTAAATTAACACAGAGCGGAGAAATATATCATGGGATGGGAATATGAATACGAATGAAAATAAAAAAAATGAACAATACGTATGAACAACAACACACACCACGGAAGATGCTTAAAATGCTGACCTTAAGAGGCAAAATAGAAAATAATGCATGAAGTATGATTCCTTTTATACCAAAACCTTAGGCAAAATATATTGTTTAAGGATGAAAGCCAAACTGTAAAAGCCAAGAAAGTAATTGCCATAAAAGGATGGCAGTACCTGCGGGAGAGAGACAAGGGCACCTTGCAGGGAAGGATACGTTTTCTGCAATGCTGCAAGTTCTATTCCTTGATCCAGGTAGGAATGACATGGAGATTCATGTAATAATCATTTGGCAAACTAAATATTTGTGTGTTATTCACTTTTCTGCTTACATGTTATATATCCCGATTTTTAAACATTTCAGAAACCACGCATTAATTTTCTTTACCCCCTTGGGGGTTGGATGTTCTATTACTAGATGTTCAAAAGCTATCTTTTACAATGATCCAATCCAATGCCTCCAAAACTTTTTGAAGTGACACAGACACAGAGAAATGATAGGTTTGTCCAGGACATTAAGCTAATGAATGAAGCTAATGAAATCTAGGTGTCCAACCACATACATTTTTACTACTTTAGGCCCCACTCCCTCCTACTGTCTGTCACCTTCGAAAGAGAAGCAATATTTTGGAATGTCTGTGCCTCACCTGTGAGACATTAGTTGAGAAGTTACGTTCTATTATTTTGGTTTAATTTTAAAGAAATTTTGGTCAAAGATTTGTTGTCTCCTAAGGCCTCATCCACCATCAAAGACTACATGGAATAGCAAAGTTTCATAAAGTACCACAGAGAGATCATTAACTAGAAAAATAAAACTCCTTGCTTTGCTTCAGAACTGGGAGAATCCTTATGGATACGGAAGGATAATGAAGGAAATTTGGCCCATAACTTAATGGTCCCATAGATCATGTCACTGAGTTAACTTTAATAAACTATACAATCACAATTTTCACTTTCCGAAACTAATCCAGGGAAAACTATTACCAGTGTCCTCTAAAAATATGTCATTTCCTGAGTAAAGATGCCTCCAATATGCACTAACTAGAGGCTTTTTAGAAGTGGGGGGAAAATCTGATATAGACGTTAGATGCTTAATTAAATCAAATGGTATTGCACTCACGGAATGATCCAAAATATGTACCACCTCACTTCGAGTTGTCCCCGAAATATAGACAATCCACATATTGTGCTTGTAGAACTTTGTGTATACTAGTACATTCATAGGCCATACCTTCCAGCAAAAGTAGCAAATTAAGACCCAATATTATGTCTTAACACTTGGCAAAGTGTCTTTTCAGACAAGCATCAGGTAAAAGACAACATGGGAGAAATGTTTTACAGAAATGTTGTGAGTCTGTGCCACGGCAACTGCCTAGTCCATAGCCATTTGCTTCTAGATAGACTAATGTGTTCTTAAAGTACATACTCTTAACATTTTCAATCGTTGACTGTTTATTAAAAATCAGTAACACTTATTTTGTGCCCAAGTCACATTTGAGCCAGGCCTTCCAAGTCACTCATTGTGCCCCTGAAGCTGACCACTCACTGTTTGCTGCACTGGATCCATCGGTCTCCATCCTTCCCACAGTTTCCCTTCTCTGTGCCTTCGGTGTTCAGCTTTTCGTAACAGAACTTGTCAGACCCTGAAGCCTCTTTTGGAGATGAGCAAGAGAAGAGAATTTGTGTTAGTCATCTTTGTTATTCACAACCAGCAGTGTGCAGGTAAATGCTTAACAACTGGTTGTCCACAAAAAGAAAAAAAAAATCCTGACTCATAGCATTTGCCAATTTCCATGCCAATTTCCATGGTGTAAATACCACTGTGCAAATTTCCATGGTCTAATTAACACATGGCTAATTTTCAACCGTCAATGTGATGGCAACAGGCTTCTGAAATTCCTGAAAATTTAACACTTGGCTCTTGCAAGCTACTACAAGACAGTGCTAACACATCCCTGTTTTTAACTTGAAAAACAAACTGATTCCCAAATTCTTGTTTGGTGGGTTTCAGGGAGGGAGGTAGAAATGGCCATCAGCAGGCATTAGGGAAAGTGGCATACAGAAAACTAATAAAGAATCTTAGGCCTGGGGTGCCTGGGTGGCTCAGCTGGTTAAGCATCTGACTTTGGCTCAGGTCATGATCTCACGTGTTGTGGGTTTGAGCCCTGCATTGGGCTCCGTGCTGACAGCTCTGAGCATGGAGCCTGCTTCGGATCCTGTGTCTCCCTTGCTCTCTGCCCCTCCCCCACTCACACTATGTCTCTCTCTTTCTCAAAAATAAACATTAAAAAAATTAAAAAAAAAAAAAGAACCTTAGGTCTGTTTTATATTAATATTAAAATATACTATAAAGTCTTAGGCAGCTAAGATTTTGTATCGACACTTGGGTTTTGATGTATAAACCTTTTAAAAGACAAATATGCCTCTATCATCTTTCCTCTGTCAAAACTGAAGCACTGAAAGTAAACCTTTCAGTTAAATGATATTTGCCAAACACTGAAATCACTCCTGCAGGGGCTCTATTGTCCCTTCATGTGCTTTCTTTCCTTTGGGGGTGACCCAGCCTCCACCACAAGACAGACCCTTTTCTGTCTGTTGTGGTCTGGCCCCCAAAGGCTGAAGTTGAAGTTCGCTGGAAAGGCACTGTAAATGTCAGGAAGAGAAGGGGTGCATTAACACTTAGGGAATGTACTGAGAGTCACGACTATGTTCCCAATCTCTATGTGTCTGCCCCTCAGGAAGGACCTGCACTTCTTCCCTTCCAAGTGAGATAATAGAATTACAGAATTTTAAAAAGTCTGGTACTTTTCTGGGGTAAAAGAACAGAAGGCTAACTTGAGGGGTAAAAGTTAAACCCAAGGTACACAGTGAATCACGCAAGTGTCTCGACAATGAATGTGACCATCCCACCGAACCCAATCTTTGTAAGTGGAAGTGACCCCTTCTCTGACAGCCAGATCACTGAGTGACACGACTTGGTTCTGATAACAAGTCCTCAGCTTGAACAGTTGTTTTCTGTTTCTGATCACACTCACAGTCCTCTTTACTCTCATCCTTTCCTAGAGTATTTTTGAAAACGTCACTCCGGGAGCATCTAGGAGGCTCAGTTGGTTAAACATCCTACTCTTTATTTTGGCTCAGGTCATAATCTCATGGTTTCTGAGATCAAGTCCTGCATCCAGCTCTGCACAGATAGCATGGAATCTGCTTGGAATTGTCTCTCTCTCTCTCTCTCTCTCTCTCTGTCCCTCATCTGCTCATGCTCTCTCTCTCTCAATAAATAAATAATCATTTAAAAATAAAAGAAAAGAAAAGAAAAGAAAAGAAAACAAAAGAAAACACCAAGCTGTACATGTCTTTCAGCAAGACTGGCAGTGCAGGATAGTATGGAGAGAAACCTGTGTGCAGCCACCAAGCAGGAAAACATGACTTACTCGTCCCCCAGATGTGCTGACATTGGTTGTCTCGGGTCTTGCACTCCCCGTTGTAGCAGCGGCCCTGAGGACAGCGACACACATTAGGAGGCCCACACAGTCGGTTCCGTTTCCCCCAGACTTGTACTGCAAGATCTCCTTTTGTTGTTTTAGATAAGTTGATTTTTTTTCACTCGATACCCCAATATTTTCAGTGAAAATAAAAATCACAAACATCTTAAGGGAAGTACAACAGACAGTTAAATTCTAAAACCCAGAACAGACCTCAGGGTACAGCTCTTGAAGTCAAAACTTAATCATCTATAATTTTACATTTTATGGAAAACAAAAGTTGGTACGCTTCTTGGGTGATTCCAGAATGACCTTTAGCTTCTTTTGGGTGTGAATGTTACATTACAACATGGCTTTCAGGAAAGAAAAAAATCCTAATTATAACAGATTACAGCACACTATAACAGTCAGACTTTCCCATAATAAGCTGGCGTTATTGAAAGAGGGTCACAACTCAATAAATTAAATTTGTAATTCCTTAGTTGTTACATTTTTTCCCTTGCCCTCAATCAGACAATTTGTCACCAGGGTTAAATATAATACTATATTTAGTATTTGATATGCTATGAAGCAATGCTGAATTAGAAGACCACTGCAATAATTTATTGTTCTTTGAGTTGCAATTTCCCTTCAAAGTTACATTTATCAAAAAGAAAAAAAGAACTCAAACTAATCCTTTTAAAATTACATTTAAAGTTTATCACCCAGCATACCTGATTCTGATTGCATGCATATCCGTCTTGCTTATGAAGATTTGGTGGGCACTGAAAAATATAATGTGTTTAGTTAATGTTCAACATAAATACCTTCAGATTCTATGTACAATATACAAAAATGCAAAACAAAAACCAACCATGGTGAATATATAATCGGGAATGTTTAGAAAAACATGAGTCATCTTAAGTAGGTTATCCAAACTAATTCTTGGTAAAATTATCCTTGGTAATTATTCTCGGTAAAATTCTTCGTATTACTGGTAAAAATAACAATTAAATTAATCCATGCAATGGGTATTTTATACCATTACATTCACTTGCCTACAGTTAAAAGTAAAAAGAATTGAAACAGACAACCAAGGGAATGAATCACCTTGATATGTAGGAGTGGACACATTGGGGAACTAATTCACAAGACCTTTCTCAGCCCTGTGAAATGTCAGATCTGCATTCGACACCCCTGACGCTCACCCATAGGCCACATCACTGAGAAAGAAGAAATACTCTTTCAACTCAATGTCAGTGTTGCATCCCCGAACATCTCCAACCTCTCAAACTACAGGCCTGTCACTAGAACAATCGTGGCGGGATGGTTCTTTCTTTCCCTGGGTCTATTTATCAAACCATTGTTTAAAAAGTGCACTTCACTTTCCCAAAAAGTTACCCTGAATAATTTAAAAATTTTACTATCTATGCATTTTATTTGCCACATTTGAGAGACCTGAAGACAGTTGAAGCCAAAGGCCCTGGTACCGTGTTCAAAGCAAATGTGAAAAGAAAAAAAGCAATATGCATACAGGTAAAACAAGGGAATAAGAAACACAACAACAGGCACTGGGTCCTCCCCCAGTCTTCACCTTGTCAGTAAATGTCAGTTCTACTCTTCCAATGGGTCGGGCTCCAAACCTTGAAGTCGTCTTCTGTTTCTCTCTTTCTCTCACACCCTCCTTCCAGTCTGTCAACAAATCTCCCTACCTCTACCTTCAAACTATAATCACGATCTGACCACTTCTCTCCACCTCCACTGCTAACACTCGGCCCAATCCGCCATCATCCCTCACCTGAAGTGCGACACAGCCTCCGACTGGCTGCCCTGTTCCCACCCTACTCTGCCGTGACTGATGTGACTCAAATCTGCCAGGCACGCATCCCCCCCACGGCCTCCGCCCTGCTCTTCCTTCACACTTCCCCCCAGACTTCTGCTCTCAAAAACTATGGTTTGCTCTCAAAAACTATGACCCCTCCATGTTGGCATTCTCTGTTCCCCATTTCCTGGTTTTTCCTTCTCCTTAGGATTTATCACCTTATGCTCATATATGTTACTCGTTTGTCTGTTGTCCCCCTCCCAGTGTGAGCTCCAGGCAGGCGGGGATTTTATGTTTGGTTCCCTGCTGCCTCCCAAGCACCTAGAACGAAGCCAGGCTCGATTATTATTGAGTAGGTGCTCAATTAGTATTGGCTAATGGAATAAATAAATGAATGACTTACGCAGATACAATTAAGTTACTCTGTTCTCCACATATCAAGCTGTTTATCAAGTTCAGTACAGAAAGGCAATAGAACCAATTTAGAATTTACAATTGCCAAGAAGCACTAGCTTACTGAGGAACACTGAGATAAAATGCTTTGGTTTTTCCCCTTTCTAAAGAAAAACTGGCTTTCATATAAGCTTTCATTCACCACAGCTTTATGATCAATCTGATGGTGACTATTCAAAGGACATAATTATTAGCACTAAAACCTAGCATACTGGGCCCATGGCACAAAAACAGAGATCTGGCCACAAAAAGTGGCCTCTTTCATCCATCCAAATCCACTCAAAACACAATCATTATCTTATTAATCAACTAACATTAATTATTCACGTACTCTGAGCCAAATACAATCACACTGAACAAAAATGCAAAAGAAACGTAGCTACTCAAATAGGTATACCAGGGTCTAAAATTACTTTATCACATTTGACTTTTGTGAGGTCGCAATTAAAAAGAAATGTGAGAATTCTTACCAATTAAAAGAAAAAAAGCCCTTATTATAAACTGTCACAGCTACATACAAGATTTCTAATCAATTTATTTTCAGTTTAGGCTAATAAAAGTGAGTTGCTTATTACTGAAATGTTTAACGTGGGAAATTACAGAATGTCTTACTTCTCTGGAGACACTTAAAACAAAAGAACCATTCATCTGTATACTTTGTTCTGCTGTGAGCAGAGCTCTGGATTCCATCTCTAAATGCCATTCTAGCCCCCAGTTTCATGCTGTGCAGGAAGGTTCACACGAGGCAGGCTTCAGCAGTGCAATAGCATTTACATGTGCTTATTTTAAATCGTGTTATGCCACCCATTTAGATGCCATGTTTCATAGTGCTAACAAGAAACATTTCCCACATCTTTCAAAAATACCTTTATTATATCATCCGGTATTGTTTGCCAAGGATTTCTCTCAGTTGCACAAGTATTGTTTATTCTGTGATAAACCGTGAATTTAAAAACCAGCCCAAACGGATAAGCAAATGCTAACACCAAAAGTAAGCAAAATTTGAGATACAAGACAAAGTCATGATGTTGCCAATGACATTGATTCTCAGAGATGCAGAGATTCTCAGCGATCCCATTTTCCTAATCATAATTAGTACCAATTAAATTCAAAGTTCACTGCCTGTTAGAAAGCAGAGTTCTGACGGATCTTAGCTTCCTCTATCCCAATTATCTATTTCAGGCACATTCTGGTCATATAAGGAAATGATTGCTAAAAGAACATGCTATTCCAATATGCCACTGAGATATTAATTGAATAGTATAGTATAATAGTATAATTTTCACCTTATACACATGAGGCAAAAAGAATGTTTTAAAAATTCAGGCTACAGAATATTAAGTAGAACATAGAGCCCTCATTAAAAAAGCCTTACTTCCAGTAAATTCTATGGCAATTCAGGAATTAAAGCCTGAAATGAAAAAAGCTGTACTCTGAAAAGAGCTGAACACACAGAACCAAAACCATATATGATGGGTATAAAAATAGTAGTATTCTACAAAACTAAAAATACAACCCAGTGAAACAGTGTATCGGGATTGTCACCAAACATAAAACTTGGCACGAAACACAGAACCCACAGTTCTTACGCTCTTTCACTATATCATAGGAAAATTGCAAGGAAACCTATTTACATATCTAAAGAGAAGAAACAGAGAAGCACAAAGTCAATACAAAATAGCTTGAAGATATTTCACTGTATCACATCCTTAGAAGGGTCCCTCTGAATGGACTCTCAGATAATATACATTGAGAATCTTCAAAAAGGTAGTTAAAAACCTTTGCCTCCTTCTCCTCTTTACCCCTCTCCCCCACCAAGGGAACTCAGTGTAATTCTAGCTACTCTGTTCCAATACTTGCTTCCCTCCCCCCACTCCCCCACTCCCCCACCTGCTCCAGGCAAGTAGACTGCCTGACTGATTGACAAAGCGAGGAAGAACTACCGGGCAGTTTGGCTCAGTTCTGCCTTCTTCTTTTGCCTCCTCACACAAAGTATACTCTCCCCACTGTTCCACAGAGACATACAAGGCAAGGACCCACCTTTGCAGGGAGAAGTCGCTCCAGACCCACCTCTGTCAACAACCTGTTGCTACAGCCTGAATATGGGATCTAGAAAGAGGCTCATTTAGCTCTCAATGCAATAGAAAAAAGGGTATTTTGACCTCCAACTGTACTCTACTTATTGGGAGCCTCTTGGAAACCACAGTACCTGGCAATAGATAACTCCACGCCTGGGCAATTTATCCTAAGGAGCAAACCCTTAGGAACAAGAAACACTCTTAAAGATGCATAAAGATGTTCACCGTCATATTAATTATAATAACGAAAAACTGCCAACAGCCCAAATATCCACCACTGGATAACAAGTCACAAGTCAAATGATAAATCCACATGACAGACTCTCATGTAATGGTAAAAAGGACATTTATAAAAACTGTGTAATAGCACAGGAAAATGTTTTTGAAGTCATGTCAGAGCAAAGATAAATGTAGAATGAAACCCAAAATTCTTATTACTCCCTTACTGCCCTGATTGCTGACTTCCTCTCGATTTTTTTCCCACTACTCTCCAGTAATCCCTGCCTTCATTCCATTTCTTGAGGAAGATAAGCTTCCTTACTCGCTGTTTTCTGACTAGCTCCATCTTATTTGTGTTTCTACTTAAATGCCAACTCCTCCAGGAAGATGCACCTGACCACCCCACCTAACGCTACCCACCCCACATCTCATATCATCTTATTTTACACTGAGCACTTCCCACCATAGATGTTTCTGTTCACTTATCTCTCCACCCAGCAAAAGTAAGTCCCGTGAGGACAAGGACTTGTCTGTCTGGTTAACTACCACATCCCAACGTTTACAGTAGTGCTTGACATACACAGCAGGTGCTCGACAAATGTTCGTTGGAATGAAAAATAAAGCCTTAAAGTAACATAATGTAAACTTTTAAAACATAAAAATCGTATACAGAAGGAATGCTGGTAGGCAACGTCAATGATAATGGTATAATAATTTTTAACGTGAAGAAGTCCACACCAAAGCATATGGGCCATGGTGCCAGACAATGTAAGTGGGAGAGAGACAGAACTGAGAGAGGGGGGCCCCTGCTTGTGATCCCCCTCCAATCAGAGCAGTGCTACTTGTTCTCTGCCTTCTACAGTGGGCATCCCACCCATTTTTTCTTTTTTTTTTAATTTTTTTTCAACGTTTATTTATTATTGAGAGACAGAGACAGAGCATGAGCATGGGAGGGGCAGAGAGAGGAGGAGACACAGAATCTGAAGCAGGCTCCAGGCTCTGAGCTGTTAGCACAGAGCCCAACATGGGGCTGGAACTCACAAACCACAAGATCATGATCAGAGCCAAAGTCAGACACTTAACCGATTGAGCCACCCAGGCGCCCCCCCCAACCCATTTTTTTTCTTACAAGAAAGGGCTTTGTGGCTTAAAGATGTTTGGAAACAGTACATTAATTCTTCATGAATGTGAACATACTATTTTAGATGTTGGGATAGAAAGAAAGATTAACTCATTGGATAGAAACCACATAAAGGGAACTAATCATGAAGGGGAAATTTGGAAGAAAAAAGAGATTTAGGCCCAAGAAACACAACATACGTTCCTAAAATCAAGGCATGGTGGAGATCTAGTCATTACTAGAAAACAAAGTAAAACAAAACAAAAAACAAAGAAACTAAATCATATTCACACACGTAGTCCAACCTGAAAGCTTTCCAATGTGTAAGATACTTGCAAGTAAAATGTATTGTTCAAAAACTCAGCTTGTCATACCTGGCCGGAGTCTCCAGTACAATATTCAGTAATATCACACCCATTCACAGCATCCCGACATTCATACCCTCGTGGCTGAAACTGCAGATAAAAATTCAGTATTAGGAGCTAGTATTAAATTACTATTTCAAATAGTATTGTTTTATTCACCAACGATCATAACCATCACCAAACTCTTTTTATGAAATAGCAAGGCAGTTGCAGAATAGAGACAAGGTCCAGGTACCACTCTCTGTAGTACATATGAATCATTAACCCAAGGCATTCAATTTTAGACTTCAAAACCCACGGTCTCAAGAGTATTACTTTTGGAAAACAAAGTGACGGCAATTACGTGAAGAAGATACAGTTGTGTGGTTGAGGACAAAAGAGCAAATCACTAAAATAGAAACATTTAAGATCTCTGTGAATATTGATATCCACACTCAGTCTACACTGATTATACCTATGAGCTTGGATGTTAATCTTGCTGTAGCTAAATGTACACAATCAAATTTCAGTGAATTCATATGAACTCCTTTCAGTGACACCAATCACATTGGGGGGGGGGGGTAAAAGATGAAGGGAAGAGACCATCGATGTCAAGCAATTTGTAATCTGGTGGGGAACATAAGACAATCAAGCTAGAATGTCCTAAAATGCCATCATACATTGGTAGTGAATAAAATTATAAAATCATGTAACTTTATGGTTCTAAGTAATATTAGAGGTTTGGTAAATGAGAAAAAGGAATGTTTAAAAAGTGACTTTTCAAAAGCTCACTGGAGGTCCTAAGATGGAAGTTAACTGTGTCCACACACACATAAGCTGCATATATACACGTATGAACATTCCTTATCTAGCTTTCTTGCCTTTATAAGGGATTTCAAAAACCAAACATAAAATGTAAGCACTAGGTTTTATGTTCATTGTCCAAAATAAATTAGGGTAAGTTTTAAAGAAAAAGGTTAAGTCCTATTATTATTATTATTATTATTATTATTGTAGGAACTATTATTAAAAAGACCACAGGAATTGTCCCTTTTCTATTCAACCATTTAATGTGGCTTTCATCCGCATTCAGGGCAACTCTCAATGTTTATTTGGAAAGAGTATATGTATATTTTCTTAAGGAGGTATTGAAGGGTAGGATAGTTGACAGTGAATCATAGTAAAGGTAGATGTTTTGACCCCCAGGTTTTAGGTAGATTTATTGATTGTACAAAACTGTGAGGCACATATCAATCAACAGATTTGTAGCAAGTTCTAAAAATGCTGTATGTACACACTGAGATATTTAGCTAATATGTCCATGAAAAGGAAGACAAAATTGTCAGGTAACTCACAAGACATGAGGTATTGTTACAGCAGGGCCCGTCGCTGCAGTGAGCCCCATTGGAGAGAGAGCATTTCTTACAGCAAAATCCATAGCATTCCTAGAGGAAACACTTCACGTGAGTAAGCGAGGAAGCTTACGAGCTGGTCATTCAACCCTGTCTCCACCTGTGTACTCCACGTGGGGAGACTTATACAATAGCAAGCAAATACTTTAGGAAGTAATCACTTTAAACAATGATAAGAGTCCTTCCTGCCTTATTTTTCATCAAAGGGTGATCTTCCGTGAAAAGGCTTGTCTACCAACAAGTAAACTCATCTCTTAGCAGGCACCTCACCATTGGTTAGCTCTAATACATTCTTAAGACTCTATCTAGTTATTTTTTTAAGATTTTTTTTAAGTAATCTCTACACCGAACATGGGGCTAATGTTCACTACCCTGAGATCAAGGGTTGCCTGCCCCACCAACTGAGGCAGCCAGGTGCCCCCAGACTCTATCTAGTTTTATAAAGACAAAAATAACACACACCATGCTTCATGATTTGGTAAAATTTGAGTGGGATGAAAATGAACTATGGATTTTTAAGAGGGAGGAGATTTGATTAGAAGAACCCATTTGGTTTTTTTTGTTTTGTTTTTCTTTTTGTTTTTGTTTTCAAATGGGGCCATAAGGACATGATTAATTCTAACCTGTCTGAGCTGGGATTAAGCATTAATAGATCAGAAAGACCACTGAGAAGGCCAGTATAGGCTTCTCACTAATGCTATTCTTGTTTGCTCTGGGTAAGAACTGTGCTGAAGACAGAAAAGATCTCTTATACCTACCACATGTAAACCACAGTCACATTCTTCTCCAGCCTCCACATATCCATTTCCACATTCTGTGGGCTCAAATAGCTGAAAGAGATTAGGAAGAGAAAGGAAACACGTTTTAATTTATCACAGAAAGTCAACACACCAATTGGGCCGTATAATCAGCTATCATGTGATATTCTTCTGTGATTTGTTGTGATGGCACCTATAAATGATGTCTGTGTGGGAAACACTGTTCACTTATTAACAACACTTCTAAAAAACATATTCCAAATGGGGTAATATTTCTTGGAGGATTCTCTGGAGATGGGCCCCAGAGATGACCTCTACCATGAGAATTACTTGTTAATGGAAATAAGCTGTCAAAAAGAATAGATCACTTATCATATTTGCTAATGGAGCTAAAATGCATTGCTAAGGCTCACAGATATCTAGTTTCGTGACTTATCTCAAGTCGGCTGAGAAAACATAAAATTGTCAAAAAGATAAAAATGTTTCAGCCACAGCCAAATGTGATATACACAATCAAGGAAATTCAAATAAGCTTAGAAAAAGTGCTGCCCATTAATTCTCATTGAAAAGAAATCTGTACTGTCCAAAGCATATTACATAAATGTGCAGACATATGCATGGCTCTATAGAAATTCCTCAATCATTTCTGGAGCTACGGAAGAGTCAAATTTCTAGGATGACTCACACTGCTAGTGCTATGAACTTGCTTGCCAGATAAACTGTATTGCAACCAATGATAGAGGCAGTTGATTATTTACAAGAAACATTTCTATTTTCCTTCAGCTGGGGCCAGATCTCCCTGGGCACGTCCATCACACTTGGATGGAGACTGGAACAGCACATCCCAATCCAAATGCTCAAAGCCATGAGCATGAGAGGGCAAAAGAGACTCCTTCGCCAGCAGCAGTACCCGCCCCCAAAGAAGGGCTGCCTTCCACTGAGTCCACCTGACAAAGACCCAATTCTCCTTCCACTTGCAGGAAGGGAAAACTCTTATCAGAAACAAGAAAGGTTTCCAGGGTACTTGGGTGGAGTCGGACTCCCCTATGGGAAAGTCCACTGAGTGAAATCAGGAGTCCTAATCTCCATGGGATTTTATCAGGAGGCAGGAGAAAATGGAAACGGAAAGCTCAGATTGGAACATGGCGAGCACTTTCTATCAGGCCCCGCATGGAATCAACTGCTAGACTTCATTCTTGGACCCTGCTTCCATCCTGTGACAGGCCACTATCACAAACTGAGTGGAAAACATGGCCAGTGGGAAGAGTCCCATAGCACAGAAAACAGACACACAGATAATGTGAAAATAACATGGAAACCACGCATGCATACATACACTCACTAAAAGCACTTAGAAAAAAAGAGTCAGTTCCTTCATGCATACATATAAACAGTTCTACTGGAATCCATGGGGGCTTAAAAAAAATCCTTCTAGGACACCTGAGTGGCTCAGTTGGTTAAGCATTTATTCTTGGCTTTGGCTCAGGTCATGATCTCACAGTTCATGAGATGGAGCCGCACACGTAGAGTTCCACGCTGATGGCACGGTGCCTGCTTGGCATCTCTCATGAGTGCGCCCCCTCTCTCAAAACATAAATAAATAAATAACTCATAAATAAATAAATAAATAAATAACTCATAAATAACTAAATGAATGAATAAATAAATAATTCCGCCATGTAGCTTAAAAAAATAAATCTGTATTTACTAATTTTTAACTTTTTTGTGTTTACTTTTGAGAGATGAGAGAGAGACAGAGAGCATGAGCAGGGGAGGGGCAGAGAGAGAGGGAGACACAGAATCTGAAGCAGGCTCCAGGCTCTGAGCTGTCAGCACAGAGCCCAACGCAGGGTTCAAACTAATGAACTGTGAGATCACGACCTGAGCCAAAGTCAGACGCTCAACCGACTGAGCCACCCAGGTGCCCCTGTATTCACTAATTTTTAAAATTGAAGATGTATAGTTATTTTTATTTAGTTTCCAAGTTATTGGAATAATTTTCTTTCTACTCACAGGCAATTTCAGAAACCTACTAGTGGATCCTTTAACACACTCTAGAAACTTTAGAACTCAGTGTTGTTCCCTCAAGCATGCTACTTATAATTAGCTGGCGAGACACAAGGCAGGTAAAACTAGTCACATACATTGCAATTCATAAAGCCAGCAGCTCACATTAATTCATTAATACTCATTTCCCCCATTTTAAACACTTTGAAAATTTCAGATTTCCTGTATTGAGATCAATGCCATGAAAGGCAGACAGCTGAATTTCATGATGCAAGGTCACTTTAAAATTCCTGTTTCTTTTTTTGCAGCCTTACTGAGACTTCATATAGGTGTTAGACATCAAACTACTATCCTCTGACTACAGAAGTATCACTTACTTATGAGGATAGTAGTAAATTAGTCTGTCAACTATCCACATTAGTCACTGATTTTTATTTTTTTAAGGCTAACATGATTTCACTGCTCTCTCAATTCATAGAGCATTAAATCTTTTTGTATAGCAAATGGGTTATATATATTTGGCTTATGAAGTAGTATTGTCAAAAGCAATATGAAATGTGCAATGTTAGAATTTCTATACCATCTGCGAATTAGCAGCAATCCTATCTCTTTGCTTGTTGAAAAATTCATTTCCAAAAATGCTACTATAGGTCCATAATCTCTTATCCAAAAGCTTTGTAGCCAGTGAGTTTGAAAGTCTGGCTTTGCTAGATTTTAGAAAAGTATGATGCAATTACCATGTTCTATATAAAAGCCCTGAGGGGCCTCATGCATACCCTAAAATCAAAAACATTTCTATTTCTGCAGTAAGACTTATGAATATTTACACTATGGGAGATAATAAAGGTTTTCCAAGACAAGTTTTACTGCCTTGACACGTTCTATGAAAACTCAAAAAAAATACTTCCAATTTTCTGAGCTTTTTGAATTAAGGAATTATGGATAAGGATTGTGACACTGTGTATATGAATTTGATGAAGTGCCATTTGACAACATGGACCTTCCCACACAGAGGGACTACATAATAAATACTAAATACACATATGTATTTATGAGATCCATAAATACCTCGAGCCATTTTTTGGCTGGCTCATATTAGTAATGCTTCCTGTCTAGGAGAATAGACCACTCAAAAAAAAAAAAAAAAAAAAAGCCCTGAGAGAATGCCAAAGGAAAATAGAATTTTTGTCAGAGAAACGGGTTAAAGCAATATATCTTTCTTTGTTGTTTTTTTGTTTTTATTTTTTTAACGTTTATTTATTTTTGAGAGAGAGACAGAGAGTGAGCAGGGGAGGGGCAGAGAGAGAGGGAGCCACAGAATCCGAAGTAGGCTCCAGTCAGCACAGAACCCGGTGCGGGGCTCGAACCCACGAACCGTGACATCATGACGTGAGCCTCAATCGGACACTTAACCGACTGAGCCAGTCAGGCGTCCCTAAAGCAATATGTCTTAATCTAATCCACAATCTCTTAGCAGCAGGATGGAAAACCCTAATATGAAAATTTCAAAAATATTTTAATTGAAGGATGTTTGTTTGGAGGGGAGGGTGGGAGGGGTATAGCCAGCATTGAAAAATCAGAGATTCAGAGCAGGGAAACTATGGTTTTATCATTCATTTAAACAGGACTAGTTCTTCAAGATGATAATGGCGTCTATAAATATTAATCTGATCAACAGAAAGAAAACCTGTTTTCCAAGACAAGTATCTGACGTTTGGCAGTATTCCACTGTAAAAAGATAAGTCTTTCTGCATCTAGTTTTATTAAGCTACTCTTCAACATTTCACAAGCAGTAAAATGCAAGAATGGCTTTTAAGTCTTTTCCTACAAATAAGAGATTTGTGAGTAGATCTGAGGTATATATGATTTCAAAGGCTGTTGCTTTCCTAAGTGTTATGCACATTAAATGAACTTCTTAGAAGCAAAAACAAAATTGGACAAATGATTACACTTTCTGAGTTACTAACCTTTGTCGGCCTGTTGAAAAGACAGGCTCCTCCCCCTCTCTGTAAAAAGTCTCTATATTCCAAAATGCTGCACTTTGAGAACTTCCGGGAGTGGGACACCCTGAGAAAATAAAGAATCAATTATGTAAATAATTTACCAAAAGCAGTCATCAAAGAAGAAAATTAAAACCCTTGAACTAGAACAAAATGTTCACTCTGGCTCTAGATGCTTCCACACAAATGTTGACAAGGCATTTATGTTCCAATTGCCAAATAAGTATGTGTGGTAGAGTTTACAAAAATAGAAATTCAAAGAAAACCACAGATTGGGAGGCAGGTTACAACCTCCTCAGCAGCCAAGCTCTTCTGTGCCTTGGCTTAGAAGAGGTTTAGAAAGCCCATCACAAAACTTCTCCACCTAGGCTGTATTTTTAAATGTGGTCATTTTTATTTGCTCTGTCTCAATAAAGGCAAGCACTTTTTTGCCTCTGTCCCGAATAAAAGACACAAGGGAACCTGCCAGATTCTACTTTGGAGGAAGGAATTGTGACAGTTAATTTATTAAAGATTATATAATGCAGGCTTTAGGAACACAATTGAGGCAAACAAGGAAACCCTAAAGAGAAGTATTATACTACACACACACACACACACACACACACACACACACACACACGGATATCTGTATATATGTTTTGGGCACATAGGGTAAGCTCCTTCTGAATTAGAATTAGGTAATAAATAGCTCCTTATGCTCAACTTCAAAAACTATTTGGTGATATTAATGACTCAGCAGGAATATAAGCCTGTGTGATGAAATTAATCAAATTACTCTCTCTAGGTCAGTGCATAGGGAAATATTATACATATGGTCATGGTTAAATGGAATCATACACGCTGATTCCTCGGGCATATTTGTCACAGTACTTGATTTGAGAGTGACAGGCCGCTTATTCCGAGATGTAATCCAATAGTTTTTTTTGTAACCTGGTGCATGAGGGTAGTATATGGAAGTAGGAAAAACCTACCATTGTTGACAGGGATCTCTTAAAGAGGCTTGGCATTTCCTCTAAAAGTCTGATAAGACTGCATTTTCAAATCAGGAAATAAATTGGCATACATACACATATTTAAATACACACACACACACAAACTTTAAGTAGTTTTTTTTATATTCTAAGGGTGGTCAGTCCAAAAATTCATTTAGAAACTGGGAGTTCAGAAGGCAGAAAGCAGCTCCCTTTAGAAGCAATATTATCAATAGTGTTACCTTCCTAGAGTAGTCCTTGAAAATGCTGTTTAACCCATAATGTTACTAAATTGTGGTGCAACAGTAAGGGGAGCATGAAGGTTAATGGTTTCACGTTTAAACCACATTTCTAGAAACCTATGTCCTAAAGCAGCAGGAGGAATGTTGACTCTCTCTGCAAACCCTCACACTCACACTCATCTTTTCCCCATGAGCAGGACTCCCGGGGAAGAGTAAGGAAGGGACTCTGCATGAGTAGGTCAGGGCCTCTGGCCACTGGGGCTCCTCGGGAGGGGGGTAGGACCAGAAATGGGTGATGTGTTGAGCAGATATCTGGCATGGGCAGAAGGAACAAGAGAGACAAAACGGGTGAGAAAACCTCTTCCAGCTAGAAGGGGTGGGCTCTAGCTTAGATGGCCATGGGCCAGTGGCTCCCGTGGGTGCAGGGGCTGGGGCAATGCTTCCAGGCTTTGGTTCACAGCTGCAACGGCAACTAGAAAGGGGTGCTAGTTCCCAAAGTGTCCTCGCAAGAAGAGATAGGTGAGAAAACGTTCAAATGTCTATCAATAGGAGATACCTAATTTAGACACAATAAAGCTATCTTAAGAACCAAAAAAGCTGTATTGATTATATAAGCAATATAGTGTAATTTTTACTATGGCAAACATGTCTATTGGAGAGTTCCATAAAATATAAATTGATAAATAAATTGATTTTCATTGACTGCTTCAGGCAGACAACCAGCTTTTATTCTAAGTGCACTAAAAAATTAATGCCTCTGCTATACTTAGAAGCATTTAATAATGTGCTTCCTTTAAAGGTCAAGAGAAAGAAACAGCAGTTATTACTATATTTTATTATCAACAAATTTAAGCCAAAAATTAAAATACAAGGCAAATTAGTCCTTCCATTTTTAAAATATAAGATAATAAATTATTGAATTTATACTGAGTATTGAACCTAAGAGACCAGTACTTGGGAGACTGTGTATCTAATCATAAACAGAAATTTCAGTGAAAGGTATATTTCAAATGCATATATAATGAAGTTTTACCCTGTTTCTTCCATGATGCAGCCACCCCAGGACTCTGTGCAGTCACATTCTAGTCCGATGAAATAATAAGCAAGAAAAAAAAAAGAGAGAAACAACAAAAGTCACATCTTTACTTTGCACTGCAGCTCTTGAGATAATTCTCATCACCAATTTCATGTCCTAAAGATACAGAATGTGAGGTCTCTCCAAACAAAACCTATTTCTTTTAAAACAATACTTCTTTATCCTTTCCAGAAGTATAGGTTGCTCCCTAAGACAACAGCTGCTAAGGAATAAAACTGTGCCTCTCTTCGTGTTTGTAACTCAGAGAACTCAATTAACGTTTAGGGAAAAGTAGCCTGGTCTGGAAATGAAAAGCCTGAGTTCTGGTCCAAACTCCACCTGATGAGGAAAACGGGGAATAACCTCTCTGCCTATCTCCCAGAGTGGGTTGCGGGCTCATGCAAGATGAGTGCCTGTATGTGCTCTGTGAGCTGGAAGGCTCGCTTGCACAGATATAACGAGTCATCACTGAAGCTCCGCCAACAGAGCACACGGAGGTTCCAGGAGAGAATTCCATTTGCTCGAGTCAAGGTGAGGTTGGGCCGGAACTTGAAGAACACTACGCTAAAAGGTTTAGTAAAAGAGAGCATTCTAAAATAAAAGTGTAAATAGTCATTTAAATTAAACAATAGTCACAAACTCAACATGGATGTCAGACACTGCCATACTGATACAGTAATGGGCTGTTCTTTTATTTTTCCTATTCTTTTTTCTATCATAAACACAGATGTGTTTACAGAAAGACTCCAGATGGGATTTTTTCAAAAATCGAAGTTCAGAACTAATGAACTATCTACCTAAACAAATAATTCACAAAGGAATAAAACATGTTAGGAAGGAACTACTCCAGGCATCAGTAATGAACCCCTACTTCTCACCGCAGACCCTCACCCAACTCTGTAACAGGTCTCTGCTGACCCCAGCGCTGGCCTCTTCACAGCCCCAGCCTTCTCAAACAAGGCCATATACCTGGCCCTACTCTTTCAGATTTTAAAGCCATCTATCCCGCTGATGGAACCCCAAATACCTCCTTTGATGTGTACTGTGTGTTTCCTTGGGAAAGCAAATACTCTGAGCAAGATATTAATAAATGAAAGTTTATGGATATTTGCAAAGTGCCACCAGACTTAATACACCCACAAAGTGATGACTTAATACGTCCAAAAAGGAAATTGAGAAGCCCGTGGATATGTATTTTGTTTCAAGTTCCCATAACATGTGCATTAATGACAATCATTTGAGAGTTGTCAAAAAAGTATAAAATCGGGGCGCCTGGGTGGCTTAGTTGGTTAAGCATCTGACTTCAGCTCAGGTCATGATCTCACGGCCCATGGGTTGGAGCCCTGAATAGGGCTCTGTGCTGACAGCTCAGAGCCTGGACCCTGCTTCGAATTCTGTGTCTCCCTCCCTCTCTGCCCCTGCTTGTGCTCTAGCTCTCTCTCTCTCTCTCTCAGAAGTAAACAAACATTAAAAAATAATTTTTTTTAAAGTATAAAATGTAGAATAATGTGAACGTAGATTGTTGTCCTTTTCTTCTTTGGGGAAGTGAGCTGGGCAAGGAGACCTTTACTTTAAGCGTCTGATAGTTTCACAGAGGGGAGCAGACTTCCACTTAAGAGAATAATTTGAGTGAATACCTCGGTCCTTTTATCCACAAGGTCGCATTATTATTTTTGTGAGCCTTAGGCACTTTGGCCTCGTGCCACCAAAGTGTATTAGAAATTGTATTTTGCTACTTTGTTGGTTTAAAGACTAATATAATCCAGGTTGGATTTCATTCTGATTTTTAAAGAAATTCAAATTTTTCATGGACTCCTAAAACCATTGTGGGCCTTGGATATTTGGCTACCAGAAGCTCAGTCCGGTCTTTCCATCTTCCTCTCTTCTGATTAGTGAGAAGAGTGACACCAGCTGTCACTGGCTGCACTTTCCCACTGGATGGGATCTGGGGCCCTGTGTGGACTCCCTCTTGGCACTGCCTGCCCACTAGAGTGTTATCATCTACCACCCATTCCCAGGCTTAAAGGGCCCTAGGGCAGAGCTGCCTGGAGGGGAGGCTTCTTCTTGAACTCTTCTGATGGGACCATGTGAGTGAGTTCATTTGGAGGTAGGTAGGTGGGGAATTTTCATTAGAGTTGGCGCTGCTTTCTTATAGTAGATCTAAGCTATTCCTTGATCCAAATGTACTATTATTAACTCCCTGATGGAGTCTCACTGGCATCCAGTTTCTATACTCCGCTGCTTAGAACCCAGAGAGTAAGTACTCATCGACCTCACCCCCAACATTCTGCAGTGTGAGAAAGACCTGATCCCACTCTGAGAAAGTGAGTATGATTTTATGAATTTTAAAGGAGAGATATCTACAACCCAAACGGATTAAAAATTACCTTAAGTCGCTCATTTGATCATCTTTTTTAAGAGGAAGGAAGTAGACTACAATTAAACTATAATGACTTAGGAATGAACAATATTTATTTATTGACCGGACATGCATTATATAGACAGAATGGCACATGAAAGTGAGTAAGAAGGACAATGTACATACTTGGCTTTCTGCTAGAAGGTTCCCATTGGATTCCAAGGTTTTGAGCCAGGCTCTGCGATAATACTTGTGCCACTGCCATTGGAAGACCATACTGTTTTTCAGAGTTGAAAGTGTGTGGGAAACATTTGAGAGAGTGCACAAAGCTAGTTATTATTTCTTAATCATCACCACATATCATCTCAGTTCCCTAAGCAGAGCCTCACAGCATCAAAAGACGGCATACGTTCCTCAGCACCTCTTCCTTGCAACTGGGCCCAAGAAGCAGAACGCCTCTCTTCCTATGTGGCATCTCTCAGAACTTGATGCTCTCACATGGAAACATAAGATACAATTTGTAAAAGGCTGTGCCCCAATCCAACTCATTCCAAACCAAGAATAAATTCAACTTACTAGAAATATGTCGAGAGAGAGGCCTTGACAGAATGATGGCTCAGAGAGGCCTCAGAGAGGCCTCTACTGAATGATGGCTATTGGCTACAACTTGTTATAATATATCCTGGCATTTATCAGGGTTTAGCTATAGTTGGTTCAGCCTTTTTGAGTGCTGTCGCCAACTGTTGTAAGAATTTCCTTTAGGGGCGCCTGGGTGGCGCAGTCGGTTAAGCGTCCGACTTCAGCCAGGTCACGATCTCGCGGTCCATGAGTTCGAGCCCCGCGTCGGGCTCTGGGCTGATGGCTCAGAGCCTGGAGCCTGTTTCCGATTCTGTGTCTCCCTCTCTCTCTGCCCCTACCCCGTTCATGCTCTGTCTCTCTCTGTCCCAAAAATAAATAAACATTGAAAAAAAAATTTTTTTTAAAAAGAATTTCCTTTATATAAATGAAGGTACTGGAATCCAAACAATGAGATGAAGGAAACATTTGTTTCAATGAATTCTATAGATAGACAGGTAGAAGGCATAAAAATGAAAATTTTACATAGGGAGAAACCAAAGATACTGATTAAATATAATCACACATTCTTTGATTTAAATGAATTAAAACCTAACATCCGCAGGAGAGCATTATAGCTTAAAGTTATCAGGAAAGGAGTAATAAGTTTATAAAAACTTATCCATAGAGTTGAAAAAAATATCTGGATCAATCTTTGGCATGCGTTTGCCTGATAAATATGAAATACTATCATTATGAAATGAAGCAATACCTCTTTTTTAACACCAAAGACCACTTTGGGTTCTATTTACTAATAGAAATCACTTATACCTTATTCCCGGTGTCACTGCCATTTTAAACAAGCCCAAGAGGGATGTAAACTAGGCCACAGGGAAGAAAGAGATCAGGTGCAAAGATAAAGCTCTACTTTAAGAAAATTGATCAAATTTACCTCATTCACGCCAACGCCCCTTGTGCGAGAACAGACACCTCCAAAGTAACTCAGACTGCTTCTCTTATAGTGGAATGTCACACGCCTACAGAAAAAGAAAGGGCAATCAGGAAGCCAATGTGGTGGCCATCATATATGGGACCATCATGTCCCAAAACATGTCTACTCACTCTACACTGAATACCCCAAATTCAACTTCCCTCAGGAAATCAAAAACTACATTCTAAATACCTTTAGATTTATGTTATGTTAAGCAATCTCCGTAGAACAAACATTAACTGAGCACCTACGAAGCACTGGCTGATTATTATAAATTTATAAATTATTAGAAGTTGCTGGGGGGCACCTGGGTGGCTCAGTCGGCTGAGTCTCCGACTTCGGCTCAGGTCATGATCTCACGGTTCGTGAGTTGCGGCCCCACGTCAGGCTATGTGCTGACAGCTCAGAGCCTGGAGCCTGCTTCGGATTCTGTGTCTCCCTCTCTCTCTGACCCTCCCCCGTTCATGCTCAATCTGTCTCTGTCTCAAAAATAAACAAACATTAAAAAAAAATTTAAAAAAAAGAAGTTGCTGATTATGGACTGAGAGAAACGAGTAAAGAGCTAAGGTGAGAGGCAAGGAAGGAGGAATTTGGTTGGTCTTAGAGGATGGTCTGAAAACAGCTTTGTAATGAATGAACAAGGAAAACTCTTATTATATTAAAAGAAAGTATGGCAATCCTTTTCCTTAAGGATAAAATCTCAATTTTATTCAATGGTTCACCTCAAAAGACTATATTTCCTAGTCTCTCTCGCAGCTAGGTGTGGCTATGACAAAGGGCTAGCAAATGATTTACTGGTAAAAATTGATATGTGCAAGCTTTCAGGAAATCCACTTTAATGGAGCTAACTCAGCTGGAAGGAGTGCTCTCTTGCACTCTTCCCTCCCTGTACTCCTGGTGCCCGTAATAAAGGCTGGTGCACCAGCAGCCACCTTGAATCATGAGTTCACCTGCAAGATGTAAAGTGTGAAAGTAAGATCATGCTCTGAAGGTAAATCTTATGACCATGGAACCACCTTCCCAGCACCAGAAGGCTTACCTCCCTGCTACGTATATAACCAGAGAAAGAAATCAATTCAGGATCCATACACTTATGTATAACTTAGATGGTCCAATAAAGGGATCAAGATAAATGTCAACCTGAAGACCACAGGTACATACGAGATAAGGTGCACAGCATCAGCATGCTGTTTAATGCGCTGCCGGTATTTGGAGAACTCATGGAGCATCTGCACAGGGTTGGTGGTGATCTCAATATGATCCTTCTCAGTCCAGGTCTCTACAGCCACCAGGACAACCCTGGTGTTAAGCTGCTCCTTGTAAATCTGAGGGTATACAACAGGACAGGTGCAGGAGGAAAACACTGGGTCAAACATGCACAATCAGTGATTCAGAGTCAGTGGAAGGACAGGAGGGGAGGTGAGAGGAGAACATGAGGTCACAATTAGCTCATCATAAAGAATCTTCTTTCCTTTCTCATTTCCAAGAGCAAAAATTAAAAAAAGAAATCACAATCACACAATTCAGCCTCTCTCCTACTAGACTATTTCAATCCCAAATGAGCACATTTAGTGGCCAGGCATCTTACTGGGGGATGGACAGTAGGGATGTCAAGATTCGAAAGTCTGGACATAAATTCTAAACAGGGTGGAGTAAAATCACCCTTCCAAACCTCACAGGAGGTGACACGTAGGAGCCTGACATACTGGCTCCGGGTAAGCGCAGTGTGACCAGCGAGTCCTGCAGGATTGGAATAGTCTGGTAAATCCTTGGACAAGCACCAGCAACACGGCTGGCTTGCCCTCGGCGGCCTTGTGACATGACACCTAGAATAACAGCCAGCGGGAGTCGTGGATCTGGGCCACAACAGGGAAAAGCAGATGCGTATCACCCACCTCACCCTCGCCACGGGGTGGCATCATTCACAACGTTTAAATTGTATCTTTCGGCTCTCTTTCTCCAGTTCTGGCCCAGTAGCTAAACAATTCACACAATTAAGCGACTTCAAAGACTGCTGTCACTTTGTCCTATTTTCAAGCTAATTAAGAAAATAATGGATGTCTTTGAACCCACCGAAGAAAGAAAATATCATCGTGCCTGACTCAACCCGAAGCTAAAATGATTTTACGACAAGCAAGTTAGAGCTGGTCAGCTTATAGGAGAGCCCAAAACAAAAACTGCACTTTGCAAGATGTGATTCCATTCAATCATGGTAGAATGACCAACACAAAGATGCTACCAAGTCAACAACTTTGGCAGCGAAGAAGGTGTGCCCGATACTCTCTTTTCCATATTAACTTATAGTTTTTGTCTGAGAAGGCGGCTGACAAGAGCTGAAATTACGGAAAATTAATAACCCACGTGTAAACTGGCTTTCAGAATTTCAGTCCTAACTCTGTATGACCCACTATGCTCATCCACCCGTATTATGCCTTTACCTAGCTGTCCCTGCAGGTGTCATATGTTATGAGTATTTACAACATTGAAGGTTCGGGGACTGTTTCAAAGGCAGAAAAGGAGGCAGTTCTTTGGAGAAAACAAGTATCATTTAGATAGCTGGCAACTCATAAAAAGTCTTCGTTTCCCAGGTAAGAGGGGACATATAATAAATATAAGATAAAAATATATTTAACTGAACAAAAGAGCACTTTACATTAGAACACAAGGCAGTATGCTATATTTAGCCTATGGCTATGGCAAATAGAACTAGTTATTGGAACACAGCAAATAATGTTCACATCTATGGAATTCAAGCTAAAGCAGGAACAAGGAAGAAAACCTTAACCATTATTCTCTGTAACTTACAAAATGAGAGGGGAAAATATTGATATGAACGATTTTATAGAGTTAGAAGTCTTTGTAAGAAGATACAGATTTTACTGTTTCAAATTAGTTTCATTTGGGGACTGCACTTAACGTTGTCACCTAGAAATAAAATCTGAAGCATTCACTACTAAGAAAGTAAATGTTAGTTAAAAACAAAACAAAACAAAACAAAACAAAACAAAATAAAACTGTATGTCCTATATTCTCCAAACATACTCCACCTCAATCTACTAGCTCTCTTGCCATATATTTAAGACAATAAGCTCAACTGGTTATTATCATCAAAGTCTCATTTGTCAAGTATAATTTATACTCTTTTGGTAGTTTATTTTCTCTTGTGTTTTTGTCCTTCATAGGCTTGGTGACAAACAGGTCTGGACATCACTTATAAGCAGCACTAATGCATCTCTGGGATACTGAGAATGACTCAGCAGCCCTCTTAGCTCTGAGGACACTACTCTTTTGAAGTTTCTACCCTATAACTTCTTAGCCAGATGAGCTTAAGGATGGCATTTTTACTTTTGCCCAAGAAAGAATTCAAATAACTAGTAAACAGGTAGAAATATAAACCATTCCATCTTGGAAAAATAGGTTCAAGAAAATCAGGATACTTACAGAATCCACAAGGTTGACCACAGACTTTGCAAAGTTATTGGTGTGTGCGTGAGAAGAGCGATACTTCTTATACTGGGGGGGGGAAAGGATAAACCAGTCACTGCTAAATCATAATTTCATGGTAAATTTCAAAATACAGTAAAAGCAGAAATCTCACAGCAATAGTACAAATGGGGATCAAAAATACACAGTTCAGCTTGTGCCATGTTGGATATGGTGGTGTTCTATTTTATTTCTCTGTTAAGCAGCAACACTCTATCTAAAACACCTTACCAGTTCCAGGTAAGCAGAGCGCCTGTAGAAATCTGTGCAAACAGAAAACAAATTGAGGGTGGATGGGGGAGGGGTTGGGGATGCGTAGGAGGAGGGGAGAGGGAAAATGGATGATGGGCACCGAGGAGGGCACTTGTTGGGATGAGCACTGGGTGTTGTATGTAAGCCAATTTGACAGTAAATTATATTACAAATAGTAATAATAAAAAAATACTTTAATTAAAAAAAAAAGAAACCTGTGTGAGAGGCTTTACACCTGAGAAGTAAGTTGTTAATTCAGTCTTAATGTCTACAAATGCAACCTTTTTGTTTTCACTGAAAGCACCTTTACCAGTTTACAAAGAGCTTAGCCAAGAAATTTAGGCCCAATATGACACCCTTCTCACTTTAAACTCCAGACCATACACACACCAAGAAAATTTCCTCGGCAGCATTTTAGATACTGCCCATGATATGGAATGCATTTTTTCATACATTTCAGTATATTCTTTCAGAAGAATGCCTCCTCCACAGGAAGCTTTCAAGAATGTTTATGGTTATTTATGACTATTTGAGAAAATAAACAAAAGTCAATTAACAGAATAATTCCACAACAACATCTGGAGGGCTACAGTTTTAGCAAATACTGCGCAGCAGGTCTTTGAGAGGGCATTGGAAAACTGACATCTACACAGGGGGATCACGCCCTCTACCGAGGAGAAAAGAAAACAGACTCAAAGCTACTGAATCCGATTTGCACCACAAATCTTAAAATCTGTCTTTAACCACAATTACTAAAATAACATGTCTTTCACAACTATTAAAAATGTTTCTATGTTGGAAACTCATGATATTCCTTTTTTCTTCTCCTTTGCCCACTTTTCACACTATAAATTTGTCAGGCTCCCTTCATTTCATTCTCTCTACCCGTAGTACTATGTTTTTTTTAAACAAAGAATCTAGGTCTTCATGCTTAGATACCTGATATTTATTTTTTATCATATCTTATACGTGACAACCCATGAAAAATGTGCCATAAGTTAGTACCATCCTATTGGTTTGGTAGCATTCGTTTATTTATAACCATTTACATTTATAACACTTGCCATAGTGTGAATGTTTGTATTCCCCCGAATTCATATGTTGAAATCCTAACTCCCAAAATGATGGTCTGAGGAGGCGGGGCTTGGGGGAGATGCTTTGGTGGAATGAGGTGGAATCCTAATAAGTGGGAGTAGTGCCTCATAAAGGAAGCTCCAGAGAGTTCCCTTGCCCCTTCTACTAGAAGAAATGGGGACCGAGTAAGGTGCTGGCTATGAAGTGGGAAGCAGGCCCTCACCAGAACACAACCGTGCTGGCACCACAGTCTTGGGCTCCTTGGCCCCTGGAACATTGAGAAATTAATTTCTGTTATTCATAAGCCACCCAGGCTGTGGTATTTTGTTACGCCAACCTGAATGGACTTGGACTCAGAACAGACTCAGGCTCTATGTTACTGCTGCCACTGTGCATTCCAATCTGACCTGAACTATCTTTATGTGTTCTTTACTGGTAGTGAACATAAATCTGTGCATATAACTGGGCCATAAAACATCATATTGATTGAAAAAATTTAAGGTACTTTAACAGGGTTTTCAAACCTAGCATAAAGAAGCTGCTGTAAATAGCTAAGGATTTTAAGTTGTCCAGCAAATTCTACAGACTAAAAAATGTCAAAGACATTTTTTACGCTAAAAGCAAAAGTCTCAACACTAAGTCCATTTGGGGTGATGAAAATGTTAAAAAGTCTCAACGTGAAGAAGCACAAAAAAGAAAGGAAAGATATTAGCTGACACCTATTCTAAGGCACCTATTACAATTCACTTTATTTTCTTCTGAACATTAATTTGTCCATTTTGTAGACTTCTTTTTATAATATAATTATCTGGAAAAATAGGACATGCAAGTTAAAAAAATTTAACAAAATGAGGTCTTTTTTGGAAGTCTATCAAAATGTGATGTTTTTCACTTATTTCATGTTTGTAATTTCCATGTCTCTATTTTCCTTTTTAGAAAGCCCACTCTGCCCACTGTGGGGTAAATGATTAGAGAGGGTCCAGCATGCAAGGAGAGGGACCTGCCGGGAAACTACTGCAATGGTCCAGGTAAGTGATAAGGAAGGCTGGGTATCTGGACAGAGAAGTAAGTGGGCACACTCTGAAGGCAGGGGTCCCACGACTTGCCGATGTATACGATGTGGGAGGTGAGGAAAGAAGAAAATAAAAGATGACTCCTACGTTTTGAACTTGGATAGCTGGGGGAATAGTGGTGCCATTTAAAATAATGAGAAAGACTAGGAGAAGAGAAGATTAGGACCAAGGAATCAAGAGTTGTGATTCAGAAATGTTGGAGATGAGCCTATTCAGGACGGAAGTAGGCATGCAAGTAGACAGTGGATACATAAGGATGGATTCAGGAGGCTGGAGGCATAAAGTAGAGAGGGTCAAGTTTAAAGTCATGATACTAGTTAAAGGTTGAGACTGGAAGTGGGCACTCTGGGGGAGTTCTAGAAAGAAAAGAAAGCCCAAAACCAAGTTAGGGGTATTCGCAAAATGCTAGAGGCCAGGTACACAAGACTAAGAAGAAATAACTAGGGAGGTGGGGGGGACTGTTGTGTCACAGAAGCTGAGGGATGAAGAAAATGTTTCAAATAGGAGAGCGTGCTGAGCCGCGTCCAAGGCTGCTGAGAGAGCACCAATGATGACAGCTAGCAGCACTCACTGGATTTGTTCACCTGAAGTGCCATTTACCCGAGCAGCTAGGATTTACCAGGACCAGTAAGTGTTTCTGCTACAACAAATATATGCGCCTCACGATTCTATGAGGTGGCGTTTATTAGCCCCCTTTTAGAAATATGAGGTTCAGAGAGGACAAAGAACTTATCCAAGGTCACACAGATGGAATTCAATGCCTACTCTGGGTTCAGACAGGAGCTAAATCTTATCCGTTAACAATTCTTATAAAATAGTTTATGTATATTCCCGATAAATCATGATTATTGATGAGAACTCATAATTGGTTAGGTGCCCATAAATACGGTGGTTTTAAAATAGGGTTTAAACTGAAGTTTAAATTGAAAAAAATGTCTGAGTTATAACACACCTGCACTCTTTGACTTATACATAAGGACATGGCAAAAATGTAAGCAAGACATTTTCTTGTGCACTTTAAAATATTTCAACCAACTGTCTATTAGAGTAAGGTTTTTCATATTTATATTTAGCCCAAGTGGCTCAAAGAAACGTTTGCAGACCCTTATCAAGGCTATAATTGGCTCACAAATTAGGTTCCACCAGACAGCTACTAAGATGCTTTCTACAAAATTGAGGGATTTTTCTTTTCTAATTGAAAGCCACTGAAAACATGATGCTTGTTCAAAGTAAGGTGTCTGCATTTTTTCAGGAAGCCAATATTAGGTTACTCTGAATTAAAGAGGTGAGCTTGGGGCGCCTGGATGGCACAGTCGGTTAAGCGTCCGACTTCAGCCAGGTCGTGATCTCGTGGTCCGTGAGTTCGAGCCCCGCGTCAGGCTCTGGGCTGATGGCTCAGAGCCTGGAGCCTGTTTCCGATTCTGTGTCTCCCTCTCTCTCTGCCCCTCCCCCGTTCATGCTCTGTCTCTCTCTGTCCCAAAAATAAAATAAACGTTGAAAAAAAGAAAAAAAAAAAGAAAATGTATTAAAAAAAATAATAAAATAAAAAAATAAAGAGGTGAGCTTGAATGTGAATGTAGGCAAAATGTTTCTAGTCCCTGAATGAATGAGAACTAATTTTGCATACAAAGAAACTGTGCAATCTCCATTTATGATAAAACTGACTTTCACATTTTGTGATCACTGAAAATAATTTACATTTAAAGTGCCAAATTTACTTTCCTTCCTGAACAATTACAACATTTAAGAAATTTGCTTTTTGAAAAAATTAAAATTAAAGCTTGATTTTCAACCCAAGGATGACGGTTATCAAAACAACTGTGCTGCTTCATCTAGCACAGATTGTATGATGAGTAATTCCAGGGATGATCATTCTAAAACCCAAGAGCAAATATTCAGATATTAAAAAAATAGATGGTAATTATTCTACTTCAGTTTTACTTTCAAAACATGAATTTCAGTACTCTGATCCATGTTCTGAATTACTACTTCTTTGTGTCAATCAAATTCAACAACTACTTAAAAACTTTTTTTTTTCATTTCTGACTGTGCATTGCCTCCAAATGTATCACTGCAAATTACGGTTCTTTTCTTCTAGCTTCAAAGATAAATGAACATATCATGCCTAGTTCTCACTCAATTTTAATTATAATAAAATAATTACCAAGGTTTACCATCAACAAATTTGGTAGCGGAAACAAGTTAACTTTATCACAGAATATACGGTATAATGTGCAGAAAATCTCTATTTACGAAAATGGTATTTTAATGGGAGGGTGCTACTGTACCATTCATAAGACAAAGACAAGATTATTCACATGCTTCCATTTAAAAGGATTAAAAAATAAATTCAAAGCATATAAATTTAAATTTTTTTTCTTTTTCTATTTATACAGTTACTGCTATCTACTCTTTGATTTATAGCTTTATGTACCTTCCCAATAGAGTATGGTGGACCAGGAAATGTGGAATTACAAGTAATCGGTTGGAGAACTGTTCTATTAATTCCCAGCTATATGCGAATGTACTTTGTGAATTTAAAGGCATTGCATGTAGCTTAATTATTGCTTCCACTACTTTAAAAGTATTTATATAATGGGTATTAGAAAAAGCTTAAGTGTCTAAAGCCCTAATTTCACAACATACCACAGTGCTAAGGACTGAGAAGTAGCTAGATAAAAACTCATTGGGCCAATCAACAAAAATAGTTCAGATGAAAAATTATCTTGGGGTTTCAAGAAAATTAATGTCCTTCTGAAACTCCTTTTTTAGCGTTCTTTAGCTAAAATTCATTTGGTTTTCCTTCCCACCAGAAAAGACCTCTCCTAAATTGCATGTAATTCTGATAAATTCTACTGCTTCTAACATATAGCAAGCAATATATAAAAAAGCTACTGGCAAATAAAATAAATCTGCACATAAAATGAAGAGGTATTCCACTGAATAATATTTAACATAACTGAACTAGTACTTGGCAACTTAATGGAAAATGTCTGCTAAAGTAGAGATTCAAATAAAAGTTTAAAAATAAATTAAGTCACCACATTTTTAAATATACGGTTTTTTCAAGGCCTTTTTTGAGTAGCCTCTACTAATTAGAATTTCATGTTGTCATTTTACCCTATAGTCTGCTAATCTAATTTGGTCTCCTCAAAATAAAACAAGGACTTGGGGTGCCTAGGTGGCTCAGTCAGTTAAGCATCTGACTTCAGCTCAGGTCATGATCTCACAGTTCATGCGTTTGAGCCCCACATCAGGCTCTGCGCTGACAACAGAGTCTGGAGCCTGCTTAGGATTCTGTGTCTCCTCCCTCTATCTCTCTGTCCTTCCCCCACTAGTACCCTGTCTCTCTCTGTCTTTCAAAAATAAATAAATGTTAAAAAAAATTTTTTTAAAAAAGGACTTAATGATATATGCGAGGCAATCTGAATTTTTGCTGTAATCCTTTACAGGTTTTTCACCCAAACCTGACTTTCAGGTATTTCTTAAAGATTCTCATCTTTCCAGAATGTAACTGAGTTTTCATCAAAGCAAGTACTCTTTGTTTTAGTTTATATAATTTTTTAACTAAGTTATGTAATTACAACAAAAATTACAACTGGCCTACCCAGTCTGGGAAGTGTGGCCATGGGGTTCTGGAGCCCCCTCCCAACAGTTCATGAGAGCCAACTGGATGCAACTTTTTCCAGCTCCTCATTTAGTGACCTCACTTGGGTAGCTTGAAATCAGCTACGATGGGAGTATTTATACCGCCGATATCAGCAAACATTATAAATCAAGTGTTGGTTAGACTCTTTAGAAAGCTGTAGGCTTCAGCCAACCCATTTTATAAGGGGCATGATTAAGCAAAATAAGGTTAAGAAAGTTTCTACTCTATTTTCAAGAAGGGCTAAAGGAGGCAATAATCATTTTTCATGTCTCTTAAGTGTTACTGAGGTGACACGCTAACCTACATTTTACTTTGACATAAGTAACACAATATTATTCATCTTTCTAAAATTTAAAGAAGATAAATCATCAAAGATAGTCTCTTTGGATATGCCTTTATTATACATGTTTATCTCCTATAACTATTTTTGTCACAGGCCATAATAATTTCTAAGAAAAAAATGTTAGCAGAACAAAGACACGTGATAAAATTAAAAACGTAGTGGCCAAATAGATAGATGACGAAAAGTAGAGGATAAAAATTTTAAATGAAGATGTGTAAAAGACATCAAACAGATAGTTAAACTCATTAATTATAATCACTAAATAAAAGGAAAGTTTAGAGTTGTGAAAATTCTATAAAACCCACTATTTCTAAACACCATGAAATAAATCAAGCCATTCAATAGTTCCAAAGAAATAAAACATCTAAATATATTGGCCTTAGTAAGTAACAAATAATTTTTAAATATAAAGTGAAATGTACTCTTTCTTAAGCAAGCTACCAGGTTTAAAACTCACTAATTCCTTATATTCTTACCGTTTTGTGATCATTAACAATCATAAGTTCCAAATATTTCATTTCTTCAAACACACCACGAGATGGCTGTGGAAAATAAACATATATGGTCAGAGTGGTCAGCTGTATCTCTGATGCTAACTCTGAACTTGGAGATTGACTCTGAATTTCCAAAGAACCTTTATAAACACCCTGGAGGAAACTTGGTGAGGGGATCAAAGAAAGTGACTGTAAAGTGTGGGCAAACATTCAAGTATTCAGAGAAGAATTGTATTTAATTATCATTAAGATACTCATCAAAGAACAGCCCATGTTATTTTTATATGATTTTCATATGTAAAAATATTCTAGAGAAAAATGCACAGTATAATTCTGCTAAAATAAGTAATCTCAATTTTTTTGGCATTAAACTGTGACCAAAAAAAGATTCATATCTACTTCAAACTTCAAAGAAAATCTACTTAAAATTCATTTAATAAGAATAGCACAGCACACGTGGAACAGCTATCAATATAGTTAAGAGAAGGGCAGCCTGGCTGGCTCAGTCAGCTAAGCATCTGACTCGGTTTAGGTTCAGGTCATGATCCATTGGTTTGTGGGTTCAGGCCCTGTGTCGGGCTCCATGCTGATGGCGTGGGGCCTGCTTGGGATTCTCTCTCTCCCTTCTCCTCCGCCCCTCCCCCATTTGCATGCATGTGCTCTCTCAACATAAGTAAATAAACAAAAAAAAATTAAAATATATACATATAGTCAAAAGAAACATTAACTCAATGGAGTGAAATTATAATAATAACATATTACACTTTAACCACACAACTTCCCAAAGGAACAAACATTGACAATTACTATTTTCCAAGTTCTTCTAAATTTTGATTATTACTAGATAATTTTAAAAGCAAGTGCTAAGCATTTTAGCCATCATTTGGACTTTCTTTTTTCATAACTGTGAAATCAATAATGATGACTCTTTTTTCTTTATGTACAAGGTCATTCATCAGTTTACATTTGATAAGGGTGGACTGTCATGAAATATCAGTAGCCTATATAACACTTATTATTACCAACCACACCTTCAAGAGCAAGCAAAACAACAAGAAAAAAGTCTCTAAGTAAAAAAGCAAAAATTGTATCCATAATCACCATAATATGAAGAAAGGCTCATAAAAGAGAGGACGATTTAACCTGTAACTAAGTTTCTGATGGCTGGTGGTCTAATTTTTTCACAAAAAAATACATTCAGCAAAACATTATCTAAAATGTGCAATTTTCAGTATAATTACTCATTAAGTTATCTCGTAAATTACCATGTAATCTATATGCTGTGGAATTAATTCTCGGTTACATAGCATTCACCATGTAATTACGAAACAGTCCCCATCATTACAGCTTTCTAATCTATTATGAAAAAGACTAGGAACATAATTTCAATGACAAAGCTCCTATACATTTATCAATACATGGGAGCTATATGATTGTTGTTGATTATAATTACATGATTCTTATTTAGTAACTGTCATGATACTAATGATCAAATAGATCCTTAGAAAAACACATCCAGCTTCAAATTTTGGTGTAGCAGAACTTTTAATTTGAAAGAAATACAAATAAGCATAGTTAGCCAACATTTCAAAATCTAATGCTTCCCCTTACACTTTTTGTTTATCAAAATGTTTCAAATTTGTTATATAAGCCATGTGAGAAAAAGTCTGCTGTACTTTTAATAGAAAAAAACACACTGTAATTTTTGTAAGAACATGCTTTGAAAAGGAAGCTAATACAATACACTCCATCAGTGTTCATAGGACACTGGAATCCGTTTATATCACTAATGGAAAAGGCTGATATGCCCATAAGACTCAAATCACAGAAGGAGTTTGGTTGGTTGTTTTTGTTTGTAAGAGGAAGTTGCCCAAATTTAAACTGCTTTAGATACACTGAGATACTATGTGATTTTGGGCACACAATTTAACTGAGTGAAGCGGCCCTGACCATGATTCAATGCCACACTCACATTCACTGCTCTCTTTCTTCTCCTTTTCAACCACTGCAATTCGGATAAAAAGGGCCACTGGTCACTGCTTTCCATACCTGTGTAAAGGAAAAAAGAATACCAAAATGTATACTTGACTACAGTTCAATGGGAGTATGTTTTTAAAATATTATGTAAAGCTACCAAAACTAAAGCAGGAAGAAATAAAAACTTTGAACACACCCACTACCAGCAATGAAATTGAATCAGAAATCAAAAAATTCCTCAAAAATAAAAGTCCAGGAGCAGGCAGCTTCACAGATGAATTCTACCATTTAAAGAAGAGTTAATACCTACTCTTCTTAAACTATTTCAAGAAATAGAAAAGGACGGTAAACTTCCAAATTCATTCTATGAGGCCAGTATCACCCTGATACCAAAACTAGATAAAGACACCGCAAAAAAAGAGAACTACAGGCCAATATCCCTGATGAACTGAAATATCAGCAGACTGAATCTGACAATAGATTTTAAAAAATCATACACCACATTCAAGTGAGATTTCTTTCTGGGATGCCAGTGCTGTTCAATATTCACAAAACAATCAACATGACACATTACATCAATAAGAGAAAGAGTAAAAACCATATGATCATTTCAACAGGTGCAGCAAAAGCATTTGACAAACTACAACATCTATTCATGACAAAAATCCTTTGCAAAGTAGGTCTAGAAGGAACATACCTCAACATAATAAAGGCCATAAATGAAAAACCCACAGCCAACATCATAATCAATGATGGAAAACAGAGCTTTTCCCCTAAGGTCAGGAACAAGACAAGGACCTCCACTCTCACCACTTTCATTTAACATAGTACTGGAAGTCCTAGCCACAGCAAGTAGACAACATAAAGAAATAAAAGGCATCCATATTGGTAAGGAAGTAGTAAAACTGTCACTATTTGCAGATGAAATGATACTATATACAGAAAACCCTAACAGCTCCACCAAAAACCTGATAAATGAATTCAGCAAAGTCGTAGGATATGCAATCCATGGACGGGAATCTGTTGCATTTCTATACACTAATAATGAAGTAGAAGAAAGTGAAATTAAGAAAACAATACTTTTTACAATTGCCCCAAAAACAATAAAACATCTAGGAATAAACTTAACCAAAGTGGTGAAAGACCTGTACTCTGAAAACTATAAAACACTGATGAAAGAAATTCAAGATGATGCAAAGACATTCCATGCTCATGGGTTGGAAGAACAAACATTGTTAAAATGTCTACACTACCCAAAGTAATCTACAGATTTAATGCAATTCCTATCAAAATACCAGAGGATTTTTCACAGCACTAGAAACAACCAATCTAAAATTTATATGGAATCACAAAAGACACCAAATAGCCAAAGCAATACTGAAAAACAAAACTCAAGGTACCACAATTCTAAACTTCAAGTTATATTACAAAGTGGTAGTAATTAAAACAGTACGGTACCGGCACAAAAACAGACACATAGATCAATGGAATAGAACCGAACACCCAGAAATAAACCCACAATTATATGGTAAATTGGTCTTCAACAAAGGAAGAATGAATATACAATGGAAAAAAGACAGTCTCTTCAACAATAGCTACATGTTGGAAGAATGAAACTGGACCATTTTCTTTTGCCACATAAAAAATAAACTCAAATGGATCAGAAACCTAAATGTGAAGCCTAAAACAATAAAAATCCTTGAAGAGAGCACAGACAGTAATGTCTCTGACATCAGCCATAGCAACATTTTACTAGCTATGTCTCCTGAGACATGGGAAACAAAAGCAAAAATAAACTATTGGGATTACATCAAAATTAAATGTTTCTGCACAGCAAAAGAAAAAATCAACAAAACTAAAAGACAACTTACCGAATGGGAAAAGATATTTTCAAATAACATCCAATAAAGGGTCAGTATCCAAAATATATAAAGAACTGATACAACACCCAAAAAACAATAATCCAATTAAAAATGGGCAGAAGATATGAACAGACACTTCTCCAAAGAAGACATACAGATGGCCAACAGACACATGAAAATATGCTCAATATCACTCATCATCAGGGAAATGCAAACCAAAACTACAATGAGATACCACCTTACACTTGTCAGAATGGCTAAAAATCAACAACACAAGAAACAAGTGTTGACGAGCATATGGAGAAAAAGGAACCCTCCTGCACTACTGGTGGGAATGCAAACTGGTGCAGTAATTGTGGAAAACAATATGAAGTTTCCTCAAAAAGTTAAAAACAGAACTACCCTACAATCAATCCAGCAATAGCACTATGGATATTTATCCCAAAACTACAAAACCATTAATACAAAAGGATACATGCACTCCTATATTTACTGCAACATTATTTACAATAGTCAAACTATGAAAACTGCCCAAGTGTCCATCAATAGATGAATGTATGAAGAAGACGTGGTATATATATATACAATAGAATATTCCTCAGCCACAAAAAAAAGAATGAAATCTTGCCATTTGCAACAACATGGATGGAGCTAGAAAGTACAATGCTAAGCAAAATAAGTCAAAGACAATTACCATATGATTTCATGCATAAGTGGAATTTAATAAACAAATAAGCAAAGGAAAAAAAAGAGAGAAAGAGACAAACCAAAAAACTCTTAACTACAGAGAACAAACTGATGGTTACCAGAGGGGAGGTGGCTGGAGGGGAAATGGGTGAAATAGGTTATGGAGATTAAACAGCACACTTATCATGATAAAAAAAAAATAAAATAAAATAAAATTACTACGTGAAGGAACAGCAACATTGATAACACACATCATCTCAAAATCAAAATAAACTAAGGTGAAAAAAGTATGCCAATCATTAAACATTTCACATCCTCATGGTCACAAATCTAATTCCATTTATAATTCACAAATTAATTAATTTATAATGCAAATATCATTTTCTTCCAAACATCACCCAAAATGTAATGAGCTGTTCAAGACTCATTAGAATATGCATATTTGACCTACAACCACCTGACCCTCAATATCTGAAAATTTGGGAGAATTTCACTGTGCTTAATTCATTTTAGAATTAAAAATAATGTATGGCATAAGATTTTGCATAAACTATCAAAGACTTTTGGCATTAATATACAGAAATAATATCAAATACCCCAATAATCCAAAAGAAGCTTTTGTCAACATCAGCGTGCTTAAGATGCCTCAGGACCAGAGCATAAGAGAGAGATAATACAAATTGGCTAAACAGCAGTAAACTGCCAAGGAAATTTAAGGATGCACCTGATTGCAGATCACCATTAAATTTAGCCACACTCTCTGGTTCCTAACAGAGCTTTACTCCCGGGCTTCATATTTCGGTATTTCCATCAGCAATGACTCTCCAAGCCTCAGTACACGCCAGCCGCAGGCAATGCCACTGCCCACCCACGTTGCTCGCCACTGACCAATTCCACCTCCCACTAAGCCTGCGTGTACTGAGCTCCACCAAGTCACGGCTCCTATTACACAATATAAAATGGCTACCTTAATTAGAACTTACTGAGATTCTTCATTTGCTTAGAATATTGTCCTGCCAAGGTTTTCTGGATTATATGTGGTCGACCTGTGCTTTTCTGAAACAAAAACAATGGCAGACAATTAAAAAGCAAGATGTGATCAAGCTTCTTTGGAACAGTGTTAGAACTTTCTACCATATCTTTCTGAAAATGGGAACATTTGTATGCTAATATTTTAGCTATCAACAATGAAAAGTATGTCTTATTGAAACTTTAATTTTAAATAAAATAGAGCACCATCCAATTGCTCCAGTGTAGATAAAAGCATAGTTTTATTAGCTACTTTTCAACTTCAGCTTTCTTCAAAGCAATGAATAGGAAACTCACAAAAAAAGAAACACAAATGCTCAACGAATATATACATACATATGTATATAATGAATGCTTTAATACTCCTTCAAAATGCAAATTAAAAAAAAGACATACCAATTTTTGCCGTCAAGTTGGCAAAGGTTTTTAAATTATGATAACCATAGTTAATTATGGTGGCAAGTTAAAAAGCACTCTCATACTCTGCTGATAGGAGTAAATTGGGAGCACAGTTCAAAGAGAAATTTAGCAATGTCTATCAACGACCTTGAAAATATTCATATCCTTTGCCCTAGTAACTATGCTTTTAGAAGCATCTTATTTCCATTACTATTATTACTATTAGCTTCCATTACTGAGTGCCTGGTATGTGCCAGATACTGTTAGGGTACACAGTACCTGATTTAATCCTCACAAGAGATCTATATAATGCATATTTTACCTTTGTTTGACAAATAAAAATATTGCAGCCCAGACAGATACATCATTCAGCTAAAATAATATTACAGAATAATGATCCCATTTACTTTAAACATATATGAGAACATATCATTGAAAAACTGGAAGAATGTATACTGAAAGGTGAAGAGAAATTCTCTCTTGGGGATGGGATAATGGATAATTACCATGTAGTTAAGTATTGGCTTCTCTTGCTTTCCAGATTTCCTACAATGTACTAGTTTTAATCAGGAAGTTATAAAAAGAGTGTTCTTAATAGATTACATAAAAGACTCACAATAATTAAGAGTTTTGCTGCTCATTACTTGAGAGATAATATGAATTCTCATTAGAAATATCCCATCCATAGTACTTGATTTATTGTAAAGCATACGAAAACCAATAATAATAAACTAAACATCAAAAAATCTAAATTCCAGTTTGGTAAATTCTTAATTCTGGTAACAAGTGAAATGATATCTAGAGCAATGAAACTCACAATTGGATTAGCAGCGCAATTTTAAAAACTGACTGATTTAAAAGTTTCAAGCACTGTTCTTTTCCCTCTCCCCATGTGAAGACGAGGGCAGATTATTAATTGAACAGAAGGTAGGCAGTAAGGAGGAAGGCAAAAGAGAAAAGGCATTAAGCATGTAACAATCAGCCCCTGAAGAATATGATTATGGGTATAACAACATAAAACCAATACTTGAAATACTATGACAATAACAATTTGTTTATAAACCTTTTCAACAGTTTATTAAACATAGTCACGTACATTTATGAATTCATCAAACCTGAAAAATTGACCTATTAGGGATGCACAGAAAAATTATCTTATTTTATATTTTCAAAAACTCTGAGGCTTAGGGAGTTGTTATTTTGGGTTTTTTGTTTTGTTCTTTGGGGGTCTGTTTAGGGTAACAGGACCATTCATCAATGCAAGAAATCAAAGCCAATTTTTGGCTGACCGAGTCAAATAATCTTGCCATATACAAGTTATTTCCCTACCACTACAGTAAGGGAAAAACATTTACTTAGTCAAAATGTCTTTATCGGGGGGGGGGGGGGGGGAGAGTATCTTTGTTATCCAGTAGTTTTTAAATTTACCAGTTGAAAAACGATAAGGTTTAAGAAAACAGGTTTAAACATTTAAAATTTAATGGCATTTCTGTCTCAAATGTGAAATTTACAAGGTATTTCTATATACATCGCCACAACAAAGAAAATACGTGTTTGTTCAATTGTGATTATCAACAGTCTAAATGACCAGTACCTGTCTCAAAACTTATTTTATCTACATGTGAAATCTCTAAAGAGAAAAAAAACTGTTTTCTCCTCCCCATCAAATGATTGCAATATTCTGACTCAATCACTCTCAGAATATTATCTTCCCATTAGCAGCTCTCTTCACTGCTATGACTCCCCTTACTGCCACCTGTCAGCGTCTTCATCTCCTACCATTCTCCCTTTTGTCCACCCCTCTCCAACCAGCGGGGTTCCTCAAAGTTTCTACAACACGCTAGAAACAATCCTGCCTCGGGGCCTGGGCATTTGCTGTTCTCCTGGAACGTTCTTCCAGCTCCCTAATTTTTTGAAAGTCCTCCTTCAAAACTACCATCTCATTCCGCTCTTCTCTGGATGGTTAATATGAAGGTTTACCTCTACCTTCATATTTTGGCTTCATTTTTTTTTCTCCTTAGCACGTACCACTGTCCAACATACAATATGTAATTACTTACTCATCCTGTTTATAGCTGTCTGCCCCCTGTAGACTAGAAGCTCTATGAGCCTCAGGCTCTATGTCTGTCTTGTTCACCACTTTATCCCCAGCACCTAAAATAGTGCCCAGCCTGTAGTTGGCTTTCACTACAATACCTAACAAATATAGACCAAATTTCAGATCTATTTACATTCTATTAGTGAGCAACACTCTTAAGAGTATATGATTTCTTGTTTTCCTAATTTTATTAAGATAAAATTGACACATAATGTTGTATACATTTAAGGTGTACAATGTAATGATCTGCTATATGTATATATTGCAAAATAATCTTCACAATGAGTGTGGTTAACATCTGTCATGTCACAACTACAATGTTTTTCCTTGTAATGAGGACTTTTAATACCTAATGTCTTAGCAGCTTTCAAATATACAAATGTACTCTGGTCACCAAGTTGTACATTATCTCTCAGAATTCATTTATCTTCTAACTGGAAGTTTGTACCTTTTGACCACTTTCACCTATTTCCACCACTGGCTTCTGGTAACCACTAACCTGTTCTCTATTTCTGAGTTCAGTATTTTTAGATTCCATATATAAGCAAGATCTGTCTTTCTCTGACTTATTTCACTTAGCATAATGCCTTCATGGTTTCCTATCTAGGTTGCTGGCCTGTGCATAACTGTAGGCATCATTTTTTTTCCTTCCCTCTAAAGAAAACTAAATACTATCTAATATAATCATAGTTCAACTATACATTTCCCCACTGAAGATTCTTAGGCTCATAAAAGTTAGGTATATGGGTATACAATTATCTAAAGAAGCGGTGGTAATAAAAGCTAGTTTAAAGGAAAAGAAGATGGTCACTACAAAATAAAATGTCCTCTCTGCTCTATAGACTGGAAAGAACTGCCTTCACTTCCAAAAGCCTAGATTTGTCATCTCTTATCATCCCTTACTGGTGTGTGACCTGTTTGATGAGAAAAACAACTTTTGTGTTTCTGAGCTGCTGCCTAAGCATTTTACAGCCTGATAACCCTGCTCACACCCAGAGTCTGGACATTTAGATAAGAACCTGAGTTCAGGATTCCCACTCTCAGTTCCTGCTTTGGTTTTCCCAGGGCACCTTTTAAAATAACCACTTGGATACAGGAATGCTGATGCATAGAGGCACTTGTACCCCAATGCTTATAGCAGCACTCCCAACAATAGCCAAATTATGGAAAGAGCCTAAATGTCCATCAACTGATGAATGGATAAAGAAATTGTGGTTTATATACACAATGGAGTACTATGTGGCAATGAGAAAGAATGAAATCTGGCCTTTTGTAGCAACGTGGATGGAACTGGAGGGTGTTATGCTAAGTGAAACAAGCCATACAGAGAAAGACAGATACCATATGTTTTCACTCTTATGTGGATCCTGAGAAACTTAACAGAAACCCATGGGGGAGGGGAAGGAAAAAAAAGAAAAAAAAAAGAGGTTAGAGTGGGAGAGAGAGCCAAAGCATAAGAGACTCTTAAAAACTGAGAACAAACTGAGGGTTGATGGGGGGTGGGAGGGAAGGGAGGGTGGGTGATGGGTATTGAGGAGGGCACCTTTTGGGATGAGCAGTGGGTGTTGTATGGAACCAATTTGACAATAAATTTCAAAAAAAATAAAATAACCACTTGGAATTAATCCTGCTAAAAGTTAGGGACCTCTACTCCAACCACCTCGTAAGTAATAGGCGCTTGCTATCCTGCTCTCTATCCCTGGCCCACTCGTGGCCTGGGATGGAAGACTGCCCTGCCTCTGGCTTACTGCCCCACCAGTATTCCCAGGATCTGTATGTAATAAATCCCATGACTGTACTTCCCCTGTGTGAGTGTACTGGAACAGCATCGTCAATCCAAACAACCATGGATTTCACTTTCCTGAAGTGGGAGCTCGGATGCTAAGGGAGCCACCTGCTGAGCCTAAGTATGTGGCTTGTGTTCCCCCATTCAGCAGGTCATAATCTGCATATTCTAAATTCAACACACCAGCACCAGCTTCTCAACATACCTGGGATGTGCAATTTAAACTTCAAAACTCACGGTGTCATTCTACGTTTGAAAAAATGTGTTGCATATAAATGCACACTGACATCCGCTTAATATTCTTTATGGCTCAAAGGCAAAGATGATAAAAGAATAAAACACCATGGGGCGCCTGGGTGGCTCAGTCAGTTAAGCGTCCGACTTCGGCTCAGGTCATGATCTCGCAGTCCGTGAGTTCGAGCCCCACGTCGGGCTCTGTGCTGACATCTCAGAGCCTGGAGCCTGTTTCAGATTCCGTGTCTCCCTCTTTCTCTCTCCTCCCCCGCTCATGCTCTGTCTCTCTCTTCTCAAAAATAAATAAATGTTAAAAAAATTAAAAAAAAAAAAGAATAAAACACCATAAGGAAACTAAGGTCACAGACTTACTTCATCATGAATCAGCTCCAGTGGTTCTATCATATACACAAAGGTATTATCTTCAAACATACCACTACAAGACAAGAAACCACACAAGGAGAAAATTAATAAATATGGCAAACAGCAAGAAACAGCAAATGAGCTTCATATTGCATCTTTAAAAATGAAGAGTATATCTGGACAAATGTCTTTATACTGCCCCAAATCTAATTCATGTATCTGTATGGAATCCCACTGTGGTCTCAGCACTATACTAGACAGCAGATGGGCTACAGGAAGTATTAAAGTTTATCCCACAAGCATACATATTATAAATGTTATAATTGATTTTTGAAACAAAATGGACAGATCAGACGATTAATCTGGAACAAGACTATTCATACAGTTCCAGTATGTCAAGTTATAATTCCAGACAATGTACAACTAGTACAAATTTCTTGTTACACAAATCTAACATCATCTATAAGAAAATAGGTAATTTGTACATTAGAATAATCTAAAACCATCTGATTCTGGGGTGTCTGGGTGGCTAGATCAGTTGAGCCTCCAACTCTTGATTTCAGCTCAGGTCATGATCTCACAGTTCATGGGATCGGGCCCTGCATGGGGCTCCGTGCTGACAGCGTGGAGCCTGCTTGGAAACCTCTCTCTCCCTCTCTCTTTGCCTCTCTCCCTCTCATTTTAACAAACTTTAAAAAAATAAAAAATAAAACCATCTGATTCTGAAGATGAAAACAGAAGTATACTTATGGCTGCAAATCGTGAATTTCCATTAAGCAGTATGACTCTGTTGCATTTAATTTTAAGAGGTGTAGCAAGATAAGATTTTCAAGATCCTTTTCCACCCCATGGCCACAACTAGATCCTTACATCAAGTGTTACTATTTGCATGCAAAAGGTGTTTAAAGAGGTTTTTCTAGAGACTGCCTTGAAGTCGATGTACGAACTTCTCTCTTTGGCCCCCCATCCTCACCTGACCAATACCACCTGACTGCTTGTCCTCTGTCACACACTTCTGGGAAACCTTCCTGGACCTTCCTGGTCACCCCGTAAGTCCCTGATGCTCCCCTTCACAGTTCCAATTACCAGAATGGCAATTAAATATTAATCTGTGTAATCACTTGTTTAATCTCTGAATCTCCTGCAAACTTTAAATGTTAACAGAACATGGGACCAGCCCAGAAGATTGACTACAACAAACATCTGTGAAAGAAAAGATGGAAACGGTGAATGGATGAAAGCAAATTCACTCTCCCATTGAGAATCCCACATACTGAAGTCCGTTGCAGGTTGAGAGAGCTGCTCTGGAGTCCTTGACACCTCGGATGCTTCCGTGATAGTAACAGTGCTCCCCACCCTACAAAGCAGAAGGGTTAATTGATTAACAAAGCTTTCTTTGTCATCATTCACTCTTATGGAAGCTTCTGTGAACCAAAAGAATGGCAAAGATGGTCCTAGAAACTGCTCTTGGTTGATATGAAATCTGAAAAGGCACTAAGCAATTTTTCAGCTTTTCTATAATGATGTTGTGTTATTAAATTTAATGAAGGAGAAAAAAAAAACCATAACAGGAATAAAAAAACCAAAGCAACTGGTACAACTTATGCACTTTTTGTAAACATGTAAGGGAGTAGATACGTACCTGATGTTGTTATGGAATAAGGTCTTCTACCTACCTGAGGAGAGACCCCAAAGGTGTTGCTAATAATTGTGTTTGATGGAAAGCTACGTAAAACCTTATTATTTGCCTTCTACCTTTTAAATTAGTTTAAAAATTTTTCAGAAGTATTATATGAACTTAACTTTCAAATTCAAGTAGTAACTACAAGGCCTATTTAAAAAAATAGAGCAGTTACTTTCTCCCTCTCTCCCCACCTCCATGGCAACCATCTTTAACTCTTTTATCGATTTCTCCTACTGTTTACCTATGTATTGCTCAATGGAATATTTATACTGCTACATCCTGGTTTATTTCACTTTAGAAATTATCTTCCTAATGTAGAATCTCGGAAACCTCTCTTGCTCCCAATACATGCCAACCCACATCACCAGTTTTTGGTTAAATTGGTATTTAGTGTTTTCATTATGACTCTGCAAATACTGTTCACAGCTGTGTCACTATGATTACATTTTCGTTCTTGCTCCACTTTTAATTTTTTGAGATGTTTTGATTCGTTTATTTGCTGGCTTATTTTCCCATGTATTGAGCACTTACATCTTTCTCATTGTCTGAAATATTATCTACAACTCCTCTCCTATGGTCAGACATATCGGGGTAATTTATCACATGCATTTTACTCCTACAGACAGCCCTCTTGTCTCCCCTCAACCTCCGGCCAGGCCTGATGCAGAGCCACCAACCAGGAGTTCTGTGTAGGGTCATCCTGGGAAGTCTTCTGCCTCCCTTCTATATAGAATCCTAGACCCCATGTCTTCACCATCCATGGTTTCACCTTCCCTTTTTTTGAAGGTACACATCTTCTGGTACTTTCTTGAAAAAGTGATCATGGAAGATAGATTTGGTGAGAACTTGCACATATAAAATTTTCTTTTTCTATCTTCACCCTAGATCAATCATTTGGATGGGTAGAGAATTCTAGATTGGAAATTACTTTCTCTTGGCATTTCAACAGCATTGTGCACAACTTCTGATGTTGCTGCTGAGAAATGGATGTTATTCTCATGTTAGATATTTTTTTATAAAATAGAATTTCCCCTTTCAAGAGAAATTGAGGGAATTTTACTTATCCCCATTTTTATGAAATCTCATGACATGCTTTGGAGCAGGTGTTTGCTTTTTCATTGTGCTGAGCACTCTGTCAAACCTTTTAATCAAGAAAATGCAGCGGCGCCTGAGTGGCTCAGTCAGTTAAGCATCTGACTCTTCGTTTCTGCTCAGGTAATGATCTCGAGCCCCAGGTCAGGCTCTGTACTAGCAGTGGGAACCGTGGTTGGGATATTCTCTTGCTCTCTCTCTCTCTCTCTCCCCCCCCCCCTCTCTCTCAAAACAAATAATGAACATTTAAAATTGTTTTAAAAAAGAAAATGCATGAACTTCAGTTCTAGGAAACCTTTATTATTTCTCTGATAATTCCCTCCTTTCCATTTTCCTCTATAAATGGAGTTCTTCTATTAGAGTAGAGAAGTGATGTCTGCCTGGCTATATGGCTGTAAGTGCCCTCCACACACACTTTCAATCAACCCTTCTGTTTTCATGTGTCTTCAATTCCTGGCTCTTCAATTGGCTTGCTTCTTCTTGGTTTTCCCCTAATGGAAATTAGCAGAACAGACGAAGCGCAAACCCCACGGTTACCCCTCATCCACCTGCTTTCTATCTCCCAAAATTTTATGGATACCTCTTGTCTGCAGTATTTTCTTCTCCTGTCTTTGTCCTTCTGGGCTTATATCCTTTTTTATTCTTTAACTATTATTTGAGTAGGTTAATGGGATGGAATAGAGATAAATATAAGCATTGAATCCACTGTTTAACCAGAAGCTTCTTATTGGTTTTCTTAAATAGAATGTACTGGACACACTTTGACTTTTCTCGATGATTTACAGTTATTTTGATCACTGCTCATTATACTGTACTACCATAGTCTCAGAGGCTCGTCGGTGACTAAAGGTGTCTACCCATACATCAAATGACCACTCCCCAACCAACTCAGTTTCTTTCCTCCTCGAGACTATAAAACACATTTCCAATGCTGGTTGTCTAAATTTTGTATTTCAACCTTGTTAATATCTTGTAAAAGGTTGCATTTGTATAGGGTTTGGTTCTCAAAAAGCAACCTTTTATATAAATATTGACGTGTATGTAATATGACAAGTTTTATTTGCATAGTCAACACTGGGACTTATAAGGACAAATGGTATCACACATCTCAGCAATTTGGGAATCCGGGTCGATATTCTGCAATTAAATTCCAAACTCTTCACATGATTCTAAAAACAACCACAGGGACCTGTAAATTCCATCAAACTGGTTATTTAGCACTTTGTATCACACCAAAAGGCTATCTTAAGTCAGGTGATTATTAGAAAAGCATAGCAAACCCTGTCATAGTTACCTGACCTTTCTAAGAAAGGCTATATTTCCCAGATTTTCCTAAAAATAATCTTTTTTCTCCCAGAAAATATTTCCAAGTCCTTTCTTAGACTTAAGCTTCATTCACATTGGAAACTGAAGGTTGATGCTCTCTCAGTACGAAGGTCATTGCTAGTTGTTTTAATTAAGATGGGATATTATCTGAAGGAATTGTTTTGGTTCTCCATGTATATGAAGGGGAATCACCATATTTTCTGAACCTTAAATAAGACTTGAGGTAACATGAAATCCCTGATGATTGTTATTAGAAAGCTTGAACATCTAAATTCTATAGTTATATTAAGCACTGTGAGCAATTTGGCAGACTCTAAGTATTAGTATTTGGTAGTATTCGAGGATTTTCTGAGTTTCTTATTACTAAATATATAAGTTTTTAAGAGAGCATTACCATACAAATACTATTTGGCAACTCTCCAGATATATGTAGCCTTTTATAAATACCAGTGCAAAGTAACCTATTGAAGTATTTCATATCCAGTAAGTCCTAACCGAGAAGAGGCATTGCCTCTTGGGTAACAGCGATAATAGTGCAAAGAGGCCACTCCCAGAGAATTTGTGAGCAGTGACACTGGATAGTCAGCTCTGAGGGTGCCTTCCACCCAAGGATCGAACCATCTTGAACACTCATTGTCTCACAGTAACTACTATCTCCATGTACAGATAGGGAGACAGAGACAAAGTGCTAAAAGACTGCTAAAGACAGCAAGAAACCAAACTGAATGCCACGTTTTTTAGGCTCTCGAGTTAGTGTTTCTTTCCCCAGTTGGGAAGGACTCAGACAGTTCTATAGCACTGCCCAGCCACTTCCAGATCAGCACTTGTGAGCACATCACAGATCTGTGACTAGGCCAACAGCAGGCAGGACAACCCAAATGGGCTCATTCAGCACATGACATAAGTCTATATGAGTCCCCATAGGCATCAGCATATTCGAATTCAAAACTGTCCGTTGGTTATTTAAATTCAACAAATACAGAGCATCTGATACATGGAAATTATTGGCCACTCGAAAGAACTTAAAAATCCTAGTACATATGCTCCCCAACCTACCACTGCCACACAGGTGAACACTCTGCAAGTCAGATAATGCTTAAATAATAGCAACTGTGCTCCAGGAGGTTTCCAAGCTCAGAACCCCATTGGAAACCACCAGGCCATTCCTGCAAGTAATGGAACACTGAGTGTGTATCCTTTAAAACACTTCCTAATCAGAGGTGGCTTGGGATAACAGCTCTGTGAGTCCAATGCTAACAACGTGTAGGGGGAAACAAAGATTTGGTTCCCTGGTATTATCGATCAAATGACAGAAACAGTGTGATTCTACTCACTTTAAATACAACCTATTGGAAAATAGAACCTATTGTTTCAATTTGATTTATTCTAAAATTGCTCTACCTTTGTGTCTGTTTAACTAGCTCACCTGCACATCAGTAAAGGTCTGCCAACCGGTTATTATTATCTTCATTGCTTAAAAAGCTCAAATAAACTCCTGCCCTTCTGGGTAAACATATGAGAAAAAAACTACACAGGTCTTAACTCACAAATGTGTATATTTTGATATTTCAGGTGCTGAATATAATAATGAAATATGACCCTCTGTTCAAATGATTATTCGACATGCATATCTTTACATTCAAACTTATCAATCATCAAGGTCTATCAATCTATTTAACACGTCAGATGGCTGATAGCAAAAGAGAAAAAGATATCTTTCCCTGGACACATATACCTGAATTTGAATACCGCAGCATAAGGAAACGAAAAAATTTTTTCGGAAAATCAGGGAACTTGCGACCCCAATACCAATTTAGTTTACCTTCATTAAACTCAATAGGAGAAAAATATTCAAGTATTAAAACAGTTCAGCTGTACCAATGCTATGTAAATTTTTAACAGTTCATACAAAATTATCCTATTCAAACTTAAAATAGCTTTGTGAGGACCCACTGTTGTCTGCTCTCTTGAATTTTTTAAATTTCCCGGCCAGGAGCCATGCCCACAGAGGCTCATTTTCCTCCAATAGGAATCCCTGCCAAGAACGCTTCATGAAGTGAGCTTGAACTGAGCCATGGTGATGATTTGATTTTTAAAAAAGCACAAAAACTTCTAGGAGGGTGATGTGATTATAGTGATAAAGAAAAGAACAAAGACAGGGATTTTTATCTGCGTGGTTCACTAATGTACATCCAGTACCTAGAACAGGGACTAGATCACAGTAAGCTAAATCGGTGTGTGTTTAATGAATACGGATGACTTATTTATGAGCCTGAATGACAAGACCAATCTTAAAGGAGCAAAGGATTCATGTTTGTTGAGAAGGTGGGTACGTAAGTCCCCATTCCCCACCCGAGGGGTTATGTTTTCTTTAAGATATAACTGACAAGCCAGAAAATTCACCCTTTTGAAGAGTATAAGTCAGTGGCCTTTAGTACACTCACAGAGTTATCCTACCATCACCCCTAATTCCAGGATATTTTCAGCACCTCAAAAGGAAACCTCGTACCCATTAGTGGTCACTTCCCATCCCTCCTTACCCCAGCCCTCGCAGCCATATCCTACCTTTGGTCTTCATGGATTCGCCTATTCTACACATTTTAAATAAATGGAATCATATAGCATATGGTCCTTCATGGCTGGCTTCTCTGACTTAGCATAATGTTTACAAGATTCATCCGTGCCGTACCTTGTATTTGTACTTCATCACTTGTGGCTGAATAGTATTCCCTTGTGTGGCTATATCACATCTTATTTATTCATCAGTTGATGGCCATTTGGGTTGTTTCCACTTTTTTGAATAATTACGGATAAGGCTGCTGTTAACATCCACATCCAAGTTTTTGCTTAACCCTATGTTTTCGGTTCACTTGGATATCTACTCGGGAGTTGAACAGCTGGGTCATAGGTAATTCTCTGCTTTACTTTTTGAGGAACTGTCAGGATGTTTTCCAAAGCAGCTCCAACATTGTACATTCCTACCAGAAGTAGATGAGGGTCCTAGCTCTTCATGTCCTCACCAACACTTAACTGTTGCCAGCACCTTGGTTACAGGTATCCTAGAGTGTGTGAAGCAGTACCCACACAAGTTTAAAAATCAAATGAGAGAGTGACCCAGGGCTGAAACAGGACTGAAACAGATCAAAGTGCCACCTTAATTTTTGATATACCAGAGGAGAGGATTAGCTGAGAATCCAGTAGGTCTGCTAATGCTTCACCCATGAGGTGGCTACAGTTACCAACCCAGGGGTAGACAACATGGAACAACAAACCCCCACCACCAACACACACACACACACACAAACACACACACACACACACACACACACACACACACACACACACCCTGGGCTGCCACTGTGCAACTTAGAGTGTGGAAAAGTACAGAAATTGTGCTCTTCCTATAAGGAAATGGACACCATGAAAGACAGGAATAAGAACTACACAGACATACCCAACTCCTTCCCATCAGTTGAACTGCTCTTCCTTCTAGGGTGGGAGTGAGCAAGGGGACAGGAAGAAGCCAGGGTGAGTAAACAGAGCCAGGAAAGGGCCTTTTCCCCCCCCAATAATGATAAAGAGTAATAACATAGAGGGAAGCGGGGATAGGAGTCCAGCACCAATCTGTTGAGGCTCACATTGCTGGCCAGCTGATAGTTCTTTTCATCAGCAGAATTGAAACCAAAGTATTAGTAAGCGCTCAAAGTTATTGGTTCACATAACAGGGACTTAATAGAAATATGTTAAAGTTGAAAAGTACTTTTACACTCTCATACTGATACCTAATTCTTTTACAAGAACTAAAACGGTAAAAATTAACTCGTTTTTAGTAGGTTCATCAACAAAGTTGATCAACAAATCAACGAAGTTATTTTGCCATATAGTGTGTGTAAAGCACCGTGTAGGAACTCTAACAAAAGCTCTTGCTCTGTGGAAGGCAGAACCAAAGTTCTTCCATATTCATACTGATGCCTGGCACCTATTCTATCCTGACTACTTAATTTGTTTACCTCTCCAGTTCCTATCTTTGCTTCACAAGGAAAGAAGTCCTTATACCCCACTTTTGTCCAATAAAAATAAAAGCCTAAGATGTTGGTCTTTCTTAGCAAAAAGTGGGAACCAGGTAGAGGCTTGGTAGTGGTGAAGCAGGAACTAGACAAGCTTCTCCAAGGGGGGATTCATCATTCTATCTGAAACTAATTTCCAGAATATTTTAAATGTCCACATTTATATTGAAGGTCAAAACCAAATAAGCTTTGTATTCTTTCCATTTCTTTCCAAGTAATTCTTTCCAATGTGTGTGTGTGTGTGTGTGTGTGTGTGTGTGTGTGTGTATGTATACATATACTTTTGTCTAAATAGTTTGAAGGCTTTGGAAGAAAAGTTGCACACTGGGTTGAAACAGGTTTAATGAACCTAATCATCTTTACATGTTAATTTCCTTCACTGGTACTCTGTGAAACAAAGAAAACAAAGATTTTCTTAACATGTAAGGCAATGTGAAGTTTAAAAAGAAAGTTTTAAAAACCGTGTGTAATTGTAGTGGGAGTGTGGTGGATCTAAATAAACTTTCAAAAAGAAAAACTATCAGTATGTACCAAAAGCCTTTAAAGAAAAGTACCAATTCTTTGACACAGAAAATCCCATTCTCAGAATTAATCCTTAAGCAATTATTAAAGATGTGCTCAACATGTATCAGGAGGGCCTTTCCTTATAATTATTTGTATAGTGAAAGTTTGGGAACAATCTAAATGTCTATTACTATGGGATTTCAAAATAAATTATGGCAAATTAATAGGAAAGAATATTATGTATTTTTAGAAATAAAAGTCTAGAGGATTATTTAATATGCTAAAATGTTTATAATGTTATTCGCTTTCTTAAAAATTCTGCTTCAAGGGGCACCTGGGTGGCTCAGTTGGCTAAGCGTCGGACTTCAGTTCAGGTCATGATCTCACAGTTCGCAAGTTTGAGCCCTGCATTGGGCTCTGTGCTGACAGCTTAAAGCCTGGAGCCTGCAGATTCTGTGTGTGTGTGTGTGTGTGTGTGTGTGTGTGTGTGTGTGTGTGTGTGTCTGCCCTTTCCCTGCTTGCGCTCCCTCTCTCTCTCTCTTGTTCTCTCTCTCCCAAAAAGAAATAAAAACTTAAAAAATTTTTTTATTTAATTCTGCTTCAAGATAGTGCACCATGTCAACTCAGTTTCTGGGGTATATATGTAAATATAGACACATAAAAAACAAACTGTTATGCTTAATTCATTGTATCGGGAGAAAATAAGTTTGGAAAGGTGATCTGTTTGGAGAAAATGAGGCATAAATAAGAGAAAAGCAATGAAAACGAAAACAAACTGCAGTAAACACTTCCTTTGCCAGAGTTTAAATGCCCTTTCTTTTAAATTCTAGTTATAACTGATATGAGATTCGATGTGTCTTGTTGATGACAAGGCTTCCTTCTGGGACCTCTAATAACCTCTGGAGGCCAATTAGCTACTCCGATTCTAAAAAAAAAAACTGACTGAACTTGTTAGTGAGAAGTTTGACTCAGGTTACTGTGGCCTGGAAAGGTGGCTCCTTTGCTGAGTTCATAAAGTTCTCATGCAATCTTCTCTACTCCAGACTCATGATTCAGCATCCGCAGTGCTCGGGGCCCTGGCACAGCTGACGGAAGCTTCGGTTTGTACAAATGCCAGAAAGCACCGTTCCCGTGCTTGATTTAGCATTTCTGCTTGCTTTCCACAGCATTAACTTTTAGGGAGATTCAACAACCCCCAAGATGAAGCCTCAGGCAAGAACTGACAGAATAGTAAGAATAATAACTGAAGTCCTTAATCTGCGACATAAAATTCAGAGGTTTAAAACACACATCAAATTACAAATGTGCCCACTTAATCGCACAATTGTAAATCCTGAGAAATTCCATAACCCCCTGGGCAGTGTTTACAATTAAGGTCACCCACAAATATTTGCTGAGAGGCTGTCACACTGGAAAAACCCAGTTCTTGCTGTACAACCCAGCAAGCCCACACATAAAAGGCCCACTTCTGCGCCAATACTCATTAGCAATATGGTGGGGGGGGGGGGGGGGAAGGAATCCAGTGTTTCCCACTATATTTTCTTTCCCTATTTCCTCTCCTGTACCTGTGGTATCCACCCTGCAGACACTGCTTAGGCTCAGTGGCACTCCGTAGACTTCCTACACATCAGAGTCTCTGAATGTAGCCATTCCAGGGATATTCATCCTGACTGGTGGAGATGACTGTCTTCCTTACATACAAATAACCTCATTGTAATCTAAACCTGCTTGCTCCTTATTGACATTCTGTTAAGAGAACGGTTAAACTCCAACTAAGGAAATCAAGTACCCAATTACCTTTGTATTACAATGCATGGGGGCCTTGAGTAGGTTGATCTGTCTTCTTTCGGCCTCAATTTCTTGCTTTGCACAACAGAAACAATAATATCCCTCTCCCAAAACTGTTGTGAAGGTTAAGAGGGAGAGTGTTCCCTGAATCTCCCTTCCCCAACCTGACCTCTAACCTTCTTGGGCACCAAAGTCACTTGGACTGAAGAGCCATTCTAGTAGTCCATCCAGTCTTATGATACAGATTCTGTGACCATGAGTTGGTTGTCTACTCCTTGAAGGTATTGATATGGAACTGTATAGCTCTCCATACCATCCACTGACAGAAGTTAACAGTATGTATAACCAAAACAATAATTATATCTTTATGGGCCTGAATCCGCAGAATCTCCAATGTTATCTCAAACATTTGTAAGTCTTAACAAATTTATCCTAAATTTATTTGAAATTTAAAAATAGTACCCTTGTACAAGAGAACAGATAATTTTATTGAGATAGACATCAAAATGATGCAGTGTGCAATGAACAATCCTATGATTGAGTATATTTATGCTACAGGATTCCCATGTTATTAACCATACCTTAGAGTACTGTGGTTTCCCATTTTCATAGTGGATCTCCACATAATCAGAAGACAGCAAACCACTACAAAGGAAAGAAAATAGAGTGATTTCTGCATCTAAGACACTTGGAGGTTTAAAAATAATCAGCTCAATAGACGTCTGCAAGGAGCCTATAAACCACAAAGAGCTGCAGTCCACAATAAGAACAGGTTCTCATCAAAAGCCTCGATTGTTATCCAGGAACAAATCATTCCTCACTCTGTTTACAAAGACAAAATATAGATAACATAAGAATGAATTCTTTTTATTCACATGATGCATCATTTGACTGATAGGTTCATTGATATGGAACAAACCGAAAAAGCCAGTAACAGGAGGAGACAGACCCTATAAAAATCCCACAATTATGCTCTAAATAACTGGAATCTCAAAACATAATCACTGAGGAAAAGTATAGAGTAAAAATATTTTAGGCTTTTCAGGCCACATAGTCTCCGTCACAACTACTCAACTCCTCTGAGTTAGCACAAAACCAGACACAGGCAATGTAAACAAATGAGCATAGCTATATTCCAACAAGACTTCATTTATGCACACTGAAATATGAATTTCACACAATTTTCATGTGTCATGAAATTGTTTCTTCTTTAAATTTTTCAACCATTCAAAAATGCAAAAAAAAAAAAAAAACATTCTTAGCTTGAGGACTGTACAAAAACAGGTATGCTAGATGTGGCCTACAGGCCATAGTTTGCCAACCCCTAGAATAAAATGACAGTTAACAACATAGACTTTGAATCGGGCAAAGCAGGATTTAAAGCCTAGCTCGGCCCCATATTGGTGGTGTGACCACAGGCAAGTTATCCACCTCAGCCTTTCCATGAGTCAAATGGAGGCGACAGAGAGTACGAATCTCATGGGATGTTGGAGAGTTAATGAAAGCACATGCATGGCTTAGCCCAGAGCTCAGCACCAAGTACGTGCCCAGCAATGAGCTCTGAGGCCATCACTGCTTTTATTTCAATTCAGCTTCTTCAAACACATTTCTCCCTACACATGTGGGGAATGCAAAATACGAGCCACGCAAAGAGCATGGCACTATTAGGGCATCCGGGTTCCTCTCTGGGCTCTGCGACTACAAATGCTGATGACAAATGATGACTCACACGTGCTGACCACTCACTATGTTCGGGCACTGCACAAGGGCTATAAAGAGTTCAATTCATTTCATCCGAATGGTAAGTGGAGGACAAAAGTAGGCTCTACCATGTATGAGCCAGATGTGTGCCCTAATTGGAGGCCTCCGCTTGCTTTTCTGCAAAAGGATGGGCTGGAGTAGATGATTCCTCAGGTCCCTTCCTACGCTGACATTCTATTTTCTATGATTCTGTCTATGTGTAGGTTTTCTTGGTAGGAAGTCTTGACACTACCTCTTTAACAGAAGTATGGAAGAACTCAGTGGTTTTGCATCATTTTGAGAACTGTGCCTGATGCAGTTCTAACATGCCCCAGTGAGGAAGGCTGGAGGCAGCCTGGAGCCAGTCAACAGAGGGGGAGGCCCACATGCGCATCCAGGATAGTCCCCACGTAAGCCGAAGGCCAACCTTTACAACACAGAAATAAGGCAGATGCTGGTACGCTTTTCTACTGAAATTACTAATCAAATGTATATCTACTGATGTTTCTACATTTGAAACTAAATTATGGGTACATCTACTCATTCCCTGTTAAAAATCTTGGGGCACCTGGGTGATTCAGTTGGTTGAGCATCTGACTGTGGCTCAGGTCACCATCTCACAGTTCGTGAGTTCAAGCCCCACGTCGGGCTCTCTGCTGTCAGTGCAGAGCTGTCTTTGGAGCCTCTGCCTCCCTCTCTCTCCCCCTCTCCCACTCGAGCTCATTCTCTCTCTCAAAAATAAACTTTTTTTTTAAATTAAATCTAAGTAGGAGTCAATGTAAGGACATCTTAACTCTATGTACTTAAAAATACCTGGCAGGGTGTAGAAACTTCTTTCATATCTAGTTAATTAAGTCAGCTACCAGCACTGTGAATATACATAAACAAGGCTATTGATGGTAACATTTCTCTGAGGAGGCAGAGGGGCTTCACTAACTACCCTCTAATTATCTCTCTCTACAGGTAATGCATTATTTTCAAGATTCTCAACCACACAATCACTGAAGCATGTGTAAGAGTTGAAAACAAAGTTATTTGCTTGTGATGACAAAGGTATTCTAACCATTGATTGCCAAATCTGATAAAGGTCACTTTTTTTTTAATGCTTACTTTTGAAAGAGACAGAGAGACAAAGCATGAGCAGGGGAGGGGTAGAGAGAGAGGGAGACACAGAATCCGAAGCAGGTTCCAGGCTCTGAGCTGTCAGCACAGAGCCCAACATGGGGTTCGAACTCACGAACCATGAGATCATGACCTGAGCCGAAGTCGGTTGCTTAACCGACTTAGCCTCTCAGGTTCCCCTGATAAAGGTCCCTTTAATTATCCTATTTACCCCTTTTAAAGGGCTTTTCCCTCACTGTGGACATCTAACATCTCCTGCATTTGAGAGTCTCAAAAAAATAAAAAAAGAGACTTCTAGAGGGGCCTGTGACAGACACTGAGCTGAACGTAACACCATACGCTCCTGTCACCGCACCATTTTACTCTCCACCTCCTATAAAAAGCACCACCTTCCCATCTGCTCCATCCTTTCTTCCTGTCTGATCACGGCACTCTCCCTTAACACTGTTTCTGTCACTCAACGCGTCATCTTTAGCACGTGGCATAATCCCTAGCACATGGTAGGCCCTTAACCGACACCTGCTGAGTAATCAAACATCTGCCAACGTCTACTACGTGCCAGGCCCACACTACGGGCTGGGAGGCTGAGATGAAGAATGCAACTCTCTGAAATTGCCACTAAACAAAATCAGCACAAATGTATGAGATTAGTCGTCTCACCCTAAATATTATCTGTAATCTCCCTAAAAGTGAATTAACAACCAAATGTAATCTGATCATAAGCCTTTTTTAAAATTATTATTTTTTTTAACGTTTATTTATTTTGGGGACAGAGAGAGACAGAGCATGAATGGGGGAGGGGCAGAGAGAGAGGGAGACACAGAATCGGAAGCAGGCTCCAGGCTCTGAGCCACCAGCCCAGAGCCTGACGCGGGGCTCGAACTCACGGACCGCGAAATCGTGACCTGGCTGAAGTCGGACGCTTAACCGACTGCGCCACTCAGGCGCCCCTTAAAATTATTTTTAATGTTTATTTATTTATTTGAGAGAGAGAGAGACAGAGAGCACGAGCAAGCAGGGGAGGGGTAGAGAGAGAGGGAGACAGAATCCCAAGCAGGGTCCATGCTATCAGCACAGAGCCTGATGTGGGGCTCGAACCTACAAATCACAAGATCGTGAGCTGAGCCGACACCAAGAGCCGGACGCTTAACCAAATGAGCCACCCAGATGTCCCTGATTGTAACAGTTTTAAAGTAATTTTGAAGTAAGATCTTTCAGCTGGACAAGTAACACTGGAAAGAAGAAATGAATAATTAAGCATGCAGCAGTGTGTCCCCAGCCCCACCCAGCAGAGAAAGAGCAGGTAATCTCAAGCTCTGGACACCTAAGGATGAGTTGTCCTGCAGTCCCTGCTTGCAGATGCCCTTCAAGGCATTTCCCCCACCTCTGCTTCTCCTGGTTGCCCCAGTAGAATGTCCTGTGGAATCAGAATGTTCTCACCTGCCAATGCTAATCTACATGGCAATTGTGGTCCCAAGCATAAATGGTCATTTTGCTTTGTCAGTCAGCCAGTGGGGTGCTTAATTACTTGCAGAAACCGATAAAAGGGAGTTTTGGAACACCCTAAATTCTGAAATAAACATCCTTTTCTAATCATTTAAGTTACAGAAAAACTATATACGATGGCTACTACAATGCTTTTCATGACAGTTATCTGGTGAAAGACGGATGATCCTTGGAAGTCAAGGGATAAACGCAGGACGAAGTTCAAAGCAAGGTGGAAAAGAGCAGAACTGGAATACGGAAATTCTCTTTAACCCCCTCACTCTGCACCTTTGTGGTCAATCTGTATGACAGAGGTAGCAAAAACAACATGAACTCTAGAGACAGACAGAATGTGATTTTACTCAAATATGAAGGACAAGGGTGAGCAGCTTGAAGATCCTGAACTCTAAGAGCAGGAGAATGGTAAGACTATTAAAACAGGGCACGGTGAGCTAAGAATCAGATTAGTGAAGGGAGCTGTGGTAGAAATAATGCCATGTAGCCACCATATCCCATTTCATTTTCCCCTTCCTGGCACAGTAAGACTATATTTCAAAGTTTCTCCAGCAGTGAGGCTGAGGCCAAGAGACTGAATTATGGCTCATAAAAGAGAACAGGAAGTGAGGTCTACGCCTCTGGTGTGGCCATTATATTCCATGCAGGATTATCCAAAGTCTCTCTTCCATGGCGGCTCTGGAAGCCACATGCCCCAGATGGCATAGCTGTAAGATGGGTGCAGCCTAGGTTCCTACATCCTGACCTGGAGAAACGCTTCCTAGGAAAGCCACTCAACTTGTATTAGACCATAATGTGTGGGTAAGAGACAAAATTTTATAGTGTTAAATCCCAGATTTCATCTTTATTACAGAAACATGGCCTCAACTATCCTAATTCCAAAATTTATCACAAAGAAATATTTAGAAATTTAACGTTTAAAGAATTTCAGAATCATCAGCAAATCGACAAAGAAAGCTTCTGTAAGATCTAAGCATTGGAAATTCAAACAAAGAGAGAAATATGCCTTGGGGAGAGTCCTCAGGTTTGAGATTTACATGTCTAATGAAAGTAGGCACACGAATAATCAAGTGATCAAAACTCCCAAAGGTTTATATCTTCCAGTACAGGGAGGCTCATTATGGAGAAGCCAAAGATCCAGTAACTGGAAAAGTTAGCTACCAGGCATCCCTAGAGCCTAAAAATCTTACTAACCAAGACTGGCAGATAACTCCTAGGTTGTTTTTGGAAAATAACTTGAATCCCTTACTTTAAAGAAAGAATCCTATGCTTTCTTTTGGGTGACTCTGTCAGGAAAGGCTAAGTAGGCTAATCAAGCAAATTACATTGTTCAGAATGAGACAATGTAAAGGTCAGTGCCTTGGGCTATAAGGAAAAATGCCAGGAAAGACAAACACTGGACCAGAAGGAAACCATCTGGTCAACATGAATAAGAATAATTTACTTCCTTATTAAAAAAAAAAGTCAAACTATCAGTCTCTAGAAGCCCAGTTCTGAAGTCTACATTCACTGAAATTACTGTGTTGAGCCCTCAGAGTGTATACCTCTGATTAAAATATTGTGTGGGTTGCTAGGAGCAGAATACATTCTTCTGAAGGGACCTAGAGGCCAATAGGGCATTCCTTCACCATCAGAGCTAGGGAAAAGTCAGGAAGAAAAGAGCAAGCACCAAAGCTTAACAACTGGATGGTCATATAATTTATCATACAAAACAGGCCATCTTGGAAGGTCAGGCTAGTCTAGGAGATGAAAAATACCTTAAAGCTGAGATGCTATTTAAGCAAGAAGTCTGTGAGTATGTCTCTTTCCCAGTTGCTTTTGACCTCTGTGACTATGTTTCATATGGCCACTGTTTGAGGGCAACCTTGGGCAGTCCCCTTAGGCTCTCTCTTTGAGTGTATAACATCAGGAGGTAGGTACTTGGAGAAGAGTCAGCAGTCCAAGATGCAGAAGCCAGAGAGCAATGAATCCAGATTCACTGCAGTCGACCAGACATGTCAGGCCTTCACTAGCCACGCTCCTTGTCACACGATGTCTTTGTTCTTAAGTGAACGGTAGCATAAATATTTTAATTTAGTTCTTAGTGGTGAAACTCATAAGTTACTTGCATAGGGATTCAAAACTGGGACTGGAACAGAGGTCAACGTTTATGTGAGCAAAAGAATAAAAAATTAAATTGTGTCTAGGAAAAAAGACTGCCACTAATGTCCACTTTCATAATGTAAATTCACTCGCCTGATGACCTTCTGTTTGACAGTGATTAGCTTCTCAATACTGGAAGCCCTGATCATCTCAAATGGCCCTTGACAGAGTCACTGGCAAAGTCTCCTGCCACCCTCTCCACCAGGCCCCGCATTCATTCATTCAATAACAAACGCTGGTCACTATGGAGATTCGCAACCTCATGGGGCTTCAAGCATATAACAGCAATGTACAATGAAGCACCATGCCTGTCCCCTGTTTACACTAGAAGCTTCTCTTTTTTCCTTTTATACACGTACATATTTTCAATTCGTCAAATAATTACTATTTGTACAGTAATCTGTACCTTGTATAAGGTACTATAACTTGTGATGAAGAGAGACATAGAATTTAACCTCAGTACATTCATACAGGCATAAGTCTATGACCTTATAATTATCTTTCTGTCCTTCTATCGCTTTCCTTTTTTGAAAATAATAGGCTTACAAGTCAAATGATCTTTCAGTCACCACTTTTCTCAGGTTTTAGGAAAAAGTTACTCATCCCACCTACAATAATTTTTATACCAAAAGTGTTTCAGCTAGAAAATATATAATCCCTTGAGTGTAAACAATACAATAAGACTTTGAAGCCGTGCTGAGGGATTGTAGGCACGAAGAGGTTGGAATTTAAGAGTGTAGAAATGCTATGTTAAGTGGGGAAAAGTAATTACAGATTGAATAGAAGCTTTGTGTTAAGTCAAACAAAGACGGCCTGCTAGGCGAGGGCTGGGAATGTGGGCATATTTCATAGGAACAGAGCTGCAGGTGGAGAAAACTCAGCATAAGCAGGATGGAGGGAGTGTAAACCTCTTTGAGGGTCACAACAGGAATTTAATGAGTTACTAAGTAGCATGAGAGGTTGCAGCTGAAATTTCAATGTGGAGGCACTCTTGCAACTCATAGGTGATGGCCCCATGCACCATAATACAGATGAGAACACCCTCGTCTAATGTAACAGGAGACACAAGCAGCGCTGCAAGTTAATAGATAGGGAAGTAGACAAAGGAGGAGACAAAGGGGAAAAAGGAGGAAGGAACTCGAGGGGATGTGAAAGCTGGTGACCACCACCCAAGCTGGCTTGATCAGCCAAGGAGAGTAGCCAATTAAGAGTTCCCTTCTGAAAAGGTGGCATCAACAGACATCTTTAATTAAGTAAAAATGAAAGATGTTTAATTTTTCTTCCTCGGCTTTGAAGTCAGACCATATGAAGTGGCTAACACATTCCTAGCTGTGGTTGCCAATACCTCTGCAAGTGCACACCAGTAATTCTGAGATTCCTCCGTAGCAGAACTCTGGGTATTCTCATCTATGTGATTTGACCCCCACATATCATGAAACAAAAAAGATTTTTAAACACAGGGAAAACTGAATCCAAATTAAAATGTCATACCTTTTGAACACAATTACACATAACTGAAATGCTTTGATGCACAAATTTAAAGCTAACAGTGAATATTTTCGTGTGTTGAATATTGCTAATGTGGGTGCTCTTCTGATATGCCCAACATTTCTTTTTACAACCATTAAATTTGGCACAACACACATCATAGGGAATGGATATCGACCTGTCACCCACCCCTTGACCTCCCATAACCTTGTCCAGGACAGACAGCTCTCCGCCAAGTCTAATTCTTGCCACGCCCTAAGACAAGAATTCCCTACTTCTATTTTTCATTTTATCAGGAAAACTGCACATTTGTGTACATAGTGTTCCATTCTTTCCAAGTATACATGAAATGGTAAAAAGAATAAAAAAAGAAACCAATGGAAAATCTATCAGAAATAGTAAGAGTTAAACAAGGTAGGTACTTATAAGATAAATATGCAAAAATAAAATACAGTTTTATGTGCACCAGCAAAAACCACCTAGAAGTAGTCTAGCGAGAAAGTTTCTACCAACAATGACAAAAACAGAAACAAATCTCATAGATGTGTTATATATGTAGATACATAAACATAAATGTACACATGTATAGATGTACATATACCTTATAACTTTAATATTAATTCTAAACAAAATTCGGTAAGTTTTTATAACTTGACAAAATTATTCCCAAGTTCATCTCAAAACACAAATGTTTATGACCACCCATTTTCCTTAAAAGCAGAGTTACAATAGGATATTACTATTATATTACGTACATTAATATTGTAATAAGCAACATACAGAGCACTTACCTGGTAAGACAGATGGCCCAAAGGGCAGGAAAGAAAGTTCAGAAAGAAATTCAAGTTCATACCAAAAACCTTATGTATTAAAATAATGGCATTTTAAATTGGTAAAAGAGAGAATAAAGAATAAATATATATGAGACAAGTGATTTAACACTTTGGGAAAAGTCAGATCCCTAATCATATCTTAAACCAAACTAAAAATATATGCATTAAAGATATATATGTTTTAAAATAAAGCCATAAATTTGATATAAAAATACAGCTGAATGTTAGGAAGAGAGACCTTTTGAAGCATTATATTAAACACAGAATTATAAAGAACAATAGATGTGACTACAAAAAACTTTTTAACTTACAGGAGTTAAAAAAAAATCCATGAACAAAATTTCAAGGAAAACTAAGAAAAAACATTCCCAAAATATATGAAAAACAAAGGATTGCCATAATTAACACAAGAAGCCAAAATGAAAACCAATAAAAACAGAAAAACAATTCAATAGAAAATGGGCAAAGGATGTGGGCAGGCGATTCACAAAATAAAATGTGCAAAATGCAATTCACGAGAAAAAGAAAATGAGAAATACTAATGACCCTCAATTACACACAAATGCACAACTGCACTAGTAATAAAAGACCTGTAAATTAAAATAACCGTGAGAGACCAATTTTTCCCTTCGGTTTACAAAGTAGAAATGAATAGTAGCAGCTAGAGCTGGCAAGAGTGTAGAGGAGCCCTCCACGCATTACTGTTGGGAACCTGGATTAGTATGCCTTGCTGGGACAATTTGGCAACAGTTATCAAAGTCCAAAAAACATATTCTTTTAAATTCATAACTTTTTATAATCTCGTAAGTGCTACTTATAAAGGTTTCCTGAGGATGGGAGCCTGGGTGGCTCAGTCGGTTGGGCGTTTGACTTCAGCTCAGGTCATGATCTCACAGTTCCTGGGTTTGAGCCGTGCGTCCAGCCAGCTCTGTGCTGACAGCTCGGAGCCTGGAGCCTGCTTTGGATTCTGTCTCCCTCTCTCTGTGCTTCCCCCGCTCACACTCTGTCTCTGTCTCTTTCTCTTTCTCAAAAGTAATAAAATAAACATTAAAAAAATTTTAATATGAAATTTATTGTCAAGTTAGTTTCCATACAACACCCAGTGCTCATCCCAACAGGTGCCCTCCTCAATGCCCACCACCCACCCTCCCCTCCTTCCCACCCCCCATCAACCCTCAGTTTATCCTCAGTTTTTAAGAGTCTCTTATGGTTTGGCTCCCTCCCTCTCTAACTTTTTTTTTTCCTTCCCCTCCCCCATGGTCTTCTGTCAAGTTTCTCAGGATCCACATAGGAGTGAAGACATATGGAATCTGTCCTTCTCTGTATGACTTATTTCACTTAGCATAACACTCTCCAGTTCCATCCACATTGCTACAAAAGGCCATATTTCATTCTTTCTCATTGCCACGTAGTATTCCATTGTGCATATAAACCACAATTTCTTTATCCATTCGTCAGTTGATGGACATTTAGGCTCTTTCCATAATTTGGCTATTGTTGAGAGTGCTGCTATAAACATTGGGGTACAAGTGCCCCTATGCATCAGTACTCCTGTATCCCTTGGGTCAATTCCTAGCAGTGCTCTTGCTGGGTCATAGGGTAGATCTATTTTTAATTTTTTCAGGAACCTCCACACTGTTTTCCAGAGCGGCTGCACCAATTTGCATTCCCACCAACAGTGCAAGAAGGTTCCCATTTCTCCACATCCTCTCCAGCATCTATAGTCTCCTGATTTGTTCATTTTAGCCACTCTGACCCACATGAGGTGGTATCTCAGTGTGGTTTTGATTTGTATTTCCTGGACACTGAATTTTGAATTTCATATTCTTTTCTTTTTTTTTTAAATTTTTTTAACATTTATTTGTTATTGAAAGAGAGAGACAGAACGTGAGCAGGGGAGGGGCAGAGAGAGAGGGAGATGCAGAATCTGAAGCAGGCTCCAGGCTCTGAGCTGTCAGCCCAGAGCCCAACACGGGGCTCGAACTCACAACCCGCAAGATCATGACCTGAGCCAAAGTCAGTCACCTAACCGACTGAGCCACTCAGGCGCCCCAATTTCATATTCTTTTCACATGTCATGAAATATTCGTCTTTAGATTTTTTTCAACTATTTAAAAACGTAAAAACTCAGGAGCACCTGGGTGGCTCAGTCAGTTGAGCATCGCACTTTGGCTCAGGTCAAATTTTTTAAAGGTTTCCTGAAGAAATAACTGATAAGAGCAAACACACATACACATACACACACACAGACAAAAAAAAAAAAAACACTAACACACATATGATGATTCTCTGATGATGCTGTAGGTATGAGTCGGTTTACATGTGCTTTTACAGACAATTGGAAAGATGTTTACAACATTGTTCAGTGAAAAAAGCAAATGAAAGAATATTACATTTGGTAACTTTTTTAAAGTTATGTTTACTTTACATAAAGAAAAAAAATCTGCAACATATACACAGCCAAATTTAACAGTGAGCTATTGTTTTCTGTAGAACTTTGAATAGTTTTTATTTTCTTTTGCTTACCCGTTAATTCCTAAAGCTTTTACAATGAATATATTTCACCTTTTAAAATAAGAAACCAAAATACAAGCTATATTTTTTTTTTAATTAAAAAAATTTTTTTTCAACGTTTATTTATTTTTGGGACAGAGAGAGACAGAGCATGAACGGGGGAGGGGCAGAGAGAAAGGGAGACACAGAATCGGAAACAGGCTCCAGGCTCTGAGCCATCAGCCCAGAGCCTGACGCGGGGCTCGAACTCACAGACCGCGAGATCGTGACCTGGCTGAAGTCGGACGCTTAACCGACTGCGCCACCCAGGCACCCCTTTTTTTTTTTTTTAATTTTTTTTTTCAACGTTTATTTATTTTTGGGACAGAGAGAGACAAAGCATGAACGGGGGAGGGGCAGAGAGAGAGGGAGACACAGAATCGGAAACAGACAAGCTATATTTTTTAAAAGAAGAGAAACATGGGGCACCTGGTGGCTCAGTCAGTTAAGCATCCAACTTGGGTTCAGGTCATGATCTCATGGATCATGAGTTTGAGCCCTGCATCGGGCTCTGTGCTGACAGCTCAGAGCCTGGAGCCAACTTTGGATTCTGTGTCTCCTTCTCTCTCTGCCCCTCCCCTGCTTGTGCTATCTCTGTCTCTCAAAAATAAATAAACATTTTAAAAAAAAAATTAAAAGAAGAAAAACATAGCTCCTTTAGGAAAAAATTAATTAATGGCTAATTTTAGGCCCAGGAAAGGAAAAGAATCACAGACACGGGCAATGCGACCAACAGCCTGTTCTATCACTCAGGGGGCAGGGGCCATGTTGTCTGCCTCTGTCCCCCTCAACTCAATGTTCCTGACATTCACTTACCACCTGGAGGTTGTCCATGCTACAGGGAGTGGGTGAGGACAGAAAGAGAAACCAACACAGTCCATTTCCTCGAGGTGTTTATAATCTCCTACCTAAGTAAGACAAGGTCGCAGGTACCCCAGTATTAATAACAAAGCATCAAGCTGCCCTCAGAGAGGAAATGCATTTCAACTAAGATGATCGGGAACTTTTCTGTAAGAAAGAAAGGCCAGGGCAGGTTCGTGACAAAATACGCTCAGGAAAATATAGGCAGGAAAGAGCAGGTCAGATAGACAAAGGGACCAGGGTGTGCAGACAGGGAGGCATATTCAGGAAGCAGCTAAAAGCCCAGTTGGGCCAGGGCATCATAGTGGCAGTGGTATTAAAAAGGCAGATTTGGGCTCAGGCAATACACCGGTTTAAGCAAGGAGCTGTAACCTGGAAAAAGAAAGGCACTCTAGCATCAGGAACTCGGAACTTGGACGACCACGCTCTGCTTTCTGTCAGACCTGAAAACGTGCAGTATGCTCTGTGTCCTCAGAAGCTGTAAAGACTTTCGGGCCTGAGAAGGGCTGAACACCGATAAGTTTCTTTTACTGGGTCAATGAGAGCCATCTGCAAAGTAATTAATGTTAGCAGCAGGAGAGAACAGCAAGAGACCGGCAGAAACACTAAGAAAAGGCCTTCCACATATGAAAACCTGTAGCTTTAACTTTCCTTCACTCATTCAATTAATGGCTCAAGACCCAGTGAGAAACAAAACAGAGAAGGGTCAAACAAAAGATCAACAAAGGCTATTTAATATTTACTTAAATGTTTCCATTTCTTTAAACATTTTTACTGTAAATTATAGATTTTTGTCCTCAAATCTATGCAAATGCTAGTGTGAACTCTGCAATTTTATGTTCTTTTTATTTATTTATTTTTATTGTTTTTATTTATTTTTGAGAGAGAGAAAGACAGAGTGCGAGCAGGGGACTGGCAGAGAGAGAAGGAGACACAGAATCCCAAGCAAGCTCCAGGCTCTGAGCCGTCAGTACAGAGCGTGATGCAGGGCTTGAACTCCCGAATCGTGAGATTATGGCCCGAGCCGAAGTCGGACGCTTAACCAACTGAGCCACCCAGGTGCCCCTATTCTTTTAATAGTTAAAGAAGAGTAAGATTTTTGGAGAATAGCCAGAAGGATCTTTTGTATGCTTTCCTCTTCTCTTCTTCCCCTATGTGGGAGAAGTCTAATCCTTTCTCTCACCGGTACTGCCCCAACCAGAGCCTGGAGACCGTCTGCTGGCTAAACCGAGACCTAAGGCCCCAGACTGACAGACGACAAGGCTGCACAACCCAGTAAAGGAAAAGGCATTCAAAATGGTCATCCCTGATTTCTCTGTCCTAAGCAGAAAACAGGATTCTATGAAATCATGGGATACTTCATACATACAACACAGGGATGTTTAGAAATGGCAACCACTGTCCTTTCTAAATATTATATATGTTTAAGAAACTGTCACAATGTAGCAATGAGAAACATACTTCTGCAGGAATATCAAACCAAAAGGCGAGATAAGAATACAAAATAGCGAAAGGAAGAGAAAGAGGGAAGAAGAGGAGAACTTTGAGGAGAACTTTTTAAGGGTTTCTTCAAGTACAAAATTACTATTATACAAAATAGCACCCATTTTTAAAATTACCACTTATAAGAATGATCTTCAAATTCATTCCACATTTCATGGCATCAAAAAATGATCCACTGGGCCTTTGATTGCTAAAAAAAAAATCATGAATTTCTGAAGCCCAGCTAATTTCTTTAGCCAGAGAATTTTTCATACTTCCAAATTATGTACTATTTCAACATAATTGCAAAATACAGACTTCTGAAAAGTACAGAATTTATCAGGAAAACTATTCGTGTTGTAGCTTCTTTGGAAAGGGATTGCTTAAAAATGGTGTGAACTTTCAGATTCAGTGTAGGTCATTACAGAGCTAACTTGGCCTTGTTTACTTTGCTTACCGTTGTATCCTCAGTTATGAAAGAATGCCTGAACTAAACGAGCACCCAGACGTATTGGTTGCTTGAATGAGTTAATGTCAATTAAAGAAGGAATAGGTAAACAGGAATCAAGAAGTCCGGTTCCTGGCCCGCATATGACACTGATTGTCTCTGAGACCTTGGAGAAGTCCCTAATATTGTGCAACAATACCAAGGATGTATACTGTATAAGTTTTCTTACAAATAGCAAGAACACTGGGTTATAGGATCTCTAAGGACACTTCGGTGGCTACGTTGAGCATCCAACTCTTGATTTCGGCTCAGGTGGTAATCTCAGGGTTGTGGGATCAAGCCCTGTATCTGGCTCCGTGCTGAGTGTGAAGCCTGCTTGGGATTCTTTCTCTCTCTCTCTCTCTCTCTCTCTCTCCCTCCCTCTGCCCCTCTCCCCTGCTTGCATATGCTCTCTAAATAAATAAATAAATAAGTAAGTAATAAAATAGTGAATGCCTACTATTACCTCCTACCCTAAAAATATACCTGTGCTAAGCTGGAAGTTAGGGGCTGGTAACCCACATAGCTCGTCTATTCAGTACATGCTTTGTGAAATAATCAACTGTCAATATACTGGAATGACTTCGGCCAACATTTTGGAGAATGGTGCTAAAAGAAAAGCTCCATCCATGTTCCATATGTACTGCAAAAAGCCACTTTATAGTTTTTTTCTTATTCTACATATTTCCATGTACCTCAACCAAAAAAGAACAAACACCTCCCTTTCCAAGATGTAAAGTGATAAATTCCCTCTACAGATTGAATTAATAATTAACGAAAAACTTACACATAAAAACTAATCTAAGAGCTAATATTTAAGAACTGCTGAAGCTATATCTATATTAATACTAACCTATTTAAGCAGTGTGTTAAAAAATCAGATAAGAATTACAAAACCATTACTTGATTGTAACTAAAAATATCTCAAAGACTTAAAGTCATACTAACATGCGTTATCATAAAGATACTGAAGATCAAAGATAACAGGGAAAAATAAGTATTTATCCTGCTTGGGGAGCTAATGATAAGCAAATCTGATGGCATTTCATGTCACTTTAAAAGACACATATAAAATCATGACTACAGGTGAATCCTTTAATCTATACCAGTCTAATTATACAGTCTGGACATTTTGCATAATGCTAAAACTGAATTTTTATCTTTTAAAAGCTACTCAAATCATTAACTATTGGCACTTGGTTCTCTAAATATATGTCTTAAGTCATTTAAAATAATTTGTAGGCAGACACATTCTTTCTATTTCAATGTATATAGTGTGCTGGTGCTAAAATCAAATCAGTGGTGGTAAAAAAAAAAAAAAAAGCAGAACAACAGATATCTAAAACAGCAGAGTTTCAAGCCAATTTCTATAAATGGGCTTTTCCTCTAGCCAGAAAACTTTCATTAAATCCAATCTTAAAATTTTAAGTCCATGTAGACAATCTTACCCACATTCACAATTAAAGTGCCTCTCAATGTTTGGATCAAAAGCAAAACCTTCATAAGATTCTAGAAGCAGCCAAATCCCAGAGAGACTGACACAGAAAAAAGGAGAAACTATTCTATTTAGGTCCTTTCAGAGATGCTATTTTTAGTTTAATCTTAAAACCAGACATTTTTAGAACCCTGGTGAAAATTCTAACAATTAACTATGTGATCCATAGTGGTAAATTCACTAAGTATCAACAGTAAGTTCCAGAATCATGAGTTGGAGATGATAGTAAGAAGAAAGATCCTAAGTAAACTGATTCACATCCCAGTTTGGTAACTCACAATGAGAGTAGAAAATGGTGTGGACTATATTCCGAGAAATATCCAGAAGCTAGTAGTCTGGTAGAACCAAAACTCTGGGCCAAGAGAACATTCAGGAGTTGAAACACACAGAGTCTAGAGATCACCAGCATGTGAACACCAGATAGGCAAAGGAGACTCTCCAAACTACCACCCCATAGAAATGACAGGTACCATGTTGTATCCACAGTTCTTGTTATTGTCGCCTACACAGAGGAGGTATCCTAATAAAGTTCTGCTGCTAAGGAGTCTACAAGCCAGGAAGCTCAAGAAACAAAAGACAAGATGGCACACCACACTCCAGTCTGAAGAATCCACGGGAACCTGAAGGTCCTACAACCAGAGCTCAGCCCCAAGTAAGGAAGGTGAGGCCTGAGATAACACATGGCAGCAAGAAAACTGAGACTCGGGTTACTTTCTGTCTCTATCTTTAGGTAAGTATCCACAAAGTCAAAAACCAGTCCCAAGCAGTAAGTGCATGAAGAGTGGGAATGTATGGTGGAAAGAAGAAAGGATGAGAGCAGGTCTCTTACTATTTCAACCTCTGCCTGGAGCTTTATGAAAGGAGTGTGAGTGTGTGTGTGTGTGTGTGTGTGTGTGTGTGTGTGTGTGTGTGTTTGCATCTGTGTGTGTGTATGCACACATAATCTAATGGGCTATCTATAACAAACTGTAAGACATGGAAATGGTGCTAATAGGTATCCCCAAAGACCAGGAGTCAATGAGGTAAAAAGAAGTTGTATGCTCTCAAACTAGTAGACCAAAACAGGAAATTTCTAAGTGCTTCTTATAACATTTGACAAAGGTATGCTGGGTGTCAGTCCACTGAATATTTCCTTGCATATGTTTGACCTCTTCATTTTACTCTAATTCTCATTTCAGTAAGTCAGCATGAATTACTGGACCCTTCCAATATTAACAATCCTTCTTACAATCCTACACAACTTTTTTTATGGGATGCAAGAAATAAACAAGCATCCACATTTTCTTTATTTCTTTATTTTCTTCTGAAAGTTCTATTGTTATTACTTATTATTTACTATTTTGCTGGGTTTGGTTTGGGTTTTGGTTTTTCATAAAAAAAAAAAAAAGCACAAAACCAAAAAACAAAAAACCACTCCCAAAATCTCTTACACAAGCTTTAGGGTGAGAGGTTGCCTGGGTGGAGGGTGGGGATGGAAGAAATGTGTCTGTGAAGAAGCACACAAGGGGCCCCTAAGACATTGGTAATATCCCGTTTCTCAACCTGCATGGTGAGTATATATGGTTGTCCATTTAACTCTTCCTTAGACTGCAAAAATGTTTCTACTCTTTTACATACAATATTTCATAATTTTAATAAATTAGAGGAAAGTGATCCAAAATATCTACAAGTAATAAAAACAGAAGAGCCCAGTCCAATTCTGACATTAAAAATGTTGAGTATGAGACAAATCAAGCCAGAAATTGACCAAGGAAAAGGCATCTGGAATTAAAAAGCTATCACTACCAAGACCAGAGGGGAAAAATGTCTAAAGAACATGTGGGAAGTGAAAAGCACGGAGAGAACAAAAGGCAACTTTCTCCTTCCCTAAAAATAGCAGGCTTATTAGGCCATTTTTAGACTCCAGTGTTCATGTAGGAGTCCATTTCTATTAAAAGAGTAGAACTTAGAAAGGGAAAAGAAGTTCTTGGAGAATACCAAAGTACAGAAAAGAAGTTCCAGAAATACAACCAATGGTAATAGACCAGACAGGATTTGAACTATGACTTTATTACCAAAATATTTAACTCTTGAACTAGACAGCTGATGATGAAAGGCGTGAGACAAACAAAATCTTCCCGTGCACTGATTTTCTGTGGAGCTACAGAAGGACAGTGAAGGATGTGCATGGGGCAAGGTTAAGGGCAGACCCCACAGAGAGCTGCCATGGCTGATAACTGGTTTCAGAAGAACGTGGTAAGTGATACCATCCCATACCCTTCACTGGGATAATCTACAAATTTAAATTTGATTTTTAAAAAACAAATACTGGTTTTCAATCACCAAAACTACCAGGGCTGGACAAAAAAATCAGTCTTGGGTGGTTTGATAATTATCTTAAAACATATTTCTGAATTCATAATGCCAACAAATGTCTCCTCTTTCTCACTCCCACCTTCTCCTATTATTTAAGAGATTTATTTGCACACAGGAAGGTGGAATTCGTGAGTGATAACACCAGCAGTGGATCTGAGGAAAAGCAAGACCAGTGTCACAACTATAGCAAGGTACACTCATACAGCACAAGTCACTTCCAGACCTTTTTTTTGCTCAACAAGATAAAATCTTTTTCAGAGTTCCTATTTTTTCATCAAGGAAAATATATTACAGTGCTAGAATATTTAGCACATCCAATAATTCTGAAATAGGTTATTCTAGGGTGTTTTCACATGTATGCTCAGAGGGTCAGATCAGTATTATAAATGGCTCTATTTTTATGCACAATTTTAAAAATCCTCAGGCCATCTAATGGCACTTAGCCTTTTTGGATGACTAATAATATCTAAAACGAGAGGATATTTTTGAGATGACTAATAATTTGAATACGCACACTAAAGTACAATCTAAAATCCGAAAGGATGAGTAAAGTAATAGCATAATGAGGATTTTTCCTTTTTTCTGTGCCTTATGCCTGATCATCCTATAACTCTTAACTAAAAAACAATTTTTTTAGTTTGCTTTTAAAAGAATATTAAACAGCTTGTTTTAACAATGAAAGACAATTAGGGGCACCTGAGTGGCTCAATTGGTTAAGCGTCCAACTTCGACTCAGGTCACGATCTTGCGGTTCATGGGTTCAAGCCCCACATCTCAGACGTCTCAGAGCCTGGAGCTTGCTTCAGATTCTGTGTCTCCCTCTCTCTCTCTGCTCCTCCCCTGTCCGTGGCCTGTCTCTGTCTCTCTCTCTCTTCTTCTCTCTCTCAAGAATAAACATTAAAATAACAATAAATAAAAATGAAAGGTAATTCTAATTTTTTTATCCCATAACCTCAGATAACAAGCACATGGATATCAGTTCTCTTTAGCTCTTTTATCTGGATTATATCACCCAATTTCACCACAGGTGTCACTGAAGCGATGATCTAAACAGCCCAAACCCCAGTCATCTTCAACTAGCACAGGACAACTCAGTGAAGGTCAACTCAGTGAAGGTTCCTAGTTAATAGATCCTCATTCTTACCGACTCATCCATTCTACAAATCCAAGGGTACTGCCACTATAACAATATCTAAGAGAAATGCGTAATGATCATACTTCCAAGAACTGAAAATGTTTCTTTCCCTCTCGTTTTCTGTCTTAAGCCTATCATTGTTTTTCTTTCCCATATCCTATTCCTTACACAGATCATAAACTCCTCATAAATAACAAAAGAAGAATAAAAATTAGAGAAGCAAAAGAAGACTCCATGTTCCCTACAAAGAGAAATGGTCTTAATTTCAAGCTACTAAAAACTATAAAGCTAAATACTGAAAACTCTGAGCCAACGTGTATCCCCCCAGAATCTGAATGGGTCAAAGGACTTTTCAGAGGTGAAGGAAGGCAGAAGAGCAAACTTCTGTTTAGCACACAGAGCTCCCAGGAGCTCTGCAATGAGCTCCACTGACCCCCTCACACCCCCAGTCAGATGGCCTCTCCCAAGGAGAGGCATGGACTGTGAAGAGTGAACAGGAAACATACCCAAAGGAGCTGTGGGGCCCTGGCTCACCATCCCCCTCCCTGTTGCCACTCCCTCTTCTCCCACACAATGCTTCAGCAAACAGCTGATCCCAACCATGGCGTCATCATAATCAAAAAGAAAAGAACAGGGGACTTGAGCATTGATATAAGGAAGAAAAGAAAAAAAAGCCAGGGGAGATGAAGGATATACATCACAAGGAAACAGAGGAAATGCTCAGATAAATATTTCCCTCTGACCTCAAAGAAATTATAGACATGACCTCTTTTTTGAAAGGAGCTCAAAAGAACATCATAAAAGATTAGAATAAGATAAAAAGGAAGTTGGCAAAGCTCGGGAGGAAAAGAATGAAAAAAATAAATGTTATACAGATGCAAATCAAGCTGAAAACAGAGAAAGAAAAAACATAGCCAGGAATCAATAATAAAATAATATAGAGATGAGGTATACAGAAGATCACAAATACACATTGTTATTATTCCTGAAGAGAATAAAACACATGGAAGAGAAAAACTAGACAAAAATAGAACATAAATTCCCTAAAATCAAAAAAAAGCTTTGAATATGCAGCTCAAACAAACAAATAAACCATGTTCCTGGAAAAGCTTATAAAGCACCATTAATACTGGATAGTGTTATTAATCTTGGGGAAGCTACTGATATGGAAAAGTCATATAATCATGTTAAGCCAGAAGAAGCAATCTCTCTAAAGAGAGAAAACTAGGTTGCCTCTGACTCGTCCACAGCATTCTCAATGCCCAAAGACAGTGGCGCCATCCCCTTAAGTCCTGGGGGAAGTATGATTCAAAATTTTTATATCTAGTCAAGTTATTCTTCAAGTATAATGGCAATAAACAAACATGTTTACGTTCATGAACTACATGAACTATAACACCCAAAAATCTATCTTGAACAACAAACTTTTCAGTTAATTCCAGTCAAACAAAATACAAACAACTCAGGAAAAATAGTTCTAGAAGCCACGGTAAAAGGATTCAAGTTGGGCACTGAACCCCTTAAGTTATGGGAACTGCAATTATTGAACAAAATATAAATGTTATAAACCTTGACAATGTAAAAAGAATATTATAACTAACAGGTAAGAAAGAAAGTGGAAGAAGTATAAGTATGTAAATTTGTTCTTCATTCAAATATACAATCTAGCTGAAACACATCCTTTTCTTTAATGACTCCAAACAATGTTCGTTGTCTAGCAAGTAACATCTCATCATGAAGAAATATTCATCTGCCTTCATCAATTTCTTTAATTTCACTTCTTTTTCTTCTGTTATATTTAATATTTATTAAATCCAAGTTTCTTAAATGTAGTCATTTGTTTAAAATATCATTATAGAATAATCTCTTTTTGGTTTTGTTGTCGTCATTGTTTTTAAAGTTTATTTATTTTACAGACAGAGAGACAGAGAGAGAGTGCACACAAGAGCAGGGGAGGGGCAAAGAGAGAGGGAGAGAGAATCCCAAGTGGACTCTATTGATAGCATAGCTCGATCTCACAAACCTCACAAACCGTGAGATCACAACTTGAGCCTAAATCAATAGACACTTAACTGACTGAGCCACCCAGGAGCCCTGAATAATCTCTTTTTTGTAAACTCTCTACCAGACCTTCCATCTGTATGTATAGAAAGGTCTCTGAATTAAACTGACAAATATTAACAATGGCTACTTCTGAATGGTAATTTTTAACTTTTTCCTTTGTACTTTCATGTACTGACTTTAAATTTTATAATAAGCAATATCATCTTTACAAAAAACAATAAAATATTTTTCAGAAAATTGCTTTTGATTTAACAGCTACTCTTCTAGGCCTCAAAAGTATAGACTTCTGACAATTAAAAGGAAACTAACCATCCTCCATTAGCTGCTTTTTATATGACAGTTCAGTAACAATCGGTCTGTAACTTCCATATTGAAGATGAAGGAGTAACTTGGGATATCCATTACTTAGCCATGGCAAGCTGCCACTCTAATGAACTTCTGCTTTTGGATGGAAATCAATACGACTGAACTTTGCCAATGGTCTCAGAGAGGAAAGTTGAGAGAATGATCCATCGAACTACTAAGGGGTGCTTTGTTACAAGTGTTTTGTTGGTGCTGACTTCTCAGAAATAAGAAAAGATCTTTACTACTCAAATACAAAAGGCCTGGTTCAGTACATGAGGCTTGCTAGGTGCTCAATGCATGCTCACATCTACTTGAATAAGTGATACCTGAAAAGCAGCAGGCTTCACTAAGCCCTTTACTTTTCTAAATACTATTGGGAAAGGAATTTAAAATGAAGTGGGCAATGAGAAAAAAAAAAAAAAGAGAAAAGCTATCTTTTTATTTTTTCTTCCCCATTCCCTTTATACCCTTATCTCCATTGGAAAACAGACCTGGACGTGAAGAAGTCCCAGCAGGCTGCACAGTGATGACTGCCCTATAGATCTGTGCTCTATAATCACCATCTATTCCTAGCCTATAGATTTAAGGGCTTGAATAAAGTCTACCATGAAAAAAGAACACTCCTGCAAAGCTTATAGCCACCTACAAACTAAAAAGCATGTTTGCATTTTTCTATCAGTGAGACCAAACAGAAGCATAAAATTATGACTCGAAAATACGCAACAGTAGACATTTAGACAAAATCTCACTAAGAAAGTACATTTCAAATGAAGCCCCTGGTAAAACTCCATATAGTAAATCCTGTCGGGCAAGGATCTGACTGCAATTTGTCACCTAGAATGTCATGACTTTATCCACTGTCAGAACTTTAAATACACTTTCTTCTTGTTAAAAAAAAAAAAAATAGCCCTGCATTTATTTCTAACTATGTCAACGTTGAAAAGCAAAAGTCCTTAAATAGATGTGAATCTTCTTTTATTGCAAGATAATGTACAATCCCACAATGTTTTTCAGATCCTCTGAACGCTTTCTGACATTTTTAAAAACTATTTCAGTCATCTCACCCGCTTTCATTTACCTTTCTAGGTTTAGCCAATCATTAATTTAGGCAAACGGTTACTGCTCAGTGTGAAACTACAAGTATGGCTAACTGGAAAACAAGGTTTTTGTCATTCCACTTGGACAAAGCTGAGTCATAACTACACATCTGTTAAGAAATTAACTGTTTGGTCAGCAACAGAGAAATTAAAATTTTTCCCAACTGATTAGAAAGCACAGAAGGCCTTAGCCACCCAACAGCAAACATCCATAAAAATAAAAAGACTGAATCTGCAATACTAGAAGGTAAAATTCAAGTGAAAGTAGCCTGCTTCCCTGGACATGTAAACATGGGTTCCAGACTGTAACTGACAGAGTGAAGGCCAGAGAGTGGGGACATGGGAATATTGAGGAGCATGACAGCTTATATTGTGAGCAGGCAGAGGAGTCCTGGAGGAAGACTCCTACACTTAGGTTCTCCTCCACCCGGGAAAAACACCAACCACTTGCTGAACCTCGGGAACAGAGGCTTAAGACCACCACATTTTCTTTTTCAGTCGAAGTCACTGTTTGTTTGCGTCTCCACCCCATTCCCTCTTTACCCCCCACCCCCCCACCATCAGCCTGCCTTTTTCAGAGTCAGCACGTGGTAACTAATTCCTTCCCATAAGCGCTTTCCTCTGCAAAACTTGCTCAAATATGACGAAGGATAACGATGAACATAAAGATGGCCGTTTGTCTGTAGAGACTGCAGTGTTAAGAAATAATGTGTGGCTTATCTAGAGTCTTGATAAGGCATTCCAAGGGGTCTGGTGGCCTCTGAGCGGCATGTGTTAATGCGGGGGGAAAGAAATGATGCAGTCTTGTGAGAGAACTTTAAACTTTGAAGTCTATCCCTTCTTAATGTAATGGCCCACTGAATGTCAACACAGAACTGAACTGAGGCTAGACCTTCCTAGGAATCAACGTGAATCTGAGTTACCCCAGAGACACCAAACTTTCTCTCACGGACAGGAAAAACTGGATGGAAACCTGGATTTCCTTACAGCTAGATGGAGCTGCCTCTTCAGAGAAGCCATGCAGCTCTAGAGTTAATATGTTGATTAAACCCCAGGCTACCACTAACTAGACACATGATCTCAACATGCAAGGTCTAATAATCTGTGCCTTGGTTTTATCATCTTGGTTCATCATCTCTTGGGTTGTTGTGAAGAGTAAATGAGTCCATTCACATAAGGTTTTCTGAAACGTGGCCCACACTAGAAGTTCTCAATATGTCCATTATTATTGTCATTTTGCTTGAACCCCAAGTTTTGCTAACCTTGTCTGTCTGAGTTAAAATTGTTATCCTTCTGCTGATAGTTTTGGAGGTGAAAACCAGATCTAAACCACTGTTATTAGAAGCCTTAGGTTCCAAATGTGTTCCCACCTGCAAACTTAATAGCTGGTAGGTTTGACAGCCCTTTTTGCTCTGCAAGCCTGTCTACCAGTTCAGGAGAGGAAACCTCATGGGAATCAAGTCCGGTATTTCATACCTCGAAATCTAGACTCTCAGTCCCAGAATCCTCATCCAGTTTCTGATACACTCACTCTTCCTTCTACTGAATCTTTACTATTTAAATAACTTAAAAGATTTATTACAGAGTATACAGTTTAACAATTCCAAGCACATAATCTATTGTTGCATACGTGAGAGCCCTCCAGGCAACACATTCCTTACTGGGAAAGGAAAATGTTCAGAGCTATGAGCTGAAAATCCTGGGTTCTAGGACTCCACACGTACCAGGGTCACCTTGGGCAAAAGAGACTATTACTAAATTTCAGGGTCTTCATCTGTAAATGGTAAAATTTGGTGCAAACTTTATGACTCTATAAATTACAGAGTACGTGCCAAGCTGATAGCTATGCTTCTAAAGATATTCTGTTATAAAGTAAAATAATACCCCTTATTCTCCAGACCTCAGATTGCTGATCCTCTTAGCCACCTGGAAATTAGCCAGCATCCAGGACACAAGGGAAAGGGCTCATTGAGTCTTTGAAATCATTATTTTAAAGGCAGAGCAACTCTTACGCTTGGCTAGAGACTTTATTCAAGGTTATTAACTCCTGATTTATCTAAAATGCTAATAATTTCTGTTATTCCTTATTCTAGCTATAACATATTAAAAACTAAAAGAGCTGGAATGACGCAGCAGGTTCAATAGGAGCCAAAATTACAGCCCACAGCACGAAAACAGCCGCAATGCCTATTACACTGCAGGTCAAGCAAGCAAACAGCAACCGGGCATATTAAAACAAAAAGTGAAATTACACCTAATACATAGTCTACCAAAGAAACAGAAAAATATCTAACCCACTTTGGAAGGATTCTTTCAAAAACAACTCATTTTTTTTTTAAGTTTAGCATATCTTCAAACCCCGCTTAATGTGGAACAATCCATGCCTCAGCAACCTTGTATCTTCGACGTTTCGTAATATCAGACCTTTAAAACTAGTCTTTTGTAGGTTTTAGGTGATGGGAAAAGGTAGGTCAAAATTTACATAGTGTCGGGATCCACAATTGTGTAGGGAAGCCATGATCATTTTGAGTTGTTTTTAAATAGAACCTTACTACAGTTTTCAATTAAGTGCTTCTGTGAATAGAAAAACAGAAAACAAGAGACTGTTTAGAAATCCTTATACCAGCCAAGACCAGGATCGCTTTATGACAGAACACTGGCAAGAGATCGTGAAGAGTCAGGAGGTAGGAAGTGCACTTTGTGGAAGGAACTGAACACCTTGTAAGGGTCTGTTCTACATTCCATTTTTTCCCACTCTGCACCTCGCCTAGTTCTCCCGTCAATCTGTTTTTGGCTTAATAAACTGAGGCTCAGAGTGGTGCCATTATTCCCCAAGTGGCTGAATCAGAATGCAAGTCAAAACATTTAGCTGTAACCTAATGCACACTCTCCGCCACGCCACACTACTTACTCTCTCATCACCCAAATACTGACTGCACCTCTGCCTTGTGTCCAGCAACGTGCTAGGTGCTGATGAACCACGTATTCCTTTGTCCCTCTTAGTATTGTCACCTCTCACCCTACAAACTGTTCTTATTCCACAGTTACCAAGGGCTCTCTTGGCATACGGTAATAATCCTTGGCTTTCAATAAATATGAATCCAATTCTTTAAAGTGAATATGCTTCTCCCTTGTAATCATGCAAACTTTACAAGTTCACACCACGACAACATCGGACAATACAGTGCACTAGAAGGGTAAAGTTCCATTACCTCAGGCTCATGGTGGCCTCGCCAAATGAACACAATCCCAAGAGAACCAATTTCTACTGAAGGAGATGCTACTTTATCTTATAAGGTTTAATATTATATTTCTGAAATCACTAGCCAATAAAAATAAGCAATAGCTTCCCAACATACAAAAAATAACTATGCCTAGAGGGAAAAAAAAAAAAATCACTCGGCCCAGCCTACGAATGAATGGGATTTAAACACTCTACTGAGCACCAAGAGTAGACTATCACAGACTTTCTATAGGGCAATCCAGCTATACTACATTAAATTATGTATACACCAGCAGTCCTGCTCCTGGGTATATGCCCCTGAGAAATTCTTACACAGGCAATGCATCCACAGGTCCATTACCATATGGCTTACGGTTGTAGAGAGCCAAAGGGAAATCTAGATTTCGTGCCCTGGGGAAATGGAAGAGAGTGAGACACTCTCCATGGATACTCTCCAACAGTTACATACAAGCATAGATTTTTTTAAACATGGTGTTGAGTAGAGATTTGTAGTATAACACTATTTATAAAATAAAATTAAATGCCCACAAAACTATAATATCTATGTTTATAAGAACACATACAAATAAAAAACCATGTAAAACATTTTAGGATGGGGTGGGGAGTATAAGAAGGGGCCTGGAGATAGACAAGATTGAAAACTTTCAACAATATTGGGCCATATCCAGGCCAATGATGTAATGTGCCATGAATGAGAAAGATGATTAATGGTCTGAATGTTTGTGCACAGCAGCCCTTAGCACCTGAAGTTTATGTGCAAATCAAAATCATATCAGTCATAATCACCAAAACATGCTGTATCTGAGCACTTGATTTCTTTTCTACTATTCTTCAAAGTCAATGGAAAATACTGATTTTTACCACTAGTATTTGATGTTCATAGTAAAGATTCAATAAACAACACATTATTGAAAAAAAACACATGGATTCAAAAAATACTTAATTCATAAACACAGAAGAAATGCTTTTGCTGGCTCACAGATAACACAGGAGAAAATAACTATTTATGAAACGTTTTTATATAAATTCATCAGAAGGTGGCCTATTTTTGAGTGAAGACAATGGCCAAAAACTTAGCCAATTTAAAGTGTACACACTTGAACTCAAAGTGTCTGCTGTGTGCATATATAAAGAATATTCTATCAGATTTGGGTGGTAGATGTGTTAAGAATAATAAATATAATAAATATAATAAATATATTTTATATTTTGGATAGTAACCCCTTCTAGGATATATTATTTACAAATAACTTCTCCCATTCAGTGGACTTTTTATTTTGTTGATGGTTTCCTTCACTGTGCAAAAGCTTTTTATTTTCATGTAGTCCCCAATAGTTTAATTTTGCCTTTGTTAAGAGTACACTTATCATGATGAGCACTAAGTAATGTATAGAATTGATGAATTACTATATTTAACACCTGAAACTAACATAATACCATATGTTAATTACACTGGAATTTAAAAATGTACATTTAAAAAATGACAATAAAAGAATACACAAAAGTATGGTATTTCATACCAATGGTAAAAGATGATTTTTCTATATACCACCATCACTCTCCAAAATAAGGCAAAGGAAGTCAGTGTGTTTTGATATTATTCTTCCCAATATGATCAAATAAGATGGAGATTAATTTGGACATCCAATTTGATTTCTGAAATAGCCTAATATTATCTCCAAAGAAAACACTGAAAACATTTTTAAATTACTACATTTTAATTTTACCCAGAATACTAAAATATATTATCATATTTCAATGCGATTTTAGGGGAAAAAAACGAAATTATACCTAATACATTGGGTTTTATATCTACTAATGGGTAGTTAGTTATTAAATGTTCTCTTAATAGACTGCATTACCTTCAGCTCATCTGTAAAACACACAGAGGCAAAAAATCTGGCAGTTCAACCTGAGATGGCTTTCACCTTGTAGAAAGTTCTTCCAGATTTGAAAATACCATTTTTTAGGCTGCAAAAGCCTCCTGCTGTTTAATAGTACTGAGCACTGGCAGGGAGAAACTATAAATAACTTCTTACATGCTTAAAAAATAATACTTCTCAAGTATTAGAAAAATTCTTTTTATAACTTTCCAATCTTTTCTTCTTGGAAGATGATCTGTATTCTTATTTCGTATTCTAGGGGAACACCTACGAACATAATCTTAGCTATTTTGAAGGGACGAGAGCAATCTCACAAACCAATTTCTAGAAAACTGCTGATAATTGAATGAAGTAGACTAATACTCGGTCTTTATGATTGAGAGGCTTTTAAGTACAAAATCTGAAACTGGGAGGTAAAAAATTACAGAAAGATAGAAAAAAACAAGGTCTTCATAAGGCAGCCACAGACCAAGAATCAGCCACCTCAGGCCCGGAGGTGTTCTGGAACACACTAGAAGACCACTCAGTAGGGTAAGAAGAGATGTGAATATCAGCTAGGGGGTTACACTGAATGAGTCTTAATGCATCTAAGCCTGCTCTATCATGATTCAAAGGGAATTCAAAAAGAAGCTGTAAGCTGTTCTTGGAAACAGGAACCAAATACACAAATATACCTGTAATCATTTTCATTCAGAAGTCACAAGTAGAGCCTTTGTAAATCCTTCTGATTTCAAAGTGGAGACTGAAAAGTAGCACACTTCAGCCAAGTCAACAGAGGCAGGAAGCCCACCCAACTCTACTTTAATACAAGAAACAAGACCTTTCAAAAGGACATTATGTTATTTATTTTTTTGTTTCAAGTTTTTATTTAAATTGTAGTTGGTTAACATATAGTGTAATATCAGTTTCAGGAGTAGAATTTAGTGATTCATCACTTACATATAACACCCAGTGCTCATCACAACACGTATCCTCCTTAATACCCGCCACCCATCTAGCCCATCCCCCACCCACCTCCCTCCATCAACCCTCAGTTTGTTCTCTATAGTTAAGACTCTGTTTTATGGTTTGCCTCTCTCTCTCCTTTTCCCCCTATGTCCATCAACTGATGAATAGATAAAGAAGTTGTGATTGGAATATTACTCAGCCTAAAAAAGAACACAATCTTGCCATTTGCAACAACGTGAATAGGTACAGAGTGTGTATCATGCTAAGCGAAATAAGTCAGTGAGAGGAAGACAAATACCGTATGATTTCACTCTCACGTGGAATTTAAGAATCAAAAGGACATTTACATCTGAAGAAACTGAATTATATTTGAAGACCCTGAAGAACACCAGAATAGAAAATATTCTGTAATTCAATCCAACTCTCAAAACGCAATTTGGACCATGCTTTCTTCAAATATTAAGAAAACATCCTTATTTAAAAAACAAATAAAGGGGCGCCTGGGTGGTGCAGTCGGTTGAGCGTCCGACTTCAGTCAGGTCACGATCTCGCGGTCCGTGAGTTCGAGCCCCGCGTCAGGCTCTGGGCTGATGGCTCGGAGCCTGGAGCCTGTTTCCGATTCTGTGTCTCCCTCTCTCTCTGCCCCTCCCCCGTTCATGCTCTGTCTCTCTCTGTCCCAAAAATAAATAAAAACATGGAAAAAAAAATTTTTAAAAACAAATAAATAAAAGCATGAGGCTGCGACATTCAGAGTGAGACATTCAAACTGAGAAGTGGAAGATGACAGAGTCAATGGATGGAAACGCAAAGCTCCCCTCCCAGGTGGAGGTGGATGACAGCAGATTCAGCTCAAAGACACACACACTTATGTTCTTGGACTTCTCTCATGCCAAGGACAAAGCAAAGACAAGGCTGACCCTCTGGATCAGGAAGGAAAAGAGAAGGGCTTCAATGCTACTCTAGAAAACGCATTGCTACAGTGCTGTTAGTTCAATTATACTGAGAAAAACATTTTGATTCCAGGGCCTGTATCATCCACCGCCGTGGCAGAGCTAAGTCTTCATAACATAAAAGGTCTTGTTTCCTTACGAAAGGCCAGTTTTCATGAATGTGCTACTATCGTCCATCATCATGTCTAATCACCCACATACCTGTGTTGAACACTTGCTAGGTAACACCTAAGGATTAGTGGGGTTTTATACTTTGAGAGCCGTGTCATTTAATTATTACTTACCAGGAAGTGGACCTCAAAGACGAGCCAAAAAATACTGGTTCTCTTTTGGCTTTCTATACAGCTTTGCTCTAGGACAATGGGTACAACATTATGAGCTGCTCTGCACTGACATTAGTATCTCCCAGTCGATATAACCAGGTATTAAGCAAACCTTCCTCACTGGGACTTACAGGAAGAAAATAGAATTTCCTGCATAGAAAACACACACACACACACACACACAATTTTTTTAAAACAAGTTATGCAGTTTTTAATCATAAAGAGCACTTCCGAACAGCATATCTTGAGGAGAGCTATCAAGTCAGAACAAGGGAAATGCAGTATGGGCATTTTGGTGATGATGCCGAGTGCAGGAACGTTTGCCTCCCTTAATCCACAGACCTGAAAACCCTGCCTCAAACTGCTTCCATAAAAAAGAATATCCGATAATGTTGCGCAGTTGGTTCATTTTTTTTTACAGTTCTCCAAGTCGAAAGGACACAAAGTTGGATGAAAAGACAGATATATTATTTACTTCTCAAAGCACTGCTGTCACTAAATGTTTACATTCAGTCATGAGCACATTAACGATCGGATAGGAACAGAGTTAACTAAACTTCCCAAAGAGAAAAGGGCACATATGTATTTTTAACCTCGGTAAAATATCAGTACTTAATTTTTACACCTCAGAAAACTACCGCTGGCTACAACGCTGTATCAGATACAGATACTAGCAAGGAAAAGATTCAAAATAACTACCCTGTATTAACAGCCCATCACTCATATGTATCCAGTGGAGAACATTCCCTATCAAAAACATTGACTCACCAGTAAGAATGAGTGCTCAAAAGAGTTCCTGCCCCACCCGCCCCCATCCGAAAGTATTATCTACTGATCCCTGAATTATTCCTTCCTCAAAATTCAGCTTAAGCACCTCTTCCTCTGTGCAGCTTTCCCTAATCTCACCTAAATGATGAGCTCCTTAAAGAAGCTGCATCTTATTCTGCTTTGTTTCCCCCTAAACTAGCGTCGTACAGAGAGACAGAGCGAGGACGGCCAAGCGCTAGAAGTCACATAAAGAAACCCTTTACCATCATCTGAATAGCTTTAAAGAGCAAAGCATCTCCTTAGGGTCAAGTACCAGGTCAGGCTGTGCTTAATGCATAAATACTAATAGTAATGAGGAAGAGGCTCAGGCACAATTAAGTCTCTAAGAAATTCTAGGGATTTATAAGAGACATAGTCTTGTCCTTATGCCGTGAAATGTTTCTTGTCACATAGTTTAGTCTGATTTATTGCATGTGTGAAGTCATTTGCGCAAAAAATAAAGGAAGAAGAAATGGCACGTGCACTCTACAATGTGTTAGAGATTTCTGCCTCTTATTTGAAAAATATTCCTACAAGAAAGATAAATATAGTTTTCATTTTAAAATTATCTTAATTGAAATAAGGACTTGAAACTTTTTGCAGAAATGGTCTTATGGAAAAGCCTATATAGACTGGTTTGTTTTTACACATAACCAAATGATAAAGCACGTGTATGTCATCATGGAAGATGAATTAGAACGGATTATTTAAAGAGATCACTTTTATAAACAAATCATAATAAACAATAGGATTCTAATATTGGGGATTCCAATATTACAATTAATTTTAAAAGATTAGGGAAAACGACTGTAAATGATGATGCCAGTCTACGAATCATCAAAAACAATGGTTGTAGAGATAACACAATTCTTACTGGCGGCAGATGATAGCCAAGAATCTTAATGAGCCCTTTTATCCGATGTCAAGCGGTTACTTTATAGAAATCTCTACAATAGTAAGAGAAAATTTTAATAGAATTATTGCTTAGCATTAGATTTATACAAGGCAGAGTAGTACTGGAAGCAAAGCAAGATGTAAAAGACAAGTGAGGCAAAATTTATTCATCCTCCGTCCATCTTTATAGAACTTTTCACACATAACTTCAGTGGGATTCCTTCATCACTGAAAAGGGTCTCAGCTCTCAAAGGCTGTGACGGTGGGCAATCCTGAGTTCTGATCCTGGCTCTGTCGCTCAGTGGCTGTGTGATTTTGTTAATTTCTCCAAGCCTGCCTTTTCTTTCACTCCATACTTCACCTCTCTTACTTACCTTCTTCAGGCTCTCACGCTCTAACCCTCAAACCTTTGTCTGGCCAACTCTGAAGTTTTACGTCTGAGCTTAGACATTTAGTTCCCTATCTCCTCCCACCCCTCCTATGTGTGATAAAAGCATCCTTTATTTCTCCCACCATGGTACGTCCCAGACTGTCATTTAAATGGCTGTAGATTTCTTTCTCCTCCATTGTTCCATTGGCTTCCTGAGGGAAGGATTTCTCTCTGGTGGCTTTAACAGTGTCTGGCACTTAACAGGTACTAAATAAACACTTCTGAAATAAGAAGTGCTTGGAATGGTTCAGAAAAGGTTTCAATCCATGGAAATCTACTGATCAATCCACTGAGGCTGCAAAGAACTTCATGCACTTGGCTGACACAGAGTGTCAAAACAAAATATCCATCTAAGTGTAACGTTTCTGATCATTCACAAAACCATGGTTGCAGACTTTAACCATTATGCTACCTAATGTCCTGCCAGTATCGGAGCCAAAGGGATAAATTCCTCTTTGACAGGAAAATGTTTATATCTCCAGACAGACAAACTTCTTTTATCAGATAATGGTAATTACATATGCCAGTGTGTGGCTTTTCTCACCTGTCAGAAAAGTAAGATCTAAATTCAATAACTACCATAATTAACTCATCACAGATGCTTGGTATCATCTAATCCTCAATGCTTTCCAATTTTTTGTCAAGATTAACTTCTGCAATTTTTATAAATTTGTCTTCAAAAGACCAAGAAATGGGGGTGCCTGTCTTGCTCTTGGTGGTGGAACGTGCAACTCCTGATCTCAGGGTGCTGAGTTCAAGCCCTACATTAGGTATAGAGCCTACTTTAAAAAAAATTAAAAAAATAAAAAAGACAAAGAAGTGGTCTGAAGAATGAACCAAGTTCAGGTTTTATTTCCCCACATTGCATTAGGGTGGATACCTGCAAAGGGTCTTTTTTAATCCATTAGTTAAGACATGGTCTCTTAATTCACTAGATATCTTCTATTTCCTAGATTAAGTAAGCAGTGCATTGTGATTCCATGGACAATTAGAGCCCTTTGATTTTGCTAGAAATTCTTAGATGACTTTTTTTTTCTCTGTGGTTCTAGAGACTATAGCCACAGATTTCTCCTTTCTGGACAATCTTGGAACTTAGAGCCTAAACCTAGCTTCTATGGCCCTTCTGATTTTCTCAGTCTGGTGTTTGACTTCCCTGGGTCCCATCACCCATAACAATTACTGTCGACAGGCAAGAGGGCATGGGGTAAGGAAGTCTCATAATTACTACAGTTAGAGGGCAAACATCCATTGTCCTTCACTACCTAAGAGTTATACTAAATCATGTCTACCTATGGAAATAAAGAATCAGTACATAAATCCCAGTGGTTTCATTGGGATTTTATTTTTAATGTTTCTGCTATTATTACGTTTGACTGTGGAAGTCACTGTCAAACCATTTTGAAAGTAGGTCAGATACACACCCGAAAAAAGAGAACTAGAACCTATCAATATGTAGGCAATACTTATATTATTATACATTTTTCAAGAGTTTCTGGACCTGATCTACCAGCATAAAGATGGGTCATCAAAAGCAAATGATAGTTATAACATCCAAAGCATCCAATATAGGGTTGACTCTCCAATGAGAAATGCCTAAGGGAGATTTGATAGGTCCTCACCTAATCAGAGAAAATACAGCAAAAAGAGGAGCCACCCAGCACTATAGAATCAAAATGTTTAGAGCCAGACAGGAAAGGATGCCTTAAAGGCAGGATGCACCTGGGTGGCTCAGTCAGGTAAGCATCTGACTCTTGATTTCAACTAGGGTCATGATCTCACAGTTCATGAGTTCGAGGCCCGCACTGGGCTCCTCACTGACAGTGCTGAGCATGCTTGGGATTCTCTCTCACACTTTCTCGTTCTCTCTCAAAATAAATAAATAAGCCTTATTTTTTTTTAAAAAAAAAAAAAGGGGGGGTGGGGGGGAAGAATACCCCACAGCACCTCATTCCCCACAGCACTGGAAACTTTAGTATACTCTAGGGCCTCTAGGACATATGAAAATCAATATTCACCTACATCATATTGCACATGACATAGTGGCAATCGATACTTATGACAACTTTGGGGAATCTCTGCCTCTCAAGCTTCCTTATCATCACAGAAATTCTTTCAAAGCTACCAAAATAATTTAACCTTTCCTTTTCTATAAATGCAAAAGAGACCATAATCTCTCAAAACAGCACTTGGAAATTATAGGATTATTAGCTATGAGAGATTTCCCGTTCAACAAACAGCAACATTTAATGCTGAATGTCTCACTACAATAAGTAAGCAATAAATGCATTAGGATGTATATTAATTTGCTAGGGCTATCATAACAAAGTACCACACCTGGTGGCTTAAACAACAGGAATTTATTTCCTCCCGGTCCTGAAGGTTAGAAGCCCAAGATCAAGGTGTGGGCAGAACTGGCTTCTTCTGAGGTCTCTCTGCTTGGCTTGCAGGCGGCCACCTTCTCACTGTCGTCACATGGCATTTCCTCTGTGCACACATAGGTCTGTGTCCAAATTTCTTCTTCTTATAAGGACATTGGTCATATTGCGTTAGGGCCTACCTTAAAGACTTCATTTCAACTTAATTACTTCTTTAAGGTCCTTTTCTCCAAATCTGGTCACATTCTGAGGCACTGGGGGTTAGGACTTCAACACAGGAATTTTGGAGGAAGACAGTTCAGCCCACAACAGATGGTCTGCTCAACAAACAGGATTATTTTAAATCCTATTGGAGAATTGTGTGTTTTCTTTATATTGTTAAAAACTGACTAAAATAGTTCAATTCTTTTTTCCCCACTTTATGTGAACAGATGAGCAATCGTTAGAATTATGCCCAGCTTGCTTGTAATTTGATAGTCCAGTGTTGCGATCAAAGCAGACACAGAAGAAGACTCAAGACTAAGGGCCCATGCTTAGTCCCAGCATGTGATTGAATCTTACCAGGCCTCAAGTTGCTCAGCTGGAAAATGGGAATAATCACATCTTCCTCACAGGGTTCTAAAGGAACTTGAATAGGAGAAAATGGGTAAAGGGCTTAGCATTTGGTCTGTCACCATCATGGCTATTGTAGTAGAAAGGCTTCCTTCTGCAGACCTCGAAAATTAGGAAATAGAGCATTTAGCCTATGAGTTAGCAGACTGATGAGCAGAAAGTAGGACAGGAGTGGGGGGCCAGCACTGGCACACTTGGCCCAGCCGATCTCGGTTCAGAAGTCCTGCAAATTTACAAGCCAAGATGGAAGACCGCAACAGTTCATCTCGGGCTAGAGTACAGGCCGTCTGCTGTACCCTCTTCTCCAGCCACAGCTCCTAACTCCTGGTCCTACTCACTCGCAAAAGACAAATGGCACAGGAGGAGGCCTGTCTCTGCTCCCCACGTTCCTTGTTACAAACCAAATTGAAGTTCGTATCTCCAAATCTGCAGAGCCGAAAGAGACTAAATTTCCCACTTAGAATCCAATGAGTCCAAACAACGAGATTGCCTTCCATCTGCTCCTTGACACTTCCAGCTTCGTTGAGTGATGGGTTCACCAGTCCTCACTCCCTCCCAACAGGAATCTGGTGCTTTCCTACTCCCACACCTTTACTCCACCACCTTCCTGCGTGCAATGAGATTTTCTCCCTCCCACATCTTCCCAAGTGAAAAGCGTGTGTCGCAGACTCTGCCCTGTCCCACCCGTGGGCTCTTAGCAGCCACGTCAACACACGGCAGGAAGCTGATTGGGAAGACCTAGGTTCCTGGCCTCAGGGCATTTTTCTGTCTCCAAGAGGAGGCAGTGAAAGTACTCATGAGTTATTGCCCCCAGAACCAGCCCTCGACCAACAACAGACTGGCAGCTGGTGGACAAAACCCCAGCTTCCTCATCACTCAGTTGGAGGACATTCTGAAGAAGAATCCACCCAACGCCCAAGGTTCCTCAGCAGGAATGAGCCCCAGTGGGAAATCGCATTTTTTTCGGCTTCCTTTCTCTTCCAAGTCTCACTTCCTTACACCCTGAAGGTATTTCCTGGAATCCTTACCTCAGGGTCTGCCACCAAAGCCAAGATAGCATCCTTTAAGATGAACACCAAATCCCACCTTCCACATAAAACCTTCCCTCAGCATCTAGCCCTCACAAAACACTTCCTATGATATTTTAAGACTATTTGTATATGTTTTCATCTCATTTTTTTTTTTTACTGTGGGTTCCTGTGAAGGAGAATTCTTTTACAGACCTCTGAATTCCATGGGTCCCTCAGCACAGTACCTTATGCAAAAAAGATACTCGATAAATGTTGGTTGACTAAATGAAGAGTAAATTGGTTATAATAATTAGCACAAAAGTCAGGCTCTTGATTTAACCTAACCGAAACTACATCAGTGTGGCTGTTTTCTTCCTTCAAAAGCATTGCATGAACTACTTTTCGTAGGCAAATTACTGTGCATATATTTCTTTAAATCAGCATTTTCTAGATATTCATCTTAAATCAAACACCCCTGATTCAAAAAACAAAACAAAACAAAAACAACAACAAAGAAACAAAGACCTTTTCCTAAATGCAGTACCTTACTGAACACATTACTTTCACCCTTTCATCGTGCCTGTACTTGCCACTCCTTGGAGTAGATCCCTTCCCACGTGGTGACACTAAGACTGCTTCAATCATCTGTGCCCTGGCACTACCCCCACCATCCTGCATGCACTCATCAGTAAGCACCTCAAACCCCATCCCTGGGTGAAGAGAAACATCACTGTGACTCAATGCAATGACCTCCATGTAGAAGGTCTGGGTACCTGTCTCAACTAGGCATGCTACACTGATTTTCCTTTTCTGAGATTCCTGGTGGCCCAATGTCAAATGTCACCACTATGTACATATGTATCCCAAGGCCCAATCTTGATATGATCCAGGTCAAGCAGTGTCTTCTCCAGTGTTTGTTGGAGGTTACAGAGGCCTAACCTTTGTTGGGGGGCCAATCACCATTCCATGTCCCAGCCAACAGAATATGTACACAAAAGGATAGGGCCATATATAGGACAAAGGTTAGCCCCCACATACAATTTTCCTAATAGGTGCCATTGAAGAATGTGGCTGGAACCTTAGACAAAGCGGCTTTCCAGGGAGCCCGCAGAGGTAAACTGATTCAGCCCAGCTACCCAGTTTCACACAGAAGAGCTACAATAATAAGTACCTGAATATGTGCTCTGACTGCTGAATAGAATATAGAAGAACCAAGGGATTGCCCACCTCACCCAGGAACAGATGTTAGTGTGAGAAGCCCTCAAAGCCCAGTTCCATTATTTTAGATAAAGCAACCCTACCTATTAGTACCTAGATTATGGCCCAATGGATGTCAGGTTCTGACCAACCATACTCATCACTTTGAGTGCATATCAACCACAGGCCAGCCATCTCTAATTTCTTCTTCAGTCCCCTTTCAGCAGGAAGAAGATCATACAGTACACTACCCTCTTTTCATTTACAAAATCAGAAAAAAATACTGACTGACACTGAAGTGGACCTGTCCTGTTCTCATTAGATCAGAAGCTTAATGAGATCAATGAATCTTTTCTTCACTGCTGAATCCCCCAACACAAAGAGAGATAGGGGGCTCTCTGGTGTCTCTTCTTATAAGAACACTAATCCTATCAGATCAAGGATCCACCCTACAACCTCATTTAACATTACCTCCTTAGAGGCTCTAATTCCAAATACAGTCATATTGGGGGTTAAGACTTCAACATAGGAATTTTAGAGAGACAAATTTCAGTCCACAGCATTAACACACCCTTCCAGTTAGCAGACATGTATAAATACCACACATTATTATCTCATTTAATCCTTATAACAGCCTACAGCTTAAGAAGGAAACTAAAGCTTAAAAAGTTAAGAATATATCCATATGATGGCATATTATTTAATACAACGTAGAGGAACCTCAAAAACATTATGCTAAGCAAAAGAGGCCAATCGCAAAAAGCTACAAGTTGCATAAGTCCATTTATATGAAATGTCCAGAATAGGCAAATCCAGAGACAAAAATAGATGAGTGGTTGCCAAGGGCTTGGGGAAGAGGGGAATGGGAAACATGCAGGGTCTTTGCAGAACAACAAAAATGTTCTTCAGTTAGATGGTGATGTAATTGCATACATCTGCAAATATAACAAAAAACACTGAATGGTATGCTTTAAAGAAGTAAATTTTATGGCATGTGAGTTATATCTCAAACTGTTATTAAAACAAAGAAACTTGGGGTACCAGGTGGCTCATTCATTAAGCACCTGACTTCAGCTCAGGTCACGATCTCGTGGTTCATGAGTCTGAGCTCCACGTCAGGCTCTGCACTGACAGTGCAGAGTCTAGCTGGGATTCCCTCTCCCTCTCTCTTTGCCCCTCCCCCACTTGCATGTGCTCTCTCTTTCTCTCTCTCTCTCAAAATAAATAAACCTTAAAAAAAACTGCTGTGAAAAAAAAGTGGAGCCCCTGGGTGGCTCAGTTGGTTAAGCATCTGACTCCTGATTTCTGCTCAAATCATGATCTCATGGTTTGTGAGTTCAAACCCTGCATCAGGCTCTATGCTGACAATGTGAAGCCTGCTTGGGATTTTGTTTCCCTCTCTCTCTGCCCTTCCCCTGTTCTCTCTCTCTTTCTGTCTCTCAAAATAAATAAATAAACATTAAAAAAACAAAAACAAAACAAAAAACAAAGAAAACTGCCCAAGGTCACATGGCTAATAAATGATAGTCCCCAGATTCAAACCTGTGTCTATATGATTCCAGAACTGTGATCTCAACCATTATGCAGCTCTGGTCACTCTTACTCCCTATAAACAATTATTGAACACACCAGCAAACCTAATTGATAGGTAATATGGACTTCGGCATGATTCCAATCACACGTATGGAGGAGACAATCACTGGACTCCAGGATTTCCAAGGATCAATACACATTAAGCATTCAATCTGGTAAACCTTTTTAAACATTCTGAACTTGGAAAAAGTTATTCTAGAAGAAAAACAAAACAAAATTGAAAAAGGAAGTATCCTAAAAGGAAAATGACCAAAAGTCCTCTGAGGCCACAACTAGGATTCTTGGCTAAATGAAATGTAACTCCAGTAGTGTGACATCCATGCTTGCTGCCCTCAGATAGCTTCCCATCAGACACATCTCCACAGATGACGGCCCTTCACGATTTGGCTTCATGGCTTCCTCTCTGACCTCATCTCCTCAGTCTACCCCCACTGCACTTACTGCCCCCACTGTCCTCAGCCTTCCAGCTTCGGTGGTGGCTCATCTTTGACGATCAGGTTTCAGCTCACTGTTCCTCCTCTGACAGACCTTCTGGCTTCTGTGACATCCAAATCATGTTGGCCACCCCTACCTGCAGTCCCCGTGATCACATGTGATCTAGCTTTATTTAGTGAACAAAGCTCCATGGCCGGAAGCAGGGACCCCGCCCCATCCTATTCTCAGCAGCTTCAGCACCCACAGGAGTCCCAGGCAGACAACAGATGCTTGCTCGACACTTGCTGAACAAACCAATAAAACACACGTCTCTGCCACGAGATGCCTCAGTAAGCCAAGGCCTCGTTTTTTCAATCTATAAAAGCACAGACTCAAAAACACTCTCCTCTCAGGAACCCACATTGGGGTAGTCTTCACAAGCTGGCAGTCCAGGCCCGATGAGCTCATTCACCACTTAGATTCTGCGGCCACCACTTTGATTAGTTTATGTTGATATCTTTATGCTTTTATTCCTTCACCGAGCCCATGAACTTGCCACGTACCTTTTCCCTTTTCCATTCTCCGACAACTTAAATTGTTGTAAGTAGTGTGGTGATGACCACTCCGTGGTGGAAATGGAGATCCCTCTTTCCTCAAAAGTTCTTCTGATTCCTCCATGACTGATCAAAAAATTCTCTTTAATTTATTCTAACATGAATCAGACTTTTTAGTTAACCCCAGCCATTGAAAGTCATTTAAATTAGCGACCCACCTTGGCCTGCACACGTCATACCCTGACACAATTCCCTCGCGTCTCTACGTCATACCCGTAGCGCATACTCAAAGCTGCATCAGAAGGCTCGAGACTCTGCACGGGGGAGATACTGCACGAGTACAGCTCTCATGGCCTCCCTCCCACTGATTTACTTTTCCCTGTATAAAGAGACCTCCAGTTATTCCCAGTCCAGTCCCGAAGCCTCCTCCTGACATCATTTCCCTCCTCGGCCAGGCTGGATCCTGGTACTTAACTACCCAAGTTATTGACCAGCATTCAAAGAGCTGTGCTTCCACTCTTCCTCACCTGTGCTACCACCAGAAAATCTGAACCCTGATCCATGCTACAATCTGCCTCCCCTCCTACCCTCACATGCTGCAATGATGCAGCACCCCAGGTTAAGAAAAACAAAACAGAACACCATCGGGAAGAACGACTCAAAGATTGACACGTAACACACGATTGATATCTAATGACAGTCGCTCACACATTCTTTAACATGACCTTGGTAAACTTCCTCACCCATTCCTCCCAGCGATGAGCCTAAATTTTTGTCATTTTCCTCAAGCCCAACCCACCCCTCCTCTCTATCCCAATTCCTACGGCAGATAATGCTGTCCCCAAGAAGGAACTCTCCAGAGAGGCGTTTTCTGAATGTCACCCCTTTACCTGCAAACCAATCTCTACCTGCACACGCCCATAAGTTGGGAATGAACTGTCCCTCCTGGTTCACAACTACACGCTGCCCTTGTGCTACTGGTCTCACTCCCTTTTGTCCTCACTCAGATCTGGCCCCATAAATTATCTCCTGTCTCTTCTGTATCTTTACCTCTCCCTCTTTCCAGCTCCATTGCTCAGCCTATCAACTTGCTGTGTTACCCCTACCAGCCCGTCCCTTGATCCCAGTGTCTTCGTCTAGCCACTGCTCTCGTTCTCTTTTCCTCTCACCCAGACCACCTCGGTGGGCCCTTGCTGTCCCCACATCACCTCCTCTCAGTCCTTTCCAGCCTGTCGTAACCTGGTTTCTGCCCCCAAAGCTTCACTGCAACTACTGCCTTCAGACCAGTGAATACTTAATGGATAAATACAGAGGGTAATCTTGGCTCCTTATCTCATTAGATCCTTTTCATGTAAGGCTATAAATCACATCTTCCTGTTCTGAAACTCTCAATTTAATCATTGTCCTGATTCTCCCCCCATTTCTCTGAACACTCACTCTCTGTCCCTGCGTGGATTCCTCTGCCTCTCCTCAACTCTTAACTGTCTTTCCAGCTTATGTTCTCATTCTACCTACCTTTCCCGGGCAATCTCATTCACAACCATGCTTGTCATTAACATTATATGGAAATAACTCTCTACTATCTCCAGCCCCCATCTCTTCCCTGAGCTTCAGATTGTTGTTTCCACCTACCTCCTAGGCATGGCCCCATGTATGTCCCAAACCTTTCAAATCAATTATGTCTATTCTGATTTCACATCCTTTTCACCATTTAAAGAGTTGTTCCCTGTGCTGCCCATTTCAGCTGGATACCTTTCAGCTATCTGATCAAGGCACCTATTAACTTTAACTCTTCTTTCTGCCTTGTCATCCATATCAAAGCAATCCTGATGATTTTTATCAACTGAAGATTTCTTGAGAGCATTCTCTCTCCACGCCTCTGGGCACTTGTTAAGAACAGAACTTCAGTTTATTCCCTTACTTTATTTTTCAGACTCTAGAGGATAACAGCCAAGCTCTGAAGCATGACAGACGAGATCTTGCTTGAGTTGAGCTGTCCCTGGGCCTACCTATTCTGACTCATCTCCCTCTGCCTCAACCTTGTAATTTACCATGAAGTTCAATGAAAGTCTCATGCTTCCTTAACATGCCCCACAGCTGCATGTGCCTGGCTCCTTAGCACACACTAAGAATTGTCTAGACACAATTCTCCATTTCCTCTTCCTCTCCTATCCCTCTCCCCAACAACTCTCCTCCTCACTAGCACCTGTCTTAGAAGATTCAGCTCAATTGTCACCATTTCCAGGATGCCTTTCCACACTGTTCCCGCCTGAAGAGCTGCCTTTTTGGTGCTACCACAGAACTCCACGTTTATCTCTAGCACAGCAAATTTCACACTCTTCTAAAATTGTATATTTACCTATCAACATTTCTGGACTAAACAAGAAGCTCCTCAAGGCAAGGGCCACTCACAGTAGGTGCTCAACTTGGTTACTCTGCATGTTAAATATTACTGGTAAATGATTTTCTCGTGTGTTTTCAGATCTCTAAGACCACTGGAGACTTCTTCAGTCATTCGATTGGGAGGCTCAGTCGTGGCCGTGACGTTTTAATGTTCAAAATACATGGCAATGTCAGCTGCTATGACCACCCTTCAGTTTGGAATGACAGTCTCCATTGCAGTAAGAGTTAAAGGAACAGAGGACCTTAAACAAACTAAAATTAGCCATGCTTCGCGACTCAACACAGTCTAAGATTTGGCAAGACAAATCTCCTAGGCAGGTACAGTGCTGACACAGCGGGGTGAAAAGGCACTCAACCAATGCTCAGCAGACTCAAAGAAGAAAACCCGCAACAGCTTTACCACCGGAAACTGAGTTCTGCTGATTCATTCTGACTTAAAGCTGCAACAAAACTTGAGTAAGGAGCACCCAAGCTGACTCTGCGTTTTGTTTTGTTTTGTTTTTCTGCCGAGCTCACAGAATTTGGCATATAAGAAATTTAATAGTTGTTCTATATATTCCTTTGCAATTTCTCAGATATTGACTGTGGCTGCCTACATTATAGTGTCTGATGGCCTTATGTGGTATCTTTCTGGCAAAGATTCAGTTCTGGTCAAAATACTGAGGAGAATTTAAAATACTCACTGGAGCTCCTGGCTCCCTCAGCTGAAGAGAACCATACAGGAAATCTCCTTCACCCAAGAAAGGCTCACTGCTAGCTCAATTAGAGGCTGAAGAGGCCTGCTTCAGTAAATAGCGCTTGCTCACGCTTTGTACAAAGATATCTGTACAATTGGTTCCAACTTGGGAAACGGCATTTAAATATCAACATAAACACATGCTCAGAGAAAAACTGGGTGGATTTTCATCAGGACCAATCTCTAAAAACCTGTATTAGAGAAAATTACAAAGGAAGAACCTTCTCAAAATAGGTATCGCAAGTCATGATTTTCTTTGTTCTTCATACAGAAGTCATGTGAATTGCATAATGAAAAGTAAAATGGAAGAAATTTCTAGACTGAAGTCTAATTATACTTGAGTCAGTAATTCATCATGTTTCCTATATATAGTAATGACCATAGTTAACACTGATTAACTAGCATTACTTCAAAGACTTATTCCATTTAAAATCATAATATGTAAGTACTCTACTGGAGATATTTAACAAGTTAAATGTTAAATGCCTTCTCTTTCAGGAAAAGAAAAAAAGACAGACTTCGCTTCAGACTTTTATATTTTTCTTTAAGTGCAACATGACATAGTCAGCTAAAAAATATCAATTGCTTCAACAACAGACACTATTTTGACTAAACCATTATCATGAAGTAAAGTTTTACTGCACTTGCTTCTTAACAGGATTATAACTAAACACTTACTTGTTCAGTGTGAGGTCAAGAATGAATTTGGAGCCAAAGGCTTCAATCTGGAAGCTTGCCTGGGCCAGATGGACAGCCTATGGATTCAAAGAGACAGAAACAAACTTAGCTTACCTTCCTGTCTTTAAAGCTGATTAGATTAGTAGCAATGATATTAAATAAGAAAAACATTTTTATGCATTGATGCACTTCTTTATGGATCCCTGTGTAACAATCCATTTCTTTAAAAGGATACTAGGTGCATTGTCATGGCTTTACTTGGAAGACATAAATACCTGTGTAGCACGGAACTAATAAAAGACAATCGGTCCTTTAAAATGAACCCATTGTGATCAAAATCAAGAGCATATTCAGCTGGACTTTCAAAGTGACTGCGATGAATTATGCAAAAGTCTGACTAATTAAGGCTGGATTTCAGCCTATTTTGCGCACAAAGCTAACCAATTCTTTCTGCACACCTAAGTGAAAACTCATGTCAGCACTCTGTTCTTCATCAGAAACTGGAACTTTCTATAAATGATCTATCAGCAGAATGTGGCAGTAAAATGTGAATCCACAACCTTTTAACTTCAGAAAGCACTTAGACCCATGCCCCTCATGAACCCTCAGAGTGTATGTCCCCCTGAAAAAGTCACACATTTACAAATACTGTCATTACTAGAGCACCTGGATAGCTCAGTGGGCTGAGCGTCCAACTCTTGGGTTTCGGCTCAGGTCACGATCTCACAGTTCATGAGATTGGGCCCGAAGTCAGGCTCTGTGCTGACAGTGAGAAGCCTGCTTGGGATTCTCTCTCTCCCTCTCTCTCTGCCCCTCCCCTGCTGGTATGCATGTTCTCTCTCTCAAAAAAATAAATAAATAAATAAATAAATAAATACACCTAAAGAAAAAAGAACAAATACTGTCGTTACTGTGCCTTAACTCAAAACACAACGATAATCCCATCTAAACAGGAGTCATATGTACTAGGTGTTAAAGATTAGTTTAGCTCACAGAATTATCTCGAAAAATGTAAGTTAACAAATCAATGGAGTTTTGTTAAAGTCTTACCCAAGATAAAATTCCCCTCTATCCTTCCATCAAGAAAAAAAAATTTTTTTAAAGACAAGAATAAATGCAACATCTATACTCCCTTCCCTTCCCTTCCCTTCCCTGCTCAAAAACATCCTTCCTGCAAACTCCATTCTTCAGGCACGCTGGTGTCACAAACCATCTGTGAAGTGCTACCTGCATGGCAACCAGACACTGCATCCTCCTGCTCTGGTACTTTCCCCTCCTCCCCTCCCCGACCCCTCCCGGCAATACCACCCATGCTCCTCTCTGTCTTCGTCCTACCCTACTCATCCTTCAAGGGCAGCCCAACTGCATTACTTTCCACAAAGCCCTCCTTCACACGCAGGTTGGAAGTGAACCCTTCATCCTCAGGGCTCCAGGAACACTTCATCTGCTTCTACTCTGCACCATGATGTGGGCTCACTTTCCATCCCAGCCTGGACAACTTGTATCACAAGGGTATTGCAAACAGTTGGAGATTAATGGCCCTTCCTCAAAATATATGAACTTCTAAGCCAAATATTTATTGTCAGGACTATTTTGCCACGCCAAACCCATAAAATATTATAAACCATAACTTCTACTTCCAGTCAAGCACAACTGCTAACCGCATAATCACTACAATAATCAAAACATAGGGTGCCTAAGTGGCTCAATCGGTTAAGCTTCCGTCCAACTTCAGCTCGGGTCATGATCTCACAGTTCTTGAGTTCAAGCCCTACATCGGGCTCTGTGCTGACAGCTCAGAGCCTGGAGCCTGCTTTGGATTCTGTGTTTTCCTCTCTCTCTGCGCCCCCCCTCCGACTCATGCTTGCACTCTCTCTCTCTCTCTCTCAAAAATAAATATTTAAAAAATTAAAAATAATAATCAAAACATGAAATAAAAATGAAATTAATAAGTATTAAATTTTAAATACAAAGCAATGAGAAACAAGGAGCCCAAATACCTAACACCTTGGCCCAACTCACCAAACCCCAAACAACCATGCAGAATACGGTCATCATATCTGATTCGGGCTCTTCCTGCATCCAGATGACTACATGACAGAGAAAGAAACTCCTGTCTTGTTAACTGAGGTCTCGGTCATCTACATCAGAACCTTTATCTCCTGACATAAATACCATATTCTTCTTATTCTAAATTCATTCTGTGTCTTGAAGCATTAATTTTTGCATGAAGATTTTGATGAATAATGCATACAAGGGAAATTTTTTCATTTCTGGGTCCCAAAAGTTTAAAGGAAAAAAACAACTTTCTTCTTGAGAATAGGATAGGCTCTTAATACATGCACCCCAATGTTTATAGCAGCGTTATCAACAATAGCCAAAGTATGGAAACAGCCCAAATGTCCATCAACTAATGAACGGATAAAAAAGATGTGGTTTATATATACAACGGAATACTACTTGGCAAACAAAAAGAATGAAATCTTGCCATTTGCAACAGCATGGATGCAACTAGAGTGTATTATGCTAAGTGAAATAAGTCAGAGAAAGACAAATACCATGTGATTTCACTCATATGTGGAATTTAAGATACAAAACATATGAACATAAGGGAAGGGAAGCAAAAATAATATAAAGACAGAGAGGGAGGGGCGTCCGTGTCGCTCAGTCAGTTAAGCCTCCGACTTCAACTCAGGTCATGATTTCATGGCTCCTGAGTTCGAGCCCAGCGTCAGGCTCTATGCTGACAGCTCAGAACCTGGGGCCTGCTTTGGATTCTGTGTCTCCCTCTTTCTCTGCCCTTCTCCCACTCATGCTCTGACTGTCTCTCTCAAAAATAAATAAACATTAAAAAAATTTTTCTTTTAAAAAAACAGAGAGGGAGGCAAACCATAAGAGACTTTTAAATACAAAGAACAAACTGAGTGTTGCTCCAGGGGAGGTGATTGGGGGATGGGCTAAATGGGCAAGGGGAATTAAGGAGGACCCTTTTTGGGATGAGCACTGGGTGTTACAAGTAAGTGATGAATCATTAAATTCTATTCCTGAAATCACTATTACACTATATGTTAACTAAGTTGGATTTAAATTTAAAAAAAGATAGGCCCTTAAGCATATTTTCTGTTAAGAATATTAAATAGAGAGAAGAGTTCATTAATGCCACCCTGGCCTGAAAAGGGTGATAAATTACTGCCTTAAGCAACTTAAAAGAACCTGACATTAACCACTGAAAGGCTCATCTTACAGCAAATAAGCAACGAGACAAGTACAAACCCCAACAGAAGCCTGTTGTACGATAAGGTAGCTGGTAATAACTGCTTACCCCATTTTATAGCCTTGTTGGGAGTTCTAGGATTAAATAAACTTATACTGAGCCAATGTGATAAGATTCAGTTTAACAGAATTTAATGAAAGAGCAGGCAAATAACATTACTATTGGGATTTTCCCTTTTTTTTTTTTTTTATTCATTCACTCTCCACACAGGTGTTAAGTCTCACTGTGTGCATAAGGATGACTGGAACACAGCCCCTCCCCTCCAGGGAGACCTGCCAGCCTCGGTGGGTCTAAGGTGCCACAGGGACCAAGACTTCACTGACCAGGTGCAGTCTGAACAAAATTCCAAAAGATGAAAAAGAATCCACCTGCCAGACGAAGAGAAGACATTCAGGGCATGAGGGGAAACATTTACAACAATAGAGTAAAAAATGAATATGGAAAAAAAGGTTTTTTTACTTTTTAAAAAATTAATATGGCCTATAAAGAAAACAGTTTTTTGGGGGAGGGGCGTCTGGGTGGCTCAGTTGGTTAAGCGTCCAACTCTTGATCTCAGCTCACGTCATGATCTGATGGTTGGTGAGTTCAAGCCCTGTGTCGGGCTCTGCGATGACAGTGCGGAGCGTGCTTGGGATTCTGCCTCTCCCTCTCTCTGCCCCTCCCCTGCTCACTCTCTCTCTCTGTCTCTCTCTCAAAATAAATAAGTAAACTTAAAAAACAAACAAACAGCTTTTGAAGGAAATGTCAAACAATGAATCTGAAAAGGTGCTCCAGAGACTGTGGGGCTTTGCGCGATATGCTCAATGACATGTCTGGTCACACAGACATATCTGTGGCCAAGACAGCAAGCATTCCTCCAAACGTGCCCGCACTTACTCAGCACAGTGCCTGGCACATGCCCAGTCACCACCACCACCATCATCAACGAAGATATTAGAACTAAATCATATTGACAGATTACCGTCCACAACAACTGAAACACTTACAGTGCCATCAACAACATCCCTGTTTCTCCATGGGGAAAGAAAATATCTGATCGTATTACCTTTATCAGTAAGAATGTTTTAACATTTTAACTTATTTTAATGCAAAGAGGCAGCACATTTTCCTATAAATGATTTAAGATTTCCCCAAGCATTCATTTTCCTTGTACATATATCAAATAGAATTGGTATATTCATCTAATACATTTGTATCCATCTTAAGGAATTTCAATACAATGGTATACATTATTTTTCTTATGTTTCATTTCTCTTTCCACTGTCATACATTCAGCATTTGTACAGAGAACAGATTCTTCTCTATATCGAAATAAGTACCTGACAAATGCTACTTCTCCCCTATCATTCTGTAATTTCTGCTCTGTCTGAAACGTGATTAAAATAGTTTTTAACTACTGGAATCTCTGCTACTCCATATCAACTAACTGATCATTTTTTATGTTACAAAATACTATACAGTTTTGAAAATTGTCCAATTAAAATATGTTTTCAAATCAGGTAAAACAAGTCCTCATCATTATTGTTCTACAAATTACATTTTTGGATATTGTTTTTACTTCATAGTAACCTCCTTTCAAATGACAGAAACATCAGAAGAATGGCCAAGATGAGTACAAGGTTTTATAACACGTGCCTTTTTTTACAAAGAAGGAACCATACGGTGAGGTTTAGAAATGTGTTCAGTAACACAAAATTGGATCACAGATATACTTTAGAGAAAAGTTCATGAACCACACATAAGGTCGTAATGGATTATTTCTCCTTTGGGATATTTGTTAAACAGACTTGATGATTAACACTTGTTTTTACAAGGACAGTCACTATAAAAGCAGTGTGAAAGAATGCAGGGTTTTACAGTCAAAGAGCATCATTTCACGACAAGAATAAGCATAGCCCTGGGCTCAGAATTACACCCTGAAGGACTGAAAACAGCTGTTGCCTAAGCACTTCGATATTTTTCTTTTGACTCAGAATCTGGAACAGTGAAATTACAGGAACGCTATAAACAAAAAACAACTAAACTCAATTATATACACAAACCTCCTTCACTGAAGAACAATTTACACATTTAACAATGTGCTTTTGTATTTCTAGGGTTTTTTTTTTTTTTCTTTTTAGTAGATGGCACCTAATGGTATCATATTAAATAACTTTGGAAGACTGTCGGGTTCCTCAGTGAAGACTGGTTTTGCGTCTTAAGACTGGTTTTGCATCTTAGCGAGCTATGTTATGATATTGAGCAATCATGTACATTACATAAGCTGAAGATACATAGTTACGTTTTCTTGGGACTTATATTCTAGAACAGTTAACATTAATATGGACATGAAGACAAGAGAAAAAGATGACTCTCTCGACTTCTAGTAATAGGAATCAGACATTTCCAGAGTATGTATGTTTTCATGCAAAAACGCCTCACACATAATGAGTATTCAATCAATATTCTTCACTACTTGGCAAGGACTCGTACACATAACTGAAACTAAATATAGGAAGTGGAAAGTTTAAACTTTCCCTGAATTCAGAAAATATTTTGAGACTGAATGTCATAATTCAGTAGAAAGGGAGCTACTTGAATTGAGGTCTCTACACTGTCCATCACAGCATCCTCTGAGCGGGTAATGTACTTTAATATGCTCTGTAATGTATATGGTTTGGGAAACAGAAGAAAGTTTGGAAGAAGTTTCCCTGCTCTTAAGATATATTCAGTTTATTTAGGGAAACACTCACTGAAGTAATGAAGAAAACCTGTCTGGAGCGGCATATCAGTAAGACAAACAAATGCTTTCCAAATGGCCTGCAGAAGCCCTGGAAAGTATGAAGCAGTCCTGAGCAGACAGCTGTGGGATGATTCCAGCTCTGTTTCCTAAAGAAGAGAGCTGTGGGCTTCTAGGAAAGAAGATGCTAGAGAAATCAAAATGTTGTAATTAGAGTTAGAACCCAGGAACCCAGGATCAATAAACTCTCTTTTCTACTGCAAAGAATCACGGAAAAAGTAAAACAGCTAAATAGCTGATTACTAGTGAGACTGGAGGTAATTTCTTTCTTATTTTTATGTCCCTCATTGCCATAATATTGCTCATCCTATGTTCACTAAAATATTATATTCATAGCGAGTGTGGGTCTCCATCTGCGTGTATAAACCATAAGCTTTTCAGGGCACCTGAGTGGCTCAGTCATTAAGCATCTGACTCTAGGTTTTGGCTCAGGTCATGATCTCACAGTTCGTGAGTTCAAGCCCCATGTCAGGCTCTACGCTGACAGTGCAGAGCCTGCTTGGAATTCTCTCCCTCTCTCTCCTCTTTCTCTTTCTCTCAAAATAAATACATAAACTTTAAAAACTAAAAAAAAAACTATAAGTTTTTCAGGAAATATTCTTCTCATCTTTTATGTTTTTGCTTATAGTTTTTTCCCCTACTCTTGATTTTTCAATAGACCCTTCAAGAGTTTCTCTTCCTTTTTCTTCAATACAGTGGGGAAAGTTCACAGAATCTCAAACACCACTTTCTTTTAAGATTCGGGACATTTTATGGTTTCAGAGTAGATGGATTTGGAAATTCACCAACTTGGAAGGAAGAAAGAGAACAGCTAATCATATCCTACAAGGAGCCTGCTTTGTTGTAACGGATTGAGTGGTTGAAGGAAGAAGCTTTGCTATGCAGCCTTGCATCACTGGGTTACACAGAGTGGTTTTCTCTTCTGTGTCACAGGAGGCCCAGAATCCAGCAACCTGAATAATTAAATTCCAATAAGAAATAAACTATCTAGTTTAAATTGGAATACATTTGAGGAAAATACTTCACCTTCTTTAGATCACACAGGCTTTTCTGTAAATAGCGCATCTGGGTCTATCCCACACACAGCTAAAGAAACACAGAAATCTAGCTTGTGGATCTTTTTCCTGTACAGTGTAAAAACTCAAATATGTAAATATATCTTAGGAGTTTGAATGTTCAAAAGGAAACACTAATAGATCATTTTAACTATAATCTGGTTCCAACCCCTGATCCTAAGTGTGCACACTGGTGATCACCAATGTGATCAAGACTTTTATATAATGAAAATAACAACGCCCTATATTCCTTGTGTTTTAATTATCTCGACCGATCAGAATAATATGGTACCCTGTGCAGTTGACTTAGTAGGCAGACGTTGTGATTGCCCTTTTGTAGAAGAAAAACATTTTTAGAAGGCACACAGAAGTTAAATGATTTTTTTTGTTCAAGGTCACACATCAAAGGAAGAAAGATGAAGTGTTGGCTTCAGTTCAGTGAGGAAAAAGTGCCAAGTTATGCCAAAAGTCCTTATCCATCCAACCTCAATGTTTTCTGGTCATTAAAATATAAATAATAATAGCTTACCAACAGGATGAGTATGAAAGAAGTTCCTAGAAAAGTTTGGCCACATAGAAAGAGCTCAATAATTTAGGAAGAAGGGGCAAAGTTGAAGGACAAAGGTGGGGGGAGAAGAAAACTACATTAATGTTTTGGAAAGGTTATCAGTCAGCTCCACCTTAAAAGTTCCCTCCCAATATAGCTGGCCACCTTCTAGAAAATCCAGTGTGCATTTATCCTCTGCAAAATTCACAAATTTAATATTTTTTATTGCTAATTACCATTAGGCATTATGCTTTGACTTTGTTCAAGTTGTCGTGTCATTATGCTTTGACTTTGTTCAAGTTGCCGTGTCTTTAAAATAATATGAATCATTTTCCCGAGACGTGGAACAGCTGCAAATGTTACATGAAGGCAATTTTGCAAATTAAGGTAATTTGCTGAAAATTCTTCCCAAGATGCATTTAAATAGGTAGCTTGTGGGAGAGAACATTATCATGTTTACTTCTAGCATGTTCCAATTCACAGGATTACTGGTTAACCCATTAGCAAATTTGCATTGAATCCCAACGTTGTGGGAGATACCGTGACAGATGCAAAGATATAGAAGAATTAGTATTTATATGAAAGTTTACAATGCAGTAAGGGGAATGAGATGAGAAACCACAAAGAATAAGAAACTGGAGTTAAATACTTCGGTTAAATAATAATAATGATGAATAGTACCCATAAAGATGCCACAGACAACTTAAGCACAATTAATTCCCCAATCTAATGTTAACAATTGTATGGTATGGGTAACAAGTACATTTAAATATAAGGAGCCAGAATGCTGAGGACTGGAGAGGGCTGAGAAAAGCTTACTGGAGAAGTCTTTCCCGGCATTTAAACATAGCTAGAATTCACGTAGCCCTAAAATTGATTTAACAGGATGAAATTTCAAGGTGTTTCTAAGTGTTTGCTAACAAACAGAGACCTAAGAAACATGCTTTTAAAGTAAAACACAGGATGCCTTCCATTCTGGAACATGAAACTACAGTTTGAATTGTGGTCGGAACCAAAACATGGCAGTTTAATATAAAATAAAGCATTTCACGAGATCACACAATATTTTGTGTGTGAACACACACAAGTCTAAAATATACCAATGTATTTTGTAATCAATCTATCTTTTAGCCTTCAACTAGAAAGCTGGAATCCCAACCGTGATGGATATTACAGAAACAACACCACAACAACAGCAAAGCACACTGTTCTCACAGGCCACAGACTGATCAGCCTCTCCCGGTGACGGAGGCAAGTCATTGCTTGACCTTGTTCCCTTAGCCAACCTAGCCAAGAAAGGTAGAACTTCTATTCTGAAAGAAATCTAGCCAACATTCAACTCTCCAGTCTGATGATTCAGAAAAAAAGGATGCCATGTTGAGTTTTAACATCTGACCAAATCTTTTCCAAGAGTGTTTTGCTAAATAAACCAGTTTTAAAGAGAATCCACTTTTCATCTTCTTCCTTCTTCTCACCTACTGTCACTCAGTTTGAAGTGCTCTCTAAATCTGATACAGACAAAAGATAGATCCTGAAGAGAAAGAGGAAAAACAGGTATTGATAATCCAAACAGATATTCCAGTTTATAAATCGTGAGGTAGTTGCAGTAAAAATGTATTTAAAAAAATTTTTTTAATGTTTATTTTTAATTTTGAGACAATGTGAGACACAGAGTGCAAGCAGCAGAGGGGCAGACAGAGGGAGACACGGATCTGAAGCAGGCTCCAGGCTCGGGGCTGACAGCTCGACGCGGGGCTCGAACTCATGAACCACGAGATCATGACCTGAGCCGAAGTCGACGCTTAACCGACTGAGCCACTCAGGCGCTCCACTAAAAATGTAGTTTTAATATTCCTCATGGCCAGCCAAAGAAGAGAAGCGAGAAATACCTGGGAGGGGCCTCTTTTTAGCCCTATAGAACCACACTAAGATCTTCCTGGGTGATCATTTAGTAACCCCGGAGAACTCTGGAAAAAATACACCTTTAGTGACAAAGCATCTTTGGACATTTCTATGGATTGCCTTCCATACATTTACCCCTAGTGATTGATGTTTGCTGGATATTAAGCTGACAATACCAACTCAAGAGAGAGATGAAATCATAAGCCTCCAGAGCTCTTGCTATTTGAAAATGGGCAAATCATTAAAAGCATCACTACAGCTATATTATTTAGCTTTCATACATTTTCTGAAAGACGAGTAAAAATACAACTATGACAACAGTTACCATGGAAGCAGTTTCTTTCTGCTGCCTTCCTGAATAGTAACATTTAATTTGATGCATTAATCTAGTAGCTGAGGTGTGATTCACCTTTTTTTCCTCATCAATTTCTACATGACCAAACTGTGCAACCCCAAGGAGTGATTCTCTCTCTGCTAACACTCTTTGTCATAAAAGAGAACATATTTTGTCCTTCTAGCCAGAATTATTGAATACCCACTTAATAATTTAAATAAAAGAATAGAAATAGGGCATACGTTTTGAAAACAAACACCACCAAGCTCCATGCTGAATATCTGTGACTCATTACATGACAGATTTGTTAATTTGCTTATATAATGTTAATACTATCCCCAAAGAAAAAAAACTTCTGTAAAATAGCACCCCATGAGAAGCCCTATCTTCTTTGTCTTCCTACTCTTGTCCTTGAAATGCTGGCTACAAGACCCCAGAGGGCTCAAATATCTAGCCAGAGCAAAGAAAGTTCTTTAACTTGGATCTTTATGATGACCACATAGGATTAGTTAATAATAAATAAGTCTGAAATAAAAAATGAAAATTACGATACACAGTTCACTTGAAAACCGTTATATCCAGCAAATCACAAATGATATAAATTGAAATATTAATTTCCAGTTTCCAAGGAAGGCTAAACAGACCTGTCCAGCCAGATCTCTCATCTCTTGAGGCATCTTGATTCTACTGATCTTCACTGGTGGGTCTCACACTGTTCTTGCCCAAAGCTGATTTGTGTTGGGATCTCTATACTTCTATTTGAAGAAATTTCTCAGGCTACACATATGACTTCATCAGAAATACACAGCTGTGTGATGACGGAGTCTTCACAAGATGTCTTTGCTTTCCTTAACTACTCTCTGGGAGATATGTGGCACAATATTTTGTGTTACGGGGTGGACCTTCCTTTTGTCTACAGGAATCCACCTCCATCCACATTTTTGATGTAAAGAGAGTTCTATGTTTGCTGGTTCTCAGTTGTGTCTGGTTCTGTCCTTTGCTCTAAATTCTGACCTCAGTTATGGCCATGGATGTGTTGTGTTCTGCCCTTTTAGATAGTAAGAGTAACTTCCAAATTAGGGGCCAACCCAAAAATGGATTTTCCCATTTTACAAGCATGCAGGTGCCATTAGACTTCCTCAGTAACACTACTAAGATCTATTTCTGGACATGGAGACTCAACAATTGTCATGTATCACAATTTTACTCAAAACAGGTATCATGTGTGCTACATACACATGCTTTACTCAAAGCTAGATATGGAAAAATTAATATTGATGTGAGCTAATTTTCTCTAACACTCATCTTTCACAGAATTCTGCAAAATGCCAACCATTCAGCATGTAGTCACGTAATTTTTGAAACTAACATTTAGAATGTTGACTATTACACAGAATATTGTGCCTATTTTGGTAAGCAAATAATAATCTCACTATGTCTACAGAACGTTTTAGATTCATTGAAACTCCATTTTAATCTCCAGATAAGAACCCAGAATTACACAGAATCTTAAAAACATATAAAACAGTACTTTGAAATATCTCCATTTTCTCAGCTTACATCCTACCTCATTGGCATCTACATCATATATGAAATAATTTACTGATTCAAGAGATAATTATTGTATCTACCGTGTTTCAGCAGAAGCTCTGGTTTTTCAGAGTTTGTATTTTAGTGTGTGTTGGAGGGCAAGGGGAGTAACACAATCAACAAATAAATTAAAAGCAAGTGTGGAGCACGTGGGTGGCTCAGTCAGTCAAGCGTCCAACTCTTGATTTCAGCTCAGGTCATGATCTCACAGTTCGTAGGATCAGGCCCCACACGGAGCTTTGCACTGACAGCATGAAGCCTACTTGGGGTTCTCTCTCTCCATCTCTCTCTGTCCCTTGTCCCCACTCATGTGCACATGTGCTCTCTCTTTCTCTCTCTCTCCCTCTCTCTCTCTCTCAAAATTAAGTAAATATTTTTAAAAAGAATAATAAAACAAGTCAGATGATGATAAATTCACCAGGTAAAGAAGGAGGAATTGACAGTAATACAATAATAGTAAGGGACTTTAGGGGCGCCTGGGTGGCTCAGTCAGTAAGCGTCGACTTCGGCTCAGGTCATGATCTCACGGTTCGTGAGTTCGAGCCCTGCATCGGGCTCTGTGCTGACAGCTCAGAGCCTGGAGCCTGCTTTGGATTCTGTGTCTCCCTCTCTCTCTGCCCCTCCCCTGCTCACACTCTGTCTCTCTCTCAGAAATAAATAAATATTTAAAAAAATAGTAAGGGACTTTAATACCTCACTTACATCAATAGATAGATAGATCATCCATACAGAAGACCAACAAGGAAACAATGGCTTTGAGTATCACATCAGACCAGATGAACTTAACACCTGGTTAACATCTGGATACATATGCAGGGGCGTCTGGGTGGCTCAGTCGGTCGAGCGTCTGACTTTGGCTCAGGTCAGGATCTCGCAATTTGTGAGTTCAAGCCCCACGTCGGGCTCTGTGCTGACAGCTCAGAGTCTGGAGCCTGTTTCAGATTCTGTGTCTCCCTCTCTCTGCCCCTTCCCTGCTCATGCTCTGTCTCTCTCTGTCTCTCAAAAATGAATAAACGTTAAAAAAAATTTTTTTAAACATCTTGATATATGCAGAACATTCCATCCAAAAACATCAGAATACACATTCTTTTTGAGTGCGCATGAACATTCTGTAGGACAGATCACATGTTAGGCCACAAAACAAATCTTAATAAATTTAAGAACTGAAATCATATCGAGCATCTCTTCCAACCACAGCGGTCTAAAACTCAAAATCAATTACAAGAAAAAAAAAACTGGAAAAAAACACAAGCATATGGAAGCTAAACAACATGCTACTAAATAACCAATGGGTCAATGAAGAAATCAAAGGAAATAATCAAAAAATACATGGAGACAAATGCAAATGAAAACACAACAGTCCAATCTCTGGGAAACAGCAGAAGCAGTTCCAAGAGACAAATTTATAGTGATTCAGGTCTATCTCAAGAAACAAGAAAATCTCAAATAAACAATCGAACCTTACACCTAAAGGAATGAGAAAAATTAGAATAAAGTAAAGTTAGTAGAAGAGAGGAAATAATAAAGATTAGAGCAGAAATAAATGAAACAGAGACTAAAAAAATAATGGAAAAGATAAAACTGACCAACTGTTAGACTCATCAAGGAAAAAAGAGATACCTCAAATAAAAATCAAAAATTAAGGAAGAAAAATAACTACTGATATCACAGAAATACAAAGAACTATAAGAGAATACTACAAAAAATTATATGCCAACAAATCGGACAACCTAGAAGAAATGAGTAAATTCCTGGAAATATACAATCTTCCAAAACTGAAAGAGGAAGAAATAGAAAACTTGAACAGGGTGATTACTAGTAATGAAATTGAATTAGTAATCAAAAAACTCTCAAGAAACAAGGACCAGATGGATTCACACGTGAATTTTACCAAACATTGAAATAAGACTTAATGCCTTTTCTTCTCAAATTATTCCAAAAAAAATTGAAGAGGAGGGAAAGCTTCCAAATTCATTCTATAAAACCAGCATTACCCTGAGGCCAAAACCAGACAAAAACACTATGAAAAAAAGAAAACAACAGGGGCATCTGGGTGGCTCAGCTGATTAAGTGTTTGACTCTTAGTTTGGGCTCAGGTCATGATCTCATAGTTCAGAGTTTGAGCCCATGTCAGGCTCAACTGCATTACTGCACTACTGATGCAGAGCCTGCTTGGGATTCCTTCTACATCCCTCTCTCTCTGCCCCTCCCCTGCTCTCTCTCTCTCTCTCTCCCTCTCTCTCTCTTTCCCTCTCTCTCAAAATAAATAGGTAAACTTTAAAAAAAAAAAGAAAGAAAAAAGAAAACTACAGGCCAATATCCCTGCTGAAGACAGATGCAAAAACCCTCAATAAAATATTAATAAACCAAATTCAACAATACATTAAAAGATCATTCACCACTGTCAATGGGGATTTGTTCCAGGGATGCAAGGACAGTTCAATATTCACGAATCAATCATTGTGACACATCACATTAACCAAAAGAAGGATAAAATCCATATGATCATCTCAACAGATGCAGGAAAAGCATTTGACAAGATTCCACATCCATTCATGATAAAAACTCTCAATAAAGTAGGGTTAGAGGGAACATACTTCAATAGAATAAAGGCTGTATATTTAAAACCCACAGCTAACATCGTACTCAATGGTGAAACACTGAAATCTTTTCCTCTAAAATCAGGAAAAAGACAAAGATGTCTACGTAACCACTTTTATTCAACATAATACTAGAAGTCCTAGCCACAGCAATCAAACAGGAAAAAGAAATAAAAGGCATCCAAATTGGTAAGGAGAAGTAAAACTATCACTATTTGCAGATGACATGATACTTACTTATAGGAAACTCTAAAAACTCTGTTAAAACAAAACTATTAGAAGTAATGAAGGGGGGCACCTGCATGGCTCAGTCAGTTAAGTGTCCAACTTCGGCTCAGATCTGATCTCACCATTTGTGAGTTCAAGCCCCACATCAGGCTCTGTGCTGACAGCTCAGAGCTTGGAGCCCATTTCAGATTCTGTGCCCCCTCTCTCTGATCCTCCCCCACTTGCACTCTGTGTGTCTCTCTCTCCAAAATAAATAAATATTAATTTTTTTAAAAAAGTAATAAATGAATTCAATCAAGTCTCAGGATACAAAATTAATATACAGAAATCTGTTGCATTTCTACAGACTAAGAAAAAAGTAGCAGAAAAAGAAAATAAGAAAACAATCCCATTTACAATTGCACCAAAAAGAATAAAATACCTGGGAATAAATTTAGCCAAGTAGGCAAAAAAGAATAAAATAGCAAAGAGGCACAGAAATTTAGGAGTTGCAGAGTATGGAGAGGTGACAGTATTAAATGGGGGGGGGGGGAGGGAGACAGAGGAGGACTCTCGATTTGAGCAAAGTTTGGGAGATGAAGGAACAAGTCACCTGGATATCTGGGAAAAGAGAATTTCAGGCAGAGAGAACAGCAAGTTGCAAAAGCCCTGAGGCAGGGGTATATTTGGTATGTTAAAGAATAAGCCAATTTTGAGCCAAGTGGAATAGGTCAAGGAGAGTGTCATAGGCAATGAATTAGAGAAGCAATGAGGTGTCAATTACACAGGGCTTTGTAGGCCACTGTTAAGAACTTTGCCTTTTACTCTTAATGAAATAGGAAGTCACTGAATATTTTAAGCTAAGGAGTGACATGATCTCCTTTCCATTTTTTTTTTTTTTTTTTTTGGAAAGACAGAGGGTGAGTGAGGGAGGGCCAGAGGAAGAGAGAGAATCTTAAGCAGGCCCCACGCCCAGCATGGGGCCCGACACAGGGCTCAATCTCACAACCACGAGATCATAACCTGAACCAAAATCAAGAGTCAGATGCTCAACCAACTGAGCCATCCAGATGCCCCTCCTTTCCATTTTTCAAAGTTCACTCAGGCTACTGTGTTGACAACAGCCGAAAGGTCAAGGGTTGCAGGGGGCAGGGAAAAAGCAGAGGGTCTAGTTACGAGACTGTTGCAACAATCCAGGTAAAAGCTGACGGTAAATTGGATTTAGGGGTAACAGTGGAATTGACAAGAAGCGGTCAGATTCTGGGTGCATGATGAAAGCAAAGTCAACAGGAGTTGCTTACAGATTAGATACGGGTTATGAATGAACTAGAGGAGACAAGGAAGAGTCCAGAATTTTTGGCCTGAATAACCAGAAGAAGTAAGCAATGTAGTGGCATGAGCAACACCACAGAAAGAGCAAGTGATAGAGAGACTTCTGTTTGGGACCATTAGGTTTGATATGCACCTTATATATCCAACCGGAGATGTAGAATAGGCAGTTAGATATAAGGCACGAAGATATATCTTTTCATTAATGTTTACTGAGTGATTACGTACTTTAAGAAGCAATAAGTGAGTAAATGAAGGATTAAGCCTCGAATTAATGAGTGAATAAGTGAATTAATACTGGGAATACAAAAATATTCCAGTAAAAGAACTAGTGAGGAGTGTATACTTCAACAGATAACCTAGTTTCTGAAATAGCGAGGGTGTAAAGGAGAAAATAAGATAACTTGGGGGAAAACTAAAGAAGTCAGTACAAAGCAACCCACTCCACTGGGCTTTAAAATAACATTTTCAATTAAAACAGTGTCACTTTGGAACCCAAGAGGTATATTATGCACCACAAACCCCCTCAAAAGAACTGAAGTCCAAGAGCATCATTTTCATGTCTTGTATGTATGTGCTAAAATTACAAAAGAATGATCAGCAAATGAGGAGATTAGTTCCCTAACAAAGTACATGGATTATATGCATGGATGTGTATGTATATATACGTGTATATATGTATATATATACATACACATATATATACGTACATACGTACGCATATATATGGTATTCTTATAAAACAACACAGTTCTGACCTTTGATTTCCCACGCTAATTTCCATATTCTGGAAGTCACACTATCTTAACAGCTTTTAGTATTTCAAATACATCACTGCTTTTAGGTATACATTGTTACTATACCACTTTTTGGAAACTTTTAAACGTATACACTTACTGATTTTAATTTACTAACTGTATCTATCATCTTAGGAGGCTGATCTTAAGTCACAGAGATCAAGGTATGCTCCACACCACCCTACTGAATAATGTACATTTCTAAAAGTCTCTAACCAACCTGGTAATTAAAGTTTATATTGCAAAATTTAGAAATGAGAAGACTCGAGAGCACTGTATAAACCTCTTCATTCTTAAATCTGTTCCTTGAACTGCTACTTAAGTTACCAAATGGCAGTAAGGAAATTTTTCTTAGATTATTTTTTTTAAATCACAATGTTTTTGTTTCAACAGTTCCAAAGAGCAAGAAAGAGATAAAGCAATAATTGAAATTTCACTTTACTTCAATTATAGTTATTTTAGGTGATTTTTTCCCTAAAATAAGCAAATAACTATATCAGGGCGATATCTAATTAGTCATGACTAGAGAGGGCACAATATTAGGAATACTTGATAAATAGTCCAAAATAAAAACTTCTTGGGGCACCTAGGTGGCTCAGTTGGCTTAACTGTCCAGCTTGGCTCAGGTCACCATCTCACAGTTTGTGAATTCTAGCCCTACGTTGGGCTCTGTACTGACAGCTCAGAGCCTGGAGCCCGCTTCAAGTTCTATGTTTCTCCTCTCTCTCTCTCTCTCTCTCTCTCTCTCTCTCTGCCTCTCCCCAGGTCCTGCTCACACTCTATCTCTCTCTCTGTCTCTCTGTCTTTCTCTCTCTCTCTCAAAAATAAATATTTTTTTAAAACTTTTTAAATAAAAACTTTTTTTTTTAATTTTTTTTCAACGTTTATTTATTTTTGGGACAGAAACAGACAGAGCATGAACGGGGGAGGGGCAGAGAGAGAGGGAGACACAGAATCGGAAACAGGCTCCAGGCTCTGAGCCATCAGCCCAGAGCCTGACGCAGGGCTCGAACTCACGGACCGTGAGATCGTGACCTGGCTGAAGTCGGACGCTTAACCGACTGCGCCACCCAGGTGCCCCTAAAACTTTTTAAATAAAAACTTTTTATATGGGGCGACTGGGTGGCTCAGTTGGTTAAGCGTCCAACTTCAGCTCAGGTCATGATCTTGTGGTTCACGGGTTCAAGCCCCCATCGGGCTCTGCACTAACAGCTCAGAGCCTGGAGCCTGCTTCAGATCCTGGGTCTCATTCCCTCTCTGCCCCTACCCTGCTCACGCTCTGTCCCTGTCTCTCTCTGTCTCCCTCCAAACTAAATAGACATTAAAAAAAAAAAAAACTTCTTATGGACTATGAAAATCCTTCCGTAAATATAAGACTATAAAAAAGTCTTAACAGTTTTATCTTAGCCAAGAAAGAAAAAAGCCATTTCAATTAAGACTTCAAGCAAATTCTTTTCTTTCTGCCTTCCATTCCAGTTAACACTAAATTAGTTAGTTTCTCACAAAATAGAAACTATGGAGTCTGCAAGATTGTTGTAGCACTCATGTCAGAGCAGTAAAAGATAAAAAGTCTCAGTGCACAACTAGATTCATGTAGGAAACAGTGTATACGTTAAAGGACAGAAAGAAAAGCATTGCCATTTCCCTATCCCGTACGTAGGGTTACGAAAGTTCTATACAACATGGTTTCTCAACCTCAGCACTGCTAACAGTTTAGGCTGCATGCATCTATGCACTGCCAGACGTTTGTTTGACAGTATCCCTGGCTTCTACCCACTAGATGCCAGTAGCATCCCATCCGCAGTATGACAACCAAAACTATCTCCCGACATCGCCAAATGTCTCCCGGGGAGAGCAGATCTTCCCTGGTTGAGAACCCTCTTTCTACATGGTCAGGAAATCTACGAATTTATGTAGATTCCTCTAGATGTGTTGCCTTTACACAAAATTTAACCTTGGTTTCCAAGTTCATTTTCAGCTGTTACCAAAGCCCTTGAAACAAAACAGCAGGAAGCAACTGATACCAACAGAAAAGGAGAGTTCGGTTCTTTCAAAAGTTAAATGTTGTCTAACCAATAAGAAGCAAATTCTGAACATTTATACCATAGACAACCCCCTAAATAAAGCTATAGGTTTAAATCTGTTAAATGAGCTCATATGCATTCTTCCAAAAACAATGAAGAAATACTGCAGCTACGCAGTCCTGAAACTTGATCTTTTGCAAGGATGCTTAATGTTGTTTTTTTTTCTTCCCAAAGTGGCAGCTTCTTATTATCTTTTGAAATGTCATTTGGTGACTCAAAAGAAAACAGCTGTAATTTAAACAGCATGAAATGAGGGGGAATAAGTCAGTATGTGGCTTCTGTTTAGAAGTTACTGAGCTGTCTTGCCATGATTAATGTAATATGCTTCCTCCGTGGGTATAAAACCCCAGGTCTCCAAATACCATTTATATACTGGTGGCTCCCATAGTTCTATCTCATCCCGACCCGTCCTTGAGACCATGGCCAATTTACTCATCAACATACCCACACAGATGACCAACAGTCCACCTGAAGGGCACACAGTCAGTTTCTTCTTAGCCTTCTTTTCGACTCTCCTCCCCAGCCCTTTCCATGTTGGGAAATAGTAACACTTCTGTAAGCCTTATAATCGTTCTTGATTTCTGTATTAATTTCCTTTTACTGCAATCACAAATTCCATAATTTTGTGACTTGAAACAACACAAACTATTATCTTAAACTTCTGGAGGTCAAAAGTCCCAAATCGAAGTCTAGAGTCTTTCTGGAGGCTCAAGGGGAGAATCAGTTTCCTTACCTTGTCCAGCTTCTAGAGGCTGCCTATTTGCCTTGGCTTCTAGGTTTTCCTTCATGTGGCCCCAACCTCTGCTTCCATCATGGTATCTCTTTCTCTGACTCTGACTCTTACAAGGACCCTTGGGATGACACTGGGCCCACCCAGATATTCCAGGATGACCTTCCAATTTCACGATCCTTAACTGAATCACATCTACAAAATCCTTTTTGCCACATGCAATGTTGTGATTTATAAGAAATATAAATATTTAGTCATCCAGATGACCAAAAGATATTTCTCATATGTATTTGGTCTTCGTCCACAGTTCCTGGCTCACAGTTCCAAAAACACTTCTATTTCCTGAGATAAGAGCAATGGGAGTGCCATTTGTTGTAATATTTGGTTTTCTGTCCCCAGTCCCTGAAATCACTTCAGATCCATAATGGTGCAATGCCATCTTGTTACTCATGACAGGCTCCTTCCTACCACAACTGGGTTTATGTTAATGAGATGATTTTTGGAAGGCACCTAAGGATGGGGGCTGGTTGCCAGGGGAACCAACCATGAATAGAGGTTTGGAAATTTCAGTCCCAACCCTTAACCCCTGGAGAGGACACAGAGGCTGGGGGTTCAATCAGTCACCGATAGTTAATGATTTCATCAATCATACCTATGTAATAAAGCCTCAATAAAAACCTAAAAGGAGAGAGAGGGTTCAGAGAGCTTCCAGATTGGTGAACACGTGAAGATTTAGGGAGAGTAGCACATTCCAAGAGGGCAGGAAACTCCGCACCCTTTACCTCCACCTTGCCGAGACATCTCTTTCATCTGGCTGTTCCTGAGTTACATCCTTTTACAATAAACCCGTAATCTAGCAAGTAAAGTGTTTCTATGAGTTCTGCGAGCCACTCTAGCAAATTAATCAACCCCAAAGAGGGGGCTGTAGAAACATCTTACTTATAGCCAAAAGCACAGGTGGTAGGTAACCTGGGGTTGCAACTGGTATCTGAAGTGGGGTTTGAGGAGCAGTCTCATAGGTCTGACCCCTTAACCTGTGGGATCTGATGTTATCCCCCCTGGTAAACAGTGTCAGAATTGCTGGTGTCCTGAGAATCGCTGGCTGGGGTGGAGAATCCCTCCACACATTGGAATTTGGTGATCAGAGCCACCTTTTCCCATGGGAGGTAACATACTCACAGGTTCCGGGGATGAGGATGTGGACATCTCGGGGTGGGGAAGGCATTATTCTGTCTACCACAGCTCCTCTCTTTTACTAGCCCACTCACCCTCAAATCACCAATAACCTGGAAGCTCGACTTCTAATACTCATCCCAAATCCCACTTCCCTGTAATTCCTCTGTTACCACCCTAGGGATGGCCACACAGACTCTACCTTGGACAACTGCAAGCATCTCATAACTCGTCTCCTTGCTGTCACTCTTGCCCCTGTACAGCCCACCGTCTGTGACACAGCCAGAATAATTTTGTTTAAGACGAATCAGATGATGTGACTTCCGTGTTTAAAACTCACCAGCGGCTTCCCATCACAACTAGAACAAAATCCTAACAGGCCCTTCAGCCTCCGGTCCTTTCTTCCCTTTAAAAAATAATGGAGGAAGGAAATACACAATGTTTTCCTCCACAGAATTTTTCTCCCTCCCTCCCCATCAACCTGCCAAGGCTGAGGAAGAGCTCCTGGCAACTCATCGAAGGAAGGCACTTTGCTTTCACTGTCCTCCCCAGCTCTCTCCGGAGGCCGAAGACGGCAACTTGCCACTAATTCTAACGCTATGCCCTCCCTCTCCAAGTCCATTTTGAGGATAAAAATCATTCTAAAGCTACCAGAAAATTAAAAATATGTGAGAAGGAAACATCAAGAAGTAAGGGAAAGAAAGGAAGGAGCGTAACATAGTGTGATATATTCTTCACATTTCATAGCAAGCAGACAAAAGATAATATCTTAGGTTGATGGATCTAAAAATAGGGCAGAGATAAATTATTCAATGTTAAAAGAACTAAAAATAAAAATTTAGCAGCCTTTGGGGAGTGTCGGGAGAGAGACTTTCACTCTTCATTTTATTCTGTTATGAACTCTGAATTCTTAAACCATGTACACAAAGTAGAGTAACTACTAATTTTTCACAGCTATTTGCACTAATTTTACAAGTGAGGCTGTGCATGTCTATATATGAAAATCTGTCATCAGTTTTTCACCTACCATGATATTCCTTCCCTCTGAGTCTCAAGACTGCTCTCTGGAATTTCCCCACCAGAAGCTCCCAGCGAGGACTTCTTGGTGGTAAATCAGAGGGCACTATGATCCCACCGGCAGCATCTCTGGAAAATTATTCTTTACGCTTCCTCTGACTCTACTTTTCAAAAACTCTTTTCTCCCGGCATCACCTCACACCAACTATTGCTGGAGCTATTTGTCTCACTTTCAAATAATAAGAGTCCACACGAGATAATTCCTACTCACCTCCCAACATGCGAGAATCTCAGAATTATGAGAAACCGTAAGGATGTCTCCCTCTTTCTCTTTCTCTCTCTCTCTCTCTCTCTCTCTCTCACACACACACACACACACACAACTATAAAAACTAATAAATCAATTCATCAAAGTTGCAGGATACAAAATCAACATACAAATATTAGCTTCAGTTTTATACATGAACAAGGTGAAAAACCTGGACAGTGAAAACTACAAATCACTGATGAAAGAAATAAAATAAAACACAAACAAATGGAAAAACATCCTGTGTTCATGGATTGGAAGACTCGATGCTATTAAAATGTCAACATGACCTAAAGCAATCTACAGATTCAGCTCAATCCCTATTAAAAAAGAAAAAAATCCCAATTACATTTTTTGCAGAAATTGAAAAATCCATCCTAAAATCCATATGGAATCTCAAGGGACTCTAAATAGCCAAAACAACTTTGAAAAAGAAAAAAGCTAGAGGTCTCACACTTCCTGATTTCCAAACCTACCATCAAGCTACAGTAATCAAAATAGTGCGGTACTGGCATAAAGATGAACATACAGACCAATGCACTGAGGGGCCCAGAAATAAATCCTCGCACATACGATCAAATGGTTTCGGACAAGGGTGCCAAGACCAGTCAATGGAGAAAGGACAGTCTTTCCAACAAATGGTGATGGGAAAACTAGATATCCACATGCAAAAAATGAAGTTAGACCCTTAACTTACTCCATATGCAAAAACAAACTAAAAATGAATCTAAAGGCCTAAATGTACAAGCTAAAATTATAAAACTCTTAGAAGAAAATACAGGGGGAAACACTTAATGACACTGGATCTTGCAACGATTTCTTGGATATAACGCCAAAAGCACAGGCAACAGCAACAAAAAATAAATTGAACTTCATCAAAATTAAAAACTTTGTGCATTCAAGTATACTATCAAAAGAAAACTCAACTCATGGAACAAGAGAAAATATATCTGATAAGAAATTGATACCCAGAATATATAAAGAACTCCTGCAACTCAACAACAACAACAACAACAAACCCAATTAAAAAATGGGCAAAGGATTGAACACACATTTTTCCAAAGAAGATATACAAATAGCCAATAAGCAAATGAAAAAGTGTGCAACATCATTAATCATCAGAAAGTGCAAATAAAAACCACACGGGGATACTCCTTTACAGCCATTAGGATTAAGATTACTGAACAAACAAACAGAAAACAAGTGTTGACACAGATGTGAAAAATATTAGAATTTTGTGCATTGCTGGTGGGATTGTAAAACAATGCAGCTGCTGTGGAAAATGTTATGGTTAGTCCTCAAAAAAATTAAAAATAGAATTACCATATGCTCCAGCAATTCGACTTCTGGGTATGAACCCAAAAGAGCTGGAAGCAGGGTCTCAAACAGGTATTTATACACCCATGTTCACAGCAGCATTATTCACAACAGCCACAAGGTGGAACATTTCAAGTATCCATCAACAGATGAAGGGATAAACAAAGTGTGGCGTATACATGCCAAGGAATATCATTCAGCTTTAAAAAGAAAAGAAATTTTGATATAGGGTACAACATGGATGAACCTTGAAGACATTATGCTAAGTGAAATAAGCCAGTCACAAAAGGAAAAATACTGTATGATTTTACTTATCCGAGGTACCCGGGATAGTCAAATTCACAGAGAGGAAAAGAGGAATGGTGGTTGTTGGGGACTAGGGAAAGGAGGGAGGGGAGAGTTAATATTTACTGGAGACAGAGTTTCAGTGAGAACATCCACCGAATGAACGATGAAAACATTCTGGAGGTGGATGGTGGCGTTGGTGCACAATAATGTGAATTTACTTAATGCCACAGAAATATACACTTAAAACGGTTAAAATAATTAATTCACTGTTTTTAGCTGTGACTTATAAGAGAATCAGTATATGAACTCTTCTTGGTTAATGGCAGTTAAGACGCAAAGCTCAAAATTTTGCCTCCTGGTCACGGCATGTTTAGTAATATCCCAGCATCTAAATTAATTAATTAATTAATCAATCAATCAATTAATTAAAAGGGTGGGGTGGAGGGGACACACCTGAGTGGCTCAGCCAATTAAGCACCTGACTGTTGATTTTGATTCAGGTCACAATCTCGAGGTTCATGAGATCAAACACCAATGCCAGGCTCTGCACTGACAGCATAGAGCCTGCTTGGGATTCTCTCTGTCTCACCCTCTCTCTCTGCCCCTCCCCCACTCGGGGGCACACGTGTGCATGTGCGTGCACGTGCACACGCTCTCTCTCTCTCTCTCTCAAAATAAATAAATAAACATTTTTGAAAACCCAGAATTCTATTTCTGGTATCTTCACCTTCTTAAATGCTTCCGGTTAGGGGGTCTATCGATTATTCCATTTATTATAGTTTTATCATTGTTACATTTCATTCCAAGCCAGAAAACCATGCACTGCAGATGAAACTATTTCTTGGGTTTCGTTTGGTTTTGCCTGGGGACTTGGGGAGCGGGAAGAAGGAGGAGAAGTATGTGGATGTTTATCTAATTGGGCCATTTTTTAGGGAAAATATACAGATACGTGCTATTTATAGTATCTGGTGCCACACCGTACCCAGCTTTGTAATTAGCTCCGCAAAGAAAACAGTTCACCTTACAACAAAATGCCTGATTCTGAGCCTGCCCCAGAGAGTCCTGATCGTTGCCGAGGGTTTAGGAAGACTCCTCTATGCTCCAGAGTACAAACACCACGCTGACATACTCCTGCCTCAACCTGGCTCACAGGATTGCGGCCCTAAGACACCACCCCACATCTCCGAGTATTTACTCCTGCGTAAGTAGGCCGCTTCCCTCTGAGGTGACTCAGTCAAGCTCACCTGCAGCCGTAAAACCAGGGAGACCCTGAGCGTCACCCCTCCCCACAAATGTCCTCACAATTACTTTCAAGCCCACTTTCTTTTTGAGCAAAACAATCCTTTATTCACAAAAGGGCAGTTCACAGCTTGGATTCCCTAGGCCTACACCTAGCAATTAATGGGTGACATTTACTGAGTACTTCCTATACGCCAGGCATTGTGCAAACCACTTTACACGGGCAATCCCATTTCAGCCAGGCACAGCCTCTGGGGTGGGGGCTATCATTATGTCCATGTTATTGAGAAGAAAACTGGAGCTTTAGCATAGCTGGTATTAACAGATATGACCCTTGCGTCCCCAACCATCCTTCCCCCACACCGTGTTGCAAACGAGTTAGTAAAGGAAGGCAAAGAATATCTGATATTCTAAACAACCTAGCGCAAGCCATATTCTCCCCACAAATAAATGCCTATACTGTATCATTAAGGTGTCAATTTCCCCGTTTTGCACTGAAATAACATCATGTCTGTGTAGGAGCACTGGTTATCACATGCTGACAAAAAGTTTAAATCGGGTGTTAGTAAAAAATAGAGGGTAAGTGAACTAGTTCTTAGTAAATTCAGCCTGTTTCAAAGACCTATTTCTTCAGGCTACAGCCTCCTGTGTTAGAGAATATTTTTCCAAAAGAGAAAAGCTTTTCTAGAGTGGTCAAATGTCTAACTTACAGTTTGGGAACTCCAAATACGAACGCCCTTGGTTCAGTTAACAAGGAAGGAAATCCGGTAGAGAAAAAAAAAAAAAAAAGAAAGTTAAGGAAGAGTAACAAGAAATGGTAGGCAGATAAGCAAAACGCGGGGCGCCTGGGTGGCGCAGTCGGTTAGGCGTCCGACTTCAGCCAGGTCACGATCTCACGGTCCGTGAGTTCGAGCCCCGCGTCGGGCTCTGGGCTGATGGCTCGGAGCCTGGAGCCTGTTTCCGATTCTGTGTCTCCCTCTCTCTCTGCCCCTCGCCCGTTCATGCTCTGTCTCTCTCTGTCCCAAAAATAAATAAACGTTGAAAAAAAAAATTAAAAAAAAAAATAAGCAAAACGCTGCAAACATGTCAGGAGTTTAAGCAAAATTATTTATCTGGAGTTCTCATGTGGGGCGGGGGCAAGGGCAAAAACACCAACTGGGTACAGAAGGCCAAAGTATACGCAGCTGTGTTTTCTGGTGTCATTAGTTCATAGACCCTCTTCAGAGCGAGGAAAGTTGTCTAAACGGGACGGAAACGTCCCCTGTCCAACCCACAGATGTGTTCGATGAAGGACTAAGGGACTGGAAGTTCAGGTCATTCTCATCATGCCAACGATTCTTCAAGACCAGGGCAACTGACCTGACGTCCCTGGACTTGGGTTTCTCTTCTAGAACACAGAAATAAGCATCACTAGTAACAAAAGCTGTTTTGTTGGCTTCGAGGACCATGCGAGGTTTTAGATGTGAAGACGCCTCGGTAAAACTGTTTAGGTCACTACAAAGGCAACATACTATCTTTGCTGTTGTCAGTGTATGGTGGAGTGAACTGCAAGCTGATTGAACGCATTCAGCTTAGCTGAAACAGTAAAAAGGAAGAAGACACATGGAAGATGAGGGACTCCCCTAAGTGTTGATTGATTTATATTATTAATGGAGCCCATCGGCAATACTCAAAAATCAACTTATTCGTGGCCCTGGAATATTTTTATGATATGCCTCCAGGTGTGCTTAGATTTGACTTCTAAAATTGATCGTTACCCCACTGAAGGCAGAAGGAAGTGGTCCAGGAGCATGCGATTATCCTGTTCCCACTATCCACCTAGGGTTAAAAATGAGCCAGCATGACTCCCTCAAGTGGGCACGCCACGCAGATAAGAAGAAGGTGAATGTCCTCGACTATATAATAATAGATCAAAATTAAACAGCAATACAGTTATTAGTTATCGGGTCCTATTTATACTTCTGTTCTTTGGTTTCCTTGAACTTAACTCTCTCCAATTAGTGTCTATCAGTAGAGGAGACTTACTTGAATTTCCATCCTTTTTATTTCTAAATAGAACATTTAGTTAACAAATAAATATCTTTCACAACAGAATTGAAAGTAGACCTTGAACTCATTAATTTGAAATCCTTCAGATGAGGAAAGTAGCCTCTGTCTACTCTTTAGCCATGGGAGGAGCCTATATAATGAATGAATGAATGAATGAATGAATGAATGAATGAATGAATAAATAAATAAATACCTATTTGGAGCATCGAGCCAATTCACAGATTTGGCTCTGTCCCAGGATGGGTACCCCATGATGAAGAATGCACTTTTCATGTTACTCTATAAAAAGCAAAAACTTTAGCCTAATTTGCTATGAATGAACATGATTGTTTTCAACTTCTCATTACTCTGAGAAAAATACGGTAACTAGACCTACCCTTTTTATAATAAGATCCCTAGCATTGGCTTTGATTAAAATTGTACTGAATTTATATAAATTCTAAACACAAAAAACTCCTTTGTAAAACTACCAAACTCAGATGCTGAGCAGATTATGAATGAATGAATTATGTGAATGAATGAGTCTTTCATAAGGTTAAAGGGTACCCACGTCATTTGTGAATCAAACACTTTGTGTGAATAAAGCCTTGTGAGTACGTACATTTTGGACAGGCATAAAATATTTTTATTCATAAAGACTTATACTGTAGAAATAATTAATTACTCAGATCTTAAAGATGGAGAAGACAGGATCTTCTGAAGCAGGAATTTAAGAGTATTTGACTCTAAAACAAAGGCCTGAGAACTCATTACTGACAGATTAGGTTGTTACCACTGATCACAAGGATTTTTGCTAACTATCCCCAGAGTTTGAACGGATATAAGTGGAATCATCCAGACAAAATGACTTCCTGGGATGAGCTGACCTTTGGGTAAACAGGCCTGGAAACATGCCGAAGGGACTGCAGAACAGCAAACACATATACAGTGTGCGCAAGGGAAGCGCCAGCTCTTCTCCAGAATGCCTCACATTGTTTCCTTTGCTCCACAAGTAAAATCCACCTAGCTGAAATCATGCTTGTTGCATGTGAATAAAGGGAGTCATGGGATAAAGTAGGTGTTCCGAGATTAATCTGTCAGCAGTGGGACTGATGGGCTGACAGAGAGAGACAAGAGGTAATGACAAGAACACAATACAGAGAGAGGAGGAGGAATGCATTCAAGGGAGAAACGTCAAGACTTAATAAGTGACTATTTATAGAGAGAAGATGAAGGAGAGAAAAGAGTCAAAGATGACTCCCCAGGTTCACTGTCAGATGGCTTGAAAAACAGCAGTGCCACTGGGGAAAAGGAGGAAGGCAGACGGACAGCTCTCTTCCCAACTGACCTGACTCTCAGATTGGGTGATGACACCAAGCCCAGGCAATTGCATCAAGCAATTAAATGGTCCTGGTTTACTGCCTGGCTCCAGAGAGAAGGACAGTGGCCTAATCTGTTAACAAAGCCTGAGAATAAGTGAGACAGACTGACATTACTACAATAAAACCTTGGATTGCGGGTAACTTGTTCTGCTAGTGTTCAGCAAGACGAGCAAACATTTCTAATAAATTTTAACTTGATAAACAAGAGATGTCTCGCAATGCGAGTAGTATGTGACGCCGAATGTCACATGACCCCAACTGAGCCAACGGTTCCTCTTTGCCTTCCTCTCTCGCTACGGGATTGTGGACGATCATCAATGCAATGTCACATTTCCTCGAAATCCTCAAATGGAGGCAAAAGCAAGTGTCATTGGATAGGTTCCTTGTTAAAGTTGCACGAAAAGAAACAGATTCCAATGAGCCAAGAGATAGCAGTGATTCCATTATGATAGTGAAAGTCGTCCTACACAACAACCCTCCTCTCTCGTCTCCCTCACACCAGTCACGAAGATTTTCAAAGATAAGTGCAGGTTAATTTTTTTATGTATTTTGTGTTTCCTTTATCACTGTGTATTATATTACAGTATTGTAATCATTTTTATATGACTATTTTTGGGTTGTGGAATGAATCATCTGAGTTTCTGTTATTTCTCATGGGGAAATTCCCTTTGATATACAAGTGCTTTGGATTACAAGCATGTTTCTGGAACGAATTATGCTCACAAACCAATGTTTTACTATAGTTACATAGTTAGCAGGAATAAGTCAACCCCTATGCAGAAAGAGTAGGAAACATTACCTAGAAACACATACTGAAGCAAGACTTTGAACGGCACAGCTCAGCACAGACCGCTGAAAGGCACAGTGGCCATCAAATCAATCCAGGGTGAAGTGATCAAATACAGTCCAGACTACATGGGACCAAAGGATCAAAGAAACATCTCTAGGGCCCAAGCAAGAATCAGAAACGAGGAAGGCTGGGTGTTCAGCAGCAAGGAGTGGGGAGACTGAAGTCAACAGCGTGTGCTAACCCCATGTAAAGAGGAGTGACTCCCACCCAAGACAATTGTCCCAATCTTCTGATTCTTCAAGAGAATCACCCCACCCCATCTTCTACCATATACACTATTTCTTCCTCAAGCATTTGTCAATCCCTGACATCTTTGTGTCCCTGTTGCTGGTGCTGCCCTTGCTATGTTTATGGTCTATCTTCTGCCACCAGAAGGTGAATTCCCTGAGGAGTCACAGAACTGACACTCAATCAACATTCCACTGATAATGTGCTCACCTCCTGACTTCGCAGGGCTTCACCATCTGAGTTGGAATATCCAAACCCCTTGACTTTCACACTCACCACTGACCGCTCCCATGGACCCTAGTCTCTCTCCTGCATGCGCTTTGTGAAGGATAAGACATGGGTTCAAATCCTGGCTCTGTCTGCTACTGACTAGCTGTTTGTTCTTTAAAAAGACACCAACTATAGATCTCAACTGCAAAAAAAAAAAGAAAAGAAAAGAAAAAGAAAAAAAAACAGTTGAAAACAACTGGAAGAAACACACACACACACAAAATTGTTAACTTGTGATGTGTCTTCTCATAAGTAAATACATTTGTACCTGATTTTTAATAAATAAATAAGTTTAGGGGCGCCTGGGTGGCGCAGTCGGTTAAGCGTCCGACTTCAGCCAGGTCACGATCTCATGGTCTGTGAGTTCGAGCCCCGCGTCGGGCTCTGGGCTGATGGCTCAGAGCCTGGAGCCTGTTTCCGATTCTGTGTCTCCCTCTCTCTCTGCCCCTCCCCCGTTCATGCTCTGTCTCTCTCTGTCCCAAAAATAAATAAACGTCGAAAAAAAAAAATTTTTTTTTAAAAATTAAAATAAATAAATAAATAAATAAATAAATAAATAAATAAATAAGTTTATTTATTTCACTGTGAAGGAAATAAATACTGCCATATCTACAAGCATGTACATTACTGGGTTTTTAGAGGAATTAGTGAGTTTCTTTTTAATTGACTACAAACATAACACTAATGCCTAATAATTTTGAATTTCCCACACTTGGGTTTCCCCTTCTTTTTTTTTTTAATTTAAATGTTTTTATTTATTTTTGAGACAGAGAGAGACAGAGCATGAGTGGGGAAGGGCAGAGAGAGAGGGAGACACAGAATATGAAGCAGGCTCCAGGCTCTGAGCCATCAGCACAGAGCCTGACACGGGGCTCGAACTCACAGACCATGAGATCATGACCTGAGCTGAAGTCCAATGCTTAACCAACTGAGCCACCCAGGCGCCCCGGTTTCTCCTTCTTACACCCACCACACCAAACTCCCCACTGCCTCCAAACAGGCCAGAGCCTTTGCCTGCTGACTCTGTAGGTGTCCTTCACCCTCCACCCTCCACCCCCTCTCCACCTCCTGAAAACTTACCTCCTAACTGCTCCTTAGGGGCAGCTCAATTGTTTCTTCCTCCATGAGGTTTTCTTGGACTTTCCTGGGTGCCCACAGATTTTTGTTCTTACAACTGGCAACTGCACTGACATGAACCACTCACCACCAACTGCCTTGTTTCTGATGCCCATTCAATTATGAGCAATGGTAGGGACTGGGCGTTACTCTTTGCCACTTCTCTCAGAGTCTAGCACGGTGCCTGATCCCTAACAGGTACTCAAGGGGCACTTTGGTGTCTCAGTCAATTAAACACCCGACTCTTGGTTTTGGCTCAGGTTATCATCTCCCTATTCATGGGTACGAGCCCTGCGTCAGGTTCTGCGCTAACGGTGCAGAGCCTGCTTAAGATTCCCTCCCTCTCTCTCTGCCCCTCCCCTGCTTGTGCTTGCTTGCTCGCTCTCTCTTTCTCTCTCTCAAAAATAAATAAACATTAAAAAAAAGAGTTACTCAATAAATGTTTGCTGAACCAAGCAGAACTGAATGTGTAACAGATGTAAATCTGATTTATTGGAAACCATGAGTGGATACACCTCTTGTTCCACCATTGAGAACTAACCCACAGCAATAACAAAAACTGCCACGTGGTCAGCTCTTGATTATCCACATTAATGGTTAATAATGGGTGACAGTGATAGGGATGATCTAAGAACTGTTGATATAGATAATTTCACTCTTTTAGGTAATGTAAATATATAGCAAGTGTGATTTATCCAGCACTAAAAACTCAAGATCAAAATTATCTCTCCTACTGACATGTAACTATGCCAAAAATTCTCAACAGTAACATGAGGATCTTTTGAATGCCAATTCGATTATAACATGAAATTTCACAGAAAGCACTGTACTCTATCATATGAGTGTCCAATCCTCCATTCATTCAACAGCTATTTAGTGACAGCCTACAACATGCCAGGAATTACATACAAAACCATTACAAGCCTGAATTTTATATACTACGATTTTGTAATAACTGCTTAGGAACACCTGGAAAACCGGGACAGAACGGTGAGGCCAGCACAAAAGTTTGTAATATCATATAACCTAACCATCACCGCTGTACCAATTCTGCGAAAGGACCCTGTAACTCATTCTGCTGTCCCACACCAAGCACAAGGGAGCAGCTGGCTTCTGGATGGTGAGGAAATGTGGAACCAGCCTTGTTCTGCATTAGAGTGGGATGTAATAATGATCATCATGATCTAAACTCATTTAAACATCTCTCTTCTCTCTTTTCAGTCTGGGGTGGTGGAGAGTAGATCTGATAAGGAGAACAACTTTTGTTTCTCTGAACTGCTGCTAGACTTTTTACAGCATAAGAGCCCTGCTCCCACCCAGAGTCCAGACATTTAGATAAGGACTCGCGTGTAGGATTCCCAACTGGCAATGAGGACTGAATATGGGCAGAGTTTGTATCCCATACGATTACTCTGAGCCGCAAATGGCTTATGAACTTCCTCTCCCAGACTACTCAGTCTCCCTAGGAAGGAACCACTACTCGCTAGTGGTCTGTGGAGTTGCTTTGTGCAGCTATGTATTATTGCTCCTGCCAGGTACTGTCTCGAGTCCCCACCCTAAATTGAGAGTGCTGTGCAAGGTCAGACTCTGCCGCAGAGAACAACCAGCAGAACTCAGTCTGAGGTGGATGGGTTTTCCATTAGTCTCTAAACGAGACCCCACTGTGTGTTGCGTCTGGAGATGATGGGCTATGATTATATGCAAAAGTTCAGCGTTGAGCCAAGGTGAGATAACTAAGGATGATCCTTCAGGCAGGGACCAGGGGCTCCAGCTATCAGGTCCTAGGAACTAAGGAGAGTTTCCCTAGGTCAATGCCAAAAGGGGAGGCAGGCTGCTGGGCCCAGTGCATCAGTAATCAGGACCACGTGCCGAGCTTGGGAAACCAGCCCTATCCCGTGACATCTCTACCAGGGGCATCATGGCACCCGGGTGAGCAAACACTGCCAAGGCAAGCTTCTTCTACATTGCTGCATTCCTGGCTGCTGTCACAGATTGTCCCCAACTCCCTGGGATACCAGAAGTCCCACCCCTGCCATGGTGCAGCAAAACAAATTCTCAATTAAGTAGGGCTCCCAAGCATCTGGTACCAGCCCCTCCCAAGTTCCCAGAAGAGGTCAGATTCTTGTAAGACCCCTGCTCAAATGGCTTAGGTTTTACTTAGCATAGTGGCATACATATATGCCTAATCACTAATGCTACGTTCTTGGGGCTTGGGGGCTTTCCCCAGTACACTGGCTAACATTTCACTAGTGGAGGTGGACCCCAACTCCTTGGAAGTTGACTGGGATACCCTAGCAAAGGAGGCAGCAGCCTATGAGCCAGGGGAAAAAATAACCTCTGTCCCAGGTGTCCCCTGTTATTACCCATCATGCCAAAACATTGAATGACAATCAGCATGAATGAAAAACAGAGACACCTAACTATACCACGATACCAATGAAACATTTTCTAGAAAAATTTGCCCAAAGGAAGGAGAAGAAGGGCACTGATTGGCTCTTATGAGTCTTTGGAACTGGCCTCAAGCTTTTGCCTACAGCAGCTGAGATGCACCAGCTGGCTAGACTGGTCAAAGACCCCCAAATTCATAATTTGTTTAAAAATCCCAAAGTAGTGAGGGCCCTTAGAGACACCTTAAAGGAGCCCCAGATTTTTCACCACAGCAGGGGCACTCCCAAATGCATTAAGCCACCAGGAGAGGAGACACAAATGAAACAAAACAAAAAAAAGGGGATGGGTTCTGAGGAAGAGACCACCCCACACCTCCAGAGTCCACAGGAATAAAGAGGAAGACACTGCCTCTCCTGACTTGGATTTTTATAGTTTGGCATGGGGCCCATCTGCCTGTTGCATTATCACCAAGTTTAGGGTCACTACAAGTAGGCAACTCTAGAGGAAGAGCACCTCCTCTTATGTCAAATTGGGATGGTTTGATGGGTATATCGTTTTGCTGAGTATCATGGTCTCACGGGCTCCCTGACCATTTCCAACCCCGAGGAGATGCCCTTAGGGCCATAATCAAAGTTCTTCTTAAATGGCAACCCCCCCCCACCACCAGGCATAAGAACATGCTATTACAACTCACAGAAATGTCAGACACAATACAACAGGCTTTAGACTGCTTCACTGCTGTAGCAAGACATGAAAAAGAATTTTCCTGAAGCCCAAAACTTGTTTGCTAGTAAAGGTGAACAGAACCCACTGCTCCCTCAGCCAGGAAGCCAATGGAGGAGCTCTAGGGGATTTGGGGGTTCCTGGGACTCTTTTCAGTCCTCACCGACAGGTAGTGCCTTGACCCATCCCCCTCCCTCTTGAGATGACCATCAGGCCTCGCTGTATTGGCCACTCTACTCCAGAGATCACCAGTCACAGTCCCTGGTGACTTAATCTCTGCACAGCCCAAAACTAAGTTAGAAGCCTTTGCTTGGGCACTGAGGGCACTTCAAGGGACTGTCGGCCATCCCCTACAAACCCCAATGAGGGCAGATACCATCACCCCTCAGAACGCTCCAGGCCCAGCGGCAGGATCCAGGGTCCCATACCCTCATCTCTGAGAGGGGCTGCCAATGCCCCTGCCCTAGGCACCCTGAACTTGTCCCTCCTCTGGGGACTTCCCTAATTATCCATTATGACACACATACCAGACATTTTACCACTTTCATTGACATTGGAGCCCAAATTATAGTGCTTCTCAGGAATCCCTCCAAACATAAGCCAGGAACAAGGAGTAACAGGATAGTACAAGGTATTCGTTTTCTATTGGATGTCACTACTGGAACAATATTTATGAAAAATCTTTTAGTGGTGATGGCCCCTTTGGCCCTACCCTTTCCTGTTACAGGTGTGGTTGCCTTGACATGCCATTGTGCCATCTGGAACAAACCCAAATTCTTGATCTTTCTAGTGGGAGCTGTATACCGGAGTCCATATGACTGCTAGCTCCCAATTAAGATGTTAAATGCCCCCCAAATATCTCTTGTGACAGGGGACAGAGGGACAGCAGTCTATAATTCAAGATTTATTAAAGGAAGAAGTCATTAAACACACCATTTCTCCTTTCAATTCTCCCATCTGGCTGATATTAAAGCCCACTACTAATGAGTGGTGTCTTACAGCCAACTACTGAAATTTAAATGCTCAGGCGCCCCCTGTTATGAGAGCTCAGGCTCCCATTCTCAACATTTTCCAGTTAACTGAGGACATCCAGAGGGCTCCAGGGCACTACTTTGCCATGATGGATCTAGCTAATACGTTGTGTTCAGTATCAGTCGCTGAGGAGTCCCAATGGCATTTCACCTTCACGTTTGAAGGCACCCAAAATACCTTCACCTGGCTGCCTATGGGCTATCTTAACAGCTGGCTATTGCCCACAGTCTTGGCCAGCAAGACCTGAATACCCTCACAGTGTCACTTGCACCACCTGGTGTTGTAATGATGACATTTTAATGTAGGGCCCATCGGAGGATGGGGTGGAAGAGGCCCCAACACAGCTGGTGACCCACCCACACCATAGAGGGTAGGCTACTGCCCCACATAAAATTCAAGGACAAGCCACAACTGTTTAATTTTTGAGTATTAACTGGTCCTCTAAATGCCGAGAAATTTCCTTTGTGGTTAAATGTGAGTTAGTAACTCCTCAGCTCTCCATCATACTATGGCAAGTCCAACGTGTCTTATCATATTTTGGAGACAACACATCATTCTTTTTTTTTTTTTTTTTTTTTTTTTTTTTTAATATATGGCTACTCCGATTTTAACGTTTATTTATTTTTGGGACAGAGAGAGACAGAGCATGAACGGGGGAGAGGCAGAGAGAGAGGGAGACACAGAATTGGAAACAGGCTCCAGGCTCCGAGCCATCAGCCCAGAGCCCGACGCGGGGCTCGAACTCACAGACCGCGAGATCGTGACCTGGCTGAAGTCGGACGCTTAACCGACTGCGCCACCCAGGCACCCCAACACATCATTCTTAAACCCATTTATGCAGTTACATGCAAATCCCCCACATTTACTGGGGAGAGACTCAACAACAGCCTTACCGCTGGCACAAAGATCAATTCATCAGTTGACCCCCAGATCCCCACAGCTCCTCCTTCTGGGTTGAGGCACTGGCCACCATGGACTATGCACCTTGGAGTCTATCTATGAACTAAATACAGCTCCTCCTGGCTACCTTACGGGCTTCTGCACCTCATGGCTGCCTTCCACAGCCACCCACTACACCCCCTTAGAACATCAAATTCTGGCCGCTTGTTGGGCTTTGATAGAAACAGAGGTCTTCCAAGGAGAGAATCATGAAAGCAGCAAGGGAAAAAAGTCCTTAACCTACAAGGTAAGACAGATCAGGTTTGCAGCAGACCTATCCACAGAAACTTGGCAGGCCAGAAAGGAGTGGCAGGATATATTCAATGTGCTGAATCAGAAAAATATGCAGCCAAGAACTCTTTATCCAGCAAGGCTGTCATTCAAAATAGAAGGAGAGATAAAAAGTTTTCCAGACAAATAAAAATTAAAGGAGTTTGTGACCACTAAACTAGCCCTGCAAGAAATTTTAAGGTGGACTCTCTGGGGGGAGAAAATATGAATAAATAAATAAATAAATAAATAAATAAATAAATAAATAAACAAACAAATAAACAAATAAATACCAAAAGCAACAAAGATTAGGAAGGACCACAGAACACCACCAGAAACTCCAACTCTACAAGCAACAGAATGGCAATAAATTGATATCTTTCAGTACTCACTCTAAATGTCAATGGACTAAATGCTCCAATCAAAAGACATAGGGTAACAGAATGAATAAGAAAACAAGATCCATCTATATGCTGTTTACAAGAGACCCACTTTAGACCTAAAGACACCTTCAGATTGTCAGTAAGGGGATGGGGAACCATCTATCATGCTAATGGTCGCCAAAAGAAAGCCAGAGTAGCCACACTTATATCAGGCAATCTAGATTTTAAAATAAATACTGTATCAAGAGATGAAGAAGGGCATTATATCATAATTAAGCGGTCTATCCACCAAGAAGACCTAACAATTGTAAACATTTATGCGCCAAATGTGGCAGCACCCAAATATATAAATCAATTAATGACAAACATAAAGAAACTCATTGATAGTAATACCATAATAGTAGGAGACTTCAACACCCCACTCACAGCAATGGACAGATCATCTATACAAAAAAATCAACAAGGAAACAATGGCTTTGAATGACACACTGGACCAGATGGACTTAACAGATATATTCAGAATGTTTCATCCTAAAGCAGCAGAATACGCATTCTTCTCCAGTGCACATGGAATGTTCTCCAGAATAGACCACATACTGGGACACAAATCAGCCCTCAGCAAGTACAAAAAGATCGAGATCATACCATGCATACTTTCAGACCACAACACTATGAAACTCAAAATCAACCACAAGAAAAAATTTGGAAAGGTAACAAATACTTGGAGACTAAAGAACATCCTACTAAGGAATGAATGGGCCAACCAAGAAGTTAAAGAGGAAATTAAAAAGTATACGGAAGCCAATGAAAATGGTAACACCACAACCCAAAACCTCTGGGATGCAGCAAAGGCGGTCATAAGAGGAAAGTATATAGCAATCCAGGCCTTCCTAAAGAAGGAAGAAAGATCTCAAATACACAACCTAACCTTACACCTTAAAGAGCTGGAAAAAGAACAGCAAATAAAACAAAACCAGCACAAGACAGGAAATAATAAAGATTAGAGCAGAAATTAATGCTATCGAAACCAAAAAAAACAGTAGAACAGATCAATGAAACCAGAATCTGGTTCTTTGAAAGAATTAACAAAATTGATAAACCACTAGGCAGTTTGATCAAAAAGAAAAAGGAAAGGACCCAAATAAGTAAAATCAAGAATTAAAGAGGAGAGATCACAACCAACACAGCAGAAATAAAAACAATAATGAGAGAATATTATGAGCAATTATATGCCAATAAAATGGGCAATCTGGAAGAAATGGACAAATTCCTAGAAACATATACACTACCAAAACTGAAACAGGAAGAAATAGAAAATTTGAACAGACCCATAGCTAGTAAAGAAATCAAATTAGTAATCAAAAATCTCCCAAAAAACAACAGTCCAGGGCCAGATGGCTTTCCATGGGAATTCTACCAAACATTAAAGGAAGAGTTAACACCTATTCTCTTGAGCTGTTCCAAAAAATAGAAATGGAAGGAAAACTTTCAAACTCTTTCCATGAGGCCAGCATTACCTTGATTTCAAACCAGACAGAGACCCCACTAAAAAGAACTATAGACCAATTTCCCTGATGAACATGGCTGTGAATATCCTCAACAAGGTATTGGCCAACCAGATCCAACAACACACTAAAAAAATTATTCACCACGACCAAGTGGGATTTTATACCTGGGATGCAGACCTAGTTCAATATCCACAAAACAATTAACGTGATTCATCACATCAATAAAAGAAAGGACAAGAACCATATGATCCTCTCAATAGATGCAGAGAAAGCATTTGACAAAATACAGCATCCTTTCTTGATAAAAACCCTCAAGAAAGTAGGGATAGAGGGATCATACCTCGAGATCATAAAGCCATATATGAACAACCCAACGCTAATATCACCTTCAACAGGGAAAAACTGTGAGCTTTCTCCCTAAGATCAGGAACAAGACAGGGATGTCCAATCTCACCACTGTTATTCAACATAGTATTGGAATCTTAGCCTCAGCAATCAGACAACACAAAGAAATAAAAGGCATCCAAATCAGCCAGGAGGAGGTCAAACTTTCACTCTTCGCAGATGACACGATACTGTATATGGAAAACCCAAAATATTCCACCAAAAAACTGCTAGAACGGATTCATGAATTCAGCAAAGTTGCAGGTTATAAAATTAATGCACAGAAATCATTGCATTCCTATTCACCAACAATGAAGCAACAGAAAGAGAAATCAAGGAATCAATCCCATTTACAATTGTACCAAAAACCATAAAATACCTAGGAATAAATCTAACCAAAGAGGTGAAAAATCCATACACTGAAAACCATAGAAAGCTTATGAAATAAACTGAAGAAGACACACACAAAATATGGAAAAAGATTCCATGCTCCTAGATAGGAAGAACAAATATTGTTAAAATGTCAATACTACCCAAAGCAATCTATATATTCAATGCAATTCCTATCAAGATAACATGAGTATTCTTCATAGAGCTAGAACAAACAATCCCAAAATTTGTATGGAACCAGAAAAGACCCCGAATAACCAAAGAAATCTTGAAAAAGAAAAACAAAGCAGGAGGCATCACAATCCCGGATGTCAAGCTATACTACAAAGCTGTAATCATCAAGACAGTATGGCACTGGCACAAGAACAGACACTCAGATCAATGGAATAGAATAGAGAACCCAGAAATGGACACACAAACGTAGGGCCAACTAATCTTTGACAAAGCAGGAAAGAATATCCAATGGAATAAAGACAGTCTCTTCAGCAAGTGGTGCTGGGAAAACTGGACAGCAACATGCAGAAGAATGAACCTGGACCACTTTCTTACACCATACACAAAAATAAACTCAAAATGGATGAAAGACCTAAATGTAAGATAAGAAGCCATCAAAATCTTCGAGGAGAAAGCAGGCAAAAACCTCTTTGATCTTGGCCGAGCAACTTCTTACTCAACACATCTCTGGAGGTAAGGGAAACAAAAGCAAAAATGAACTGTTGGGACGCCATCAAAATAAAAAGCTTCTGCACAGCGAAGGAAACAATCAGCAAAACTAAAAGGCAACCAACAGAATGGGAGAAGATATTTGCAAATGACATATCAGATAAAGGGTTAGTATCCAAAATCTGGAAAGAACTTATCAAACTCAACACCCCCCAAAAAAAATAATACAGTGAAGAAATGGGCAAAAGACATGAATAGACACTTCTCCAAAGAAGACATCCAGATGGCCAACCAACACATGAAAAAATGCTCAACCTCACTCACCATCAGGGAAATACAAATCAAAACCACAATGAGATACCACCTTACACCTGTCGGAATGGCTAACATTAACAACTCAGGCAACAACAGATGTTGATGAGGATGAGGAAAAAAAGGCTCTCTTTTGCATGTTGGTGGGAATGCAAGCTGGTGCAGCCACTCTGGAAAACAGTATGGAGGTTCCTCAAAAAACTAAAAATAGAACTACCCTATGACCAGAAATTGCACTACTAGGTATTTATCCAAGGGATATAGGTGTGTTGTTTCAAAGGGACACATGCACCCCAATGTTTACAGCAGCACTGTCAACAATAGCCAAAGTATGGAAAGAGCCCAAATGTCCACTGATGGATGAATGGATAAAGAAGATGTGGTATGTATATACACAATGGAGTATTACTCGGCAATCAAAAAGAATGAAATCTTGCCATTTGCAACTACATGGATGGAACTGGAGGGTGTTATGCTAAGCGAAATTAGTCAGAGAAAGACAAAAATCATATGACTTCACTCATATGAGGACTTTAAGAGACAAAACAGATGAACATAAGGGAAGGGAGGAAAAATAATATAAAAACAGGGAAGGGGACAAAACATTAAAAGACTTTTAAGTATGGGGAAGAAACAGAGGGTTATGGGAGGGGTTGTGGGAAGGGGGATGGGCTAAATGGGTAAGGGGCATTAAGGAATCTATTCCTGAAATCATTGTTGCACTATATGCTAACTAATTTGGATGTAAATTTTTAAAAATTAAATTAAAAAACAAAGGAAAGAAACAGAGGCTTTTGTGGGAATGGAGCCTATTGTCCTTTATACCCACATTACCATTATGACATGGACAAGGGATGCCTCCCAATGGAGGCTCACACAGCTATAAACACCTCTCTGCTAAAACAGGAATGGTTCCTTCAGAAACAGATTAAACCTGATGTGACAGGTCTTTCCAAATTACAGGAGGATGTGACTTCCCCATTCCTCAGTCCTCTCGGTCCCCTTGAAGAACTGATGGACAGTGTGTTCATTGCCTTAGTTCCTGGTGACCTGGGATAACCCCAGGGAAGAGCTGATGGAATGAGAAGGGGAGTCTGTGTATTTCCCCAATGGCAGCACCACCACTGTACCCAGTGGGGCCTTCTGGAGAACGACAACATACTATCCTGCCAGCAGCACCACACTTACCAAAGATGGCCAGTTGGTCAACTCAGCTCGCTGAGCTTATAGCAGTACAAATGGCTGTGCAGAGCGCCATTGCCCATGACAAGCCTCTTGTCTATATTTTTACTGACTCATGGGAGGTTGCTAATGGACTAGAGTTTTGATCAGGCCAATGGCAGCAGGACAATTTTCCCATTCAAGGCCATCCCATTGGGGGTGCCCCAACTTGAAGGGACATTGGCCAGGCACTAGTCATAATTGAGGTTACCCACTTCCAGCACATTCAAAGGCTATCACTCCAGGGGTTGTCTTTAACTGAAAGGTGGATGCCCTGGCTAGGTCACTACCAGTTGGAGCTCAGCCACCAACTCTTTACCAGTGAGTCCACCGGCTCCACCTGCTCCACCCGCCATCACCAAACTACAGCCCCTCCCCCCGCTCCCCCCCCGCCACACACACACATGCATCAATCAATTGTTGGCTCCACCATTCTGACCTTTCTTAGTCACCACTTCCATGCTCCTTATTCCCTGGCCAAAGGGTCCCTTATCTCTTCAGGTCATGGGGGAGCTGCTGCCACAATGACCTGGGCCCACCAGAGGGCATTCTGCTTGTTCTGAATTGCAAATTATGCTCCTAAACCAAAGACTGCACACTGCCCTGTCATGCTGCAGGTCTGGAAGGGGACCACTCTCTTCGCCTCTGGGGGTTAATTTCATAGGGCCATTCCCTCTGTCAGCAGGCACTATCCACTTGACAATTAACGTATGGAGAGTTCTACTGGCCTACTGCTTGCTACACCTCCCTGTAGAGGTGGCAGGTAATCTCTTTCTTTTCTAAGTACATCCTGTCCCCATTTGGCCCTCCAGACATCACTGACACAGATCAAGGATCTCATTTTATTGCCCATATAACACCGCACTGGGCTCTCCTACAGGGTATCCAGTGGTACTTTCATCTCCCAAGTTGCCCCTTAAGTTACAGGGTAGTAATTGGACTCCTAAATGGACTTTCTGGCTGCCAGGGCACTTACCACTTTAAACTCTAGGCCATACGGCCAGCATGATCATCATACCAACTGGGCTCACCAGGCCATGCTCCCTATGACTGTGATCGTGGGGGAATTTGATGCCTTCGTCTTACAGGACAATATTACCTACATTTTTCCCAACAGTTCTGAGTCCCGTCACAGACTTAAAATGTTGATCATCTCACCTTCCAAAATTCCTTGGCAACCCAATCAGGGGCAAGGGGGCTATGACCCCCTGGTCATAGTTAGTCCTGGCCCATAAGAACATCGACCCACTGTGCTGCTGTTGGAGCACACTTACCTGCTTGACATGCAAATTTCGCCTGAAATTCCAAGGTATGGTGGCTTTAGTGGAGGGCTGCTTTCTCCTAACCATACCTCCCCAAAGGAGGTGGAAATACTTGCACCAAGACCCACTAAAGGGATGGCGTGGAGCTCTAAAAGGGGGGGGGGGGGAAGAGGCACTCAGGCTGGTTGACACCAGCATGAGGAGATGACAACATGGCGATACAATTACACCACTTGGCCCTACCCCGCTTTGGAGGAGGCTACCAATGAACTGTTGACCCACAACAACCCCTTAATAAATCTTCACATGGGGCAGTCAGTGGGGAGGTGCAAAACTATAAAATACAGATGCTCACTGCTGCTGGCCTTACTCTGGGCCTTGAGTGCCCTCCAGGTCATAGGGCTTCTCCTCAGCCCAGAGAAGCAATACTACAAAGTCGCCAGACCATAAAGCACTCACTCACAATTGCATCCCAGCATGGAAGGACAGCACGTGTTGGAAGTCAGCCCTTAGAGGTGTGGCACCCAAAAGCCACCAGGTATGGATGTTAGCTTAAAGGCCACCAGCCCTAATTACATGTTCACAGATATCCTGACCTCTGGGTACCGGCCATTACATTGCCTTAATTTCAACCCTAATTGGCTGATAGGCTTATGTAGTTCAGACTCATCTCTGGTAATAGATAGCCAAACATTAAATTGTTGGGACCATATAACTAAGTTTTCTTTAAACCAAGCTACACATGTGCCTCCAACCCTTACTACTTATGGATGGAGACCTCCTTGGAGAAGGGTACTGCCTAATTATTTACAAGGTGCACCCAACGACCCCTCAGATTTACTGAGAATTTGTGATACTAGTAAATGCTCCTGATGGTTCAAGCAAACCTTAATCTGGGCACCCCAAATCTCTGCAACCTTATTAGACCCCTTGATCCCTCAGTTCCCCTCCTGGGTAACTACCTGAGAGAGCCACCCCTCTCTCTGGGATGGCTCCCTCCACCGGTGGCAACGCTGGAGATGACAACACCCAAGCCCACAACGTCATGGGACACAACCTCATCCCAAACACCGCCTCTGCAACCTTGCACTATGGCAGAGATGACACCCAGAAAAGACACAGCAGACTTGGTTGAGGAACTGAACACCTGTTTATCTAAACTCCCTAGTGATGACCCCCTTGGGGGGTATTTTGCAGTTAACAACGTGTTTACCCCAGAACCTCTTGCTTACCACAATGCTGGCTGCTCAGGTGTGGGGTGGGACTCTGGCTGCCGAGCTGCTCTCTGCTGTGCCTATGAGTTTGGCAAGGCCAGGGTATGAGTCCATCTCACAACCTTATGGGAGCCCTTTTAAACACTTCACTCGGTTGCCTGCCTTCCCCACACCCATTAGATTGGCCCACATTATGCATCCTCCTGGGGCTCAGTGAATTTAACTTCCATTGAGAGGACCCCTTCCTGACTGCAGATCCTGCCACCACCGCAGCATCCCCTTCTACACCCGCTGGAAGGACCACAGTTACAGGGTCACCTCTCCACACCCCCCTGGGGGGACCCTCCCACACAGCCACTACTCAGAGCTCCTGTTCAAGCCCTCCAATATAGTCTTAATATATTTACACAATGGACAGAAATCAAGCTCATTGGGGGGGGGGGGGCTGCTGTAACTGCTGGGCATGTTACCGAGCTCAGCAAAGGCTATTTCCCAAGTTTCTACTCAGCTGATTTATTGACTCGGCCCCCATTTGCCCAACAGAAGGCACTCAACCGGTCCCTGCAGCTTGCCCGCAGCTCTCCGTGGTGCTCAACTGCTCCCATGCAGGACACTTTTCGAGACAGCATGTGGCACCTGCAGGAGTCTGTCCGCATGTGCCCTTTACAATCCTCCATATCTGCCCCAGGCACCGACACCACACGGATGAATGCGACCTGCACTTTGTCCCAAGGAGCACAGTCCCCATGGTCTTGGTTCTTCCCTCAACCTCCAATACATCTGCATCCCTGCTGGCCCCTGGGAAATCCTGTCTGTCTATATACGTGTACTATAGTCTCCCCAGGACTACCCTCACAAACCACTAAGCAGAACCCTCAGTCTGTCTTCCTGCCTCCCTCACATCAACAGTGTGCAGGGTTCATCCCCATTACGTCAGGTGCAGGCCTGCTACTATCTCTCATAGGGACTGGACAAGGCACTGCTGTATCAGGCACCCAAAAGCAAATTAAGGCACACACCCACCGGCCAGCAACTCCAGCTGAATACATTGGGCTGTTACACCAAACCCGAGTCTTTTTAAAGAAGTTTTTTTTTAATGTTTATTTATTTATCTTTGAGAGAGACAGAAACAGAGTGAGGGCAGGGGAGGGGCCAGAGGGAGAGAGGGAGACACAGAATCCAAAGCAGGTTCCAGGCTCTGAGCTGTCAGCACAGAGCCCGATGCGGGGCTCGAACCCATGCACCGTGAGACCGTGACCTGAGCCAAAGTCGGATGCTTAAGCGACTGAGCCACCCAGGCGCCCCACCAAAACTTCGTCGTTAACGCAACAACAACATGATTCTTTAGCAGAGGTGGTTTTGTATAACTGTTTAGCTTCAGATTACTTATTGGCCAAGGAAGGAGGTATACGCGCTGTAAACGGAATCACCTGCTGCATGTGTATTAGTAATTCTGGACAAATTCTGGGAAACTTACAAAAGATGGCCCAACAGGTACAAGTATTTCATAACCTCACCCAAGCGTTTTACCAAACAAATACCTTAACCTTATTCAAGGGCTTTATTTTCTTGGCTGGATCTCAACAAGAGAAGGGAATGGTTATGGACAGGATTTCAAACTGTCACGTGTCTACTGACATTTTGCTTTGTTCAAATGTTCATGGGTTACGTGACCAAAACTCTGCCCGTGCCTTTTAATACCTCCACCATCCTGGCAGTGCCTAAAATTTTTCCTAAAGATTAATTCCTAAGCAGCACAGGGTCAATTGTGATGAGAAAAACAACTTTTTTGTTGTTGTTTCTGAGCTGCTGCCTAAGCATTTTATAGCCTGATATAACCCTGTTCACACCCAGAGTCTGGACATTTAGATAAGAACTTGAGTTCAGGATTCCCACTCTCAGTTCCCACTTTGGTTTTCCCAGGGCACCTTTTAAAATAACCACTTAGGGGGCACCTGGGTGTCTCAGTAGGTTAAATGTCCAACTGTGGATTTCGGCCCAGATCATGATCTCACGGTTCATGGGATTGAGCCCTGCATCAGGCCCTGACAGCACAGAGCCTGCTTGGGATGATGTCTCCCCCTCTCTGCCCCTCCCCTGCTCATGCTCTTTCTCTCAAAATAAATAAATAAACATTTTTAAAAATAAAAAATAAAATAGAATTAGCATTTAGAAGTTAAGCCCTTGAAAACTTAGTGACCTCGGCCCCAAATGCCTCATAAGTAACAGGTGCTTGCTGCTCTGCTGTCTATGTCCTGCTCATCGTGACTTGGGACGGAGGACTGCTCAGGTGCTCGGAGACCTACCTGTCAACCCCTATGTGGGTGGCTTGTGCCCCCTCACTCTGCATATTCTTAATTCCACACACCAGCTCTGGCTCCCCACAATAGGGAAGGTAACAAAAGATTGAGCTGTGTGCAGGCCAACTAAAGTCAAAGGAGGTGACATTTCTTTTCCCTAGACTCTGTGCTATGCATAGTGTACCTCTTCCATCCCTTCCCAACAGGAAGAGAAAAGAATCCCAAGGGAGCAGGATACAGGGTAAGTAATTTGTTACTAAAGGAAAGTTCCGCGAAAAGGTCTAAAAGGGAAAGAATACACCATCCTAAATATACTTCTTTGACATAAGAACTACTTTAGTCTGATTATTTCTAAGAAACAGCAGACACAGGAGAAGTTCTGAAAACCAGAGCACAAGTTATCCTTTTGTTAGAGTGGTTTCCATTTTATAAGAACTCTCCATTTGTAAGGGTCTCTCTCTCTCAGGAAGACAATGATTCTAAACATCTAGAAACTCTCTTCAATGGAGAAAGCAGAGTCTTCTCTCACCACTTACTGTGTTTTTCCTGATAGCTTCCCACAACTGGATCCCCACCCACCCACCCCCAACATCTTCTTTTGTCTTTAGCTGAAGATATTATCTAAGGTAGTGACTTGGGCAATTCTGAAGAGTTACTCAGTTTTCCTGGGTCTCCCCCATGCATACAGGAGGTACACATGTTATAAAACTTCTGTTTGTTTTCCTCCTGTTAAGCTGTCTTTTATTGCAGGGTGTGGCTCAGCCCAGAACTTAGAAGGGTAGAGGGAAATTTATTTTTCCTCTTCTACAGGCTCATTAACTTTCTTAGGAACAGATCTCATAGGATTATCTCAGAATGAATGAATGAATGAATGAATGAATGAGTGAATGAATCCAAATTGTTTCTCCCTCTTTTTAAATGTATGTCCATTTAATTAATATATTGCATTAGTGGTCCATAAAATGCTTGTGCTTAGTAATCATCCATTTTTGCTTGTAAATGTCTTGGGGCACCTGGGTGGCTCAGTCAGTTAAGTGACCAACTGTGGCTCCGGTCATGATCTTGCAGTTTGCGAGTTCAAGCCCCACATCAGGCTCTCTGCTATCAGCACAGAGCCGGCTTCAGATCTTCTGCACCCCCACTCTCTCTGCCCCTCCCCGACTTGCGTACGCTAGCTCTCTCTCTCTCTTTCTCAAAAATAAACATTAAAAAATAAAAAAGGTAAGTCTTGGTAACAAAGCAAAACTAAATGTTTCCATTTCAGACCCTGAAACTTCTACAAGGTGGTAAACTGACTTCCTAAGTAAGGAAAAATTTACGCTAATTCATCAGAAAATAAAACTGTCTATAAAGAAACTTGAATTGCGGTAAGCACCAAAACTCAAGGAATATAACCATTTCAATCCAAGGTGACCACATTCCCCATCTGCTCTTGACCATCTCGGTTTATGTCTATTATCCTAGCCTGATGATTAAGCGTGCCCACTGTCACTCTCAAAAATGGCACAGTTTGGACAATAAGTTATTCATCACCTTATCTGGAGACAAAAAGATTCCTAAACAATCTCTGACAAAGAGAACTTTAAGGTTTTTAGAAACACTACTATTACGGAGGTGCTTTGCATCATCTGTTTTTAAACTCGTGAATTGTGAAAGAGTTAATAACATTTTCACTTTCACAGTTGTAAAGTAATAAGGACTGATCAACACTCCATGTTTGTGAAATAAATGTAAAACTCTGCCTTGCCACCCCTCTCTGGGAACTTCCCTATCCACCTGTACCCCCGGTCTGAGGATCCACGAGAATGGCACAGTGATTCAGCATTTCTAAGGCATTCATTAAAATGTGCTTGAGTGCAATGAAATCAGGAAAGGAAAAAAAGATACATAATACACACACTAAAATCAAAACTTCTTGTATAAAAGCAAGGATGATGAAACTCTATCGAATCTCTCTTTGCTGAAACGTTTGTAAAGCAGCTGAACTGACAAGTGTCTCCCATGACTATTACTGGCAAGTCAGTTATCTTAAGACACAGCAGGAAACATATGGGACACTTTTTGTCACCTCATTCCAGAAATGCTTAAAAACAGAAATAAAAGGGAAATCACAGAACACAAAGGGAAATTTCACGACACAAGACGCTGTTTATACCTGTGGCGGCGGGGGGCACTTTTTAGAATCTTGCTTATCTCATGTTAGTGTCTCCTGGGGGTCAGACGGTGCCTTGTCCATCTGTGCACCCTTATCTCTTATCTCTGAATCTTTAGCACACTCCTTTGCACGGGAAAAATGTGCAACCAATGTGTGTTGAATTGAACTAATAAGAAAAGGAGAAAAACGCTTCCAAATATAATTTCTGTGTAAGCATTTTTTTCAAAGATAAAAAGAACCCCCACCACCTCGCCCCAACAGCAAGTATGTGTTCCGTGGTGAGAAATCTACGTGAGTGGCAGGACAAGGTTTAACAAACCATATTATCATAAAAATTAAGATATAGAGGAGTCAAACCATGGCCTACCCAAAAAGCAACCACATAACATTAGACCAGAAGATAGGCGTCAGTCATAGCCCTTAAAACTTGAGTTATAAAAATATCCTCTGAAATATTTTTAAGTCTCAGCTCAGGAGGAATTGAGCATTCTTTGAAATACACTTTAAGGCAACTTGTGTGTGTGTGTGTGTGTGTGTGTGTGTGTGTGTGTGTGTTATTCCTCCAACACCCTAGGCAAAGGCACCGGAGTTCGAGAGCCTACCACCCAACCACAGAAGGTTTCATTAATTAGGACAGCCAGAAAATGGGCCTCAATGCACTTCTCAAAAGGGCCTTGGATTCGCCTTCCTTAAAGTCACCATCCACTCATCCCATCAACAAGATAAATGGGCAGACAGGATCCAGGAGTCAAGCCATTAAGTTACATAGGAGCAGATGTCATAGGGCTGTGAGAACAGAGTCCTGGAGTTCATCTCAGCCAAGGTGGGTAACAGCCCCATCACAATACTGTGAAACAAAATTAGCTGCTCCAATAATATTCTGTATTGAATAGGAAGCATTTTCTCAGAAACCTGACTTGTAAAAAATAATAAAAATGAAATGTTCAGGCCTCTTGAAGTTTATATTAGCCATTTTACAATCTTTGGAAAATCACCCAAAAGCCTTAAATTTCTAACTCCTCGTTTGTAAAATAGGAATAAATACCATTACCACTTACCTATGTTTTAGAAAACAATGATATGAACCACAGATACTTTTCTTAAACGCTAGATGTTAGACAGTTACTGCTTTTCTCAATTGAACAGGTATAGTCCAAAGTAAAATATCTAACATACAAACTCTATTCTCTGCTCCTGATAAAGAACACAGGCACTGATGACCAACCTGTTGTATAAATCTGCTTGGCACCCAAAATATTACTAACTCAAATAAAGAGCAGTAGCAAGAAAAAAAGATCCTTCAAACTCTTTGGACATTAAGCCCCTCATCTTCTGTTGAGTGCCTTTTTAAAAATCAGTGTCACTTTCTGAACCAACTGGAAAGTAAAGCAACGACTCACAACGAATGCAGATGAAGTCTTGAAGGACTATGATGGCCCAAACTGGTCTCTATATTACATAAACAGTTTGTATATATTCGCTATAATCTTTTTAAATGCCAAATTGTTTACCTGCTGAAAATATGTCAGAAAAAAAGTATTTTTTACTATGATCGATTAAAGAAATTTAAAATCAAAGTTAAACACTCAGTTTCTACGTGAAAGTGATAGGGACTCTGCAGACAAATAGCCTCGTAGAGCAATCTTCTGTGTGCAGACTGAAAGCAGTTTTCATCATGGGGTGTAGAACACTGCACCCTTATAAAAAGCCTCACAGAAATAAGTCAGGACCATAAGCATACTCACTTAACTACCCTTCAGTGTCCAATGCAACTTAAAGACACATGGACCCCATTTCAGCTATTGGATTTAAAAAAGCCATAAGAAATTCAAATTCCACATTAGTGTCAGAGAGAAAAAAACAAACAGCAATCCTATCCCAGTAGATCCCAGGTTTACTTCCTCCAGTCTCTCCTCTATCATAATATTGATTGATTTCCTAATAAAATGTTGCAGTAAAATTTTTGAAATCGGATTCTGGCAGCAAATCAAATCAAAAGACAACTCTCCGTGGCAGCTACTTTTACATACCCAGACCCATGCCTACCTTGTTATGTTTTTGCTGGTGTCTCGTCTTTGTGTCAAGAACATGATAAGGGCTTTCCGAGTCTTGGTTGATGTAATATATGAGTCTTGAAGGCAGTGTGATTTCTTTCTGCATTGCATTCCTGTAACTGGTATCATTGCTGCTATTCTGTTGCGATGTGTTATCTTCGTCTGCCAGGACTTCCAAATTTTTTTCTGCAGTTTCATTCCAATGCGGAGCTGGGGTGGGGGGGTGCACAAAGATACACAAATACACACATATGCCCAATAAATACATACGTACTACAATGTTTTTCCATCAATTGCAAAACCAAAGTTTTCCATTTATAAGCAGGTAAGAAGTAGAGACACAGCAAAGCAAGTTATCCCAACAATGAAATGGCCTGGATAGGTTAACAGCCAGTGAGGCATATACGACGATGTACTATTTATTGTCTTAGTGTTTTTTATGTGTATTTCTAACCAGTCTCAAATCTACACTTCTAAGTATGGGGAGTCGGGGTGTGGGGGGTGGAATGGACTTGAAGGAAGACGTTAAATGAACATGCTCAGAGGTTTTGACCCTCTTCTCCATCCCTTGAGTCTACAGAAAGCTCAATGGGACTCTGACTAGGAGTATCCCATCGGAGAGCTAAGAATGCTCCTAAGATAACTGGAGTGCTGAATTCACGGGCACGGGTTGTTAATTGATTCATTAAACAAAACAGACAATTCCTTTTTCTTTGAACTTTGAGACGAGCAAAAATTCTCTGCCATAGAGGGAAGCAGATGCTGGCAGCGTTCCAATTCCTTTTATTTTCCTGCCAAGGCCAGCTTTCTGCTTCCACTGATTTCCAATCATCGACGTATTGAATATCATATTATGTTAATTGTTCATTATAATGACAAGCATTTTGAGAATTACAAACTAAAGGTCTCTCTCTCCGAAGTTTCCCTCCCCCATCTTAAGTCCCACAGCAGTGAATAAACCCAGCAGGCGATATGAGGAAACAACACATTACCACTATTATTATTACAGCCTCCCGCATTCACATTCAGGCTCTCCACCCAAGAAGCAACTTGCTCCCTCACTGCATTTACCGTCCACCGGTTTCCCCTCCGCCAAGTTACACAGATCGCTGAGGGACCCCGCATCCACTAAATACCTTCCAGTGGAACCGACAGTAATTGGAATGGGTTTTTAGTGAATGCAACAGAAACGGACTTCAAAAAGTGAACTGGAATGAACAGGGGTTTGGGAAAGAGGTGGAGAGGCAGGCAGGGTGGCTGGGAAAGGCCGGGCCCGGGACGTGTCCGGAGCGCACGGACCCGCGTGCCCTTCGCTTTCCTCTGCAGGGCCCCGCAGGCAAGGCAATGCAAAGGGCACCGGGGCCATACCCACCGCTGGGTGCAGCAGCCCCCCAGGCACGGGGCCGGGACGAGGTGGCGAGTGGAGGCAGCAGGAGAAGGACGAGGAGCAGGCGGCAGGGCGGCGCGCGGGCCAGGGCGCGGGCAGGCGCCGGGCCGGCGGGGCCGCCGCGGGGGCCGCCGGAGGCTCGGGGAAGGCTGTAGCCCGCCAGGGGCGGCCGCCGGGAGCTGCTGCCGGGCGGCTTCATGGCTCATAGCTCCCGGGCGCCGCTCGGTGTGGCCAGCGAGAGCGCCGGGCTGGGCTGCGGGGAGGCTGCGGGCGGAGCCGGTCACGCCGGCTCAGCGCGCATGGTGCCGCCGCGGGCAGGGGGCCGGGGCTCGGGGCTCGGGGCTCGGGACTAGGGGCTGGGCGGCGCCCCCTCCCCTGCTCGCCTCTCAGCCCCTCCCGGGCGGCCGCTGAAGAGTCCGGGGGTCCTAGTCGCTCCGCCAACTTGGAGCCTCCCCAGATGCTCCTCCCTCCCTGCGGCGGGCGCGGCCGCTCCAGCAACTGCGGGGGCTGCTGCTGGGGCTGAGGATGCTGAGACGGCGCGTGAGAGCGAGCGGCGCGGGGGCGCGCGGCGCGGGCGTGCGCCCCGCCCTCGAGAGCGCGCCCGAGCGCGCCTTCGGGTCCTGATGCTGATGCTGATGCCGATACGGATGCCGTTGCTATTGCCTGGCACAGGACGCACTGCGCATGCTTTATCGTGGAGGAAAAGGGAGAGGGGAAAAAAAGCAGCAGAGTGATGCAGCATCCCAGGCAGCATCAGAGGTGACGGTGGCATCTTCAGAGGTGGGGGCGGGAGAGGGGGGTGGCTGGCAATAAGAGATTAGCCAGAGGGGAAGAAAGAAGCGTACCGCGGTTTCCAGGCCAGAGACAAAGATGATTTGGGAGAAACAATCAACCAGAGAAATCTACCTGCCTCTCCCACCACCCCAGATCTTAAATACTCCCCCCTCCAATTCCAACCCCCTTCTCCGGGAGACCCTAAGGCCAAGCATTTCCTTCCTAATCCTTTATTTCCTTCCTGCAAATTAATACAAAGGATTGCGGCCGGAGAGGTAAAAATAGCGCTGCTCCTCATTCAGCTGGCTCTTAGCCGGTGAAAAGAGGACTGCGACGCACGTTTGCTCGTTGCAGGCTGGTGAGGGCTGGTGGGCGCGCTGAGCCAGGAGGCCTCGCAGCGAGCCAGACTCCCCAGGAGGAATCCCCAGAGCTGGGGCGCTCCCCCTCCGCCCCACCCCCACTCCCGGGCCTCTGTCCCCTGTGCCTATGCGTAGGGGCTTTTCCGAAAGCTGAAGAACCCGGAAGGGTGTTTGCTCAAAAGTTCAGAAAGCGTCACTGGATGTATCTGGGAAGACTTAGAAACCAAGTGTGTGGCAGCTATTTTGGGAAATCCATCGTTTGTCAGCCATATGGGTGGACTTGCACTGGGGAGGACACACCACAGATTTTGAGATCCAGCCCTGACTTCTTCAGAGTAAGGGGGCGATTTTTCTCTTGCTGCTGTAAAAAAAATGTAAATCCAGAGTCCCTGAGTTAGGTAGGTTAGCAGCCACTAAATCCTATGGTTTGTTTCCATTTAGGGCCTGTGACATATTTCTGCCCCCAAAGCCCCACAATGCAAGCTTTCCTTTATTCATCCATCCAATGGCAGTGAGTGATAACAATGTTGTCTTACTCCATTATTAGTATTTAAAATGGAGATTATAACATCCACTGCGGGGGATCCAGAGTTCCAAAACTAAAAGAAAAAAATACGAGTATAAAGCACCATAGTGATGACAGGGTTTAGTGTTGTTGGCCATATTCTCCACCCTAAAGAGGTTCAGAAAAAGGCTTCCCCAAATGTGCCACTTTGGCATGTGGATTATTTAGAGCTGAAGGCAATGGAAACCCTGTGGGCTCAAGAGAAAATTTTGCCCCTCCTTTAACTGCCTAAAAGAATTTAAATTGGGGATCTTTCTCAGAATAAGAGTTACTACCAAGGATAACATTTATCTGAGTGGCCCCCATACAGCAATGCAAACATCTAATTACCAAACATGTGCTTATTCTTATTGCCAGGTGCACCGACCTTCTCTCCTTTGGAACCCCCAGCGCCTATCCCATTCCTCAGCCCAGGGTAGTGTATATATCTCAGTTCACCTTTCTGTTTTGAGAACTCTCATGTATGTAGAGTTCTCATATGTATGAAATTAAATTTTATTTTTCTCCTTTAATCTGTCTTGTGTCAGTTTAACTCTTAGACCGGCCAGAAGAACCTTTGAAACATAGAGGAGAATTTTTCCACCCCAACAACCCCCATTTAACAAAGAAGGAAGAGGTAGGGAGTGGGGAGAGAGATGGAAGGAGGGAGGAAGGCAGACAGATAATACAGAGACCAGAGATCACAGAGCTGTTACGGGGTTAAACACTAATATTAGCTCATCCTCTCTATATCATAACTAAGATATTAACTTATTATCACACATGTATTAATGTAAACTTGTAACTAATGCTGGTTTCCCCCAAATGAGGGCAGCAGTAATGTTCCCTTTGGCTCAGTATTGTCCCTAGAACCTAGTATGGTGTTTGTGGCACCAAGAAGGCGCTCAGAAAATATGTCATCAATGAATAAACAAAAATGTGTGGTGCACTATAGCAGGAGTCACACTGGAGCAAGCTGATGAACACTTCTTCCTCCCCGTAGTTCCTACTTGTATGTCAGTGTTCTTGAGGGTGTCTCAAGACAAGCATGTCCTGGCTAAGTTTTCCCAACTTATATTTGATATAATGCTATTATCTTGAAAAAGGGCTTGGGAGGAAGGAGGTGTACAAGGAATGAGAAAAAGGAAGGAAATGAAAGACGCAAAGATGCAGTTATTTGAAAGGACTCTCCTGCAATTAGTGACAATGTCTCAAAGCCTGTTCCACCCTCTTGCACTGCTGGTGGGAATGCAAACCGGTGCAGCCACTCTGGAAAACAGTGTGGAGTTTCCTCAAAAAATTAAAAATAGATCTACCCTATGACCCAGCAATGGCACTGCTAGGAATTGACCCAAGGGATACAGGAGTGCTGATGCACAGGGGCACTCGTACCCCAATGTTTCTAGCAGCACTCTCAACAATAGCCAAATGATGGAAAGAGCCTAAATGTTCATCAACTGATGAATGGACAAAGAAATTACGGTTTATATACACAATGGAATACTATGTGGCAATGAGAAAGAATGAAATACGGCCTTTTGTAGCAACGTGGATGGAACTGGAGAGTGTGATGCTAAGTGAAATAAGTCATACAGAGAAAGACAGATACCATATGTTTTCACTCCTATGTGGATCCTGAGAAACTTGACAGAAGACCATGGGGGAGGGGAAGGGAAAAAAAAAGTTAGAGAGGGAGGGAGCCCAACCATAAAAGACTCTTAAAAACTGAGAATAAACTGAGGGTCGATGGAGGGTGGGAGGGAGGGGAGGGTGGGTGATGGGAATTCAGGAGGGCATCTGTTGGTGTGAGCACTGGGTGTTGTATGAAAACCAATTTGACATTAAATTTCATATTAAAAAATAATAATAAAGTGCAAAAAAAAAGTCTATTCCAGTAAATAAAGCTATCTGTCAACCTGGACCAAGTGAACATCCACCAGTTTAAGCCACCATTCCATGCACTCAAGGAACAGAATGAGGACTCATTTCAGTTTCTAATAAGGAGCAGGAGTGTTTACAGGAAGTTGTCTTTTACACTATAATCAAAAGACTGCATTTATTTGCAGAACTTTAATGTTTACAGGCACGGCTGGAGGCAAATGAGATAGTGAGTTACAGAAGGAGTAAATCACTCAGAAAAACTTACCAGAAGTTTGTTCCTTAAACCATATATTTTAGTGAAGGTTAAAAACTGAATCAAAAAAAAATTTTTTTTTGAGGGGAGGGGGGAGAGAGAGCCTGTGTGTGCGCACATGCGTATGAGTTGGGGGAGGGGCAAAGGGAGAGGTAAAAAGAATCTTAAGCAGGCTCTGTACCCAGCACAGAGCCCAGTGCAGGGCTGGATCTCACAACTGTGAGATCATGACCTGAGCTGAAATCAAGAGTTGGACGCCTAAGCAACTGAGCCACCCAGGTACCCTCCCCACCCAGAATTAAATATTCTTTAAGTGGATAATTTGTTAGTTTGGAAATATTCTTATCAGATAGTTTAGAATATTTATGGTTATGCAGTTTAGTTCCAAATATTATCTGTGCTCTTGTGATATTTAATACTTCGTTAATCACCACCTGGTGCTTTGCTCTATATTCATGTTTGTGCTGTCACCTTTCCCCTCTCGAAAAAATACTGAACTAGGCTGCATCCTGGTCATCTCCGATGCCCAGAGCCTACAACAGTACCTGGAATGGAGTCAGCACTCAATAAATGTGTGCTGAGTAGACAGCCAATCACAGGCAGAAGAGGGAAGCATTCAGCAAGCTGGATTAGAATGTAGAAAGGGAGGTATGAGAAGTGAGTGCTGTGATAGCTCTGGTTAGATATGTGTGCTGCATTCCAAGGACATCAGCGACCACTGGAGTGGCCTGGTCAAAGTGGCAGGCATGGAAATCTGCTGCAGTCGTAGGTGAAGGCAGGAGACCAGAAGATCCTTGGGAAGGAAATTAACCGAGTGATATGGACACCAAGTGAACGCAAATAAGGGGATGTGCGACCCGTGTCCAGAAAGAGTAGCCATACTGCTCACGTAAGTGGTTCCGTTGGTCTGGTTCTGGAAGACACCAGAAGTCCTCTCTTTACAGGGGGAAGAACTGGACCCACTTTATAGCCAGTGAGAAAACTGGGCCTGGCCAAGACCACGTAAAAGTAAGGGTAGAAATATTAGATTTGGAAGGCCTCTGCCTCTAGCGCACTGAGACTCTGGGGGAGAAGGGAGATAAAAGCATCACAGAAAAGGGGCCTTGGTGGGTGAAAGCTGGCAAAAAAGGAGGGTGATGTAACAGAGCAGATGCGCAAGTATAATTAGAATGGAAGAACGATTTGGCCAAAAAGCCAAGGTCAAAGAAGGCATGCAGCAAACCAGTGGATGGCAATGATGTCGGCGAGCGGTCTGCAGAGTGACAGCAACAGCACAAACAAGGAGGGCCAAGGGTGGCTGGGCTCAGTGTCAAGAGAGCTGGCTGGGGGCAGATCCGGTACAGATTCCACTCAGGGAGGTTTCTCCCTCTCTTTTTAGAATGGCTGTGAAGACTGAGTTTGCGAGTGGCAATTAATATCACCAAAGAAAGAAGACAGTGTGCTTCTTGGGGAAAGTGAAAAAAAAAAAAAAAAAAAGGAGTGAGATCTATTATTGGTGCTTTGCACGTGGTTCAAGGGTCAGCAAACAGTTTCTATAAAGGGCCAGATAGTAAATAGTTTAGGCCTTGTGTGCCATATGGTCTCTGACGCGTATTCCTTTTTTTTTTTTACAACCCTTTTAAAAATGTAAAAAGCATGCAGTCTACAGGCCTAGTTTGTCAACTTACCATTTTTAACTATATGTGTGTATATATATCTATCTTAAGGTTAACATTTTTCATCAACTGCACTATCTCCTATGCTTGTGAGCAGAAAAGCATATGCAATGCTCTACATGACTCTAACTCCAAACAAAGCCACTTCTCACTGAAATTTAACTATCCATTTAATTAACAATATAGTTGCTTAATTCTTTTTTTCAACTTTTTTTTAATGTTTATTTATTTCAGAGAGAGAGAGACAGACAGAATGTGAGCAGGGAGGGGGCAGAGAGAGAAAGAGGGAGACACAGAATCTGAAGTGGGCTCCAGGCTCTGAGCTGTCAGCACAGCCCCGACGCGGGGCTAAAACCCATGAACCGTGAGATCATGACCTGAGCCGAAGTCGGACGCTTACCTGACTGAGCCACCCAAGCGCCCCGTGTAGTTGCTTCATTCTTAATTCACATGCATCACTTGAAGGGATTCTTAAGGAAAGCAGCATTGCCCTATTTTAGAGATAATTCCCAAACTTAGACAATGGAGGGGAATGTCAGAAACCATTTCCCAAAAAAGCACAGATACTGAAAGATCCCAGACTTTTCTTTTGTTTTGCCAAGGTGTATTTTCTGGTGAGCAGACAGATGCTGAATAAATGCTACAGCCATGACAGCTGAGGGGATGGAGTAACGCTCAGTGGCAGCCCTTCCTGGAGCCTGTTGCCATCAGTGATCTGCCTGCATTCCCCAAAACTCAGTCCTAAGAGGCTGTGAGGCAACAAGTATGTTCTCCTGACACAGGGCCACACCCAACATCTCAGGCAACCTTCAAGTTCATGAAAAATCAGTCTACAAGTCTATGTTAAATATACCTGTGCTCGTTCTGAAGAATAGATCACAGTGGAACAATTCCAGAAGTCAAGATGTGACTTATTCCAACAGTGTTCCAACAGTATTATTTTTCTGGGAAAAGAAAAGATATTTACTATCAAAACTGCAACGGCCACAGACATTTCTAGGGGAATAGTTGAACACACAAAAATGTATCAAACTGCCGAAGTGTGAAAATATCTAAAGAAAGGTGACCCCTCTTAAAACCTAAAACTAAGGGGGTGCCTGGGTGGCTCAGTCGACTGAGCATCCAACTCTTGATTTCGGCTCAGGTCATGATCCCAGGATCGTGAGATCAGACCCCCAAATTGGGGTCTGTGCTGAGCAGGGGGCCTGCTTAAGATTCTTTCTCTCCCTCTGCCCCTCCCTCACTGATGCATGCTCTCTCACTCTCTCTTCCTCTCTCCAATAAAATTTTTAAAATAAGAAAAAACTATAATTAAGTTTATAACAATATAACAATTGTTATATTAACAATATTATGTTATAGGAAGGATAATTAAGACTTCCTGACAGAATAAGATACATTTGAAACACAGTTTAATTTTTTTTCCCCATGTCACACACATTAGGCTAGTTTACCCACAGTTTAGAGCATTTACAAGCCGTAGAGCAAAGGGATAAAGCAGCATGTCGTAGTGATTAGTGGTGATGATATATGCCATGCAAAGCTTAGAGGAATTGTGGTTAATAAGAATAATCTGAGTCAACACATAATCATTAAGCCTTCACCAGGTCCCAGAGCAACACTAGGAATTTCTGCAGAAGGAAACTGCCACATAGGATTGGGTGGGAGGTGGGGGGACCTCAACTACTTTTAGAGACAACAATTGAATTTTATCGGAAAAGATTAGAACTCCAGCAACAGAATTAATATACCTATGATAATCCCTAACATTTGCATAATAACAATAGCTAAGCCCTTTAATAATGTCTGCTTTAATAATTACTGTGCATTTACACATCACAAAGTAGTTTTATCTGTTTTATTTTATTTGATCCTCAATTCTGTGACATGGAGAGAGCAAATACTACCATGTTTTAGAAGCTCTATCTTAAGATGTGAGGACACTAAGGCTCACTGATTTTGCAATGATTCTCTACCCTGGCTGTACATCCAATTACCTAGAGAGCTTTAACAACTTATCAATGCCTGACAATTTAGAATCTTCAAGAGTGGGATCCAACATCAGTGTTTTTAATATCCTCCCAGATGAACTGAATGTGCAGCTAGGGTTAAATGCAATGGGCCAATGGATTTCCCAAGATCATACAGCTGCTTGATATCATAACTGGAATTGGAACCCTGAATTCAAGTCCTGTTCTGTTCCTGAGGTCTTTTTCCCCATGTCTGCTCTTTTCACAAGTTAACCTTGAACCAGAACCAGGAATGATACAAAAAAAAAAAAAAAAACAAAACACAGTTTAGTATAATTGCCACAGGACTTAAGAAAATATAGAATTAGAAAAAATTTGAGTCAGAAATTACCTTTGAGATCATCTAGGAATTCAAAGTCATTAGTGTACAATCATGGAAGCAAAGGAGCAGAGTTTAAGCTTGTTGCTCAAGGTCACATCAATCTGTGGCAGAGCTGGGACTGGATTCAGGTTTTCTTTTTCCAGGCTTTCCAGTACTTTCTATCATGCTTTGTACATGGTTTGTTTAAAAAAAAAAAAAATTGACTTGCAAAAATCCTGGTCAGTCTACAGTGTAATCCATTTCCGATCTCCCATATGGCATTGCTTTGTAAACACAAAGAAAGTTGTAGCTCTGAAGTCTCGGTCCCAATAGGACCAGTCCCTCTACACCCAGTCCCATAGTCTGGCTGCATAAAGGAGCCGTGCATCACAGCACTGGAAGTTGTCCAACATGAACGAAAAGTACTGTGGGGGAGGCCCCATGCAACCTCGGAGGGAATCCGTCCAAATACAATAGCTATTGTTCTCCTACCTCTCTAGTCTTTTGTGTCTCAGATATTTCCAAGGGATAATTTTCTCATCTAGTGAATTTTCTTGTACTACCTTCAGTATATCTTCAGAATTCGACAACTGTAGCTTCTTAAATCCTGTTTTAGATAGTCCCAAATTCGGTGAGAAACAGAAAAGAACACAAGAAATAATAAAAACAAAACAATAACAAGGAGAAGGAGGAAGGAGAAGAGGAATTGTTTATACGGCACCTACTGTGTGCCAGATACTGAGTTAAGCCCTTTATCTAGACACCTCATTTAATTTCAGGCAATTCTAAGAAGGAACTACTTTTTTTAACGTTTTTTAAAGTTTATTTATTTGAGAGAAACAGGGGTGGGACATAGAGCGAGAGGCAGAGAGAGAGAGAATCCCAAATGGGTTCCACAACGTCGGTGCAGAGCCCGATGAGGGCTCAAACCATGAGACCATGACTCCAGCCGAAATCAAGAGTCAGTCACTTGACTGACTGACCCACCCAGGTGCCCAAGGAGCTACTATTATTGCCCCCAGTTTGAGGAGGGAACTGCGACTTCGGGAAGTGAAGACATGTCCACGGTCATGTGACCACTAAGAAGCAGAGTTGGGTCAGGAGCCATGTTTGCCTGACTCTAAAGAAGCAAAATCTACTTGACCACCGCCCCAAAACAAAATACCTGAAACTGTCTCTTGAAAGGATCTATAATATTTTTGGGGCGCCTGGGTGGCGCAGTCGGTTAAGCGTCCGACTTCAGCCAGGTCACGATCTCGCGGTCTGTGAGTTTGAGCCCCGCGTCGGGCTCTGGGCTGATGGCTCGGAGCCTGGAGCCTGTTTCCGATTCTGTGTCTCCCTCTCTCTCTGTCCCTCCCCCGTTCATGCTCTGTCTCTCTCTGTCCCAAAAATAAATAAAAAACTTTGAAAAAAAATTAAAAAAAAAAAAGGATCTATAATATTTTTAAATCATGGCACTTGGCTATAAATACAATTTAAAATTGTATTTTGTCTGTTTAAAACCACCGACATATTGATCCAGACACAGAACTGTTCAGAATTATGTTCCTAACTCCTTACTAGAGAATTCTGAATGCAGCCATTCTATACAATTATTTGTATAATTCCAAAACAAAACCAATTATGGTGCAGATATTTGTTTCTTACTTTGAAGTACCACTCCATTAAGAGAGGGCCAAGAGTCTCACTTACTAGAGAATTTAATTTTTTCTATATTTTAAATTAACCACGTCATCACCCATTAGATTTAGTTTAATCTGATCAACACTATCATTAGCAACATTTATTAATCTACCCTATTAAGCATTAATATTATATTTTGCCAAGATATTAACGTGTTGAGATTTCTAAAGACATAACTATGAAAGCTTAAACCTTGATCAGTAGTCATTATATATTTTTATTCTGTTCTTCTAAGGCAAAAAGAACAGCTAACATTTATAGAGCTCCTTACATCATATAATACGCTTTTGCTCACCTTTTGTCATTTCCTATACTGCAGCACATAAATTAAAGCTGAGCCAGCTAGATTATCTCTGTTAGCTTGTCATGGGATTAGACTATTCATATCGTGGATACAGACGTGGCTGAGGGACAGAGAACAAATGATCGACACAGAAAGTCACTTCTCCAGAAGGAAAAGAGAAACTTGAGGATTCTCCAGAGACAAGTTTTAAGACTTTTTACTTGCTATTCTGATAAATTATCTGAGGGGTATATTGCATGCTAAAATGCCCTATCCTGCAGAACACAGTAAGTTTTTCCATGTAATAAAATGTTTGGGTGAACTGAGATAAACTATAAACAAATTTTCTGAGGCTGTGTGACATGGCCAAAAAACTAATAAAAGAATTTTATTATCAACAAGTAAGTTTTGAAATGAGTAACCTATTTATATATCTAAATAGCTATACATCCCACCTTCAAACATCACTGCACCCATGGTTTATTATCCAAATTGCAGCTGGCAATAACACACACACACACACACGTGCACACACACACACACCCTTTCAACTCCAATGTGGGAAACAGACTCTGGAATTGACTGCCTCCTGAATAAAACAACTTTATCTAAAAATGACAGCAAAACAATACTGATAATCAAATAGAAAATATGACACACCAAAGTATGACATACAAGTCCTATAAAGAAATTGAACATGGGGGCGCCTGGGTGGCGCAGTCGGTTAAGCGTCCGACTTCAGCCAGGTCACGATCTCGCGGTCCGTGAGTTCGAGCCCCGTGTTGGTTCTGGGCTGATGGCTCAGAGCCTGGAGCCTGTTTCCGATTCTGTGTCTCCCTCTCTCTCTCTCTGACCCTCCCCCGTTCATGCTCTGTCTCTCTCTGTCCCAAAAATAAATAAATAAACGTTGAAAAAAAAATTAAAAAAAAAAAGAAATTAAACATGATCCAGGAAAAGGCATTTTAAATGACCAAGCTGCTGCCAGATGAAAACACCTAAAAAGATAAGAACCATACCATCTGGCAAGATAAATAATGAGAGAGGATATTTTCAAAGACTTTAAAATCATGAACAGTATATGGGGCGCCTGGGCAGCTCAGTCTCTTAAGCGACCAACTTCCGCTCAGGTCATGATCTCACCATTTGTGAGTCAAGCCTTGCGTGGGGCTCTGTGCTGAGAGCCGGAGCCCGGAACCTGGAGCCTGCTTCAAGATTCTGTGTCTCCCTCTTTCTCTGCCTCTCTCCAGCTCATGCCCTGTTTCTCTCTCAGAAATAAACTTTAAAAAATAATAATTTAAAATCATGACCAGGGTATATAAGGTGAGCATAACCATCCAAATCCTAAAATATGTTCATGAAGGGGTAGCATCTGAAATTTGAGTGATAGATTTTGTGCCAGAAACAAGTAGCACCACGCATTGTGTTAAATTAATTTGTAGTGGACCCTTCTTGGGGAACCTCCCCTACTCAGGTATCTCCCCACTTCTGAAAATGTTCTAAGAAATAGGTCCCCATGATTAGGTCTATAATCCATGGTCTTGCTCCCCGAGTTCCTCTCCAAATCCAGCCATAGTTTGTTCATTTAGAATCAGGTACCTGACCTAAGATGGACCACTCACACTGTTTGATCTTCCAGGCACATTTGACTGACTCACTATGGCCAATCAAGTCCTTACTTGAAATTTTCTTAAGACTTTTTTTAGAGCAGTTTAAGGTTTGCAGCAAAGTTGAAGGCAAGGTACAGCAATTTCCCGTATACTCCCTGCCTCCTCCGTTATCACATCCCCTACCAGCGGTACATTCATTACAACTGATGAACCTGTACTGACACATTATCACCAAAAGCCCATAGTTTGCATAACTATCACTCTTGGTTGTTGTACATTCTATGGATACGGACAAATGTATGACATACATCCGTCATTATGGTATCATACAGAGTATTTTTACTGCCCTAAATATCCTCTGTGCTTTGCGTATTTACCCTTCGTCCCCCAGCTCTGGACAACTACTAAACTTTTTACGTCTCCATATTTTTGCCTTTTCCAGAATGACATATATTTGGAATTATGTAGCCTTTTCAGACTGGCTTCTTTCACTTAGTAGTAATTTTACAATTCCTTCACATTTTTTCATAGTTTGATAGCTCATGTATTTTTAGTGTTGTATAATATTCCATTGTCTGGATGCACCACTGTTGATTTAGTCATTTTCCTATTGAAGTACATCATGGTTGCTCTGAAGTTCTGGCAGTTACGAATAAAGCTGCTATAAACACCTGTGTGCAGGCTTTTGTGTGAACATAAGTTTTCAATTCCTTTGAGTAAATACCAAGAAGAACGCTTGCTGATCATATGGTAAGAATATGATTAGTTTTATATGAAACCACTAAACTGTCTTCCAAAGTGAATGTTCCGTTTTGCATTCCCATCTCAATATATAAGAACTTCTGTTGTCCCACATCCTTGCCAGCATTTGGTGCTATCAGTGTTGTAGATTTTTGGCCATTCTAATAGATATATAATGGTATCATTGTTGTTTTAATTTGCATTTCCCTGATGACATATGGCATGGAGCATCTTTTCATACACTTATTTCTATCTGTGTATGTTCTTTGGCAAGATATTTGTTCATGTCATTGGCCCATTTTTAAATTCAGTTGTTTTTTCTATTGTTGAAGCTTTTTTTAATGTTTATTTATTTATTTTTGAGAGAGGGAGAGAGAGAGAGAGAGGAGGAGGGGCAGAAAGAGAGGGAGACAAAGAATCCCAAGCAAGCTCCATGCCATCAGCGCAGAGCCCAAAGCAGGGCTTACACTCATGAACCATGAGATCATGATCTGAGCCAAAACCAAGAGTTGGACACTTAGCCAACCGAACCACCAAGGTACCCCTTTTATTGTTGAGCTTTAAGAGTTCTTTGTATATTTGGTATAACAGTCCTTTCTCAAATGTGTCTTTTGCAAATATTTTCTCCCATCTATGGCTTGTCTTTTTATTCTCTTGACATTGTTTTTTGCAGAGCATAAATTTTTAATTTTAATGAAGTCCAGCTTATCAATTATTTCTTTCATGGACTGTACCTTTGTCAATATCCACAAAATAACCTGCTGAGGTTTTGATTGGGATTGCATTAAATCTATAGATCAAGTTGGAAAGAACTGACATCTTGACAATATTAAATCTTCTTATCCATAAACATGAAGTATCTTTTATTTTGTTCATCAGAGTCTTGTAGTTTTCTTCATATAGATCTTGCATATTTTGCTAGATTTATACCTAAGTATTTTACTTTTGGGAGTTCTAATATAAATGGTATTGTGTTTTTAATTTCAAATTCCACTTGTTCATTGCTGGTATATAAGAAAGCAGTTAACTCTTGTATATTAACCTTGTGTCCTGCAACTTTGCTATAATTGCTAGTCAGTTCCAGGACTTTTGCTGTTGTTGATGCTTTTGTATTTTCCACATAGATGATATCACCTGTGAAGAAATATGATTTTACTTCTTCCTTTCCTATCTGTATACCTTTTATTTCCTTTTCTTGTGTTATTGCATTAGCTAGAATCCAGTATGATGTTGAAAAGGAGTGGGGAGGGGCGCCTGGGTGGCTCAGTCGGTTAAGCGTCTGACTTCGGCTCAGGTCATGATCTCGTGGTTTGTGAGTTTGAGCCCCACGTCCGGCTCTGTGCTGACAGCTCAGAGCCTGGAGCCTGCTTCGGATTCTGTGTCTCCTGTTCTCTCTGCCCCTCCCCTGCTTGTGCTCTGTCTCTGTTTCTCAATAATAAATAAACATTAAAAAAAATTAAAAAGAAAAGAAAAGGAGAGGGGAGATCCTTGCCTTATAAGAACTTTTCTTAAACTGAAACTAGAAAAAGAGAGTGGGTCCCTCTATGGGGTTATAAAGCTCAACAGTATCGTTTCTCATTGTACAGAAGTTGAAAATAATGCCCATTGGCCATGAGAAGCACTAAGAGGATCCTAATAAGGACAACTAAAGAATTTCTTTTCCAAACCGAGGAACTTTTGAGAGTGAAACGGGTGTTATTCATATTTAAGCCAAAAGAGGACATGTAAGCCAAAAATGTCTTAGAAAAACTCATATGTATGGCCCCCCTAGTCCTTATTAATAAATAGACAATAATGAAAGAAAAGAACAATGACCATTCTTACATATTTACTTTTGTATGCAGTATTTGAATATTGCAGAGACTGGTTTTGAAAAAAAAATCTTCACTTTAATTGTTGTACTAAAGTTAATTAAATGATTTTTTATTATTTCTGGTTACTATAGGGAAACATTAAAAACAACAAAAATAGGGACACCTGAGTGGCTCAGTTGGTAGAGCATGTGACTCTCGATCTTGGGGTCATGAGTTCAAGCCTCATGTTGAGCACAGAGCTTACCTTAAGAAAATAGCAAAAAGATAGTATAATTAACATGGAGCTGTGATGCCCAGAATGTCCCTCAAAAAAGGTTTGTTGCCCTAGCTGATGGGACTTGTATCAGCAGACACTCTCAGATGTCAGCCCCTTTAGGGATTGCTTCAATGTCAGAGAGTAATACCACTCCCAGGCATGCCTAAGATCACACCATTCCATGGGTGATCCACATTGAACTGGTTTAGGGAGGGATATAAAGGCCTGACCACTTCAAAAAAAAAAAAAAAAGAGGAAAGACTCAAATAAACAAAATCACTAATGAAAGAGGGGGAATAACAACCAACATCACAGAAATACAAGCAATTGTAAGAGAATATTATGAAAAATTATATGCCAACAAATTGGACAACCTAGAAGAAATGGATAAATTCCCAGATATATATAACTTACCCAAACTGAAGCAGGAAGAAATAGAGAATTTGAACAGATCAATTACCAGCAATGAAATTAAATTAGTAATCAAAGAACTCCCAACAAACAAAGTCCAAGACCACACAGCTTTTCAGGAAAATTCTACCAAACGTTTAAAGAAGAGTTAATACTTATTTTTCTCAAACTATTCCAAAACACAGAAGAGGAAGGAAAACTTCCTCTATGAAGACCAACATTACCCCGATAGCAAAACCAGATAAAAGCACCATAAAAAAAAAAAAAGAGAGAGAGAGAGAACTACAGGCCAGTATCACTGATGAACAGAGATGCAAAAGTTTTCAACAAAATACTAGCAAACCAAATCCAACAATACTTTGAAAAACCATTCACCACAATTAAGTGAGATTTATTGCTGGGATGCAAGGGTGGTTCAGTATTCACAAATCAATAAATGTGATACATCACATCAATAAGAGAAAGGATAAAAACCATATAATCATTTCAATAGGTGCAGAAAAAGCACTTGACAAAGTACAACATCCACTCATGATAAAAAACCCTTAACAAAATAGAGTTAGAGGGAATGTACCTCAACATAATAAAAGCCTTATATGAAAAGCCCACAGCCAACATCATACTCAATGGGGAACCACTGAGAGCCTCTCCCCTAAGGTCAGAAACAAGACCAAGATGTCCACTCTCACCACTCTTATTCAGTATAGGACTGTAAGTGCTGGCCACAGTAACCAGACAAGAAAAAGAAATAAAAGACATCCAAATTGGTAAGGAGGGAGTAAAACTTTCACTGTTTGCAGATAACATGATACTGTATGAGGAAAACCTTAAAGACTCCACCAAAAAATAGAACTGACATACAAATTCGATAAAGTCATAGGATACAAAATCAATGTGCAGAAATATGTTGCATCTGTAAACACTAATAATGAAGCAGCAGAAAGAGAAATTAAGAAAACAATCCCAGTTATAGTTGCACCAAAAATATTACAATACCTAGGAATAAGCTTAACCAAACAGGTAAACAACCTGTGCTCTGAAAACTAGAAAACACTGATGAAAGTAATTGAAGATGACACAAAGAAATGCAAAGACGTTCCATGTCATGGGTTGGAAGAATAAATATTGTTAAATGTCTACACTCCCCAGAGCAATCTACAGATTTAATGCACTCCCTATTAAAATACCAAAACCATTTTTCACAGAACTAGGACAAACTAACCTAAAATTTGTATGAAACCACAAAGGACCCCAAATAGCCAAAGCAATGCTGAAAGAGAAAAATAAAACTCAAGGTATCACAATTCCAGACTTCAGGTTATATAACAAAGCTGTTGTAATCAAAACAGCTGTTGTAATCAAAACAGTATATGGCACAAAAATAGATATATAGATCAATAGAGCAGAACAGAAGACCCAGGAACAAACTTGCAATTATATGGTCAATTAGTCTTTGACAAAGGCAAGACTATGCAATGGGAAAAAGTCTCTTCAACAAATGGTGTTGGGAAAACTGGATAGCTAAATGCAAAAGAATAAAACTGGACCACTTTCTTACACCATACACAAAAATAAATTCAGAATATATTAAATGTGAAACCTGAAACAATAAAAATCTTAGAAGAGAGCACAGGCAGAAAATTCTCTAACATTGGCCATAAAAACTTCTTTCTACATATGTCTCCTGAGGCAAGGGAAATAATAGCAAAAATAAACCGCTTGGACTACCTCAAAATAAAAAGCTTCTGTATAGCAAAAAAAAAAATAATCAACCAACCTAAACAGCACCCTACCGAATGGGAGAAGACATTTGCAAATTACATATCCGATAAAGGGTTAGTATTCAAAATACACAAAGAACTGACCCAACTCAACACTCAACAAATAATCCAATAAAAAATGGGTAGAAGACATGAACAGACATACCTTCAAAGAAGACATACACATGGCCGAAAGACCCATGAAAAGATGCTCAGCATCACTCATCATCAGGGAAATTCAAATCAAAACCACAGTGAGATATCACCTCACACTTGTCAGAATGGCTAAAATGAAAAATACAAGGAACAATAAGTGTTCATGAGGATGCGAGGAAAAGGAAACCTCGTGCACTATTGGTGGGAATGTAAACTGGTGCAGCCACTGTGGAAGACAGCATGGAGTTTCCTCAAAAAGTTAAAAACAGAACTTCTCTATAATTCAGCAATCACACTACTAGGTATTTACCCCCAAAATACAAAAACACTAATTCAAACAGATATATGCATCTGTATATTGATTGCAGCATTATTTACAACAGCCAAACTATGGAAGCAGGCCAAGGGTCTGTCAATAGATAAATGAATAAAGAAGATGTGGTGGGGGCGCCTGGGAGGCTCAGTCAGTTGGGCGTCCGATTTCGGCTCAGGTCATGATCTTGCGGTCCGTGAGTTCGAGCCCTGCGTCGGGCTCTGTGCTGACAGCTCAGAGCCTGGAGCCTGCTTCAGTTTCTATGTCTCCCTCTCTCTCTGCCCCTCCTCCATTCACGCTCTGTCTCTCTGCCTTTCAAAAATGAATAAATGTTAAAAAAAATTTTTAAAGAGGTGGTGTGTGTACATACAATGGAATACTTATCAGCCATAAAAAAAGAATGAAACCTTGCCAGTTGCAACAACATGGACAGAGCTAGAGGGTATAATGTTAAGCAAAATAAATCAGTCAGAGAAAGACAAATACCGTATGATTGCAATTATATGTGGCATTTAAGAAGAAAAACAAATGAGCAAGGTAAGAAAAAAGATACAAACCAAGAAACAGACTCTTAACTATAGAGAACAAACTGGTGGTTACCAGAGGGGAGTTCGGTGGGAGCATGGGTGAAATAGAGTGAAGAGAATTAAAGAGTACACTTGTCGGGGCACCTGGGTGGCTCAGGTGGCTAAGGGTCCAACTTCGGCTCATGTCATGATCTCACGGTTCGTGAGTTCAAGCCTCGTGTGGGGCTCTGTGCTGACAGCTCGGAGCCTGGAGTCTGTTTCAGATGCTGTGTCTCTCTGTCTCTCTGCCCCTCCCCCATTCACGTTCTGCCTCAAAAAAGTAAATAAATAAACATTAAAGACTACACTTCTTATGATAAGCACTGAGTAATGTGTAGAATTGTTGAATGACTAGATTGTACTCCTGAAACTAGTATAACACTGTATGTTGACTATACTGGAATTAAAATGAAAAACTTATTGGGGCGCCTGGGTAGCTCAGCCAGTTAAGCTTCCAACTCTTGGTTTCGGCTCAGGTCATGATCTCATTGTTCATGAGTCTGAGCCCTACTCAACTGGGGGATTCTCTCTCTCCCTCTCTCTACCCCTCCCCTGCTCACGCATACACATGTATGCACTTTCTCTCTCTCTCTCTCTCTCTGTCTCTCTCTCTCTCTTTCTCTCTCCCCCTCTCTCAAAATAAATAAATAAACTTTTAAAAAACTTATAAACAGGGACACCTGGGCGGCTCAGTTGGTTAAGCGTCCGGCTTCGGCTCAGGTAATGATCTCACGGTTCGTGAGTTCGAGCCCCACGTGGGGCTCTGTGCTGACAGCTCAGAGCCTGTAGCCTTCTTTGGATTCTGTGTCTCCTTCTCTCTCTTCGCCTTCCCCCACTTGTGCACCCCCCCCTCTCAAAAATAAACATTTTAAGAAAATAAATAAAAAACTTATAAACAAATAAATGCCTGACCTTTCTGGCTTACATTGCCAGATGGAGCAAATGAAAATACAAGACATTCAGTTAAATTTGAATGTCAGATAAATAATGAATAATTTTTAGTGTAAGTATGCCTCATTCATCTTTGCTACTAAACTAAAACTACACACGTGGTAGTTTCTTAAAGGATGGTTGCATGTAGAACTTAAGACAGTATCATTGAATATTTTATACTGTTACGTTAAATACGTAGGGCTTCTTGCACATGTAATTGATGGCTATTTTACCCAATGTATTTGTTTAGATGGGGCATATTTATAATATAGTAGAGCTAGGATTGCTATGGTCTTCTTTTTTTCAAGTTTATTTATTTCTTTTGAGAGAGAGAGAGAGCACAAATGGGGGAGAGAGAGAGAGAATCCCAAGCAAGCTCTGTGCTGCAAGCATGGAGCCCAACACGGGACTCAAACCATGAACGGCGAGATCATGACCTGAGCCGAAATCAATAATCAGATGCTCAGCCAACTGGGCCACCCAGGCGCCCCTGTTCTGGTCTTTGTATCAACTTTATGATATATCTGAGCCCTGTGCAATCAAAATGTATACACATTCATTTCCATTTTATTGTCTTTTAAAGAGAAATACTGGTAGTTAATCTTTGATTTACTGACCCTGGTATTTCACGTTCTAAGTCAAGAAGGCAATCCTCAATTACAACATTATTCTTTTGGGGATACACAACACATTTGGTGTTGATCTGCCTTACTGAACAGCATATGGGAAACATACTTTCGCAAAACTCAGGAACTGCTGGGAACAGCAGAAGGCACAACTGTGCAGTGGGAGGAACATGCAACTCAAGGCTGAAGAATCAAAGGTCATGTTTCAGCCTTATGAGGAATTTTAAAAGTGGTATCTATGAAAGTGTTTGATAAATTCTAACATACTGCAAACTTGCCAATGATCATATTTTGGAACTTACAGTTAGTTAAATGTTTGCTGGTTGATAAAATTATCATAAGGAAGTAACAGGTTTGGTTTATGTCTCTGATATTTAATATTTATCTCATGGAAGACAATGATGCTTTACTATAGCATGAGCCTTGGGACAAATCATCAGCCGTAGTTTGGTGGTACCCAAGGATGCGTATTTCATTTCATTTTCTGGGACTCTTCTGAGAAATGGGGCAATGTTTGTGAGTGAAAAGCCACCGTATGGGGTAGAGCACTGCATATACATATTATATTGTAGGGGTTTTGTTATTATTAATATATATATTCCTTAGTACCTAGGGTTTCTTTTCCTTTTATCATCATACCAAGTGTTCATCTATTTTATTGGCTCTCTGTCAATCACTATAAAGAAATGAGATGCAAGCCATGCTCAGTCAACCAGGTGAGGGAAACACAAAAGGAACCACCTCCAGTCCAGTACCAGGATACATAAAGGTAACAACAGTAGTTATGATCTCTACTTGAAGAAGTTCAACCTATACCCACTCTGTTATGCACCCACACTTTGCTCTATCCCTTCACTGCCAGCCCCTCCCCTGCCCTACCACTGCTCCCTTGGCCATCTAGCTTCCCATTGCTTCTGTCCCCTCACTGTCCTTGCAGCTCTCCCTAGCTTTTCTAGAATCATTTTCTCACTTATCTAATCCCATGTGATCAGTATTCCTTAGGGTGACTATGGAGTATATAGCTTTTTTGTCATGGCTTTGGAATAATTTCTCAGAAATTAAGATATGCTAAACAGTCCAATAGGCCAACCAGGAACCATGCAGAGTGCTGTGGGGCTTTGTTAAGCAACGATTAGGGAGGGTAAGCTGAAAGAATGCGCCTATAACAAGGGAGCCTCCATTTTCAATGAGGAAGTACTGGGATGGGAGAGGGAGAAGCAATGCCTCTAACAAATTTGGCCACATACTCATTTTGCCTGGGATCAAGCCTATCTGCAGATTCTGCTGGCCATTTTTGTTTATTGCAGATGGAAGTTCACACGGTTGTTCCAAAGCAAAAGGAAATATTACCGGAATATTGAAAATTTGGATAATGAAAATAGCACAACAGAAGGAAGCTGGTCATATTTAAAATAAAATAAAGTTAGACAAAAATAGAAGAAATCATGGTATCAAAGAAGTTATGGGTCAAAAGTCATTAAATTCATCCTCCCTCTCAGAACAGAGATTCCATCTATAACAGGAATAGAAAAGTCAAATGCCTAGAAGGACCAGACAGGTAATGAAAAAAGTGAAGGTATCATGCAATTAGGAGTGGTGGGGGGGGCACCTGGGTGGCTCAGTCAGTTAAGTGTCGGACTCTTGGATCGGCTCAGGTCATGATCTCACGGCTCGCGAGTTCGAGCCCCGCACAGGGCTCTGCACTGACAGTGCAGAGCCTGCTTGGAATTCATTCTCTCTCCCTCTCTCTGCCCCTCCCCTGCATGCATGAGCTCTGTCTTTCCCTCCTTATCTCTCCCCCCCCAAAATAAATAAAGAAAAGAAAAGGAAAAAAAAGAAGAAGAAGAAGTTGTTGGGACTGTGGCCAAAAGGGAACAGGTGCCTTGTCTACATGGGGCAGTCCCTACATAGCTCTATCCAGTTGTGATCTTCAGTTAAATGGGCCCTTTGCTGCTAGATCTTCTAATTTTTCAAGAGGAATTGGAAATCCAGACTTTTGGTGACTTTTAAAAGAGATTAATTATTAACTACTTATTCAAATGTTTTAAAATGGTGGGAGATGGGCTAGGTTGGTGAGGGTATTAAGGAGGGTACTTGTGATGAGCCCTGCGTGTTGTATGTAAGTGACGAATCACTGAATGCTACTTCTGAAACCAATATTGCACTGTATATTAACTAACTAAAATAAAAGTAATACAAAAAACTTTACACAATTTTTAAAAGAAAAATTAAATAAATTAAATTAAATTAAATTAAATTAATAAAATAAAAATACCTCCTGAACTCAAAGACAACGTGAAAGCGAGCCACACCTGGCTCACAACCATTCCTCCTGCTCTGCAAAAAAACCTGACTGTAGCCCAACACACATTTCAATAGTTCTAATCCTGAACTCTTTCTTACACTGAACCAAAGACCATAGTGGCATAACTTCCACTCTAAATCATATGAACTCTGTCCTTCAGATCAAGACAGAATAACCCTGTTTCATGTATCTCCCTTCTGTTCTTGAAATATGTCCTTCAAAAACAAAATGCCTAAGCCTTTATCACCTCTTTCCTTTCTAATCCATCCAATCCCTCTTTGCTCTCCAATTTTTTTTTTCTTAATTTATCACTGGGTTGTGCTTTTCTTTAAATTTTGTTTAGTTTTCACCTTGCTCCTTCTCAGGTACCTACAGAGACTCTCTATTGTCTTTGGTTTCAAGTGCCTCTGTAATCTAACACATGGTTACCTATTTTAATCTCCCAGTTTATACCTTCTGCTCTGACATATTGGTAATGAGAAATTATTCTTCCATTCTCTATGCTTCTTTCCAAAGCATATTGGAAGTCTATTACATCCTACTCCTAGCTTCTCTCTGTCCCTTTACTGTCTCCACCCCTGGGGTACAGATGAGATTTATCTGATGAGTATGAGTAAAATTGAAAAGAATAATCTGAGCTGGGCATACTCAGACCAACTTCCCTTTCTCTTCTACTGGGATTGAGCTGCCCACAGAGAGTAGAAGTCCTCCAACAGTAACAGAGTGATGTTTCAGCCTCCAGCCCTCCTTTAAATTGTACAGAATCTGTTGAGACAACTAGGCAGCTATTTATTGGGCCCTCTGAAAAATACAGTCCACCATGTTCTTTCTCACCTCAGAAGATTCTGAAATGCCACAGATCACTCACTGTAATGGAAAGGAACCTTGGAGAATATTTAGTTCAGTATCATTATATATTAGAGATAGGAAAAGTGAGTCCCAAAAAATTTAAGTAACTTGCCCCAAACTAGTTAGTTAGTAGTAGACACTAAACAAGATTTTTAAAACAGGATTTAGAAGTTTGAAAAAAATTGGGTTAACCATTAAAAAAATGTCTATTGGTATATGGCAAAAAGCAAAATTATCATCTTAGATTAATAATTATAAATTCTGATCAAATAGTTTTACTGTAATATTTATATACTGTATTAGTTATGAGTACATTAAAAATCTAAACTCTAGTTTATTTTATTAAAGGTAGTCTCATGGCTTGGAACTCTGGTAATTCATATTACTCAAAAAAGCACTGTATTAGAGAAAAATATATCCAATATGATACATACACAGACAGACAAACACACACACACACATACACGTAAAGAAATTTATTATAAGGAATTGGCTCACCCAATCACGGAGGCTGAGAAGTCTCAGGATCTTAGTCAGCAGGTGGAAAACCATGAAAGTCAATATATAGTTCTAGCCTGACTTTGAAGGCCTGAGAACCAGGAGAGCCAATGGTGTAAGTTCCAATTTGAAAACCAGTAGGCTCAGGACCAAAGACGAGCCAGTGTTTCAGTCTGAGTCGAAGGGCCAGAAAAAAATCAATGTCTCAGTTCAAATAGGCAGGAGGAGTTCCCTCTTATTCACAAGAGAGTCAGTCTTTTTGTCTTATTCAGGACTTCAGCTGATTGGATGTGGCCCACTCACATTAGGGAGGCGATCTGCTTTACTCAGTCTACCAATTCAAATGTTTATCTCATGCAAAAACTCTCATAGACACATCCAGCAGAATGTTTGACCAAATATCTGGGCCATGTGGCCCAGTCAAGTTGACACGTAAAATTAACCATTCACAAAGTCCACCCCTTGTCAGCTTGGCACCCATATAAATCTCTGTAAACCATACTTAATCTCAGAATAAAGAAAATAACAAGGTCATAATTCTGCCAAACATGATATAACTATCATGCATACAAACAAAAATGGACTAGCTCTTTCCACAGAAGAGGGCATCAAGTCCTTGAGTGACTTTTATTCTTCTCCTTGATATCCATAACTCAAATTGGTAACTTAAATACTATGATGTAAATTTAACAATAAATACTGTGACATAAATTCCATACATCTATGTTACATAATAAAGGAATAAGAGAGGGAAGAAAACAAAAACATTTGAGATGTATGTCATATATATGTATAATATATATGATAGAGATATATATGGTGGATATCTATAAATATAAACATGTATATATGTAAAAATACACATTTGTAATCAAAAAAATTTACAAGGAGGAAATACTCATGGCAGTTACAGTAACTGGTCATGTGGTTATAACTGGTATTTATTTATTTATTTATTGCATTTATTGAGTGCACATTTATTGAGTGTGTGTGCACACACACATGCAGGCTCCATACTCAGCACAGAGCCTGATGCGGGGCTCAATCCCACAACTGTGACATCATGACCTGAGCCAAAATCGAGAGTTGGATGCGCAACCAACAGATGCCCCTGCAACTGGTATTTATGACTACCTTCTTCCAAAACCCATTCTGTATTTCCTTTGCCCCTGTAACTGGTATTTATGACTACCTTCTTCCAAAACCCATTCTGTAGTTCCTTTGCCTTCAGACAGCACTTCATCTGATTGTAATTCTTTACTTAGTGGGATGGCCCAAACCTTCATTCTTGAAGGGTCTGAGTCATTAGTTTTCCTGTTTAGATTGGTTGTTGTAGTTTTCTATTGACCTTTACCATGGGGCATGGTGATACTCAGAGATGCCCAAGCAGGATGGCAGTATAAGAATTTCTAGTACTTGTCTCCTACCAGCAACACCAATTGGAATAACTATCCATGCATGAAAATAGATTCCAGGTGAGGCATTACAGCACCTGGGTGGAGCCCAAAAATAAGGAAAAATTGACTGAAGCCAGTAGGAAAGAGTTTCTCATTACCCCTGTCATGACTTTCTCAAGCCTGGCCAGCCCAGCATGGAAAGAAACACCTCCTTGTAGGGGAGACAGAGTGCAGTTAGCACCCAACTTCACAACAGAGGCAGAAAAAGCATTTGACAAAATTTAACATCCATTCATCATAGAAATATTTTTTTTGATTAAAAAAAACTCTCAACGAAGTCGCTTTAGAACTAATGTACCTCAGTGTAATAAAGTCCACATATGACAAGCCCACAGGTAACATTACATTCGATGGTGAGAGACATACAAATGGCCAACAAGTACATAAAAAGATGTTCAACATCACTAATGCCCATCATCAGGAAGATGCAAATCAATACAATAAGATATTGCTTCACACCTGTTAGAAAAGCTATTATCAAAAAAAAAAAAGAGATAACAAGTGTTGGTGAAGATGTGGAGAAATTGGAACCCTTGTACACTTGTTGGAGGGATACAGACAAAATGGAAAATAGTATGTAGTTTCCTAAAAAAATAAAATCGGATTTATCAGGTAATCCAGCAACTCAGCTTCTAGGTATATATCTGAAGGAAGTGAAATCACAATCTTGAAGAGATACCTACACCCCCATATTCATTGTAACATTATTCACAATAGCCAAGACATAGATTCAATTTAAGTATCCATAGACCTGTAAATGGATGAAGAAAATGTGGTATATATACACATAGAATATTCTTCAACCATAACAAAGAAGGAAACCCTGCCATTCACATCAACATTGATGGACATTGAGGACGTTACACTAAGTGAAATAAGTCAGGCAGAGAAAGACAAATATTGTATAATCTCATTCATGTGGAATCTAAAAAAGCTGAACTCATAGAAACAGAGAGTAGAATGGTGGTTGCCAAAGGCGAGGGATTGGGTAAAATGAAAAGATGTTGGTCAAAGGGTACAAAGTTCCAATTTTAAGATGAATACGTTTTGGGGATCTAATGTACAGCATGATGACTAAAGTTTAACAATGCTGTATTATATACTTGAAAGTTGCTAAGAGAGTAAATCATAAAAAGTAACTATGTGAGGGGCACCTGGGTGGCTCGGTCGGTTGAGCGTCCGACTTCGGCTCAGGTCATGATCTCACGGCTAGTGAGTTCGAGCCCCGCATCGGTCTCTGTGCTGACAGCTCAGAGCCTGGAGCCTGCTTCAGATTCTGTGTCTCCCTCTCTCTCTGCCCCTAACCCACTCGCATTCTGTCTCTGTCTCTCTCAGAAATAAATAAACATTAAAAAAAATTTTTTTGAAGTAACTGTGTGAGGTGATGGAGGTGTTAATCTTACCGTGTTAGGGGTGCCTGGGTGGCTCAGTCGGTTAAGCATCCGACTTCGGCTCAGGTCATGATCTCGCGGTCCGTGAGTTCAAGCCTCGCATCAGGCTCTGTGCTGACAGCTCAGAGCCTGGAGCCTGTTTCAGTGTCTGTGTCTCCCTCTCTCTCTGACCCTCCCCCATTCATGCTGTCTCTCCCTGTCTCAAAAATAAATAAACGTTAAAAAAAATTTTTAAAAAATCTTACCGTGTTAATCAATGCACAATATATACGTGTATCAAATCATCACACTATACACCTTAAACTTACACTATGTTATATGTCAATTATCTTAATTAACCTGGAGAGAAAAAGAGAGAGAGAGAGAGAGAGAGAGACCCTAAGGGATCTCTTGCATTCCAGATACACTCCTTACTTTCATTGTGGAGTAGTAGTCCAATTTTCCTTTGGTCGGCAGGATCACTTTTTCCAGCCAGCACATTAACTCCCTTCTTTGCTTATTGATTCAGAGGCATGAGTAGTTTCAAGTGGCTGGACAGCAGTCTTAACTTCTAGTTCAATGGAATCACCAGTATGTCTCCTGAAGGAAGCATTCCTGTCTTTGGAACTAAGACCCCAGGCAAGAAGACAATAATGTCATGGGAGCAGGAAGCAAAATTTTGCCAGTGGGTTACTATGGGTAACAGTGACTCATGTCACTCCTATTTCCACCCCTTGTTCCCTGGACCCATGATTTCTAGCTTTGGGAGAAATAGCACCGTATATTAGATGCTGATTCTGAGCAAATACAGCCTTCCACAGAACCTTGCCCCAGGTTGCAAGATATTGTGACCTAGCTGGCACTGTAACAAAGTCTTCATAAGGCCATTCTACCATTCTTTAAAACCAATTGCTTCAGGATGGTGGGGGACACTGTAAGACCAAAGAAGCCCATAAGCATGAGCCCGTTGCCACACTTCTTCTGCTTGAACTGAGTTTCTTAATCCGAAGCAATGGCGTGCAGCATACCATGCCAGCGGGTAGGCATTCTGTAAGTCCACAGATGGTAGTTTTGGCAAAAAACATTGCATGCTGGAAGGCAAATCCATATCCAGAGTAAGTGTCTATTCCAGAAAGATCATGAGCTTTGGGGCCACTTTTTTCACGTAACTTACTTGTGCCTTTGGGGCCTGCTCCGGCTCAGTCACAAACATACCACTTCCCTCTGGTATTGCTGTGCACATCCAACTTTATGACTTGGTGGGAGATAACACCCAGTTAATGATGGGCAGCTCAGTGTGCACATTAACTTAGTTTCCAATAGTTAAGTTTTCAGTCTCCACTAAGGCTCAATAGCAGGTCAAGAGTTGTCTCAAAAAGGGAGTAGTTATCTGCAGAGGATGACAGGACTTAGCTCCAAAATCCTCAGGGCCTAGGTGGCAATTCGTCTATAGGAGCATGACAAAAACTCCAAACAGCATCCTTATCTGCCTGTGACATATTTAGTACAACTGGATATATAGGCTCATATGGCCCAAGTGGCAGAACAGCTTGCACAGCAACCTGGAGCTATTGCAGAGGCTTCTCTTGCTCTGGGTCCCACTCAAAACTAGCAGCTTTTTGAGCTACTCAGGAAATGGACCAGAGTAGCATACGCAAATGAGGAATATGCTGCCTCCAAAATCCAAAAAGGTCAACTGGGTGTTGTGCCTCTTTTTTCGATTAAGGAAGAAGCCAACAACATATCCTTTACCTTAAAGGAATAAAAAATACACGCCCCATGCCACTGGCACCCTAGAAATGCCACTGAGGTAGAAGAACCCTGAATTTTAGCTGGATTTATTTCCCAACCTCTGACATACACACGTCCTAACACTAAGTCTAAAGCCGTTGCTACTTCCTGCTCACTAGGTGCAACTAGCATAATGTCACCAATATAACAAACCAATGTGACATTCTGTGGAAGGGAAAGGTGATCCAGATCCCTACAAACTAAATTATGGCACAGGGCTGGAGGGTTGATATACCCTTGAGGTAAGACAGTGAATGTATATTGCTGGGTCTTGCCAGCTAAAAGCAAACTGCTCCTAGTGGACCTTACAGGTAGGGGTGGAGAAAAAGCATTTGCCAGATCAATAGCTACGAACCTGGTATCAGGGGATGTGTTAATTTGCTCAAGCAACGAAACCACAGACAGTACAGCAGTTGCAGCTGGAAACACCACTCGGTTAAGCTTATGATAATCCACTGTTATTCTCCAGGACCCATCTGTCCTCTGCACAGGCCAAATAGGACAGTTGAACGGGCATTTGGTGGGAATCACCACTCCTACATCTTTCAAGTTCTTGATGATAACACTAATCTCCACACTCCCTTCAGGAATGTAATATTGGTTTGGGTTTACCAATTTCCTAAATAGAGTCAGTTCTAGTGCCTTCCACTTGGCCTTTCCTACTATAACAGGCAACAGTTGGATATATGAAAATGGAGTTCATAGGGAAAAGATACAATTGGGAGTCATAATGTAGGTGGTATTTAAAGCCATGAGATCACCTCACTGCACGTGATCACCAAGGAAACGAGTGGAGATAGAAAAACTGAGAACTGACCTTGGAAGCACTCCAACTGTAAGAGGAGGGAGAGATGGGCAAGAAGACTGGAAAGGATCAGCTTGTGAGACACAAGAAAAACCAGAGGAGTGTGGTGCCTGGAAGCCAGGTAAAAGTCATGTCTCAAGAAAGAGGGGGTGATCAATTGTGCCAGTGCTTGATAGAAAAAGGAAGATTGGGACTGAGAATTTCCCACTGAATTTAACCAAAACTAAACTGAACATATCTTGACAGTCTGCTGTCAAGTTGGGTGACTGTTAAATCCGGGAGCACCTGGGGACTGTGAAGCTGCTTCTACCCAGATGCTTTGCCTGCAAGTTGCAGTGATTTATTGGAAAATATTTACTGCTACTACACTGTCACATCAGAAGCGTATGATTAAAGGAAAGTTCTTTTAATTTTTTAATGTTTCTTTATTTACTTTGAAAGAGAGAGAAAAAGAATGGGGGCAGGGGGAGCAGAAAGAGGGGGGAGAGAGAATCCCAAGCTACCAGTGCAAAGCCTGATGTGCGGCTCAATCGCATGGACTGTGAGATCATGACCTGAGCCAAAACCAAAACGAAGACACGTAACCTGAACCACCCAGGTGCCCCTGATTAAAGGAAAGTTCTTAAAGATCTCTGAAAGTGTGATCTTTTCCGCTGTAGTGCAGAGCCTTGTCTAAATGCTGTCTAAACTTTCAAGAAATAGAGATTTTCTTTGTCCCAGGTAGTCTTGCAACCTTACAGAGAGCTTGTTTCAGCCTACAATAAGAAATGTTGAGCTTTACCAAGTTATATTGTAGGTTGCAGATACTGTGAGCATGCCCCACCACCGTGAACATCATAGCATGTATGTATGTATGATGGGGGGCAATGAAGAAAGACTGGTTGGCTCACAAAGTATTTGTTCTTGACCATGACTCTGTAGTTCTGAGGAAGACAAAAATGTAGAAAGATCAAGATAACTGGGAAGCGGTGTTCCCCAATATTAGTCACATTCAGGCCTGCATTAAAAATAATATTTAATAATATTTGTATGGCACACTGAGGTAAACAGAAAAATCTGATGTCTGCCAGAGGTGACTATCCCAAGGGTTCCGGTCACCTCAGATCCCACCTAGGTACTCCAAAGGCCAAGAGGCTTGATATCTTTGCACTATATACAGTACTTAAAAATATCAGTTGGGAAACCTCCCTTAAGTTCAGAACGGAGGGTATAAGACTCAAATGGCTGAAGTCCCCAGGATACTGAACTGACCATTCAGAATCAGCTTGATCAGAGGGACCTGATGTTGGTCCTCATCTATCATCTACACATTTTTTTAATAATATTAAAATGTAGTGTGAGACAAGTACACATTCATTGCTGGTAGAAATGCAAACAGGTACACCATTCTGGAAATGTGAACTATATGCCTTAATATTTTCAAATTCTGGGCTTTTAGAAATCTCTCCTGAGGAAAATTTCAAAAATACAAACAAAATTTTATATACAAAGATACTCAACATAACATTTTTTTGCACACAAGGTATTGATAAAATAAATTATCGTATATTCAAATTTTATAAAACTTTTAAAACTTAATGTACAAAGAGTTTTGATAACATAGGAAAATGTTTATACTGCACTATTAAGTGACAGAAACAGAATACAAAATTGAATATGACTTATAATTTCAATCATTTAAAATATATGTACAATATTCATATCCAAAAAAATGGCCAAAGAGCTACTGGTTGATGGCATTAGGGGAAATTTTCGTTTTCTTCTCTTTACCTTTATGTATTTTCTAAATTTTCTACAATAATACTGAGACATTTTTATAATTATAAAGTATCTCGGCAAAATCAAGTTTTTAGAATCTGTAATGAGATGAAAAATGCTTATGATACTCAGTAAAAAATCAAGATGAAGAGTATGACTACAGCCATTTAACTTTTGTAAAAAGTATCTATATTTGGAAAAGAAAACTCCAAGATGATAAATGTAGATGTCTCTGAGTAATAAGATTGGGGCAATTATCATTCTCTTTTCTATTTTCTGCATTTTTCAATTTAGCACAATGGAAATATATTAACTTTATGTTGATAGCAGCAATATAATTCCTTAATTTCTATTCTAAATTTAACCATTAGGTGGTACTTAGTAGAATTTTCAAAGTGGAAGATTAAGTATAACTAAGGAGGAGGATCTAATTAGCATTCAGGGAAAAAATTTTTTGGCCAAAACATCAGTGAGACTAAAACAGACTCATTGTAAGCTTGAAAAAGACCCTATTCAACTCCATTTTCATAATCTAGTCTGCAGTCATTGTTAGACTTGAGAATAGCGGTTAAACTTTGACATTTTCTGTACTTTAAAGATAGTGACTTCTCTCTCCATCCCGAACAACTCCAGCTAAGTCAATTTTTAAATTTAAACCATTTCTGGAAACAAGATACTGTATAACAGACATAAAGACAATTAAAATACAATATCTTTTTATTGCCTTTTTCACCTTCAACATGTTATTACTGAGATGCACTTATCCCAGTGACAGATGTGGAGAGTTAACCAAAAAAGGGTACAGCCTTAGCATATGGTCAGGGAGTCTATCTTTCCACTGATCTGTGTTTGACATGAACCGGCAATATGGCTGAGATATCCTCCCTGGAAGTGAATTTTGCCCCATTACTAAAATATCTTTCTTCCACTTCATAAATCTGAGAGTGTGAGCATTGATAAGCCCATTATCAAAGTACTAGCCAGCGCTATCTCTAGTGGGCTAGAGAGTGAGCAATTCCATGCTTCTAACGACTGGCTATTTGGAGGTGAAAATGGTAAAGAGCTGAGGGAGCTACCAAGATGCAAAATTATTGAAATGATGAAATGTATTTCTTCTCATTCTTCAGAGTACAACCTGCCAATCACTTTGGATTTTAATGTGCTGGAAATCAAAGGAATTACTATAAAGCAAGACTTGAGCTGATAATGAATTATCAGTTTTAAACCAAGACTTTTTTTCTAATGGAGCATTTGGTACATCAGAGAAATATTGACCAAAACCCATGTTGAACATCAGCGAAAACTGAATTTTTATTATGCAAAGCCAAAAAAAATGCTGAGGTTATTTGTTTAGCAGCTAGTCTATCCCAACTAAAACAGACATGGTTATATATATTTACACAATTATTCCAATTTTTTTTAGTATATGTGCTGCCAAAGTGAGTGCTATTAACACAATTATTAAAACAGGCATCTACATAGAAACATACCCCTAAAGGGGCACCTGGGTGGCGCAGTCGGTTAAGCGTCCAACTTCAGCCAGGTCACGATCTCGCGGTCCGTGGGTTCGAGCCCCGCGTCGGGCTCTGGGCTGATGGCTCAGAGCCTGGAGCCTGTTTCAGATTCTGTGTCTCCCTCTCTCTCTGCCCCTCCCCCGTTCATGCTCTGTCTCTCTCTGTCCCAAAAATAAACGTTGAAAAAAAATTAAAAAAAAAAAAAGAAACATACCCCTATGTTTTATATCCAGAAACTAAAAAAATGACAAACTTGATGTTTCAGCCCATTGCTAAATAATTTGAATTATGGTCTGATTTAGCAATTCAATTGTTGTATAAGTGTGGTTAAACATTTAAACATTTTTGCATACTCTGCCTGCTGTAAATCTGAGAAATTTATATCACTCTACAGAGGTCATGATTTAGATGTTGAAAGGGCATGACAAAGGAGGTAATATTTTCGCTCAGTCTTGAGAGTAGTATTGGACTGATGAGGTGATTACAGTCCTAATATCAGGTGATTAGAGTCCTAGAATTTCAAACACAGAAGGGTTCTTACAGATGAGGAAAGAGTGAGCTAGGGAAGTTTAGACTCGTTCAAAGTCACACTACTGTATTGCAGCAATTTCTGGTTCAGATGAGGAATTCCCTGGCTTCTAGCCTCAAGTTCATTGTATGTGACGTTAAGCCCCATATCACTTCACTTAGTAAGGTATAAATGTTCTCTGAATAGTCTGTCATTAGGCAATAAGTGTGGGCACTGTCAAATATTCAAATGTCTACATACACATACATATAGGGAGCTTTCTACCTGAACTGGAGCAAAACCTCTAAGGCAATCATGTCCATCATTAAGGAATTATTACCTCATTTTTGCTGTCTTCCAATGGCAAACATCTAGCCACAAACACTGCGGGGGGCTAATTTTCAAAGATGGCTCTCAAAGTGTGTGCCTCATGGAATCCATACCCTTGTGTAGTCTCCTATTACACGGATTCCAGACTCCCAACAAAATGTGCCAGAAGTAATACAGTGCCACTTCAAGCCTTTAGGAAGATAAGTTGCTTCTGCTTTCTCCTTCTTGGAATTTAGTTTGGGGAGTCCAGAGCCACAATATAAGAAGTCAGCCACCCTACTAAAAACAAAGACTATATGGAGAGGTCATGTGGAGAGAATTCTGAGCCTACATGACAGGGAGAGAGGCCCAGCTGTTCAAGGACCCCAGTAAGCATCTAACTGCAGCCACAAAAAAGACCACAAACACCACCAAATGTTCTCAATCAACACACAGAGCAATTAGAGGTAATAAAACAGTTGCTATTTTAAGCCACTAAGTTTTTGGTTTTGTTTTCCTTTCTGATTTATTTCTCTTATTTAATTGCATTAGTCAGAATCTTCCAAACAATGTGAAATAAAAATTTATCCATTTATATAATTAAATAATCTATATAACGTGTCATTTGGTTGTATTTTACAATTTAGTTTATAATTGTACGATTACTATCAAGTTCTTCTTCCCAGCCCACCAGCCTCGTGCAAACACGTTTTCCATTTCTGTTGCAAATTTAACTCAGTTTTGTTTATGTGTGTACATATACACACAGTGTTCTATATTAGTTTCAGCTGTACAATATAGTGATTCAACAATTCTACACATTACTCAGTGCTCATCATGATAAGTGTACTCTTAATCTCCTTCATCTATTTCGTCCATCCTCCCACTCCCTCCTCTCTGGTAACTACTGGTTTCTTCTCTATATTTAAGAGTCTGGGTGGGGGAGTTGTTTGTCTCTTTTTTGTTTGACTTGTTTCTTAAATTACACATTTGAGTAAAATCATACAGTATTTGTCTCTCTCCGACTGACTTACTTCACTTAGCATTATACCCTCTAAGTCTATCCATGTCATTGTAAATGGGGAGCTTTCATTCTTTTTCTACAGCCATGTAATATTCCATCTTCTTTGTTATCTACTCCCACATGTTCTTTTTTTTTTTTTTAATTTACATCCAAGTTAGTTAGCATATAGTGCAATAATGATTTCAGGAGTAGATTCAGTGATCCATCCCCTATGTATAACACCCAATGCTCATCCCAACAAGTGTCTTCCTTAATGCCCCTTACCTATTTGGCCCATCTCCCTTCCCACAATCCTTCAACGACCATCAGTTTGTTCTCTGTATTAAAAAGTCTCTTATGTTTTGTCCCCCTCCTCGTTTTTATATTATTTTTGCTTCCCTTCTCTTAAGTTCATGTGTTTTGCATCTTAAATTTCACATGAGTGAAATCATATGACATTTGTCTTTCTCTGACAAATTTCACTTAGCATAATACCCCCTAGTTCCATCCATGTAGTTTCAAATGGCAAGACTTCATTCTCTTTGATTGCCAAGTAATACTCCATTGTATATATACCACATCTTCTTAGCCATTCATCTGTAGATGGACATTGGGCTCTTTCCATAGTTTGGCTATTGTCAATAGCACTGCTATAAACATTGGGGTGCATGTGCCCCTTCGAAACTGCACACCTGTACCCCTTGGATAAACACCTACTAGGGTAATTGCTAAATCATAGGATAGTTCTATTTTTAGTTTTTTGAGGAAACTCCAACTGTTTTCGAGAGCGGCTGCACCAGTTTGCATTCCCACCATCAGTGCAAAAGGGTTCCTCTTTCTCTGCATCCTCACCAACATCTGTCATTTCCTGAATTGTTAATTTTAGCCATTCTTATTGGTGTGAGGTGGTATCTCATTGTGGTTTTGATTTGTATTTCCTGATGAGTAATGTTGGGCATCTTTTCATGTGTCTGTTAGCCATCTAGATGTCTTCTTTGGACAGGTGTCTGTTCATATCTTTTGCCCATTTCTTCACTGGATTATTTGTTTTGGATGTTGAGTCTGATAAGTTCTTTATAGATTTTGGATACTAACCCTTTATCTGATATGTCATTTGCAAATATCTTTTCCCATTCTGTCGGTTGCCTTTTAGTTTTGCTGATTGTTTCCTTTGCTGTGCAGAAGCTTTTTATTTTGATGAGGTCCCAATAGTTCATTTTTGCCTTTGTTTCCATTGCCTCCAGAGACGTGTTGAGTAAGAAGTTGCTGCGGCCAATGTCAAAGAGGTTTTGTCTGCTTTCTCCTCGAGGAATTTGATGGCTTCCTGTCTTGCATTTAGGTCTTTTATCCATTTTGAGTTTATTTTTGTGTCTGGTGTAAGAAAGTGGTCCAGGTTCATTCTTCTGCATGTTGCTGTCCAGTTTTCCCAGCACCATTTGCTGAAGAGACTGTCTTTATTCCATTGGCTATTCTTTCCTTCTTCATCAAAGATTAGTTGGCCATACATGTCCTCTATTCTGTTCCATTGATCTAAGGGTCTGTTTTTGTGCCAGTACCATACTGTCTTGATGATACAGTGTTGTAATACAGCTTGAAGTCCAGGATTCTGATGCCTCCTGCTTTCGTTTTCTTTTTCAGGATGGATTGTTTTGGCTATTCAGGGTCTTTTCTGGTTCCATTTCCAAATTTTAGAGTTGCTTGTTCTAGCTGAGTGAAAAACATTATATTGATAGGTATTGCATTGAATATGTAGGTTGCTTTGGGTAGTATTGACATTTTGACAATATTCGTTCTTGCAATCCATGAGTGTGGAATCTTTTTTCCATTTTTTTGTGTGTGTATCTTCTTCAATTTCTTTCATAAGCTTTGTATAGTTTTCAGTGTATGGATTTTTCACCTCTTTGGTTAGGTTTATTCCTAGGTATTTTATGGGTTTTGGTGCAATCATAAAAGGGATCAATTCTTTGATTTCTCTTTCTGTTGCCTCATCATTTTGTGTAGAAATGCAACTGATTTCTGTGCATTGATTTTATATCCTATAACTTTGCTGAATTCATGGATCAGTTCTAGAAGTTTTTGGTGGAATCTTTTGGGTTTTCCATATAGAGTATCATGTCATCTGCAAAGAGTGAAGGTTTCACTTCCTCATTGCTGATTTGGATCCCTTTAATTCCTCTGTGTTATCTGACTGCTGAGGCTAGGACTTCCAATACTATGTTGAATAACAGTGGCAAGAGTGGACATCTCTGTCACGTTGCTGACTTTAGGGAGAAAGCTCTCAGTTTTTCCCCATTGAGGATGATATTAGCAGTGGGTCTTTCATATATGGCTTTTACGATCTTGAGGTATGATCCTTCTATCCCTACTTTCTTGAGGGTTTTTATCAAGAAAGGATACTGTATTTTGTCAAATGCTTTCTCTGCATCTATTGAGAGGATCATGTGGTTCTTGTCCTTTCTTTTATTGATTTGATGTATCACATTGATTGTTTTGTGGATATTGAACCTACATCCCAGGTATAAATTCCACTTTGTCATGCTGAATAACTCTTTTAATGTATTATTGGATCCAGTTCACTAGTATGTTGTTGAGGATTTTTGCATCCATGTTCATCATGGAAATTGGTCTGTAGTTCTCTTTTTTTGGTGGGGTTTTTGTCTGGTTTTGGAACCAAGGTAATACTGGCTCCATAGAATGAGTTTTAAGTTTTCCATCCATTTCTATTTTTTGGAACAGCTGCAAAAGAATAGGTGTTAACTCTTCCTTAAATGTTTGGTAGAATCCCCCTGGAAAACCATCCAGCCCTGGACTCTTGATTTTTGGGAGATTTTTGATTACTAATTTGATTTCTTTACTGGTTATGGGTCTGTTCAAATTTTCTATTTCTTCCTGTTTCAGTTTTGATAGTTTATATGTTCCTAAGAATTTGCCCATTTCTTCCAGATTGCTCAATTTATTGGCATTTAATTGCTCATAATATTCTCTTACTATTGTTTGTATTTCTGCAGTGTTGGTTGTGATCTTTCCTCTTTCATTCTTGACTTTATTTATTTGGGTCCTTTCCTTTTTCTTTTTGATAAAACTGGCTAGGGGCGTATCAATTTTGGTAATTCTTTCAAAGAACCAGCTCCTGGTTTCATTGGTCTGTTCTACTGTTTTTTTGGTTTTGATAGCATTGATTTCTGCTCTAATCTTCATTATTTCCCATCTTCTGCTGGTTTTGGATTTTATTTGCTGTTTTTTTTCCAGCTCTTTAAGGTGTATGGTTAGGTTGTGTATCTGAGACCTTTCTTCCTTCTTTAGGAAGGCCTAGATTGCTATATACTTCCCTCTTATGAACACCTTTGCTGCATCCTAGAGGTTTGGGGCTGTGGTGCTATCATTTTCATTGGCTTCCATGTACCTTTTAATTTCCTCTTTAACTTCTTAGTTAGCCCATTCATTCTTTAGTAGGATGTTCTTTAGTCTCCAAGTATTTGTTGTCTTCCCAAATTTTTTCTAGTGGTTAATTTAGAGTTTCATAGCGTTGTCTGAAAATATACACAATATGATTTCAGTCTTTCTGTACTTGCTGAGGGCTGATTTGTGTCCCAGTATATGATCTATTCTGGAGAACATTCCATGTGCATTTGAGAAGAATGAGTATTCTGCTACTTTAGGATGAAATGTTCTGAACATATCTGTTAAGTTCATCTGGTCCAGTGGGTCATTCAAAGCCATTGCTTCCTTGTTGATTTTCTGTTTAGATGAGCTGTTCATTGATGTGTGTGGGGTGTTGAAGTCCCCTACTATTATAGTATTATTATCAATGAGTTTCTGTATGCTTGTGATTAATTGATTTATATTTTTGGGTGTTCCATGTTTGAAGCATAAATGTTTACAATTTTTAGGTCTTCTTGGTGGATAGACCGCTTAATTATGATATAATGCCCTTCTTCATCTCTTGTTACAGTCTTTATTTTAAAATCTGGATTGTCTGATATAAATATGGCTATTCTGGCTTTCTTTTGGTGACCATTAGCATGATAGATGGTTCTCCATCTCCTTACTTCCAATCTGAAGGTATCTTTAGGTCTAAAGTGGGTCTCTTGTAAACAGCATATAGATGGATCTTGTTTTCTTATCCATTCTGTTGCCCTATGTCTTTGATTGGAACATTTAGTCCATTGACATTTACAGTGAGTACTGAAAGATATGAATTTATTGCCATTGTGTTGCCTGTAAAGTTCATGTTCTGGTGGTGTTCTTTGGTCCTTCTAGTCTTTGTTGCTTTTGGTCTTTTTTGTTTTGTTTCATCTTTTCTCCCCTCAGAGACTCCCCCTTAAAGTTTCTTGCAGGGCTGGTTTAGTGGTCATTAACTCCTTAAGTTTTTGTTTGTCTGGAAAACTTATCTCTCTTTCTATTTTGAATGACAGCCTTGCTGGATAAAGAATTCTTAGCTGCACATTTTTCCGAATCAGCACATTGAATATATCCTGCCACTCCTTTCTGGCCAGCCAAGTTTCTGTGGATAGGTCTGCTGCAAACCTGATCTGTCTTACCTTGTAGGTTAAGGACTTTTTTCCCTTGCTGCTTTCATGATTTGTTCCTTGTCTGTGTATTTTGTGAATTTGACAATGATTTGCCTCGTTGATGGTCGGTTTTTGTTGAATCTAATGGGAGTTCTCTGTGCTTCCTGGATTTTGATATCTGTGTCTTTCCCCAGGTTAGGAAAGTTTTCTACTATTACTTGTTCATATAAACCTTGTATTACTTTTTCTCTCTCTTCACCTCTGGCACCCCTATGATTTGGATGTTACTCCTTTTTAATGAGTCACTGATTTCTCTAATTCTTATATTGTGCCCTTTTGCCTTACTTTCCCTCTTTTTTTTCCTGCTTCATTATTCTCCATAAGTTTGTCCTCTATATCACTGATTTGCTGCTCTGCCTCATCCATCCTTGCCTCCATGGCACCCATTCAAGACTTCATCTCAGTTATAGCATTTTAAATTTCATCCTAACTAGATTTTACTTCTTTTATCTCCACAGAAAGGGATTCTATATTTTTTTCAACCCCAGTATTTTTCTTATTATTTTTTCAACCCCTAATATTCTTATTATTGTGATTCTAAATTCTGGTTCAGACATCTTTCTTGTATCTGAATTGATTAAGTCCCTGGCTGTCATTTTTTCCTGTTCTTTCTTTGGGGATGAATTCCTTCATTTCATCATTTTAGAGGAAGAAAAAGAATTAAATAAATAAATATTTAAAAATTAAAAACAACACAAAAAAATCAAATAAAGGATATCAGCTTCTAGGTGTGTTTTGGTCTGGTTGTTGAAAGAAGATTGATAGAATAGAGAAAAAAAGGGAAAGAAAAAAAAGGGGGGGGAAGAAATATGTTTGAAAAATTTTTAAATGAATACAATAAAACAGAATAAAATGAAATGATGAAAGTAAAATAGAATTTTTAAAAAATTACAAAAGGGGTGCCAAGATGCCTCAGTTGGTTAAGCGTTTGACTTCAGCTCAGGTCATGATCTCTCTGGTCAGAGTTCAAGCCCTGCATCAGGCTCTGTGCTAACACCTCAGATCCTGGAGCCTATTTCAGATTCTGTGTCTCCCTTTCTCTCTCTGCCTCTCCCCTCGCTCTCTCTTTCTCTCTCAAAAAAAAATAAATAAACATTAAAAATATTAAATAAAAAGTTACAAAGAAGTAAAAAAAATAGTAGAAAAAAATTAAAGAAGAATCTTTTTTATAAAAACGGAAAATAAAAATAAATTTTTTCTCTTTCTGTGTTCAAGAAAAGAAAAAAAATTGAAAAAAAAGTTTCCCCTAGAAGCCAAACTATGAAGCACTTTATAGTCTGTAAACTAAGCAGACAGAGACTTGTGGGTTCCTCTAGAGTGTGGTTGGTGCAATTGGACAGGGTTTGGTGTAACGGCTTCATTCTTCACCAGATGGCACTATTCAGTTTATTGGGGTGGATCCTTGTAGTGCAGGAGTGAAAATGGTGTCACCCAGCTACCCAGTCTCTAGTATCAGAACTCTGTACTCTCGGGGCGCCTGGGTGGCTCAGTCAGTTGAGCGACCAACTTCGGCTCTGGTCATGATCTCACGGTTTGTGAGTTTGAGCCTGACGTCAGGCTCTGTGCTCACAGTTCAGAGCCTGGAGCCTACTTCTGATTCTGTGTCTCCCTCTCTCTCTGCCCTCCCCCACTCATGCTCTGTCTCTTTCTGTCTCAGAAATAAATAAACATAAAAAAATTTTAAAAAAAAGAGAGAACTCTGTGCTCTTGCCAACTGGCAATCAAGGACCTCTCCTTTGTTTCCAGCTTCCATCCACTCCCTGCTTCTGCACTGTCCACAACCAAGCCATCAGCCTGCCAAGCAGCACTTTCCTCCAGAGTTTTATTTCAGATGGGACTGTGTTTCCAAACCCCTCACTTATGAGGACCCTGCAGCTTTGACCCACTCCAACCCTCTGGGGAAGGGTCTCGCCAAGCAATGGCTGGGTGCCGGCTTACCCCCAGGAATGTTTGCATGACCACGCTGCCCAGAGACTGTGGCTGGGTGCCAGCCTGCCCCAGAAAAAGTTCACGTGATTGTGTAGCAGCAGTGTTTCCGGTATTATGGTAACACACATCCGACACCAGGCTTCACCCTAATGTCCTTGTTCCAACACCAGCAAACGTCGTTGTTCCCCAGGGTCCACTGGGACCTTTGCCTGTGGGAAGACTGCACAGCCTCTACCAAATATTCTTCCAGCAGGGGAACTGCCTCTCCCTGTATGGCCTGAGGACCCCTTGGACCTTGCTGTCTGCTCCTGGAGATTTGCCCTTCCCACCAGAGCTCTGCCAGTATCCAGCTGCAGAATTTCAGACTCTGTGCTCCCCTTTTTTTTTTTTCAACGTTTATTTATTTTTTGGGACAGAGAGAGACAGAGCACGAACGGGCGAGGGGCAGAGAGAGAGGGAGACACAGAATCGGAAACAGGCTCCAGGCTCTGAGCCATCAGCCCAGAGCCTGACGCGGGGCTCGAACTCACGGACCGCGAGATCGTGACCTGGCTGAAGTCGGACGCTTAACCGACTGCGCCACCCAGGCGCCCCTGTGCTCCCCTTTTTATAGAGACTTAATGGTTTTTAAATCCTGTCCTTTCTCCTTTCTCCCTCTCTCTCTGCCCCTCCCCTGCTCAAGCTCTGTCTCTCTCTGTTTCTCAAAAATAAATAAATGTAAAACAAAAAAAATTTTTTTTTAAAAACTCTACCCACTAACCAAATTCCTTTTTCGGAACTCCAAGCATATATGTGATCCCATAAATAGCTAAGACCGGTCCTACTGGCACTTGAAGTTGATTTCTGGATTTCTCAGCAAATTTAACCCTTTTAAGTTGGGTCTACCTCCTTAAGTGAATTCTGAAAATGAAGTGCCTTCAAAGTAGGTATATGTAAAGACCTTCCTGTCAGTTAAGACCAAAGTCTTATAGGCAATTTTCAAAATTCAAAATCAATTTTATGAAGAGAACACACTGGTAAAGAGAAGATAAGCTTGTCAGAATAATTCTATAAGCATAACTTGTATGTCATATGAATACATGGAACCTCTGCAATTTATTCATCATAATGCCTATTGTAGAAAAGCAGGGGAGACTTTAGAAGCCAATTTGTGGCAAGTATAACATTTATATTGGCTAAATAACAGCTTTACTATTCTAGTAGACGATTCAATAATAAAAGCTATCATGGTCCATGTATCATCTGCTGTGTTTGCAGTTACAGATAATTGTACAATTATTCTTGTGACTAATATTTTCATGTCTTTGGGGTATAGCAGGAAATTTAATCCATAGGAGAAAACAAGTTATGTAGAAAAACACCTAGAGTGAAGAAGCTTAGAAAGAAGGATCCATCTAACAAGCACCTTCATGGACAAGACTGTCAGAGGAAGAGGGAAAATGTGATATTACTTAGAATTTTATTTAGTTCCAGCTCACTAACGTGCTCTTTTACTGTGTCCAATATAGTGTTTACTCTATTAAGTTTTTTACTTCATTAGTTTATTTTCACTCTCACATTTTTTTCAAGTAAGCTCTACACCCAAGCTCTATGTGAGGCTTAAACTCATGACCCCAAGATCCAGAACTGCATGCCCCACCAACTGGCCCAGCCAGATGCCCTCACTCTCACAATTTTTAACTTCTTTTTGTTTGTAGTCCATCCGTTCTTTTCTTAGATCTGCCTACTTCTATTTTGTCACTTCTTCTTATTTATCTCTTTGAAGATATGGAACACAATTTTTTAAATCACTTGATATGCTCCTATTATTTTGCACTTCATTAGGAGTGAATCCTTCTGATTATTTTGTTGACTATCTTTTTTAGCAGTAGTTTTTCTAAAAGTGGATTTCTATGTGGATGGGCTAATCTTAGGTGGAGTTGGTCTTCATTGTTGCTGTTGTTGTTCTTGCTGTTGTTTTGTCTTGTTTTTTTCTTTCTGTGATCACTCCTTTCTGTAAGTTTTGCAGTTGCCTTCACTCAGTCCCCAGGGAGACCTACCACCCAAGTCCAGAACCAGGTCTTACGCTAGAGGAACAATACCAACCATAGAATGATGGGGCTATTTTAGATCCACTTACTAAGCCCAACAAGTCCTGCTGCCAGCTTGCTCTACTTCCTCCTGTCCCCTGCAGGGATTCAGCTTTATGAAAGCAAGCTGAAAGCAGTGATCAGAGGTATTTCAACCGCCTTTCATTTCCAGGGAAGGCCCACCTAGCCTTTGCTTTTACACAGTGATGCTTGCCCTGGTGCCTCACCACATGTGGGTCACTTTGGTTTTCATTCTCCTGCAGGAGTGACACTCCTAACTCTGCCTATTTCTAGACCTATAGCCCAGGAGGCCAATGCTGCAATCCTGGCTTACTGTTGAGTGTTTCCATTTCTGGCCCATGAAAATATTAATTATTGTTTATTTTGGTTTTTCCCCATAGCTGTGTCTTTTAAGTTTGGAGCAGAGGTGGAAATTTGTAAGGATACACTCAGAGCACCATTTGATGGGGAAGTTTGGAAAGAAAATAAAGACCCATGTAGCCATAGATAAATCTTCACATCAGGAGTCAGAAGTTAAAAACTATCATAGTTTTGCTTAAGAATGGCCTTCCTTCCAAACACGCAGAAGCAATCTAACCAAAGGCAACAGGAATTATCCATCTGAGGAATGGATAATGCTCAAATGCATATTTGCTGTAAGACTAATACAGACACGTTCTAAAGAGAAAGAGGTAAAAGAGAAAGAAACATTGCCAGGATAATCCATGCATTTTTTCTGATTCCACCCCATCGACCCCCATGATCTTAAACGCAGAAGAAATGCAATCAAGAGATTAATAGGAATACAAAATTCCAAAATTTTTTGAAAAATCCACCAGTCCTTTAGACTGTCCCTCTTCCTGCATGATTCAGAAATTCAGACTGAGAGTCTCCCCAATTCCCAGAGCTTTCTAAGTTCCTTTTCTTATTATTGGTGTTCATTCTGCATATTAGAAATTTCTTAATTTGTTTTCACATCTGTTCCCATATTCCTGTGTCCAAATGCTGAGCTGAGTCTAAACCCCATCTAAGAGTGAAGTATCTGCTCCCTTATAACAGTGCTGCCCATTTACAAGGGACATCTCCAAGCACCCACTGTTCACGGTCTTTAGTCCCCATAGTCTCAATTCTTGCTCATCTCTATTTTTTCCCCCACCAGATGTCATATGTTTGTTTGCTTGGTTGGCTGGCTGAAGCTGTGATGTCATCTATGTTGAAGATGTGACTGGTTTAAACTTTGGAGTTTTTCAGTCTTTTTTTTTAACATTTACTTATTTTTTTTTTCAACGTTTATTTATTTTGGGGACAGAGAGAGACAGAGCATGAACGGGGGAAGGGCAGAGAGAGAGGGAGACACAGAATCGGAAACAGGCTCCAGGCTCTGAGCCATCAGCCCAGAGCCCGACGCGGGGCTCGAACTCACGGACCGCAAGATCGTGACCTGGCTGAAGTCGGACGCTTAACCGAATGCGCCACCCAGGCGCCCCAACATTTACTTATTTTTGAGAGACAGAGAGAGACATAGCAGGAGCAGGGCAAGGGCAGAGAGAGGACACACAGACTCTGAAGCAGGCTCTGGGCTCTGAGCCCTCGGCACAGAGTTCAACATGGGCTCAAACCCACAAACCGTGAGATCATGACCTGATCCGAAGTTCGACACTTAACCGACTGAGCCACCCAGGCACCCCTGGAGTTTTTCAGTCTTAACAACCCTTCATCTGGGGTTCGAGTTCCCTTCTGTTTCCACATTTGTACCACCTGGAGAATCTTCCATCAGTGAATTCCTGAGCTGGAGTCACCATGGGCGACGTTTCTCAAGCTTTTGGTGGTGCAGAAAACAGCACTGTGTCATCTCCTATGTATTTTCCAACTTTCCTTCAGGCCAACAGCAATACTGCTTTCTCTACCTCATATGCTGAGGTGATGCAACCTAATTCCTTACTCTTGTGTTCCATTTCCATTTCCCTCAAGGAATTCATATTTCTTCAGGTAGAGTCAGATGTTTCTTTCCAAACTTGCACTGTTCCTAGGCTGGCCCCATTCCTCCTCTACAACACGTGGGCTCACACTCATCCCCCCAATGGCATCCTTCCTGCTGTTCTCTTTCCACTTGCTCTCAAGACAAAAATGTATTTTTAAAGCTAGTGCTGTTCCTTTCCACATTCCAGATTTGCTGCGCTTCCAAAGCCCAAGCAATCCTTTACTGATCCCAAATTGGATTTTGAGTCCTTCTCCCTCTTGGTCTGCAGTGTTTCCTGTGTCTCTGAGCAAACATGTTACGTAGAACCAAAGTGTTCTGGCACCATAGACCAAGAAGATGACACAGCCCTGTAGAGAAAGGGTCCACTGCAGGGGGTGGGGAGGAGAGAAATATATATATATATGTATATATATATATATATATATATATACACACACATATATACATATATATACAGATATATGGATATGGTTTTATAGATAGATATAGATACAGAGATATAGATATAGATATAGATATAGATATAGATATAGATATAGATAGATATCCTTATAAACTTGTGACAAGTTTAAAGCCACAACGGTGTCTTAAATAAGATGCTAAAAGTAAAATGATAAACAAACACATGAAAAAAGACTGATCAACCCGGTTACATCCAAATTTAGGTGTGAATGATCTAAGACTCCATGAACAAAGCTAAAAAATAAGCAAAACTGATTAAGAGAAAGTATTTGCCTCATACTTAACAAAAGATTATTTTACAGAGTAATAAGAAGAAGACTAACAGCATGATAAAAATCCAAATAAAGGTTATGAACAGAAGATTTACAGAAGGGAAAATAGAAATAACCAGAACACACATGAAAACAGGTTCAGTCTCACTAGAAACCATGGAAATACAAGTTAAAATACTACTATGTCATTAATAAAATTAAACATTTAAATAAATATTATTTCTCTCCATTAGACTGGCAGAAATGTTTCATTTTATTAATGAGCTTTTGCTAGGTTTTAAGGAAGGGAGTACTATCAGATACTGCTGGAGAGAGTATAAATTAATTCCACCCTACACCCTAGCAGTTCCACATATAGACTTCTAGCTGCAAGAAACTAACACATATGCACAATATGGCACAGACACTTATGTGAAGGTTCTGTGCAGCACTATTTGCCATAGATAAAAATAAGTAACATTTTAACCATCCACCAATAAGAAAATAGCTAAAGAGGGGGCACCTGGGTGGCTCAGTTGGTTAAGCAACCTACTTCAGTCAGGTCATGCATGATCTCGCAATTTGTGGGTTTGAGCCCCGTGTGGGGTTCTGTACCGACGGTTCAGAGCCTGGAGCCTGCTTCGGATTCTGTGTCTCCCTCTCTCTCTGCCCTACCCCTGCTCACGCTCTGTCTCTGTCTGTCTGTCTCTCTTAAGGATAAATAAACATTAAAAAATTTAAAAAAAGAAAATAGCTAAAGAAATTATAGATACACAATAGTACATTGTATAGCAGTTAAAAGGAATATACTAGATCTAATATATCACTGTAAACTAATTAAAATTAAAATAAAAACTTAAAATGAAAATACAGTTTAAAAGGGGGGGGTGCTGGGTGGTTCAGTCAGTTAAGCATCTGACTTCAGCTCAGGTCATGATCTTGTAGTTTGTGAGTTCAAGCCCCGCATCAGGCTCTGTGCTGACAGCTCAGAACATGCAGCCTGCTTCAGATTCTGTGTCTCCCTCTCTCGTGAAAAGCATGTGAAAAGATGCTCAACGTCAGTCCTCATCAGAGAAATACAAATCAAAACCACACTGAGATACCACCTCATGCGGGTCAGAATGGCTAAAATGAACAAATCAGGAGACTACAGATGCTGGTGAGGATGTGGAGAAACAGGAACCCTCTTGCACTGTTGGTGGGAATACAGACTGGTGCAGCTGCTCTGGAAAACAGTGTGGAGGTTCCTCAAAATATTAAAAATAGATCTACCCTATGACCCAGCAATAGCACTGCTAGGAATTGACCCAATGGATACAGGAGTGCTGATGCATAGGGGCACTTGTACCCCAATGTTTACAGCAGCACTTTCAACAATAGCCAAATTGTGGACAGAGCCTAAATGTCCATCAACTGATGAATGGATGAAGAAGATGTGGATGAAGAAGATGAGGAAGATTCCATATACAATGGAATACTACTTGGCAATGAGAAAGAATGAAATCTGGCCATTTGTAGCAACATGGATGGAACTGGAGAGTGTTATGCTAAGTGAAATAAGTCAAGCAGAGAAAGACAGATACCATATGTTTTCACTCTTATGTGGATCCTGAGAAACGTAACAGAAGACCAGAGGGGAGATGAAGGGGGAAATAAAAAGTTACAGAGAGGGAAGGAGGCAAACCATAAGAGACTCTTAAATACTGAGAACAAACTGAGGGTTGATGGGGGGTTGGGGAGCAGGGAAAGTGGGTGATGGGCACTGAGGAGGGCACCTGTTGGGATGAGTACTGGGCATTGTATGGAAACCAATTTGACAATAAATTATATATTTAAACAAAGAGTAAAAAGTTAATAAATAAATTTTTAAAAGGAATACACTAGATCTATTTGTGTCAACATGAATAAATCACAAAACATCACTGCTAATTGAAAAAGGCAAGCTGCAAAATATATATATATATATAATATGATATCATTTTGTCACACACACACACACAAAGAATACTAAAATGATATTCTGAAAGCTCGCAATAGTGGTTACCACTGGAAATTGAGAAGTATATACATCTCAAGTTGGAAATGGCATAATAGCAGCTAACATTTATTATGTGTTTATTAAGTTGATATGATATTTAAGTTTTTTACATATATTATAACATTTATCCTTAAAACTACCCAGTGGAGTAGGTATTAATAACATTGTCATTTTCCACATAGGGAAACTTAGACACAGACAGGTTAAGTAACTTCCCTACAGTTGCACAGTCAGCCAATCGGTAGAGTTAAATTTGAACCTAGGCAATCTGGTGCCAGCCCTCCTTTAGTTACTCTGCAACCATGCCTGGGATACAGCACTGGGGTACTGGGATAGTGTTGCAATAGGCCTCCTCAGTAGCGTTAGCTGTAGGTTTCTGGTTTTTTGGAAGGAGAATATAGCATTCAGGAATCACTTATATAGTTAAAAGTTTAATTTTAAACAGGAAAAGCAATTATTGATATATCTTAGATAGAACCACCTCCAAAAGAAAAAGGATGAATGGACAAGAGGAAGGAAGGAGGGAAGGAAGGAAGGAGGGAAGTGTAGGAGGAAGGGAGATGGGAAGGATGGGAAGGGAAGAAGGAAGGGAAAGAGGGAAGAAGGGAAGGAGGAATGTAAGGAAGGAAGGAAGGATAGGAAGGAAGAAGAGAAGGAAGGAAGGAAGGAAGGAAGGAAGGAAGGAAGGAAGGAAAAGGGAGGGAGGGAAGGAAGGAAGGGGGAGGAAGGAGAGGAAGGAAGATGGGAAGGATGGGAAGGGAAGAAGGAAGGGAGGGAAGGAAGGAAGGTTAGGAAGAAAGGCTGGGAAAGAGGGAAGGAAGGATAGGGAGGGAAGGAAGTTTAGAAGGAAGGTGGGAGGAAGGAAATAACAGAGAGAGAAGGACTTCCATTGCTCTTCATCTGTTTAGTGATTAATTTCATAGCTCTGGTTTATCAGACATTCCTAGTGCTCCAAGCTCCTGCCCTTATCAAGATTTATCTCAGACCAACTTACGAATAAGAAGATAAGAAGGAAAACAAAACATTTGAATGTGAATATACTGTCCACAATTGCTGACACCATCAGTCCAAGATTTTCTACAGAGAAGCTCCGTTGTGAGAAGAGCCCTTCTTTGCCCTTGAAATGAATTCCTAACCTACTGCAATCAGTTCTCTCTCATTACCCAGAGGGTGTTGCTTGACCTGCAGTCATTCTCATTGTTTGGCTCTGATGGGGAGAGAAAGACAATTCCAGTCAAACCACAATTAAAACAAGGAAGGAAAGAAAAGTTTTTCTTAGTTTCTAGAAACCATCCATTTCCCCCAAGACCTTACAGGGGCAGCAGGTATCTCCACCTAAGCAAGGCCCTCTTTATCACCGCAGCTGTAAGGGGAAACTGGTCTTCCCAAAAAGCCAATCAAAGAGAGAAAACCTGACAAAATGAGGAGCCGAAAAGAAATTCTGCCACCAGGAACTGCATGTAACTTTTCCTTCAGCATAGAAAAACTTCTAGGCCTTAGCACAGTGTCCTAAACGGTGTTCTTGGACTTGGCCAATGCAATGTCTGCTGTCACCTTCTTTGGGGGGGGGGGGGGGGGTGGAGTAACTGCTGAGGGAAGTGAGCTGTGAGCTCCCCCACGTGGCTGAAGCAATCCACTAACCTGGGGGGCGGGGGTGAATAGGTTTCTGCAGACTCTCCCAGATTTCTCATCTCTATGTGCAATCCATTTCTCTTCTTTTGATGTGTTTTTATAGCATTTTCAGAAATAACATCATTTTGTGATGAGTTCTTGTCCTGAAACACTGAATACTGCAGTGATTATGGCTGGGGTTAGCCCAGAATATTCTTCTCAATAATAAATAGTACAATACACTTATTCCTATCTGTTTTTGCCAACCCACATGGCACTTCTTACGTGAACTCCTTTTTTGAACAAGTTGTTATTTTCAAGGCTGTGCTACAATTAATTTAGTATCCAACTTACCAAGAACTCTATGGCCAAGGAGAAAAACAGTCATTTAGTGCGTGTCATTTACTCTAATGTAGTCCTCAAAATAGGGCAGCTATGATTAAAATCAAAATATACTGTACGGGGCTTAATACATGTTCCTTATCCCAAAATACCTCAAAAACACAAAACACAGAGCCCCTTAGCCAAAGCTTGCAGTATTTCCTTCCTCCTCTGTCTTAGGAACTCCTTCCAGATATAGAACAAGCCTTGAATTTGGCAATTCTTCTTGCTGCTGCAGCATATTTTCTCACTCCCAAGAAAATGTTCTTTCTCAAAAAGCAAAATGCCCAAAATTAAAAGGCAAGCTGGCAAACTGGGGAAATACTGCAATGACTATGATAAAGCACTTACATAAACCTATCAGAGAAAGTCTATTGCCCCAGTACATAAAAAGCTCTGAAGATTATTTCCAAAAGAGGAAACACTAGGGGCAAGAACAACTGTCAACACTTCAGCCTCTAAAGAAATCAAATAAATAAAAATTAAAACAAGACGACATTTTTCTCTATCATATTCACAAAAATGTTTAAAATGCTGCATGTACATGTGGTAAAATAGATGCTGGGATACTTATTTTTCGAAAACAATCTAGATGCATAGGGGCACTCGTACCCCAATGTTTCTAGCAGCACTCTCAACAATAGCCAAATTATGGAAAGAGCCTAAATGTCCATCAACTGACGAATGGATAAAGAAATTGTGGTTTATATACACAATGGAATACTACGTGGCAATGAGAAAGAATGAAATAGGGCCTTTTGTAGCAACATGGATGGAACTGGAGAGTGTTATGCTAAGTGAAATAAGTCATACAGAGAAGGAAAGATTCCATATGTCTTCACTCCTATGTGGATCCTGAGAAACTTAACAGAAGACCATGGGGGAGGGGAAGAAAAAAAATGGTTAGAGAGGGAGGGAGCCAAAACATAAGAGACTCCTAAAAACTGAGAACAAACTGAGGGTTTATGGGGGGTGGGAGGGAGGGGTGGTTGGGTGATGGGTATTAAGGAGGGCACCTGTTGGGATGAGCACTGGGTGTTGTATGGAAACCAATTTGACAATAAATTTCATAATAAAAAATAATAATAATAAAAAAATAAATTTAAAAAAAGAAAACAATCTGGAAATATAGCAAAAGGAGCCTTAAAAATATTCATACTCTTTGACTTCTGGGATTGATGTGTGTCGCGACCGGCGCAACAAACACCGAGATCAGGGTCCTGAGGGTAGGGGGATGTAAGAAAAAAAGAGAGAAGAGAAGACAGTTTGGGAACAGGAGGGTCCCCTGGGCTGATGGCCCAAGTGACGGCTTTATTGTTGCTGTACACAATCTCTTATAATATAAGACTCTTATGGATCAGGTCATTCTAAGAATAATCAGGTTTCACATAATCGCTGCCAACCAAAACATTTAGTTCTGTGTTTCTTGTGCATTTTCTAGACGGGTCACAAGACCTTGTTGATAAGATTGCTAGCAAAACACAATTCCCATGTTTGTTTCTATCTGACTCGGGGTAGAAAAAGGGAGGTAGCATTACTGCCAACACCTGCAGACCACAGGCTTCAGGAATTAACTTTCTCAGCCTTGACAAGGCTTTCGTATGCCCTTGAAAGTGGGGGAATGGGAGGGGGAACCACCGGGTTGGCTGAGTCAACAGGGAGCCGTTGCTCGACCCGGTCTCAGCCTGGCACTGGGGCCCGGCCTCCCACAGATGTGAAGTCAAGGAAAAGCTTTATGTACAAAGATTCTTACTGAAATATTATGGATAGAAACCACCTAAGTAGTCAATTATTACGGGACTGGTTGCTACCATAGTTTTTTAAGCCTAGTGTCAACTGTGGTACATGGGAATCCCTTAAAGAACTCTATTTTTTACAATAATGGTGCTTAGGCTGTGTATCAGAACAACTGATTCAAAATATCTAGGGGTAGGAGTTGGGTATGCATATTTTTTGAAATTCTGCAAGTGAGTCTCACATGCATCCAGGGTTGAGAACCATTAGGTTAAGGAAACTATGGTAGCATCACTAAGTAGAATATTATGCAGCCAGTAAAAATATGCTTTCAGAATTTTGAAAAACATTGTATTTCAGAACAGTTCTAAACTTAGCAAAAAAAGTTGTAATGTTGGCACAAGAAACTCCGATATATGCATCACCCACAGACCCATTTCAAGTTTGGCCAGTTATCCCAGAAGTAGCCCGTTTTATTGAAGCATCCAGTCCAGGATCTCCTATTGTTCCCAACTGGTATGCCTTTCTTGACTCTATCACTCTGACATTCCTTTAGATTATAGGACAATCAAAAAAAAAAAGATTATAGGACAGTCATTTTATACAATGTCTTTCAATGTCAGGATCGCTCAAGATCACCCCCTGTTTTAATGATTTGCTAGGAGAAATGACAGAGCTCAGCGTATCGTCTTACAGCTATGATTTATTACAGCTGAAGGATACAAAGCAAAACCAGTGAAGGAAAATGCACAATAGGCAAGGTCCAGAGAAAACTGTGGGCAAGTTTCCAAGAATCCTCTCCCAGTGGAGGTACACAGGACACACTTAACTTCCCCAGCAGTGACTAGAGATACTAGAGTGTGACTCTAGAGTGTGACTAGAGTTCACACATGTGAACTTTGTCTACCAGGGTAGCTTATCAGGGACTCAAGTGCCCAACATTTTTACTGGGGGCCGGTCACATTAGGCACCTCTGCCTAGCAAATTTCCAGGCTCCCAGAAGGAAACAGGCATTAGCATAAACCACATTGTTCGTACAGTTTAGGCACAGTGAGCTAGCTACTCTTGTCGGTTAGTGTTGTGGGAACACTTCCGAAATCCAAGTTCCCAGAGGCCAACAAGGGCCAATCTCACAAGGAGGGCTTTCTAAGAAAACGCCTTTTCTGAAGTCTCCTGTGTGAACTCTTTTCTACACAGATTTGTCTGATGTTTCTTAGGATTAGACCCAGGTAATATATTTTTGCTAGACTGTCACAGATGGTGTATTCTTCTCATTGTATCTACTGGGTGGAGCATGGCATTAACTGGCCCCTATAATAAAGAATGTGATTTCATTTCAGATGTTTGACAGCTGATGTCTTTCAAGTTCTATCCCTCTCCTTCTGCCCGCGGCTGGGCATGCTGATAAGAAAGCTCAGATGCTCCCTCTTTTGGTGTAGGTGAGAAATTCAAACCACGCAATCCCTGGTCTGTGCCTAAAAACTCCATCCCTTAAACAAAATAAAAGCCAAAAACAGTCACCCTCCTTGCCCTCCCAAGCCATTTTCAGATCTGCATGGGGTCCTGCCCTATTCTCCGTCCTGGGGTATGAGTGTGTGAGTGTGGTGTGCGTGTGTCTGTTTCTGTATCTGTTTGTGTTCAGCAGTCTCAAAATCTGAACCAACTTTGGGTAGGTGTGTGTGCATGTGTGTGTGCGTGTATCTGTGTGTCTGGGTGTGTTCATCAGTCGCGAAATCTGAACCAGCTTTGGGTAGGTGTGCGTGTGTGTGTGTGACTGTGTGTGTCTGTGTGTGTTCATCAGTCTCAACATCTGAACCAACTTTGGGTAGGTGTGCGTGTGTGTGTGTGTGCGTGACTGTGTGTGTCAGTGTGTGTTCATCGGTCTCGAAATCTGAACCAACTTTGGGTAGGTGGTCCATCCCATCTCTACAAAAGTCCTGTTGCTAGTGGTGTTAACTTCCCATGGTTAAGACTGTATTTGTCAGGTCCCTAAAACTGTAATGCTATATCTTTCCCCTTTTTGTAATCAATAATATTTTGAAGAAAGATAATTTCACTATATAAAATCTCAGTCTTCACCTCACTTTCACTCACTAGCTTTGATCATCACTATTGTTAATTATTACTCTGATTTTTGCCAAATGAAGATTTTCTGATACCATGTATTCTTCTATGTTTAGTAATTGGTTTTCTGCTCTAAGGAAGACTAAAGAAGTCTTCCCATTTACTTATTTATCAGTCTTATTAAGATATAATTGACATATAATACTTTAAAAAGTCTACGGTGTACAAAGTGATGGTTTGGTACATATACGTATATTGCAAAATGGTTGCCACAATAAGGTTAGTTAATACTTCCATTGCTTCACGTAATTACAATCTTGTGTGTGTGGTGAGAATATTTAAGTATACAGTCTTAGCAAGTTTCAAGTATGTAATACAGTATTGTTAACTATAGTCACCAGGCTAAATATTGGATCCCCAGGACTTACTCATCTTATAACTGGAAGTTTGTGCACCTTGACCAACATCTCCCCATTTCTCTCAACCCCACCGTCTTACTCTGTTTTTATGAATTCGGTGTTTTTAGATTCCACATGTAAGCGAAATCACGCAGTATTTGTAGTTCTCTGTCTGACTTATTTCACTTAGCATAATGTCCTCAAGGTGCATCCATGTTGTTGTAAATGGCAGGATCTCCTTCCTTGTTATGGTTGAATAATATTCTATGTATACATGTACCACATTTTCTTTATCCATTTATATGTCAGTGTATACTAAGGTTGATTCTATGTCTTAGCTATTGCAAATAATGCTGCAGTGAACATGGGGATGAAGATATCTCTTCAAGGTAATGATTTCTATTTCCTTCAGATAGATAGGTAGAAGTGGGATTGCTGAATCATGTGGTAGATCCAATTTTATTTTTTTAGGAGACTCCATACTGTTTCCCATTGCAGCTGTATCAACTTACATTTCCACCACAAGATACAAGTTTTCCAATTTCTCCACATCCTCATCGACACTTGTTATCTCTTGGGTTTTTTGGTTTGGGGTTTTGGAGGTTTTTGAGAATAGCCATTCTAATAGGTGTGAGGTGATATCTCATTACAGCATTGATCTGCATTTCCCTGATGATCCTGTTGGCTTTTTGTTTTGGAATAATGTCTATTCAGTTCCTGTACTCATTTTTTATTGAATTACTTGTTTTTTGCTCTTGATTTGTGTGAGTCTCTTATATACTTTTGATATTAACATCTTATCAGATAGATGGTATGCAAATATTTTCTCCCATCTATAGGCAACCTTTTCATTTCATTCACTGTTTCTTTTGCTGTACCAAAGAGTTTTAGTTTGATATACTCCCACTTGTTTATTTTTGTTTTTGTTGCTTGAACTTTCAGTGTTATATCCAAAAACTAGTTGCCAAGACCAATGCCAAAGAGTTTTTCGAGGAGTTTTATGGTTTCAGATCTTGCTTAGGTCTTTAATCCATTTCAAGTTAATTTTTGAGAGTAGCATAAGACAGGAGTCAAATTCATTCATTTGCATGTGAATATCTAGTTTTTCTAACACTACTTGAAGAGACTGTCCTTCCCCCATTGAGTTTTCCTGGCTCCATCATAAAATATTAGTTGACTGTAGGTGAGTGGGTTTATTTCTGGGCTCTGTATTCTGTTCCACTGTTCCATATTCTATTTTTATGCCAGTACCATACTGTTTTATTTGTTTTATTTTTTTTAACGTTTATTTATTTTTGAGACAGAGAGAGACAGAGCATGAATGGGGGAGGGTCAGAGAGAGAGAGGAAGACACAGAATCTGAAACAGGCTCCAGGCTCTGAGGTGTCAGCACAGAGCCCGACGCGGGGCTTGAACTCACGAACTGCGAGATCATGACCTGAGCCGAAGTCGGACGCTTAACCGACTGAGCCACCCAGGCGCCCCTAGAACCATACTGTTTTAAGTAATATAGTTTTTATTTCTGTAGCTGGGACCACAGTGAGTCAGCCACTTTGTTGTAAGCATGTCTTCTCAAAACAACTCTCCTGGGTCTTGGACTGCACTAGGGTTTCACCATCTCCTACCTAGTATTCAAAGTTCCCATGAAGTCACTTTTACCCACTGATTTTTACTATTTTTCCAAGGTTATGTTGATACCATACTGCCTTGATTACAGTATCTTTATAATAAGTCTTAAAATCAAGTATTAGAAGCCCCAAACTTTATTCTTTTTCAAAGTTGTTTAGTTATTCCAGGCTTCTTTATAATTCCATGTGAATTTGAAAATCAGATTGTTGAAAAAGTTTCTTTACCAGATGGATTTAAAATGTGAGGAGGGTTTTCCAAAAAGATCCCACCAAAAAACTGCTAGAGCTGATTTATGAATTCAGCAAAGTTACAGGATATAAAATCAATGCACAGAAATTGGTTGCATTCCTATACACCAATAATGAAGCAACAGAAAGAGAAATCAAAGAATCGATCCCATTTACAATTGTACCAAAAACCATAAAATACCTAGGAATAAATCTAACCGAAGAGGTGAAAAATCTATACACTGAAAACTATAGAAAGCTTATGAAAGAAATCGAAGAAGACACAAAAAAATGGAAAAAAGATTCCATGCTCCTAGATAGGAAGAACAAATATTGTTAAAATGTCAATACTACAAAAAATGGAAAAAAGATTCCATGCTCCTAGATAGGAAGAACAAATATTGTTAAAATGTCAATACTACCCAAAGCAATCTATATATTCAATGCAATTCCTATCAAGATAACATGAGTATTCTTCATAGAGCTAGAACAAACAATCCCAAAATTTGTATGGAACCAGAAAAGACCCCGAATAACCAAAGAAATCTTGAAAAAGAAAAACAAAGCAGGAGGCATCACAATCCCGGATGTCAAGCTATACTACAAAGCTGTAATCATCAAGACAGTATGGCACTGGCACAAGAACAGACACTCAGATCAATGGAACAGAATAGAGAACCCAGAAATGGACACACAAACGTAGGGCCAAGTAATCTTTGACAAAGCAGGAAAAAATATCCAATGGAATAAAGATAGTCTCTTCAGCAAATGGTACTGGGAAAACTGTATAGCAACATGCAGAAGAATGAACCTGGACCACTTTCTTACACCATACACAAAAATAAACTCAAAATGGATGAAAGACCTAAATGTAAGACAAGAAGCCATCAAAATCCTCGAGGAGAAAGCAGGCAAAAACCTCTTTGATCTTGGCCGAGCAACTTCTTACTCAACACATCTCTGGAGGCAAGGGAAACAAAAGCAAAAATGAACTGTTGGGACCTCATCAAAATAAAAAGCTTCTGCACAGCGAAGGAAACAATCAGCAAAACTAAAAGGCAACCAACAGAATGGGAGAAGATATTTGCAAATGACATATCAGATAAAGGGTTAGTATCCAACATCTAGAAAGAACTTATCAAACTCAACACCCAAAAAACAAATAATCCAGTGAAGAAATGGGCAAAAGACCTGAATAGACACTTCTCCAAAGAAGACATCCAGATGGCCAACAGACACATGAAAAAATGCTCAACCTCACTAACCATCAGGGAAATACAAATCAAAACCACAATGAGATACCAGCTCACACCTGTCAGAATGGCGAACATTAACAACTCAGGCAATAACAGATGTTGGCGAGGATGCGGAAAAAGAGGATCTCTTTTGCACTGCTGGTGGGAATGCAAGCTGGTGCAGCCACTCTGGAAAACAGTATGGAGGTTCCTCAAAAAATTAAAAATAGAACTACCTTATGACCCAGCAATTGCACTACTAAGTATTTATCCAAGGGATACAGGTATGCTGTTTCAAAGGGACACATGTTTATAGCAGCACTATCAACAATGGCCAAAGTATGGAAAGAGTCCAAATGTCCCTCAATGGATGAATGCATAAAAAAGATGTATATATATATATATATATATATATATATATATACACACATCACAATGGACTGTTACTCGGCAATCAAAAACAATGAAATCTTGCCATTTGCAACTACGTGGATAGAACTGGAGGGTATTATGCTAAGTGAAATTAGTCAGAGAAAGACAAAAATCATATGACTTCACTCATATGAGGACTTAAGAAACAAAACAGATGAACATAAGGGAAGGGAAGCAAAAATAATATAACAACAAGGAGACGGGCAAAACATAAGAGACTCTTAAATGTGGAGAACAGAGGGTTACTGGAGGTGTTGTGGGAGGGGGGGATGAACTAAATGGGTAAGGGGCATTAAGGAATATACTCCTGAAATCATTGTTGCACTATATGCTAACTAACGTGGATGTAAATTAAAAAAGAAATTTAAAAAAAAAATCTAAAAAAAAAAGTGAGGAGGGTTTTGAGCAAGGAGTGGGATTGCATATCACCGGGCTTGTGTGCACAGACTCTGGGGCAACCCTGCCCAGCTCGCAACCCCTTCCCAACCTTCCTTGGGCAGCTGTCGACCTCTGTGTGCATCAGTCTCTGGTCTATAAAATAAGAAGAGCCTCTGTGTTTATGTGACAGGATCTGTTGAAGCTGGGATGGAACAGAGAGGTGGGACCAACATGGCAGAGAGGCAGAGGGATCCGAAGTTCCCTCATCTCTCAAACAAAGCAGTATTGAAGTCAAAGAACTTTGAACCCCAAGAGTCTGAGAGGAAAAGACACAGAGTCGCTTCCAGGGACCCACCGGGACAACCTGTTAGGCCATAGGGCTACTTAAAGGAACAAATCAAAGCACACCTGGTGAAGGGTCCAAAACAACACTATGAATAGGGAGATAAAGTAACCAAAGTCACAACGACAGAGAGCAAGTAACACTCTCCATAAAACACCTCCTGAAGGGCCAGGCCCTGGACAGTGTATGACCCCTCTTTAATATAGTAGTGCTCACAAGTGCAGGGCACATAACAAGCTTTTAAAACACATAAGGGACAGAAAACTAGCTAAAGTGATGACACGGAAGAATTGTCCTCAAAAGAAATTCCAGGAAGAAATGACAGCTAAAGAATTGCTCAAAACAGATACAAACAATATAACTGATCAAGAATTTAAAATAATAGTAATAAGATTAATCACTGGGCTTGAAAAAAAGCATAGAAGACAGCAGAGAATCTATTGCTACAGAGATCAAGGGACTAAACAATAGTCATGATGAATTAAAAATGCTATAAATGAGGTGCAAAAAAAAATAGAGGTGGTCACAATGAGGATAGAAAAGGCAGAGGGGAGAATAGGTTAAATAGAAGATAAAATTATGGAAAAAGAGGAAGCTGAGAAAAAGAGAGATAAAAAATCCAGGAGTACGAGGGGAGAATTAGAGAACTAAGTGATGCAGTCAAATGGAACAATATCCGTATCACAGGAACTCCAGAAGAAGAAGAGAGAGAGAAAGGGGCTGAAAGTGTACTTGAATAAATCATAGCTGAGAAGTTCCCTGCTGTGGGGAAGGAAACAGGCATTGAAATCCAAGAGGCACAGAGAACTCCCTTCAGATGTAACTTGAATCCATCTTCTGCACGACATATCATAGTGAAACTGGAAAAATACAAGAATACAGAATTCTGAAAGCAGCTAGGGATAAATGGGCCTTAACATACAACGTAGCAGACCTATCTACTAAAACTTGGCAGGCCAGAAAAGAGTGGCAGGAAATCTTCAATGAGATGAACAGAAAAAATATGCAGCCGAGAATCCTTTATCCAGCAAGTCTGTCATTCAGAATAGAAGGAGAGATAAAGGTTTTCCCAAACAAACAAAAACTGAAGGAATTCATCACCACTGAACCGGCCCTACAAGAGATCCTAAGGGGGACTCTGTGAGTGAAATGTTGCAAGGATCACAAAGGACCAGAGACATCACTACAAACATGAAACCTACAGATAACACACTGACTCTAATTCCATATCTTTCAATAATAACACTGAACGTAAATGGACTAAATGCTCCAATCAAAAGACATGGGATATAAGAATGCATAAAAAAACAAGACCCATCTATTTTCTGTCTACAAGAGACCCATTTTAGACCTGAGGACACTTCCAGATTGAAAGTGAGGGGATGGAGAACCATCTATCATGCTACTGGAAGTCAAAAGAAAGCTGGAGTAGCCATAGTTATATAAGACAAACTACATTTTAAACTAAAGACTGTAACAAGAGATGAAGAAGGGCATTATATAATAATTACAGGGTCTATCCACCAAGAAGAGCTAACAATTATAAATGTCTATGCACTGAATTCCAAAGCACCCAAATATATAAAACAGTAAGTCACAAAAATAAGTAATCTTATTGGTAAGAATGTGGTACTTGCAAGGGACTTTAATACTCCACTTACAACAATGGGCAGATCATCTAGACAGAAAATCAATAAAGAAACAATGGCCCTGAATGATACACTGGACCAAATGGACTTGACAGATATATTTAGAACTTTTTCATCCTCAAGCAACAGAATATACATTCTTCTTGAGTGCACATGAAACATTCTCCAAGTTAGATCACATACTGGGTCACAAAACAGCCCTCAATAAATATACAAGAATTGAGATCATACCATGCCCACTTTCAGATCACAATGCTATGAAATTTGAAATCAACCACAGGAAAAAGTTTGGAAAACATCCAAGTTCATGGAGATTAAAGAACATCCTACTAAAGAATGAATGGGTCAACCAAGCAATTAAAAAAATATGTGGAAACAAATGAAAATGAAAACTCAACAATCCAAACGCTTTGGGATGCAGCAAAGGCAGTCCTAGAAGGAAAATACATTGCAACTTAGGTCTATCTCAAGAAGCAAGCAAAAACCCAAATACAAAATCTAACAGCATACCCAAAGAACCAGAAGCAGAACAACAAAGAAAACCCAAACCCAGCAGAAGAGAAATAATAAAGATCAAAGCAAAAATAAACAATATAGAATCCAAAAAACAGTAGAACAGATCAATGAAACTAAGAGTTGGTTTTTTAGCAGATTTTGGTGGAGCATATTGGATTTTCCAGGTATATCATCTCATCTGCAAAAATTCAGCAAAGTCTCAGGAAACAAAATTAATGTACAGAAATCAGTTGCATTTTTATACACTAATAATGAAGCAACTGAAAGAGAAATAAAGAAACTGATCCCATTTACAATTGCACCAAGAACCATAAAATACCTAGGAATAAACCGAACCAAAGATGTAAAAGATCTGTATGCTGAAAACCAGAGAAAGCTTATGAAGTAAATTGAAGAAGATACAAAGAAATGGAAAAACATTCCATGCTCATGAATTGGAAGAATAAATATTGTCAAAATCTCAATACTACCCAAAGCAATCCACACATTCAATGCAATCCCAATCAAAATTGCACCAGCATTCTTCTCAAAGCTAGAACAAGCAATCCTAAAATTTGTATGGAACCACAAAAGTCCCTGAATAGCCAAAGTAATATTGAAGAACAAAACCAAAGCAGGAGGCATCACACTCCCAGACCTTAGCCTCTACTACAAAGCTGTAATCATCAAGACAGCATGGTATTGGCACAAAAACAGACACATAGACCAATGGAATAGAATAAAGACTCGAGAATTGGACCCACAAAAGTATGGCCAACTAATCTTTGACAAAGCATGAAAGAATATCCAAATGGAAAAAAGACAGTCTCTTTAACAAATGGTGCTGGGAGAACTGGACAGCAACATGCAGAAGAATGAAACTAGACCACTTTCTTACACCACTCACAAAAATAAAGTCAAAATGGATGAAGGGCCTGAACGTGAGACAGGAAACCATCAAAACCCTAGAGGAGAAAGCAGGAAAAGACCTCTCTGACCTCAGCCGCAGCAATTTCTTACTTGACACATCTCCAAAGGCAAGGGAATTAAAAGCAGAAATGAATTATTGGGACCTCATCAAGATAAAAAGCTTCTGCACTGCAAAGGAAACAATCAACAAAACTAAAAGGCAACTGACAGAATGGGAAAAGATATTTGCAAATGACATATCGGATAAAGGGCTAGTATCCAAAGTCTATAAAGAACTCACCAAACTCCACACCCAAAACACAAATAATCCAGTGAGGAAATGGGCAGAAGACATGAATAGACAGTTTTCCAAAGAAGATATCCAGATGGCCAACAGGCACATGAAAAGATGCTCAATATCACTAACCATCAGGGAAATACAAATCAAAGCCACACTGAGATACCACCTCACTCCCATCAGAGTGGCTAAAGTGAATGAATCAGGAAACTATAGATGCTGGTAAGGATGTGGAGAAACGGAACCCTCTTGCACTGTTGGTGGGAATGCAAACTGGTGCAGCTGCTCTGGAAAACAGTGTGGAGGTTCCTCAAAAAATTAAAAATAGAACTACTTTATGACCCAGCAATAAGGCTACTAGGATTTTACCCAAGGGAGACAGGAGTGCTGACACATAGGGGCACATGCACCCCAATGTTTATAGCAGTGCTTTCAACAATAGCTAAATTATGGAAAGAGCCTAAAAGTCCATCAACTGACGAATGGATAATGAAGATGTGGTTTATATATATAATGGAATACTACTTGGCAATGAGAAAGAAATCTGACCATTTGTAGCAACGTGGATGAAACTGGAGACTGAAATATGTCAGGCAGAGAAAGACAGATACCATATGTTTTCACTCATATTTGGATCTTAAGAAACTTAACAGAAGACCATGGGGGAAGGCAAGGGGAAAAAAAGTTGCAAACAGAGAGGGAGGGAGGCAAACCAGAAAAGACTCTTAAATACTGAGGACAAACTGAGGGTGGATGGGGACAGAGGAAAATGGGTGATGGTCATTGAGGAGGGCACTTGTTGGGATGAGTACTGGGTGTTGTATGTAAGCCAATTTGACAATAAATTATATTAAAATAAAATTTGCAATTAAAAAATCAGATTGTCAATTGCTAAAAAACAAAAAACATACTGGACTGTAATTTGGGGAGAATTTCCATCTTAACACCTAATTTTTTAATTCATGAACACAGCTAAATCTCCATTAGTTAAGTTTTCTTTAATTGTATTGTTTCCCATGTATAAGTTTATATTTATTCTTATCTTTGTTTTTTTCACATCTTCATTTTATGATTTTTCTCTTTATCACTGGTTTTAACAAATTTGATTATGATGTAACTTGGTATGGTTTTTTGCATGTTTCTTACGCCTGGAGTTCCTGGAGATTCTTGGATCTGTGGATTTAGAGTTTTCACCAAATCTGGAAATTTTTTAGTTGTTATTTCTTTGAATATTTTTTTTCTGTCTCCACTTACCTACTTTGGGATCTTCCATTATATATGCATTAGGCTGACCTTGTCATAAGTTCACTGAAGTTGTGTTCAGTTTTCTTCTTTCTTTTTTTATCCTGTATTTCATTTTTAAGTAGTTTTTATTGCCAGAGTGCAAAGATTTGAGTTCTCTAATCTTTCCTTCTGAGGTGATTCATCTGCTGTTAATTCAATCTAGTATACTTTTTTATTTCAGACATTGTATTCTCAATTTTTAAAGTTTGCTCTGAGTTTTTGAAAATACCTCTCAAGTCTCTCCTTAATGTATTCATATTTTAATCTACCTTTTTGAACATATGAAATATTTACAATATGTTTTAATGTTCTTATCTACTAATTCTATCTATTAGATAGATATCTAGAAATATCTATTTCTATTGACTGGTTTTTTCCCATGATAGTCCACATATTCATACTTCTTCAAATACCTAGTAACTTGTTATTGGACCTCACATTGTTAATATTACTCTGTTGGGTGCTAGATTTTTCCCTCATATTTCTACAAATACTCTTGAGCTTTCTTCTTGGAATAAAGTTACTTGGAAACAGTTTAATCCTGTTGAGGCTTGCTTTTATGCTTTTTAATGTCAGACCAGAACATCTTTTAATCTGGAGCAAATTTTGTCCCACTGCTAAACAGCGTTATCCTCCTGAGTGCACTGACTTCCGTAAGCTGGGAAGTCTATCCACTCTGGCTGATGGGTAATACAAACTCTTCCAAGCCCTACATGAACCCCAATTACTTTTCTTTCTAGTCCTTCTAGGTAGTTCTTTCCCTAAATTTGAGCCATTTCCTCACGGACATATGTTAAGTCCTCAGATGAAACTCAGAGGGGATGCTCTTCAGATGTTCAGAGCTTTACTTCTATAAGGCTCACTCTTCTTTGGTATTGTGCCCACAAAAGCTAGCTGCTGCCTCCTTGGACTGACACAGCCATCTCCTCATAGACCTTAGGGAAAAGTCAGTCCCTAGTATGCTGTCTTGTCCAGAAGCAAACATTTCATTAATGGCATTTTGACAAAAAAATAAATAAATAAATAAAAGAATAAAGAAAAAAGTGAGACAAGAAATACTTTATTTTTTTATAAATTCTTTTCTTTTTTATATTTATTTTGAAAGAGTGAGAGCAAGTGAGCACAAAAAGGGGAGGGGTAGGGGGACAGAGAAAGACTCTTAAGCAGGTTCAACGTTCAGCATGGAGCCTGCTGTGGGGCACCATTTCACAACATTGAGATCATGATCTGTGCTGAAATCAAGAGTCAGACACTTAGCCAAGTAAGCCACCCAGGTGCCCCCAACAATACCTTTGAAGGAAAAGAATGGGAAGGAAATAGAGACAGTGGTAGAATTTTTTATGGAATTTTTAATAACACTGGAGAAAGCTTATGAGAGTGTTAATTTTTTTAAGAATACAGAATTGTACATATAATATGGTTTTGATCATGAAAACACACACACACACACACACACACACACAAAATAAGAGAGATACTAACAACACTTGCCCTTTAGAATAGGATTTTTCTTATTCTTAGTTTTTCTGTGTTTTCCAAAGCTTTAAAAATAAGAATTAAGTTGCATTTTCATAATAAAGAAGAAAAATATAACAAACTGGGACGAGAAACTGGGTTCACCTTAAAATAAGAAGGAAAAGAAAGAGCAAAATGCCCCAAATTTGGGGACAATTTTGTTGGCTAGAAGGAATCTATGAGTCTTCATATTAAGATTAGAAATTCTATTTATTTAACTTCCCAAAATGTCACCACTCACCACCACCAAAAATGTAGTAGTAGATCCAAGGATGCAAGATGCTTTTAATTCCAAGTAAGATGCTACACAATACTAAATAAAACTGCCTTCTCACTTACACTGACCTGGAGACTGATGACAGCCAGTGGCCACAGGCCCTCTGGCATTTGACACGAATGCCAGAAGTTTGGCTCCAGCTATCTAAATTCTTGACTTAATGCTATGATGCCACAAGTAAGTTTTCAGAGTGAATGTTGAACTTTACAGTAACATTTAAACTCCGTAGGCTTCAAAGAAAAAAAGGGAACGTTATTTTAAACAGCCCAAAGAACAAACCAATCTGTAGGGGTTACTGCTCATAAAGATCTAACTCTCTTTGCTAGGCTTATATGTAGCATGTCCTCCACCATGCTACGTCTGCCATCTTGCATTGATAAAGTCAGTGTTTGTAGGACTTAAAGAAACTTTGTGTAAAGATAGTTTATCTAAAATGAACGTAAAGAAAATGAAAACAGTCTTTCCCCTCAAAAAGCAAATATTTGGCCTCTTTGTTCACTGATTCCCCACCAAATTTCAGTGTTTCTTCTTCCATATAAACCTTATATTTGCCATGGTTGACTCAGTTTTCTGCTATCCTGTTCATACATATTAAAGGACTCAATGGCATAATCGGCTTTGCTTTTCACTCAGTTGCTTAGGGCTTATAAAAATAAAACACAAATACCCACAGCTGTTCTAGGCAATCACTCAGCTCTTTGAGAAAAAAATACAGATATAGGGACAGGTGGCCTCACTCTCAGCACAATGTTCAGAATCAAGGGTACAGGGACTGCAACTGTGTTTCCAGGAGAACACTAACAAACTCCCAGGCTTTCTAGGCTAACTATAGTTACCAATGTACATCCAGGATGAAGACAGTGGTCTTTCTTGAGCCTTGTTTCTTCTGGAAGTTGGCCAACTGATATCCAAGGTCTTCCTCTATAGGTATACCTTAGGATTTCTGATTACCCAGTGCAAGTAGTTCAGCAGTCCAGAAAAATAGACAATCAGCAACAAACCAACTGTCGGGTGGTAAGGTTGATAAAGAATACAATGAGAGGTCTAACTGCCTTTTCTAACCTGATTGCAATCTAAGTACAATTGAACAAAGGCATAGAGACAGAGCAAGAGAAGGTCACAGCTCAGATAGTTCTGAAGGAGATTAACTAAGTGGGTGATACTGTCTGATTCTACTCTTAATATACTCATAGCACCCCCCCCCCCCAATCAATGCTTCTGACTGCTACACAGAGGATGGGAAACCACGGAAGTCATGATTCTTGTTTTAAACACTGGCTGTCCTAGCAGCCTCCAGCTCTTTTCAGCTGTGGCTGTCCCCAGAGCTTGCCTAATGGCCCCCTGAATCTCAGAACTCCTACACAACTGTTTTCAGCTTTATTTACATCTCTGTTCAGATTCACCACGGAATTGCATTGGGAGTTTCCACCCCATCTCTCAGCCCTATTGGCCACAACCCTGGCCCATCACCTCCTCTCAGGTGGTGAGTGAGTCAAATAGCAGCTTAAATCTCTAAACCGTATTTCTACCCTAAACCACCATAAAGCCTGTTCAAACCAATTTACCTGTTGATTTATGAGATATATTGACACTTCTCAATCATTTTCTATGGTTTACTCTGTCCATTCCCAATTCCCAGTGGAAGAAGAATTTGAGAATAATCAAGATGATGATACAAGAAAAAAAAATCTAACAAAGGAAAAATATTCTGGTATTTATATTATCCATACATGTTGATAAATATATCAAAAATTACAAAAATATATCAAAAGTATATCAAAATATCTCACAAAATATATTTTTTCATATATGTTGATAAATATTTACTAAACGAATATAAGTAAAACACCAGAAAGCCATTACCAACTCAAATCAACATATATGATGTACTCGTAAAGATCAGTCCTCTCAAACTTTACAGACATTCCAAACATCTTTTGTGAATTATAAATTTTAGTAATCCTTAGGAGGATAGAGGATTCTGGAAAGATGGCAGAGTAGGAAGCACCAGGAATCAGTCACCTTACCTAGATACCTGCATTGACAGAATCTGTCTGATGTAACATTTTTGGAACTCTGTAGCCTACTGAAGGTTTGCAACTTTCAGGGTAAGCCTTAGGTGGTAAATTGTGGTTAATTTCAGTGAATTTTATCTCTTGGCACAGCAGCTACTCATCCCACACCCTACGGCCTCATAGCAGGTTCTAGGAGCATGCAAGCAGTGGGAACCAGGATGGGTAAAAAGGACCCTGTACACCAAACATTGGGAATCTGTTCTCTGATAACTGTTGCTTCTGATCACAGAAGTGTAGACAAAAAGGTAGCAGCATAGTTGTTGTGCCTTCCTCAATTGTTACAAGCCTTCTCCCTTGGGCTGAAATGATCCCTATGGCATTTAAAAGGCCAGCACCTTTCCACCCTCCCTTTTTTCTTTTGTTCTCCTTTTGGGAGCAAGGCGTTGAGGACTAGGACATTAAAAAGCAACCACATATGCAGGTAGAAGTAAAAAGTCTCCACGCATGCCAGGGAAATGTACTGGTTCTGAAAAGAACCGAGAAGACTAAGTTTACATCTTAGGCCGATACTTGGTACAAAGACAGCCCGCAACAGCCAAAAGCAAAAATAGGAAAATAAAACAAAACTAGCAAACCCTGAGGAAGGAGAAGAATCCAATTTTCAGAGTTGTCATACAATTAGATTCAAATGTCCAGCTTTTAACCAAAAATATCACAAGACATACAAAGAAACAGGAAACTATGACCCATTCAAAGGGCAGAAGTAAAGTAAGAGAAACTCTCCCTAAAAGAGACCTAATGGCAGGTATATTAAACAAACACTTTAAAACAACTATCTAAAACATGTTCAAAGAACTTAACGGAAGACGTAAAGAAAGTCAAGAAAATAATGTGTACGCAAAATGGAACTATCAATGAAGAGAAACTTTATAAAATGTTTTTAATGTTTATTGTTTGAGAGAGAGACAGAGACAGAAAGACAGAGAGCAAGCAGGGGAGGGGCAGAGAGAGGGGGAGACACAGAATCGGAAGCAGGATCCAGGCTCTGAACTGCCAGCAAAGAACCTGATGTGGGGCTCGAACCCACAGACTGCAAGACCATCCCCTGAGCTGAAGTCGGCCACTTAACCAACTGAGCCACCCAGGCGCCCCCCACTGTTTTTTTAATTTTTTAAATGTTTATTATTTGAGAGAGAGAGAGAAAAAAAAAATAAAGAGAAAATTTTTTAAAAAGTAAAATAAAAACTCCTACAGAATGGGAGGAAGTTTCTCAAAAAGTTAAAAACAGAACTACCCCAAGATCCAGAAATCACACTCCTGGGTATTTACCCCCAAAACTACAAAAACACTAATTCAAAGAGATATATGCACTCCTCTGCTTATCGTAGCATTATTTGCAATAGCCAAATTATGAAAACTGCCTAAGTGTCCATTGACAGATGAATGGATAAAGATATGGCATACATACAATAGAATATTATTAAGCCATAAAAAAGAATGAAATCTTGCCACTTGCAACAACATGGATGGAGCTAGAGAGTATAATACTAAGTGAAATAAATCAGTCAGAGAAAAACAAATACCATATGATTTCACTCATAGGTGGAATTTCGGAAACAAATGAACAAAGTAAAAAGAGAGAGAGAGAGACAGACCAAGAAACAGACTCTTAACTTTAGAGAACTGATGGTTACCAGAGGGGAGGTTGGTGGGGGAGATGTGTGAAATAGGTGATGGGGATTAAAGAATACACTTAACCATGATGAGCAGTGGGTAATGTATAGAATGGCTGAATCCCTATAGTATATCCCTGAAACTAACATAACACTGTCTATTAACTACAGTGGGCAAGTGCGGCTCCCGCGCTGGCTGAAGGCGCCGCATTGCGTTTCACTGAGCTGGAGCCGCCGCTGCTGTGGAGGCGCCGTGTGCAGTTGAAGTCTCTGCGCGCTCGATGCTCCAAGTGGATGCTCTGAGAACAGGACCCAGAAAGTCAGTGCCAAACGTCTCTTCTCCAGAAAATTAACTCTGCGCACCTCTAGCCCCCTAGCACCTTCCCGGCCAGGATTTATCTCTGCCACACTTTGAAGAATCACACCGTGCATGTGGTACAGTGAACTCAAAAGTCTGGCTAATGAAGAGAATGTCTACATGTTCCTTGTAACATGGAACAAACTGATATGGCAGGCTATCAAGTGTAGGAGGAAATCAAGTCTTTAGCAGCCTGTTGTGATTTTAGACAACGACTCAAGAATCTGTCAAAGACAATAGGGAAGGGGCGCCTGGGTGGCTCGGTGGGTCAATTGAGCGTCCCACTTTGGCTCAGATCATGATACCACAGTTTCTGAGTTTGAGCCCCGCATGGGGCTCTGTGCTGATAGCTCGGAGCCTGGAGCCTGCTTTAGATTCTGTGTCTCCCTCTCTCTACCCCTCCTCCGCTTGTGCTCTGTCTCTCTCTGTCTCCCAAAGATTAATGAATATAAAAAAAAATTTTTTTTAAGACAATAGGGAAGCAATAAGCAAGTGTAGGCTCAAATTCTCCCAGAATATGTTTTTAACTTAAAAATGTAAAAGGATGTGAGGGGTCGCCTGGGTGGCTCAATTGGATGAATATCGAACTTTGGCCCAGGTCATGATTTCACAGTTCCTGGGTTCGAGCCCAGCATCAGACTCTGTGCTGACAGCTCAGAGCATGGAGCCTGCTTTGGATTCTGTGTCTCCCTGTTTCTCTGCCTCTCCCCCACTTGTGCTCTGTCTCTCTCTGCCTCTCAAAAATAAAGAAATGTAATAAAAAAAAATTGGGGGGCACCTGGGTGGCTCAGTTGGTTAAACGTCTGACTTTTTGGCTCAGGTCATGACCTCACAGCTTGTGAGTTCAAGCCTCGCATCGGGCTCTGTGCTGACAGCTCAGAGCATGGAGCCTGCTTTGGATTCTGTGTCTCCCTCTCTCTCTGTCCCTTCCCTGCTCACGCTCCATCTCCCTCTCTCTCAAAAATAAATAAACATTTTAAAAAATTTTTTAATGTAAAAGGAAGTGAAATTGAAAAATAATTAGGAATTACGTGGAGAAAAAAGACCACCAAAATAATTATATATTCTTTTAAAAATATAAATAAATATTGTTTTGGCTCCTGCCCTGCTCGAAGAGGGAGACAGTCTGCCTCCTCTGGATCCTGCCCATCCCCTAGGAAGGACCCGACAGGAAGTAAAGAGAAGGCAATGGCTGCTGGGCCTCTGCCATTGCGAACTCAGGGTTACTCCAAGGAACAAATCAAAGCACATCTGGTGGAAGGTCCAAAATATCACTATGAGTAGGGTAATAAGATAACCAAAGTCACAACAACAGAGAGCAAGTAACACTCTCCAAAAAACAGCTCCTGAAGGGCCAGGCCCTGGACAGTGTATGACCCTCCTTTAATATAGCAGTGCTCGCAGGTGCAGAGCACATAATAAGCTTTTAAAATGCATAAGGGATGGAAAACTATACAAAATGATGAAATGGAAGAATCCCCCTCAAAAGAAATTCCAGGAAGTAGTGACAGCTAACGAATTGATCAAAACTCATTTAAGCAATATAACAGAACAAGAATTTAGAATAATAGTCATAAAATTAATCGCTGGGCTTCAAAAAAGCATAGAGGACAGCAGAGGATCTATTGTTACCGAGATCAAGGGACTAAACAATAGTCATGATAAATTAAAAAATGCTATAAATGAGGTGCAAAATAAAATGGACGCGGCCACAGTGCGGAATGAAGATGCACAGGGGAGAATAGGTGAATTAGAAGATAAAATTATGGAAAAAGAGGAGGCTGAGAAAAACAGAGATAAAAAAATCCAGGAGTGCGAGGGGAGAATTAGAGAACTAAGTGATGCAGTCAAACAGAACAATATCCATATCATAGGAATTCCAGAAGAAGAAGAGAGAGAGAAAGGAGCTGAAGGTGTACTTGAGCAAATCATAGCTGAGAACTTCCCCGATCTGGGGAAGGAAACAGGCATTGAAATCCAACAGGCACAGAGAACTCCCTTCAGATGTAACTTGAATCCATCTTCTGCACGACATATCACAGTGAAACTGGAAAAATACAAGAATAAAGACAGAATTCTGAAAGCAGCTAGGGATAAATGGGCCTTAACATACAACGTAGCAGACCTATCTACTAAAACTTGGCAGGCCAGAAAAGAGTGGCAGGAAATCTTCAATGAGATGAACAGAAAAAATATGCAGCCGAGAATCCTTTATCCAGCAAGTCTGTCATTCAGAATAGAAAGAGAGATAAAGGTTTTCCCAAACAAACAAAAACTGAAGGAATTCATCACCACTAAACCGGCCCTACAAGAGATCCTAAGGGGGACTCTGTGAGTGAAATGTTGCAAGGATCACAAAGGACCAGAGACATCACTACAAACATGAAACCTACAGATAACACACTGACTCTAATTCCATATCTTTCAATAATAACACTGAATGTAAATGGACTAAATGCTCCAACCAAAAGACATGGGATATCAGAATGCATAAAAAAACAAGACCCATCTATTTTCTGTCTACAAGAGACCCATTTTAGACCTGAGGACACCTTCAGATTGAAAGTGAGGGGATGGAGAACCATCTATCATGCTACTAGAAGCCAAAAGAAAGCTGGAGTAGCCATAGTTATATAAGACAAACTACATTTTAAACTAAAGACTGTAACAAGAGATGAAGAAGGGCATTATATAATAATTACAGGGTCTATCCACCAAGAAGAGCTAACAATTATAAATGTCTATGCACTGAATTCCAAAGCACCCAAATATATAAAACAATCACAAACACAATCAACCTTATTGATTAGAGTGTGGTAATTGCAGGGGACTTTAATACTCCACTTACAACAATGGATAGATCATCTAGACAGAGAATCAATAAAGAAATGAGGGCCCTGAATGACACATTGGATCAGATGGACTTGACAGATATATTTAGAACTCTACATCCCAAAGCCATGGAATATACTTTCTTCTCGAGTACACATGGAACATTCTCCAATCCAGATAACATACTTGGTCACAAAACATCCCTCAATAAATATACAAGAATTGAGATCATACCATGCACACTTTCAGACCACAATGCTATAAAAGTTGAAATCAACCACAGGAAAAGTGTGGAAAACTTCCAAAAGCATGGAAGTTAAAGAACATCCTACTAAAGAATGAATGGGCCAACCAGGCAATTAGAGAAGATTTAAAAATATGTGGAAACAAATGAAAATGAAAACCTAAGAATCCAAATGCTTTGGGATGCAGTGAAGGCAGTCCTGAGAGGAAAATACATTGCAATCCAGGCCTATCTCAAGAAACAAGAAAAATCCCAAATGCAAAATCTGACAACACACCTAAAGGAACTAGAAGCAGAACAGCAAAGACACCCCAAAGCCAGCAGAAGAGAAATAATAAACATCAGAGCAGAAATAAACAATACAGAATCTAAAAAAACAGTAAAGCAAATCAATGAAACCAAGAGTTGGTATTTGAAAAAATAAACAAAATTGATAAACCTCTAGCCAGGCTTCTCAAAAAAGAGAGAGAGAGAGAGAGAGAGAGAGGACCCACATAGATAAAATCAAGAATGAAAATGGAATTATTACAACCAATCCCTCAGAAATACAAGCAATTATCAGGAATACTATGAAAAATTATATGTCAATTAACTGGACAACCTGGAAGAAATGGACAAATTCTTAAACACCCACACACTTCTAAAACTCAAATGGGAATAGAAAATTTTAACAGACCCATAACCAGCAAAGAAATTGAATCAGTTATCAAAAATCTCCCAACAAATAAGAGTCCAGGACCAGATGGCTTCCCAGGGGAACTCTACCAGACATTTAAAGCAGAGATAATACCTATCCTTCTCAAGGTCTTCCAAAAAATAGAAAGGGAAGGAAAACTTCCAGACTCATTCTATGAAGCCAGCATTACTTTGATTCCCAAACCAGACAGAGACCCAGAAAAAAAAGAGAACTACAGGCCAATATCCCTGATGAATATGGATGCAAAAATTCTCAACAAGATACTAGCAAATCAAATTCAACAGCATATAAAAAGAATTATTCACCATGATCAAATGGTATTCATTCCTGGGCTGCAGGGCTGGTTCAATATTCACAAATCAATCAATGTGATACACCACATTAATAAAAGAAAAGATAAAAACCGTATGATCCTGTCAATCAATGCAGAAAAAGCAATTGACAAAATACAACATCCTTTCTTAATAAAAACCCACAAGAAAGTCAGAATAGAAGGAACATACTTAAACATCATAAAAGCCATTTATGAAAATCCCACAGCTAACATCATCCTCAATGGGGAAAAACTGAGAGCTTTCCCCCTGAGATCAGGAACATGACAGGGATGTCCACTCTCACCACTGTTGTTTAACATAGTGTTGGAAGTTCTAGCATCATCAATCAGACAACAAAATGAAATCAAAGGCATCAAAATTGGCAAAGATGAAGTCAAGCTTTCACTTTTTGCAGATGACATGACACTCTACATAGAAAACCCGATAGACTCCACCAAAAGTCTCCTAGAACTGATACGTGAATTCAGCAAAGTTGCTGGAAACAAAATTAATGTACTGAAATCAGTTGCATTTTTACACCAATAATGAAGCAACAGAAATACAAATAAAGAATCTGATCCCATTCACAACTGCACCAAAAATCATAAAATACCTATGAATAAACCAACCAATGATGTAAAAGATCTGTATGCTGAAAACTATAGAAAGTTTACGAAGGAAATTGAAGAAGATACAAAGAAATGGAAAAACATTCCATGCTCATGGATTGGAAGAATAAATATTGTTAAAATGTCAATACTGCCCAAAGCAATCTATACATTCAATGCAATACCAATCAAAATTGCACCAGCATTCTTCTCAAAGCTAGAACAAGCAATCCTAAAATTTGTATGGAGCCACAAAAGACCCCGAATAGCCAAAGTAATATTGAAGAAGAAGACCAAAGCGGGAGGCATCACAATCCCAGACTTCAGTCTCTACTACAAAGCTGTAATCATCAAGACAGCATGGTATTGGCACAAATACAGACACATAGACCAATGGAATGGAATAGAGACTCCAGAATTGGACCCACAAAAGTATGGCCAACTAATCTTTGACAAAGCAGGAAAGAATATCCAATGGAAAAAAGACAGTCTCTTTAACAAATGGTGCTGGGAGAACTGGACAGCAACATGCAGAAGAATGAAACTAGACCACTTTCTTACACCATTCACAAAAATAAACTCAAAATGGATGAAGGGCCTGAACGTGAGACAGGAAACCATCAAAACCCTAGAGGAGAAAGCAGGAAAAGACCTCTCTGACCTCAGCCGCAGCAATTTCTTACTTGACACATCTCCAAAGGCAAGGGAATTAAAAGCAAAAATGAACTATTGGGACCTCATCAAGATAAAAAGCTTCTGCACTGCAAAGGAAACAATCAACAAAACTAAAAGGCAACTGACAGAATGGGAAAAGATATTTGCAAATGACATATCAGATAAAGGGCTAGTATCCAAAGTCTATAAAGAACTCACCAAACTCCACACCCAAAACACAAATAATCCAGTGAGGAAATGGGCAGAAGACATGAATAGACACTTTTCCAAAGAAGACATCCAAATGGCCAACAGGCATGTGAAAAGATGCTCAATGTCACTCCTCATCAGGGAAATACAAATCAAAGCCACACTGAGATACCACCTCACGCAGGTCAGAGTGGCTAAAATGAACAAATCAGGAGACTATAGAAGCTGGAGAGGATGTGGAGAAACAGGAACCCTCTTGGATTGTTGGTGGAATGCAACAGTGTGGAGGTTCCTCAAAAAATTAAAAATAGATCTACCCTATGACCCAGCAATAGCACTGCTAGGAATTTGCCCAAGGGATACAGAAGTACTGATGTATATGGGCACTTGTACCCCCAATGTTTATAGCAGCACTTTGAACAACAGCCAAATTATGGAAAGAGCCTAAATGTCCATCAACTGACGAACGGATAAATTAGATGTGGTTTATATACACAATGGAATACTACTTGGCAATGAGAAAGAATGAAATCTGGCCATTTGTAGCAACATGGATGGAACTGGAGAGTATTTTTTTTTAATTTTTTTTCAACGTTTATTTATTTTTGGGGCAGAGAAAGACAGAGCATGAACGGGGGAGGGGCAGAGAGAGAGGGAGACACAGAATCGGAAACAGGCTCCAGGCTCTGAGCCATCAGCCCAGAGCCCGACGCGGGGCTCGAACTCACGGACCGCAAGATCCTGACCTGGCTGAAGTCGGACGCTTCACCGACTGCACCACCCAGGCGCCCCGGAACTGGAGAGCATTAATGCCACGTGAAAGAAGTCAGGCGGAGAAAGACAGATACCATAAGTTTTCACTCATATGTGGATCCTGAGAAACTTAACAGAAGAGAACAGGGAGGAGGGGAAGGGGTGAGGGGAAAGTTACAGAGAGGGAAGGAAGCAAACCATAAGAGACTCTTAAATACTGAGAACAAACTGAGGGTTGATGGGGGGGTGGGGAAGAGGGGAAAGTGGGTTATGGGCATTGAGGAGGGCACCTGTTGGGATGAGCACTGGGTGTTATATGGAACCCAATTTGACAACAATTATATATATACATATACATATGTGTGTGTGTGTGTGTGTGTGTGTGTGTGTGTGTGTGTATATATACACATATATATAGTTTTATTCAAGGGGAAAAACAACTATAGTGGAATTATTTTTTTTAATATTTTGAGATAAACAAAAATGAAAATACAACATACCAAAACATATAGGACTCAGTGAAAGCGGTACTAAGAGGAAAATGTATAACTGTAATACTCACGTTAACCAAGATCTCAAGTCAACAGCCTACCTTTACACCTCATGGAACTAGAAAATGAAAAGCAAACTAATCCCAAAGCTAGCGTAAAGAAGAAAATAATAAAGATTAAATAAAACAGAAATAAATGAAATAAAGAATAGAAAAATAACAGCAAAAATCAGTCAAATCAATGATGGTTCTTCAAAAAGATGGACATAATTGACAAAATTTCAGTTAGACAGACTAAGAGAGAAAAAAAGACCCAAATTACTGAAGTCACAAATGAAAATGAAGACAATACTACCAATTCTACAGAAATAAATGGGATTTTAAGAGAATATTCTGAACAATAGCAAGCCAACAAATTGGATAACTTAAACGAAATGGACAAATCCTTAGAAACACAAAACCTACCAAGACTAAATCATGAAGAAATAGAAAATCTGGATAGACCTATATCTAGTAAAGAGATCGAATCAGTAATTTGTTCTGACAAAGAAAATCCCTGGACCTGAAAAGTCCAAGACTAGATTTCACTGACAAATTCTACCAAACATTTAAAGAACTAATACCAATTCTTCTCAAACTGTTACAAAAAAACCTGAAGATGGAAAGCACTTTCTAATTCATTCTAAGAAGCCATCATTACCCTGGTATCAAAAGCCAAAGACACTATAAGAAAAGAAAACTACAAATAAATATCCCTTATGAACACGGATGCAAAAAATCTTCAACAAAATACTAGCAAATTGAATTCAGCCATATATTAAAAGGATTATGCACCATGGCCAAGTGAAATTTATTCTTTCAATGCAAGGATGGTTCAATATATAAAACTTGACCAATGTAACACATCATACGAACAGAATGAAAGATAAAAACCACATGATCATCTCAAATAATGCAGAAAAAGCATTTGACAATATACAACACCCTTTCATGATAAAAGCTAAACAAATAGTAACAGATGACAACTACCTCAATATAATGAAAGTCATATAAAAAACCCACAGCAAACATCATAGTCAGTAGTGAAATACTAAAAGCTTTTCCTTTAAGATCGAAACAAGGCAAGGATGCCTACTTTCAGAACTTCTATTCAACCACTTCTGTAGTATTGAAAACTCTGGCCAGGGCAATTAGTCAAAAAAAAGAAAAGGCATCCAAATACGAAAGGAAGAAGTAAAATTATCTCTGTTCACAGATGACAGCAATATTTTTTTTTAATCTTTTATTTTATTTTTGAGAGAGACAGAGCACGAGCAGGGGAGGGGCAGAGAGAGAGACACACACACAGAATCTGAAGAGGCTCCAGGCTCCAAGCTGTCAGCACAGCGTGCAAGTGGGGCTTGAACCCACAAACCGTGAGAACATAACCCGAGCTGAAGTTGGACGCTTAACCGACTGAGCCACCCAGGCACCCTGACAACGATCCTTAATACCAGTGCCATCCAAGCCATATTGGAGCCTATGGCAAAAGGAAAACTCAGTAATACTGATTCTCTTTTTCTTTAAAATTTTGATATTTTGTCCATCCTTCATTCTTTTTTTTTCAACGTTTATTTCTTTTTTTTGGGACAGAGAGAGACAGAGCGTGAACGGGGGAGGGGCAGAGAGAGAGGGAGACACAGAATCGGAAACAGGCTCCAGGCTCTGAGCCATCAGCCCAGAGCCTGACGCGGGGCTCGAACTCACGGACCGCGAGATCGTGACCTGGCTGAGGTCGGACGCTTCACCGACTGCGCCACCCAGGCGCCCCATCCATCCTTCATGTTTTACACTGATTTTGATTTCATATGTGTGACTAGTGAGTTTTTGCTCATCCCTTAAATTTTGTACCTGAAGTGAGTGCCTCACTTGTTTCACCCTAGTCTGGGCCTTGGTTAATACTCAGCAAGTTCTAATAAGTAATCTTAATGCCTGAAAATTATGTCACTTGCCTATAAGAATGGAAGGAAAATCTTACATCTGTGAGTCATTTTCCAACCCATCTTGAGGCTCTTCAACGTGGAGGGCCTTTGCACTTGCTGTTCTTTATGCCTTGATTTACTGTATCCATCTTCACATGGTTGGCTACCTCTCACCCTTCTCAGGTGAAGTGCCTTATCAGAGAAACCTTCACCAAACCACTCCTGATACAATAGGTATTCAAATAAGTCTCTATTATTTTGGACCACAAAATCCTTTTCGTTTCTTTCATAACACTTAAAAAGTCACAGTTATTTACTTGTTTGGTGAGTTCTTCACTGGGCGTAACCCCCATCGCTATAAGCTCCGTGAGAACAGGGACCCTACTCTTCGCCATGGCTCACCATTACATTACCAGCACCTAGATAGCCTAAAACATAATAGGTACTCAGTATATAATGACTGAATGGGTTAAAAGGCTAAGGAGGACTTAGAAACACTCAGATAAGTGGGAGAACTTCATGGGCAAAAAACTTTTGTTCTGCTTCATGTTGAACGTCTGGAACACAATCACCTTATCTATCAACAAAGTGAATCAAATGGTGAGCATGGTTTGGGAGAAGTGGCGTAACGGGATTCAATTATAGTTGGAAGCCTGGTGAGGGGGTTTCAAGAAAAAGTGTTAGTTAGGCAGAAGATGAATGTACCGTGTACCGAGTTACTGGGCCAGAATGTATATACGTACAGAATGTACGGTGTACAGAGTTATTGAGCCAGATCCAAATGGGAGTCATAACCAGGCCTCAGGGGCTTCCCAGAGCATGTACTAGGGCTGGGGCACAACCCATTCGGCCAGAGAAACCAGTGGGCCCTGACCAAACTTGGAAGGCCAGAACACAAATTAAACTAGGAAACGGTTTCAGCCTTGAATGCTTTCAGGACTGGCTGTAACCAGGTAGAAGACTGTTATCACTGAGGAAGCAGAGACACAGCTGTGTGAACACAAGGACTCCCTCCACTCAATACCATGGGATTATATAAGCAAATACATCAGGACACCACCTTGGAGTAAGGCAAGCAGGGAGAGGAAGGCTAAAAACTAAAAGACGAAAGATTAAGAAGACTATTTCAATCATTGACTTGGGCTAAATTTGTTTGTCCTTCCCTCTCGTAACTTTGCAGGAATTTGTAAAGGAGAGAGATCATTTCAGTTTTGGAGAGGTACGGAATCTACATTTTCTTACCACATCCAAGTGATAGGGTAAGAACCTAGAAAGACTTCCCAGCAAATGAACAAAAGAACTATGATGGGTTATGGTTTGCAAACCGGGGTCTATGTGGCTCATGTGAATATTACTTATGACTGCCTTTTGTCTGGTCCTAGAATCATTTACTTACCAGAGCTGGGAAATACTTCAGTGCTCATGTGTTTCAACCTTCCTCATTTTACGAATAAGGAAGCAGATGTTATTTGTTCATCTCAGTTTGGTCTCCTTAAGAACCATCCCCACCTCAGTAAGTCATGCCAGAATACATGTGAATACATGTGAATACATGCCAGAATGCTAGGTTCCATGGGTCTCCCACGTCCTTGGCCCAGGCTCTCAGTCTTTCTTAATGCTTCACCCAGATGCTCCATCTGATGCAAAACTTAGTGCAGTATCTCCCCCTTCAGTGCTTCTGGCCACAGAGCCAGCTCCATTTCTAAGCACTTGTTCTTGCCTTGGCTCTGTGGTAAAACGATCTTATGAGCAGCTTTTTAGATAATCTCCTTCCTGGTTTGACCTAGCCCTGAAAACCTCACACTGGTATACTGACCATTAGGCAACAGTCTCACATCTGTTATGACCTTGGCAATGAGAATAACTACCTTTTTCATTTTTCTACATCTTGATCTCTTCAGTGAGATTATAAGTTCCTTGAAACAAGGATTATTCATCTTTATATTCTTCCCCACATTACCTAATACAGTTCCTGGCAAAAATACTGGCTAATTGATTTAAAATCATTCTTCAATCACCAATACAACCCCCACACCATATTCTGAGTGAGCAGAGTAGGCAGCTGTTGGCTTGATATAAATTTAGAGTTTAGGAAAGCTCGCCCAGCCCAAGGACCGTTTCTCTCTGCCAGGATACCTAAAATAACCACATTACTCACTCCTTTGAGTCAAGGCCTTGAAAATTCTTGTTAAAATGCAAATGTCATCTGAGAGGGATAACATGAAGTTATCAATGCCTATTAATAACACAGAATGCTATTAGCTTAGCATGGAATAAGATAGATCCAGAATACGGAAAGGCAGACTTAAGTCAGCCCCAATAGTTAGGACCTGGTGAAATGGGGAACATCTTAACAATTGGTGCGTGCATATTGAAAGGAACAAGGATCTCAGAAAACTCAAATGAGATGGTACCTGACATAGTGCAAAAAAAAAATTAATAATAATAATAATGGCTAATATTTTTAAGTACATACTCTGTGCCAAATAGTATTCTAGGTGCTTTACATATATTAGCTCACTTTTCATTTCTTCATCTATAAGAGAGATGTAATCATTATTCCAAACTGTTAGTGATTTATTCAATGGTACAAAGCTAGTGCGGGGTAGAGTTGGAATTTGGAACAAGTTATGTGGCTCTCGGGTCTCTGTTGAACCTTCCTGCCACAGCATCACTGTGTTCCCCTGTTGTTTTCACTAATATGGTCATGATTTTAACCAGAGAAAGGGGGTGATGCATTCTTCTTGATCCTCCTCACCTACATCCTACAAATCTTTCGATATGTCTATTCATTCCTATTTCTCCTACAACCCAGCCCAAGTTCTCTTTATTTCTTCTCTATAAAGTACTCTGTCTGCCAGGCACTGGCACAGTGCCTCATCTCATGTAAACCTCAGATAAAATACTAACAATTTCTCCATGAAGAAACAAAGGCACAGGAAGTGTCATTACCTGCCCTCCCACCCCTGGCCAAAGTCATTCTATAAATATTAGTCTTGGGATTGAACTCACAAAGGCTGGCTCCAGAGCCCTCACTCATATTTCCCATGTGATCTCGCTATCCTAAGAATTTCCTAATCTGCCCCCATTTTGCTGATCTTTCCCAAACCACAGCCCCCACACCACAAACCCTAAGTCTCACCCTCCCACCCTAGCTCTGAACCTGGCATTCAGGGAGGTGGATGCTGAGGTTACCACCTTCCTCATGCTGCTCCAGACATAAGTCTCTACAGAAACGCTACTGATTTGACTACATTTTAAAAAAGAAGAAGAAGAAGTTAAGGGGCACCTGGGTGACTCAGCCAGACAGCATCAGATTCTTGATTTCGACTCAGGTCATGATCTTGTGGTTCAGGAGTTGGAGCCCTACATCAGGCTCCGCGCTGACAGTGCAGAGCCTGCTTGGGATTCTCTCTCTTCTCTCTCTCTCTGCCCTCCTCCACTCACACACACACACACACACTCTCTCTCTCTCTCTCTCTCTCTCTCTCTCTCTCTTTCTCTCTCTCTCAAAAGAAATAAATAAATGTAAAAAAATAATAAACATTTCTGCATGGTCACAAACAATTCAACAAACAAAAGGCAACCTGGGAAAATATTCACAGCATATGTGATGAAGGGCTAATTTTCTTCATTTACCCAGAGCTTTAAGAGATACATACCCAAAAGGGAGGAAAAAATGACATAGGGTATAAACACACAATTCAGTGGCTTAATTTCAATTTCAAATGTTTGAACTTGAATTTAATTATTTTTAAATGGTATTTTTATATACCATATTATTTCTCACCTATTTTATTGGACAAAATTGTAAAGATTGATACCAAGTTTTATAGAAAGTGGGAAGGAGGACCTTTACAGACTATCATTTGGAATGTGAATTAGTGTAGCTTTTTCATAGGGCAATTTGAGAACATCTACCAAAATGTAAAATGCATATGGCATTTGATTCGACATTACTACTATAAAAAAATTCACTTTACAGACATCGTCAATTAACAAGTATTTCTGTCCAAGAATGTTCATTGCAGCATTTTTTGATTAAAAAAAAAAAGCCCAATTGCTGGTAAGTAGATCATAGAAAATAAATTATGATATCACGGATACATTTCTAAAGATAACTATCCTAAGATGCAATGGTCTCCAAACTGAGTGATATGTACTAAGGTACATAAAACAATCTAGTGCAAGATGGAAGAAAATATTAGAACTTGAATATTGAATATATTCAGTGTTGAATATATATATCTATGCATTTTATCTTTCTTCCATCTATTTTCATGTATATTTTTAAATGTACATAATTCATGAATGTAGTGGTTGAAGGGGTTCAGAGTATACCCCCCCAAAATATGCCACTCAGGCACGAGGATTATTACGAGCTGAAAGCAACTGAGAGGAAACAGGCACAAAGAAAATTCTCTGGGGCACCTCACTGGCTCAGTAGAAGGAGCATGTGACTCTTGATCTTAGGGTTGTAAGTTCAAGCCCCACACTGGGTATGGAGAGTACTTAACAAAAATTTTTTTTACTCTTAAAAAAAAACTTCTCTGTCCTCCCCCTGTCTCCATTCTTAATCATTGGAGACCACTCTATACTCTTCCCTCAGAGACGGTAATACCTGCATACCTTGCTGAAACCTTAGTGAAAGAACCCTTATCTTCTATTATTTTTCTCCATATATCCGCCTTCCCACAATTTGCCACTCTCTAGAAGCTTTCAAAATACTTTTTTTTGACACTTTTCCACAAATTTATGTTCTTTACATATTTTTTTAATGTTTTTAGTTTATTTTTGAAGGAGAGAAAGAGACAGAGCATGAGCAGGGGAGGAGCAGAGAGAGAGGGAGACACAGAATTTGGAGCAGGCTCCAGGTTCTAAGCACAGAGCCTGATGAGGGGCTCAAACTCACAAACTGTGAGATCATGACCTGAGCCGAAGTTGGACACTTAACCAACTGAGCCACCCAGGCGCCCCTATGTTCTTTATATTAAGATGTTACGTAAGTCCTGTTGGGGCCTTGATCCTGGACTTCCCAGCCTGCAGAGCTCTGAGAGGTAAATGTTGCTGTTTCAGCCACCTAGTCGTGGGGAATTTTGTTACAGCAGCCATGCAACGGCCCTTAACAGTGGGACTTTTTATTACATTACTTCTCCCCACTCCTTCCCCACTCCTTTCCCTCCTCTCCAACCCAATGCACCTTACAGTCCAGCCAACCGATTTACTCTCAGATTCTCACTTATATGTGTTGAGAGCTACTCCTCCATGGGTCTCTGGTGCTCCTAAATATCTTGCTGGATGTACCAAACCGGCAAAGCCCTAAGCGATCTTTACCAGGACCATTTCTGAGTTGTGTCTGCAGCAAGCAAGCTTTGGAGATGAGGCAATGTCTCCCTCTTGGACAAAGAGCAAGCTTGCTTACCACTTGCTACAAAAGAACAGGTTCCCCAGCTCAGGTTCATGTCCTACTGCGTGTAAACATCTATGTGGGCCCTCTGTGTCATTGTCACAGGGCCTCGGAAACAAGCGAACTGACACAAACATGCTGTTTTGTGCTTATGATGCTTATGCTCCTTGCCAGGCTGTGAGTAATAAAGTCTTTTGTATCTTATCCAAGAATCTTGTGTCTTCTGCCAACACCCATGAATCCATAATAGACTGAGTTATTAGCATGTAAATAGAATAAAATCAAATTTCAGATCTGACAATAGAGTGTCTTCACTTCTATTACATTGCCCACACATTCTCTTTGTTTGAAACATTCTCTCCTCCTGTCTTTGCTTTTTTGTTGTTGTTGTTGTTGTTGTTTTCCTTTCTCTTATGGTTATCACAGTTTTTTATTTTTTTTTCCTGCAGACTTCAAAATTATACTTTATAGTTTTATTATCTTGTTGTTTGCCTTTAGGTCATGCTTCTATGCCTCCAACAAAAATTTAACCAGCATCTCCTTTCTTCTCTCCAACTCCACAAAGATTTCAGAATGGTTTAACACCTTTTTTTCCCCCCATTTTATGGTAGTCTCTTATTTTAATTCAATTTTCCTTCATTTTAACCACCCCCTTTTTATTTTGTTTTGTTTGCTATAGGCAATTATTCAGATTTACCATATGCTTGCCAACTGTTTTGCTCACCATTGCTTCTTGCACCCCAATCCTTTCTCCTAGGTTCAATTCCTGTCTTACAGTAAAGTATAGCCTTCAGTAGTTCTTCGAGAGTGGCTTTTGAGTGGTGAATTCTTTCAGCCACTTTAGCTGAAATATGCTTACTTCACCCTCACTCTTTGGAGACTGCAAGAGCAAATATCTTTTACCACTGGCATATGTAAGAGTAACGTGGAGGACATTGACAACTGCAGCTTCTTGGGTTCCTTAGAGATTCTATTTTAGTAGTTTTGAAAGGGGCCGGACAGAAATACACCTTTTCAATTAGCACTTAAAAGCAATTCTGATGTAAATATGTCAAAGCCAGACTTTAGAAGAAATAGGGCTATAAACAGATGGATGCCATGGAAAAGATTTTTAGTCTAGAGTAAACTATAAACTAAATTACAATCTTATAAAAGTAAAATAAACAAAATTACTTATAAAAGTACACATGAAAGGAATTTTAGAAAAATGGAGAAATGAGGAGGCAAAGGTCACTTCTATCTAAATACCATTACTGTCAATATTATTAAATATAGTTGATCTTCATCATTGGCAGACACCATGTTTGCATATTCACCTGCTCGCTGAAATTTATTTGTTACTCCAAAATCAATACTTGTCGAAATGCACCCAGCAACGGAAAATCTGAGTGGCCACGGGACCTGCACTTGTTTCCAACCGAGGTGGAACAAAGCCACGCTCTGCTGGTTTGGGCTCTCACGCAGAGATGACCAGAGGACGGAGTCGGTAGGGGGCAGTATGGTGTAGTGCAAGAAGTTTCAGCTCTGTGGTCAGTTGGGCCGGGTTTGAACCTCATCTCTGGCACCTGTTACTGGAATGGTCTCAGGCAAGTCACAACACCTCTGAACTCTGTTTTTTCTCCTCTGCAGAATAAAATAGAATCTACCAGGATCACTTGTTTTTAGGATTTAAGATGACAATCGATGTGAGATATGCATCTCTACGTACAGGAGCGACAACAAATCACTATTTTCTAATTTGGTGTTCCCAGACCTATTGGACATAATTACCATTGTGACCGTTGATTGTATTTCTTTGCACACTTCTAAAAACTTTTCTGAAGTTTTTTGCAGGGTTACTCTGAGATTTATATGCTGTATTTATTACAAGGTCTGTCTCTCCCGTTCCGGATCCCTTTCTCTAAGGTAGTGGTTTCAACCTGGCTGCACATCAGAATCACCTAGAGAGTTTTACAAAATTCTGATGCCCAGACCCCATCCCCAGAGATTCAGATTCAATTATTATGAAGTGGAACCCAGGAAGCAGTAACTTTGAAAAGCTTCCAGGTGGTTCTAGTGGACAGAGGTGGAACCTCTGTCTACGTATTTGGAGAAGTAGCCAAAGGTCTCAGTGCACTTTGGAGGCACCGATTCGATAGCGCCCCCTCCCTGTGGAGTGCTGCTTCGCCATTCTCAGCTCTGCTCTGGCTATGGCCCATTCCTCTGCCTGCCAGTGCCTGGAACTCACACCTAGTGTCTTTCCCACAACAGTGATGCTATTTGAGCCACTGACCTCCTTAGAAGGATGAGATAGAAAGGGCCCCAGAGCGTCTTTACTGATCTGCCCCTTAATCACCCCCCAACAGTACCACAGAAGGTTGGAAGAGAACACCAGGCTTTCAGGAAGACTAGAGGCAATGGAAGGGAACTGCAGAGCAGAAGAAAAAATGCAAACCCAGTGCCAGATATGACGGCTCCAATAGTCCAAGGACAGAGAGCCATCACCACCAAATGAATCTGTGTGCAGACCCAAAACCCTGCCTTCCACCTCCTTCCTGACGTAGGTAGTCCCAGAAGGCACACCCCTCAGGGGAACACTTCCCAAAGCCTGAGTTTCTCAGGCTAGAATAATATTCTATAAAAGATAGAAAGGATTCCTTCCACCATTGTGAGATCAAGATGTCGTCTTCCTGCCTGATAGGTTCAGCAGGTAACTGATATGTTAAGTGCAAACACACGGAGACACACGCAGACACAAAGAAAAATTCTCAGATAGAGTATAGCCTCAGTTCATGCCAAGGATTTAGAGAAACGTTTTCCTAGGTGTGTGTTAATGTGGTTTCCATCTATACTGAAGATGATATTTTACCTTATTATGCAAAGCAGTATCAACCTTCTCACCCCAATTTCTTATATTCCTGCTTACAATCCCTTCCCAGAGGACTGCTGGTGCTTAACTGGAATGTTTCTGCATATTTTTCAAACATCACAGCCACTTGCCTCTGATGGCCACATTCTGGCTCCACAAAGACAGAGCAAAGCACTGAAATTACTTCTTTCTTTTCTAGTGTATCAAATCATTTTCTGAGGGCATTTCCAAGACTAGCTTTTGTCAGTGGTCAAAGGCAACAGGAGATTTATTATCCTCCCAGGGAGATGACTTCCTAACCTCAGCTCAGGGTGGGATAGTGGAGATGAGAAGAGGAAAGGAGAGGTTTCAACATTTTTTCTGCATTTGACGTTTCTGGATTTTAATATGTTTACAAAACATTATTCCATGCGCTATACAATAGTGCAATTAAGTGTTTTTAGTTGCTAAAAAATATTTCATTGACTGGGTAGCCCATGGGCTATTTAACTCCTTCCCTATATGTACATACATTAAATTTGTTTCCAGTTTTTTACTACCTTAAATAATGCTGCATTAAACACCTCTGCTTATAAAGCATCTTGCTTGGGACTACTCGCTGAGGAGAGATGCTAAGAAATAGAACCATTGAGTCAAAAGACAGATGTAGTTTTAAAATTCTTAATATTGGTAAACACTGTTCCCAAGGGCATGTACCAATCTACACCTTTGCCAGGAATGTATGAGACTGGATGTGGATGTTTTTTCAATGAGGAAACGACACGGTCAGATCTCCGTTTTATAAAGGTAAGTCTGGCTCATGTCTAGGCCTGGTTAGGTGGGCTTATAGCAACCCATTAAATGATTAGAGCCTGGTAAAAACCAGAGGGAAGGCTTCATTAAGGAGACTCAGCCACGAGACAACCAGGAAAGAAACAAAGCCCCTCTTGGCCTTAAAAACACTGGGAGTAAATCAAAGTTGAAGGGAACTTAGAGGGTGTCTCCCTCTATACCACAATCGAGGCATTGGTTGGAAATAACTGCAGCATCTGAGGCCCCCTGAGGATATTTTCTGTCCACATAAAGTTACATTAGGCAGAAATGTCATGTACCTGGATATCAGAGTAGCCAGAAGCATACAAACAAGTATTTTTCAGAGCCAAGTCTTTTTCTTTTAAAAAACAAAACACTTTCCTTGTTTTGCTTCTGACTGCAAAAATAAGGCAGGCTCACTCTCTTATTTCTAATTGTCGTGTTAATTCACCCAGGCTGGAGAACTTTAATGTCTTTCTGATAGTCCATCCATATAGCCTTAGAATAAATTCCCCTAGAGACCATGTTAGAACCTAAAATTAGAAGCTATAGCACTAGAATTCCCTTTCACTTGATAAGAAATATAATTTTTATAAATCTATTTGAATTGTTACTTACAAATAACCAGAACTTAAATCTCTGTTTCAAAGCCACTAAAAACTTGCCTTTTAAATTCAAATACGCAAAGTACACTGATCTAAACCTTGAGTCTTGGATGTGTTAATTCTTTTTTTTTAATTTTTTTTAACATTGTATTTATTTTTGAGACAGAGAGAGACAGAGCATGAATAGGGGAGGGTCAGAGAGAGGGAGACACAGAATCTGAAACAAGCTCCAGGCTCTGAGCTGTCAGCACAGAGCTCAACGCAGGGCTCAAACTCACAGACCACGAGATCATGACCTGAGCCAAAGTCGGACGCTTAACAGACCGAGGCCACCCAGGCGCCCCTCGGATGTGTTAATTCTAACTATTCACTACAGCAACAATGTCCAACAAAAAGGATAATCATCATCATCAAAAAAATCATCAACACAAGAGTGATCATCAAAAAAAGAATGCTTATTTCACGCGGCTTTACCTAATTTGGCTGAGCTTTCACGTCTATAGAAATTTGCCTAAAGATTTAAAAAAATCAGAGCTGTCTGTAGGGAAAACATGAAACATTTCCTCAGGAAAAATCTTAGATATTGCTCTATCCATCTCCTATGTATCTGTCTACATTGGTTCTAGCGTATGTGATGCTTTTCATAAAAATTGGAAATTATTATTTTTGCAGCTAACTACCTTGTTCTTGCTCTGCCCCCACTGTTACAGAATCTCCTCTACATGCTTAAAATTTTCAGTCTCGGAAAAAAAAAAATTTCAGTCTCGGTTAAGGATACATCAGAGCTATGGAGTGTCAGCACCTTCAAGAAAACAATCAGTTTTTTCAGTTAATTTTCCACAGACTATACTTGGCTTTCCTCTAATACCAAATCGAATTTTTATTACACTGCTGAATAAGGTTTTTTTGACCATTATTTTGACTGTCAAATAGCAGGGAGGCAACGACCTATTCTGAAATACAAAAGTCACTTTTCTTGCCAAAGTATATTAAGGGTCACACTTAACCAGATAGCAGTGGATAATTGCCCAGTAACCTGTGGGGAAACCTTCACTTAAAAGGGCGGCGGGGGGGGGGGGGGGGGCAGTTCTAAGAGAGGAATAAAAGCAGAAATGGTCAGCTTCTATTGAAAACTCTACCTATAGTCCTAGAAGCACAATTTGTCTGCTTCCTTTTATGGACTTCATCTAACTCTGTTGCTCTTCTGGAAAACTACCAATGCATAAATCATGCGTCACGCAAGCCATAACTGCCCAGCACCACTCTGTTATCCTACTTGCTCCCCACTGGGACCTAGAAATGCCATTCCCAAGTGAAAATTACTTTCAAATTTAGGATAGGGGGAGAAGAATTGAACAAAATAGGGGTTTTTTAAGCAATTTTCAAAATTTAGGAGGAAGTATGGATTCAAAGGAACAACCCACAGGTTTGCTCTCCATGATGGGTCTCCTCTCCCCACACAATCCTCAGTGCCCCCTGTGGGTCTTGAGAGACTGGCAATAGTAATCAGGTGCTTTTGGGGGTCAGAAGGAAAAGGGAAGTAGTGGTAGGGATGAGTTAATATGTCTGTGAAGCCCTTAGCACACTGCCTGGCACCCAGTAAGCACAGTGTGTTAGCTACTCTCATCATCAGGGTCATTATTGTTGGTCTTGTTATTATTAGGAAATGGTGGAAAGATCTTTTTTCTTCTCAGTACTCTGGAAATTCTGGGCCAACAGAGGAGACCCCAGAGTGTCTCGTGTCAAATAGATGTACAGGGTCCTAATGTGTCCCTCATCTTCCCCATTGGCAAGATGGAACCCGGTAGTTTGCGTTCTCTCACGGGAGGCTGTGACAGCATTCTTGCTTCTGTAGCACCAGCACGAGCAGCTCTCTTCTCTAGTCATTACTTAGCAGGTCGGCTTCTATAACTGCTGCCACTCTCATCCATTGCTGCTGATATTGCCTTTGCCATTCCTATCAAGATGGCTAAGGGTAATCACATCAGTGGGATTATGGCCCTTCTCTACGACTCACTCAAGTGTTGTCTGACTCTTTGTTTATAGGTTATTTTCTCAAAGAAATCAAGACATATGTCCTTAACTTTGGATCAGAAGACATTTTTGTTAAATTTTTTTATTTTTATTTTTCATTTTTAACGTTTATTTATTTTTGAGAGAGAGAGAGTGACAGAATGCAGGCAGGGGGAGGGGCAGAGAGAGAGGGAGACACAGAATCCGAAGCAAGCTCCAGGCTCTGGGCTGTCAGCACAGAGCCCGACATGGGGCTCGAACTCATGAACCGCAAGATCATGACCTGAGCTGAAGTCGGACACTTAACTGACTGAGCCACCCAGGTGTACCTGGATCAGAAGACTTTTATATGGTATCTGTGGTGCCTCCCTCCCCACCAACCCCCAGTCTTAAAAATTAATCCCGAGACCCCTAATGAATCTTTATGAGAATAGAAGTGCTGGTGGCTTCTTATAAAATGATACCATTTCCTCCATCATCATGCAAATTAGATTTCTCCCTTACTCTCAGAAATATCTTCACTGCATTCCCAACCTGTTTATAATCAAAGTGCCAAAGATATCTGAGAAGAAAAACTCAATGGTTGTCTTCAATTACGAGCAGGGAAAAAATGATACAGTGTGACAACTGAAAGCATACTTCTGAGATAGGCAGCTGAGGTCCCTGTTGGCACTTTTAAGGATAACAGATTTGTGGAGATAAATGTAAAAGAGATGTAAAACAAAGAGAAATGAGACATAATTTGTAAGAATCCAAAAACATTCTGAGAAGGCAATACTAGATAAAAATTCTTGGGAAAGAGCAGTACTTTTTTTTTTTTATAATTATAATCCAACCTCTTTGATTATCACTCTCTACTGGGCAATTTCCCATTGAAACATTTTGAACTTTCTGTGAGCATTCTGTGATGGGAAAGTGAGACTCTGACTAATTTTTTTTTTCAAACAATGGCACTTGGGGAGCATTCAGAAACATGATACAGGCAACTCTGATGTGGACGTGAGGAGGGAATAGAACAATATTTTCATTTAAACCTTTCATGTAAACTTTAAGATATAGTTCTACATCTCAAAGCTCATTTAAATAATCCCATGAAAATCATACTCTGACAATAGTGGATATTTTATGAGCAAGGATAGAATTTTTACTTCTCTGATCAGACATCAGAAGCCAGTGGGAGTATTCTTCTCAAAGCCTGTGAATCTCCCTTTTAAAATGCTGAAAGCACAGTTGAAAATTAGTTACATATATATATATATATATATATATATATATATATAATTAGTTACATATATATGTATATTCATATATATATGCATATATATGTATATATATGTACATATATGTATGTACATATATATGTATGTACATACATATATATGTACATATATATACATATATATATGAAACATATGAAAATTAGTTACATATATATATATATATATAAAATACTACTGTAAGTAAAATTATAGTTTCCATTTCTTACCATCCTGAACAGAGTTCACTTAGGTCTCAACAGTTCTAATGACAAGCAAGTTTCCATATGAACTTTTTCAGCTGTTTGGGAATGTCAACAGGACCATCATGCACTGCAGCAAAAATGTTTCTCTGCTCTCTACTCTGCGTGCACATATCAGTCATATTCACTTTTTTTCGTTTGTTAAGGTAAGAGATATTTATATATTACCAACTACCTTCCCAATACTGCCTTAGATACTGATTAGAATCTAAATGAATGAATGAGTAAATGAACAACACAGTCCCTACTCTCCAAATTCTTACAATATAGTTGGAGAACTAACTTATGTTCATGAAAACAATACAAAAAATATTAGAAAACAATACAAGATGGTACACAGGGGTGCTTCGGTGGCTCAGTCACTTGAGCGTCCAACTCTTGATTTCGTCTCAGGTCATGATCCCGGGGTCATGGGATAGAGCCCCGCATGAGGCCTCCAAGAAGAGTATGGAGCCCTTGCTTGGGATTCTCTGCCCCTCTCTCCCACTCATGCTCTGTCTCTCTCTAAAATAAAAATAATAACTTTTTTAAAAAGTAACTATGGGGAATATAAGACATAGAGAGCTCTGGACAAGCCAACAGTAGAAGAACAAAGCATGTCTCTGAATATTAAGAAGCTGAGTGTAAGGGTAAGAAAAAGGGAGAGACGGAGCATCAGGGGCATTTGGGGTGATCACGGGCAAGAAGGAACAGGACAGGAAAACTCCCCATGAAGGAGGGCGAGCATATTAAAAAGGCTGGGACTTCAGGGAGCCTGGGGGACTCGGTTGAGCATCCAACTCTTGATCTTGGCTCAAGTCATGAGTTCGAGCCTCACATCAGGCTCTGTGCTGACACTGCGGAGCCTGCTTGGGATTCTGTCTCTGAGCCCCCTTCACTTGTGCACACAGGCTCTTTCTCTCTCCAAGTAAGTGGATTAACCTTAAAAAATAAAAATTTAAAAAAAAAAAAAAAGACTGGGACTTCAATTGGTTTTCGGTTTCCATGCGGCATCTGAAGACTTATGTGTATTATATGGTTTTCTGCTCATCAAGCTATCCCAAGCACTATGTTTCCCAAATAGGTCATGTGAGAAGGAATACCAAAAAGACAGTACAGAGGGACAGGGCAGGGACAGCTAGCAGCATTCTAAACAGCTATTCTTAGCTTCTTCTTTGGCAGAGACTCCAATCTTCAACTGAGCACATAGTTGCCTGAAATAAAGACCACGTTTCCAGCCTCCCGTGCAGATAGGATGGCCATATAACCAAGTTCTAATCAATAAGATACAAGCAGAAGTATCAAGTGGGTCCATTAGAAAAACACCTCAAAAGAAGCCGAATCTTAGAAGGCTCCTTAAAATAAGCCCCTGATTTACTTTTTCATCTTGCCTCCTTCTTTGGCTTTGCAACTAAAATAGGATGACTGGAGCTCTGACAGCCACCTTGTCCATGAGGTGAGCTCAAAGATTGAAGCCATGCACCAGGATGATGAAGTAGAAAGGTGGAAGCAGCCGAGGACTCTGAAGTCTGAGACTTCCCCATACTAGCCCTAGCATGCCTACTTCAGTCTTCTTTCACCGACGGAGGAAGAAAATTCTACACATTTTTAAGCCACTGATATTCAGAGCTTATCAGTTATATGCAGCTGAACACAATCCTAACTGATCCAGGGCATCTGTAGCTGACTGCAGTCCACAAATAGTTGCACAATGTGCAAGACAAGATGTAAGATTCTGATGACTAAAACTCTTTAAAAAAAAGCATGCTTTCTTCTCACAGTCTTGAGCAGTGGGGAAGAAGAAACACATAACCAACAATAATTCATTATAAAAAGGGTTCTAACATATTACAAATGCCACAGGGAAATAACTTATTCATCGTCATGCCTTGACTTCGAAGGAGGGTACAGTTGGGTAACGAAGAGTCTGTTGATTAATTGAGCAAAGAGTGTAAGAATGTTTCTGAAAGTTTTAGAGCAGCAGAGACAACTATTTTGCTCTCTATTCTAGGAGAAAACGAAGACCTTGAGAGTAGAGAGGAGATCCATAGGGGACTAGAATTGGGAGAAGGGGTTAAAAGGAAGAGGAAGAGATAAGAGAGCAGGGAGGACAGGAGAGAAAAGAAAGAACCAACACAAAGACAGTAGGACACATTAGGTAGAGCCAAGAAGTGAGCCTTGTAAAGAGATGCCTGGTGGACAATTAAATGTGAAATACAATTAAAATATATAAATCTGTTTTTCGGTCTACCCCTCATGAAATCCCGAGTAAGATTCCTTATCTGTATGGAACAGATACTCTTTGGGGAAATGTGAAGAATAACTAAATCCTACTTCAAGGTTGGTGGGGTCCATACCAGAGACAGTGACAACCATCTGGTTAAACAGACGACGTTCCATGGAGGTTCTGAGGAAGGAGATATAGAAGTTTTGAGTGATGGGGCGCCTGGGTGGCACAGTTGGTTAAGCGTCCGACTTCAGCCAGGTCACGATCTCGCGGTCCGTGAGTTCGAGCCCCACATCAGGCTCTGGGCTGATGGCTCGGAGCCTGGAGCCTGTTTCCGATTCTGTGTCTCCCTCTCTCTCTGCCCCTCCCCCGTTCATGCTCTGTCTCTCTCTGTCCCAAAAATAAAAAAAATTTTTAAAAAAAGTTGAAAAAAAGAAGTTTTGAGTGGGGAAAGTGAGAGTAGCATCGAGAATAGTGAGCAATGGGCACCTGGGTGGCTCAGTCGAGTAAGTGACTGGCTCTTGATTTCCACTCAGATCATGATCTCTTGGTTTGTGAGTGCAAGCCCCGTGTCAGGCTCTGCACTGACAATGTGGAGCCTGCTTAGGATTCTCTGTCCCTCTTTCTCTCTGCTCCTCCCCTGTTCACACAGGTGCTCTCTCTCTCTCTCTCTGTTTCTCTCAAAAGTAAACAATAAAAAAATAAAATAAAATAAAGTCATTGTGTTCAAAACAGAACTGATTAAAAAAAAGTGAGCAATTTTACCAGGGAGATAAAGGGAGTAGGTTCCTAAGCAGAAGCATGTTCCCAGAGACCTTTGAGAGGACGGTTAACACTGTGAAAACTTCAGGTACCATGCCAAAATGGAATGGCAAAAATTTGAGGACAAATAGACCTTTCAGTGTCTCTTAAATCACACATCTATGCAGGTAACTGATAAATGAAAGGGGATAGATAAGGGAAACTCCTTTAGATCAGCCATATATTTAGCAAATACTAACATACAAGGAATTCAAAGATGAATAAACATAGGTCCCACTTTCAAAAATCTCATATATCCAACATACTTTCATTGTGTTTTATTCCCACAGAAGAGTATAGCTGCTAAATAGCTACTAAAAAAGTTCTCCAATGTGATCATATTACTGTGCTCTAAGACAGGTTGGTCTCTTAACTAACTTATAACCGACCTCCTTTGAGCTCCAAAGACCCCGTGACCTTACCATGATCAGAAAAGTTTATATGCCCAAAAGATCATTATGAGAACTGTGTTTCCTGTAAAATAGATACATTCTGTAAAAACTCTGTTATTTAATTCTGCACCATTTTCCAGCCACTTAAATCTCTTCCAAAATAGAAGAAATAACAGTCCAACTCTAAATAGCTCAGCAATGAAGATACTGAATTAAACCAGCATAGTGAACAAGACAGAAAAGACAATTGCAGGGATCTCTCACTTAATATGGAAATGAGATGTAAAGCTGAGGACAAGGGGAAGAAAATTAGTTCAAAAGACAACATAGGAGTTATGATAGTGCTAATGTGATACCATAATGACAGACTTCTGACCCATGATTAATTTAACCAGTCACATGAGTCAACCTGCCAGTTATGTCAAAAGGAGTTGGCCTGTACAATGAATTCTGAAAATAGTTCTAGCAGATGTGGGAGAAGGAGGAGAGAGAAAAGGGAAGAGAGGAGAGATCAGTTCAGAGAAAGGCGGGCCCTGGATGTGAAGCAGAATTTTATTCACACGCCAGTTCACTGGCTTTGCTTTGGGACAATAAACTCTTCAATATGAGCTCAATTCAATGTACCTCATAAGAAGCATTTGCTCAGGAAGACATTGCTTGTTCAGATTTGGAACCAATTGTTCCATAAATTCAAAACTAACAGTCATCTACCTATATGGTGGGTGTGATTTAAGAGATACTGAAAGGTCCATCTGCCTCCAAACTTTCACACTTTCAGCTTGACCTGATCTCATCAGTATTACAACTCTTGCATTAAATTATAAAATACTCTGGAAGGTCTCTGGGAAAAAGCAAATGCTAGTACTTATATCTGGTACATCCAAGACCATCTTGTCACTTTCCTACCTAGATAGCTTTCCTTTTAGTATGGTTGAGGCTGCCTAGATATGAGTCTCAGCTGCCTAGATAATTCTGTAAATGTGTTAGGTCTACAGATTTTAGTTGATTCACAAACTAAGAAGCCTAGAGAGTATGCATATTCTTAAACACGTGGCTTTTTAAGAGGCATAAGTAAAATAAATTCCCGGTCCCTTTCAAAGTTAGAGGTAAAACTGCTTGTGAATAATCAAGTCTTATAGCAATGAAAATGAAGGAACTACAACTACGTGCAAAAACATGGATAACTCCCCCAAACCAATATTGAGCAAAAATAGTCAGACATAAAGAGGACATATTGTACAATTCCATTAATACAAAGTTCATAGCAGGTAAAACTAGACTGTACCATTAGAAGACAAGAAGATAGTCATTACCTTTGGAGGAGAGAAGAAATGGCAGTTGGGAGGGGACAAAGAGGAGGCTTCCAGTGTGCTGGCAATGTGCTATTTCTTGAACCAAGTGGTTGTTACTTGGGTATTTACTTCGTGATAATTTCTTGATAATTCATTTGTGTTTAGTGTATTTTTTGTACATATTATACTTCAGTTTTAAATTTTTTTAATTTATGTATTATTTGAGAGAGAGAGAGAGAGAGAGTATGTGTGTGTGTGTGTGTGTGTGTGTGTGTGTGTGTGTGTGTATGTGCATGTGGGAGGGGCAGAGAGAGAGGAAGAAAGAGAGAAAATCCCAAACAAGCCCAGTGTTGTGAGCTTGTAGCCCAATGTGGGGCTCGATCTCATGACTGTGAGATCATGACCTGAGCCAAAACCAAGAGTTAGATGCTTAACCAACTGAGCCACCCAGGTGCCCCTATACTTGAATTTTTTTAAGTTTATATATTTATTTTGAGAGAGAGAGAGAGAGAGAAAGAATGCATGCATACCCACTAGAGTAGGAGAAGGGCAGAGAGATTGAGAGAGAGAGAGAGAGAGAAGGAGAGAGAGAGAATCCTGAGCAGGCTCCAAACTGTCAGCTCAGGGCCCAATGCAGGGCTCAAACCCACAAACCATGAGATCATAGCCTGAACCAAAACCAAGAGTTGGACATTTAACCCACTCAGCCACCCAGGCACACCTCTATACTTCAATTTTAAATTATTTTTACTTTATTTTTTTTAAGTAAGCTCCAAGCCCAACATGGTGCTCAAACTCATGACCCTGAGATCAAGAGTCATATTTTCTACCTACTGAGCTAGCCAGGTGCCCCTAATTTTAAATAATTTTTAAAAGGAAAAATTTTAAAGTCAACTACATATGTGGAATTTCAAAGGACCCCAAACAGCAAAAACACTCTTGAAAAGAAAACAAAGTTTGGAAGTCTTAAACTTCCTGATTTCAAAACTTACTACAAAACTACTATAATCAGGTGTGGCTGGGTGGCTCAGTCAGTTAAGCATCCAACTTCAGCTCTGGTCATGACCTCATGGTTTGTGAGTTGGAGCCCTGCATCAGGCTTTGCACTGACAGCACAGAGCCTGCTTAGGATTCTCTCTCTCTCCCTCTCTGTCTGCCCCTCCCCCTACCTCTTTCTCTTTCTCTTTAAACTTTAAAAAATAATAATGAAATAAAAACTAAAACTACCATAATCAAAACAGCATGGCACTGGCATTAAAACAGACATATAGACCAATAGAATAAAATAAAGAACCCATACATAAACCTTCACATATCTGATCAGAGGATTTTCAACAAAGATGCTAAGACCATTCAATAAAATGGTGCTGGGAGAACTGGATACCTACATAGAAAGAAATGAAGTTGGAGTGTCTTACCTTAGACTAACTCAAAATGAATTAACTCAAAATGAATTATAGGCCTAACTAAGCATAAATGCTTAAACTATACACTCTTAGAAGAAAACATAGAAGAAACGCTTCATAACGTTGGTCTGGAAATGATTTCTTGAATATGACACCAAAAGTATAGGCAATAACAGAAAAACACACACAAACTTCACCTATAAAGTTCTATGCATCAGGGGCACCTGAGTGGTTCAATCCATTAAGCGTCCAACTTTGGCTCAGGTCATGATCTCATGGTTTGTGGGTTCGAGCCCCACGTCGGGCTCTGCACTGACAGCTCAAAGCCTGGAGCCTGCCTTGGATTCCAGGTATCCCTCTCTCTCTGCCCCTCCCCAGCTTGTGCTCTCTCTCTCTCTCCCTCTCTCTCTCTCTCTCCCTCTCTCTCTCTCTCTCTCTCTCTTGCTCTCCTCAAAAATAAATAAACATTTTTAAAAAATTTTTTAAGTTCTGTATATCAAAAGACATAATCAAAAAAGTGAAAAAGCAACTCATAGAATGAAAGGGCAAAAAGTCTGATAATAGATACATTAAAGAGGGTAAGAAAAATAGTTTCATTTAACCCATGTCACCTCTCCCCCAAGGAAGTGCAGCTCAGTGTCAAGAGAGACCCCCTTAGTCTGCAATTTCTCCCCCAAAAGGAAAGTGACAGCACAGTGAGAGCACCAGCTTCCCCAGCCATGCAGCACACTGCCCAAAAGGCCCACTTCTTTGTTGCTCCACCCAGAGTAGTGAGGTGATCAGCATAACTGAAAGGTTGGAAGAAGCTGACTGCATAGCATTCAGGAACCAGAATTCATCAAAGGGACATGGCTTGTACAAACCGTTTTATAGATTCCATCAAGAAGGCTGCCTACAAACCACATGAGATGCTTTCTCTCAACTGGCCCATGGAGACTCTAAATGCTCCAAGTACCTCACCCACACCCCCTGCCATGGTCAGCTCCTCATGTGCACCCCAAGGCACAGCAAGAATGGGCTTTTAGAGATGGCATGTGATCACATGCAGAAAACCAGCCCAAACCTGCGGGACTCAGAGAAGGCATAGAAACTTCAGCAATAAAGGGCACTGCTCTGGGGAAAACAAATGAGCTCTTTGCACCCAGACTGATCTGTGGGACTGAGAGAAGGTATACAATCTTAGGAATTCTCCCCAAAGAGGGAACAAGAAGTATGGAGTGGACATATCCATAGTAAAGGTCTGAGCGAGCCTCAGATTCTCTAGCCAAGCTGACCAGTGAAGGCATTTGTATTTCCCAAAGCCAGTCAGTAATACTGGAGCAGGTGACACCTTCTTCAAATATGAAGACAACAACACAAGATTTCAAGGAACATAAAATATCAAGGACAGAAGACACCACAAAGAAATACAATAATTTTCCAGTCACTGACTCCAAAAAAAATGGAAATCTACAAATCACCTGTCAAATATTTGAAAATAATTGTTTTTAAGGAAGCTCAGTGAACTACAAGACAACACAGATAAAAATCTCAATAAAATCAGGAAAACAATACATAAACAAAATGATAAGTTCAACAGAGACAGAAATCATGAAAAAGTACCCAACAGAAATTTGGGGGCTAAAGAATGCTATGGATTAAATGAAAAATGGAGTCATCGAGATGGTGACATAGGTCCTGACTTCAGTCCCCTAACAAGAAGACCAGCTAGCAACTATCCATTGACAAGATACCATTGTGAAAATCCCAGAAATGGGGGCTGAGGTGAAAGCACCCTTGAGCTCAGAAACCATGAAGAACTGCATCATAAGTGTTGGAAAAGCGGCTACATACTGACCACACCGCCCCTCTCCCAGGCTGGCACAGCACCACACCGAAAGGGCCCTCTGGGCCTACAGTTTCCCCAATAAGAAAAAGAGAGCCCAAGGTAAATATCCCGCTCTCCAGCATTGTGAGTTTCTTCCCGGGGGGGCCCACTTGAGTCTTGCCTCCCATGGATCTTTTCAGGGGGAAATCTGTGGGGCTTGACTACTGGAGATCAGATTGTGATGGAGGAGGACAGGGCTTACAACAACCAGCTCTCAGATCTTAGTAGACTGAGTTCCTACTCATGGTGGTGCCCAAGTGGAAATCCCAACCAGCGGCATTGCCCATCTACAAAGGAAAGACAGTGGCCCCACCTGGCCAGGGTACTCAGTGTGTAGTTGTGCCTGATTTGATCCCCCCAAACAACCCACCCTTGCTGGTCTTACAACCTGTTCCGCTGCCTGCCCAGGCAAAGAAGCTGATTCATTGCCCTTCCTACTGTTGATGGTACCTGGCCTCCTAGCCACACCCAGTCAGGAAGCCCGACCAAAGCACTTGGGAAGCTGCGTAGCCCAGCAGCACTTCAGCTGAGAGCCCAGCCAACGGGTTTGCCCTTCTGCAGAGCCAGGCTGGTAGTCTTACCTAGCCAGGGGGCTTGGTGCATAGTGCAGTCCTCATTTGGTCTCAAACACGGAGTTTTCCCAGCCTTGGGGCCTATTCTGTGGCCCCGCCCAGTCAAGGACACTAGCTCATAGCCCTGCCCCACTTGACCAGGAAAGCTAACCAGAGCCCAGGGGAAGCTGTGTAGCCCATCCTGCAGCTCCACTTTGGGTGGTACATGAGCAGAGAGCCCAGCAAGTTAGCTCTGACTCTCTGCAGAGCAAAGCAAGCGGCCCTATCTGGCCAGGGCACTCAGTGCACAGTTTTGCCTGTGCCCGTGTTGGGGCCCATTCTGCTGCCCTACCCAGGCAACGGAGCTAATTCATAGTCCCACCTACACATAGTACCCAGTCCCTCCCAACCAAGCCTGATCAGAGAATCCGGGAAGCTGCACAGCCCATCCTACAACTGCACTTGGGCAGAGGACCAAGCCAGCAGTCCCGTCCAGCTATTCCCAGCCAGCAGCGTACCCTCCACCTCAGAGCTCGGGCAGCGGCCTCACCCAAAAATAGACCCCACCTGCCCAAGGACGCTCTCAGCTGACCTGTCCAAAACCACAAGCTAAGCAGACTGGTGAAGGACTATCTCTGCCAAAGCTAACCTGTGAGGTCTGGGAAAGGGGGACTGCTCACTCACATGCACAGATACCAAAGTAAGGAGTCTAGGATCGTGAAAAATCAGGTGAACATAACACCACCGAAGGAATTAATAAAGCTCCAGTAAATGACCACAAAGAAATGGAGGTCTATGAACTGACAAAGAATTCAGAATAATCTTAGAAATGTTTAGTGAACTTGGTGTACAAGAACAGACAAGTAACGAAAATAATAAAACAACGCATGAACAAACAAGAGGTTCGACAAAGAAACAGAACAATCAAAAAAAAGTTTTAGAACTGAAGGATACACTGACTGAAATGAAGGACTCGTTAGTGTTCAACAGCAGACTCGACCAAGCAAAAGAAAGAAACCCGCCATTTGCTACAACATGGATGAACCCGGAGGGCATTATGCTAAGTAAAATAAGCCAGACACAGAAAGACAAATACTGCATGATCTCACTTATATGTGGAATCCCCAAAAGTCAAGCCCAGACTAATGAGAATGGAATGGTGGTTGCCAGGGACTGAGAGATGGGCATAGTAAGAAGACGTTGGTCAAAGGGTACAGAGTTCCAATTATAAGAGGAATATGTTCTGGGAATCTAATGTATACCATGAGGACTATAGTTAATAATGTAGTATATACCTGCAATTTGCTTTGAGAGTAGTTCTCAAGTGCTCTCACCACAAAAAGAAAAAAGTGTCAACTAGATGAAATGATGTGTGAACTAGCATGATTGTGGTGATCATTTCACATTGTATATATGTATTTCAAAACATCAAGCATCATGTTGCACATCTTAAATATATACTCTTTTCATAGGTCAATCATACCCCAATAAAGCTGGGGAAAAAATGGGGAAAGGACTGGAATGGAAATTTCTCCAAAGAAGACACACAAAAAGCACACAAAAAGACGCTCTACCTCACAAATCATTAGGAAAAGGTAAATCAAAACCACAATGAGATGTGACTGCACACCATCAGGATGGCTATTATCAATAACAACAACAGAGAATAATAACCGTTGGTGAGAATGTGCAAAATTAGAATACTTGCCCATTGCTGGCGTGAATGTAAAATGCTGCAGCTGCTGTAGAAAATGTTATGGTGGTTCCTCAAAAAATTAAAAATAGAATTACCATCCATATGCTCCAGCAATTCCACCTCTGGGTAAACACCCAAAAGAACTGAAAGCAGGGACTCAAACAGATATTTGTACACCCATTTTCAAGCGGCATGATTCCAATAGCCAAAAAGTGGAAGCAACCCAAGTGTCCACCTAAAAATGTAGTATAGGTGCGTCTGGGTGGCTCAGTGGGTTGGGCATCTGACTTGGGCTCAGGTCAGGATCTTGTAGTTTGTGGATTCGAGCCCCGCATCGGGCTGTGTGCTGACCGCTCAGAGCCTGGAGCCTGCTTCCGATTCTGTGTCTCCCTCTCTCTCTGCTCCTCCCCTGTTCGTCCCCTGTCTCTCTCTCTCTCTCTCAAAAATAAATAAATGTTAAAAAAAAATGACAACAATAATAAATTAATTAAAATGTGATAGATACATACAATGGAATATTATTTAGGCTTGAGGAGGAAGGAGATTCTGACACAGGCTACAACATGGATGAACCCTGAAGGCATTATGCTGTGTGAAATAAGCCAGTCACAAAAGGATAGATATTATATGCTTCCAGTTACATGAGGTACCTAGAACTGTCAAGTTCACAGAGACACAAAATAGAACTATGGTTGCCAGGGGTTAGGGGTAAGAGAGAACGGGGAGTTATTATTTAAGGGGTGCAAAGTTTCAGTAGGGAAAGATGAAAAAGTTCTAGAGAGGGATGATGATGTCTACATAACATGAATGTATTTAATGCTCCTGAACTATATACTTAAAATTGGTTCAAAATGGCAAGTTTTATGTTCTGGACATTTTACCACAATAAAAAAAAAAAAGTTTGGGGGCACCGGGGTGGTTCAGTCTGTTAAGCATCTCTCTTCAGCTCATGATCTCACGGTTCATGAGTTGCAACCCCACATCAGGCTCTCTGCTCTCAGTGTGGGGCCTGCTTTGGATCCTCTATCTCCCTCTCTCTGCCCCTCCTGTGCTCACTCTCTCTCTCTCAAAAATAAATAAACATTTAAAAAAACAAAAAAACAGTTTTGCGTTACCAACAAAACCTGGCCTACAGCTGAAACTGTATTCTGCACTAGCACTTTCCAAAAGGAAAATCAGACCACGAGCCTAGTGCCTGGCAAGCTGCATAGGAATTGCTTTCAGAGCTTGGCCACATTACAAACTATAGGGCCCACATCAACATTCATAACATACAGGGGGAGGCCTGTTTTTTTATGTTCCGCAGGAGATTCTCATATGCAGCCATGTTTGAAGGCTGCTATGCTCTAATTTCACCGTATCCGATTTAGAGGCAAAAAAAGCCAATTATCTATGTTTTGTTTATAACAGGCTCAACTCCAAATGTACTGATTTTATATAATTAAACATAGTTGTGTTTTTTTACATAATGCTGTATTGATATTTAAGAAAACCCCAAAACTGAACAAATCAAAATCTCAAACCTTGACTTCACAGACACTACTCAAAAAAAGAATTGATTGATATAATTCTTTAAAATTTACGTTTTTAGACACATTTTTTTCAACCCCTTCTGTTAGCTTTGTGTTGAAATTTCTTAAACGGAATACTTGTTAAGCTAACAAGGAATTGTCATCTCACATTTTGTCTTATCAAATGCTGGCATGATAAAAATGTCTGATTCTTTGCTCATGACCATGTCACCGTTTATATTTTAAAAATCAGCTTCCACATGAAATAATCAGTGTCTTTTCAGCAAAAGCACTACACAGTAATTACATACCATTTGCATCTGCGGATTCATTCATTATTAACAACTTTATGATTTTACATTATTGACCAGCATCTTTCTGGAGCCAGGAAATTTATTTAATTACACACTAAATCAAGAGCCTAAAGATGTCTACGGGCCATTCTTGATAAGTGGTGACACGTGGTGTCACGGAAACGCTGAACTGAAATCCAAAGGCCTGGGAAGCTGTGAGCCACCCAGATCCCCACAAGTAAGTGCTCATTGCCTTAGCTGAATGAAGGAAAGTGCCCTTGGCGGAAAGGTTAGGTTTCCTCCCAGTCAAGCTGCATACAATGACTGGTGGACCCAGACCTCTTGCCTTAATCCATTTATCTCTGAAGGTTCATCCCAGCTTTACATTCTCCTGGCCAAGGCTCGCCTGTGATTCAGCTGCATTACAGTCCCACCTCTCTCTGCCCTGCCTTCCTCACTCCAGAGAGCAAGCGAGCTCTAATGAATTGCTGGCAACAGAATCCTCAGCTCAGAGTCTGTTTCCATGGAAACTAGACCTGCATCACCTATTCTCTCAACTAGCTCTGTAACCATAGTAAAGCCACTTAACCACACCTCCCCCCGTAATTGAAGTCTTACTGTGTTTGAGGCCACCAAAAATCCCTAGTGCCGCAGTAAACAATCTTCTATCTTCTGCAGTGGCAGAGACCTGCCCTCAGGACTCACCTGCTATGACCAAGTTCATACATTTTACATCCCATCCTTTTATATTTTATTCCCCTTCAGTTGGCAAGGAGAAATTCTGTATCACTACCAGGCACTTCTTTGAGGTTCATCATTTCCAAAGGAGGCTATGGCCTTTATCTGGATAGAAAATATCCTGGGATGGGGGTAGCTTAGGGCGATCAGTCCCATCTGGGTTTACCCAGGACTTCCCTAGTTCCAGCTCTAACAGCCCCATGTCCCAGGAAGCACCTCAGTTCCAGGCAAACCTAGACAGTTGGTCACCCTAACATAGCTTCATATGTCCTCTGGTTCTATGGCCATCATCCTGGTGACTCTGGCTGCCTGACCTGTACAAGAGGCAGAATATAAGTCTCAATCCACGTGATTAGGTCATATGTCCTGCTGTACCTTTTATTTTTCGTGGCCCTTTTATTTTTCCTTTGTAACAACACTTACCAGAACTGTCATTAGTTATGCAATTATTTGTCTGATTTTTGTCTCCCCACCTAGACTGCGAGTGCCAAATGGGGATTCCTATTTGCCTTGTTCATGGTTGTATCTTTAGTGCTCGGCAGAGAACCTAGCTCACAAGTAATGACCAAGAAATATTTGTTGAATAAATAAATGAAGCAGGAAGGAGGGAGATGTATTACACCTGAGACCCACTCAAAGGTGAAAAACTAAGAAAAGGATAAAGTACAGTATAGTCAGAATGAAAATAAATAAATAAATAAATAAATAAATGGAGGACTATTTACATGCACTCAACCTTGTACCATGATTCCATTTTCCTGTATCATATCACTATATTGCTGAATTATTGTTAAACAGGTGGTTAATTCCAATACTCAGATTTGACATATATTCACAATTTTCCATCAGATCAGGTAAACTGAAATATAGCAGGCCCTCAATTTTAAAAAAAGTGAGGGGCGCCTGGATGGCTCAGTCAGATAAGCATCCAACTCTTGATTTCGGCTCAGGTCATGATCTCAAGGTTGTGAGATCGAGCCCCATGTCAGGCTCCACACTCAGCATGGCGGGAGCTGCTGGGGATTCTCTCTCTCCCTCTTTCTCTGCCCCTCCCCCACTCGCATTTTCTCTGCCTCTCTCTCTCTCTCAAAATAAATAAATAAAAACTTTTTTAAAAAGTGTTATCTGGGGGCACCTGGGTGGCTCAGTTGGCTAAGCGGCCGACTTCGGCTCAGGTCATGATCTCGCGGTCTGTGAGTTCGAGCCCCGCGTCGGGCTCTGTGCTGACAGCTCAGAGCCTGGAGCCTGTTTCAGATTCTGTGTCTCCCTCTCTCTGACCCTCCCCCGTTCATGCTCTGTCTCTCTCTATCTCAAAAAAATAAATAAACGTTAAAAAAATTTTTTAAAAAATGTTATCTGAATGAATGAGCTGTATCAACATTTTGAGGGTCACTATTTCAGATAAGCACCCTGACAAGGAGATTTTAAATTGGGGGGATCAGAGCCCTTTATCTAGAAGAAACTGTAGCAGTTTTTGGTCAAACCTTCCAATTTCTCTGTCAAGGCAACTGTATATTACATCTTGATTCCCTTAAGTGGTATTGTCTGTGGTTTTCTATTTTTTCTCACTGGCTACTACTAGAATAAAGCACATCCTTTCATATTATTTGAAGACACACTGAAATTCTCTTTTTATATCTCCTCATGACCATAATAAAAATCTTTATGTGTAACTCCCCACCCACATAACAGCCTTTTGATCATGTTGATGCTTAAATTGAAACTGGCCTAAATTGAAATATATGCTTAAAAAAATACAGGAACTCCTGTGAAATTACTCATCAGTAAAACGCTGTCCATTTTGAACAGCAATTCACAAAAACAGAAACATCTTGAAATGCCATGCTTTTAGATTCTGGTATAATGATAATTAATTTTGAAAGAACATGCAAATGGATTTGGCAAATATGAGAGACCAAAATTGATTTTGGCCCTTGTTCTTTGTTCTTGTAAGAGACATTTATCCTCAGACCATCTAGAGCCCATAGGAGCTAAACAGCTTCATTTGCCAAGCTGAGAAATTATCTTTATCTCATCAACCTATTTCATACCAACTATAAAAGATTTATAAAAATTTTATTCATGATTTTACTGCTATAGCTTATAATGTAAACCATATGAACTAAGTGATATAAATAAATTAGCAAACAAGCCAGGGGATAAGACAGTTGATAGATCAAACAGGTCAAAGCTTCTTTGTATCTGGCCAAACTTCAGTGCAAAACTGTGAAGTCTACAGTCCTCTGACCTCCACTGTCAGGCTCCTTGACTAAGATGAAGAGTGTTTAAAGCTCCTAGGAGTACTGCATATGGAAGAAAGTTATGATAAGGCTGCAGTATCATGACCCGTGGACCGCTGGAAATCTGGGAGACCCTTTCAGGGGATTATGAGATGAAAAATCAATTTCAAAATATATTTAAGACATTGCCTGAGGATTTTGACCCACTGTGCTAAATTTCTATTGATAGCACAAAACAGTGAATGAAATGGCTGGCACCCAAGTACAGACCTTCATAGTGTCATCAAAGTGTACTAGTGGCTATTATATTCTTTACCAAAACGCATTTACTGAAAGGAAAAAAAAAAAAAAACCAGCTTCACTTAAGAAAGCTCTTGACGTGGCTCAGTGGGTTAAATGACAGTCTCTTGGTTTCCACTCAGGTCATGATCTCAAAGCTCATGAGTTTGAGCCCCGCATCTGGTTCTGCGCTGACAGCACAGAGCCTGCTTGGGATTCTCTCTCTCCCTGTCTCTCTGCCCCTCCCCTGCCTGTGCTCTCTAAGTAAATAAACAAATAAGAAAAAAATGTTCTTGCTGAATCAGTAAAAATCATTCCTATTAAACCTGGATGGTTGAGAACACATCTTTTAAACATTCTGTAAGATGAAGTGGGGCAGGGGGGTGCCTGGTGGCTCAGTGGGTTAAGCGTCAGGCTCTTGGTTTCGGCCCAGGTCACAATCTCACAGTTCTTAGGATTGAGCCTCATGTCGGGCTCTGTGTGCAGACAGTGCAAAGCCTGCTTGGGATTCTCTCTCTCCCTCTCCCTCTGTCCCTCCCCCACTCGCATGCATGTGGGCACACACGCACGCACGCACCCTCCCTCTGTCTCTCTCAAAATAAATGAACTTTTAAAAAATGAAATGGGAAGTACACATAAAGAACTACAGTATACCGAGAACAAACATGGTTGTGAGGGGTGGGCAGTGGGCAAAGAAATAGGTGAAGGGGATTAAGAGGTACAAAATTCCAGATGTAAAGTAAATAAGTCATGGGGATAAAAAGTACAACACAGGGAACACAGTCAATAATACTGTAACAATTTTGTATGGTGACAGATGATGACTAGACTTACCATAGTCACCATTATGTGATGTATAGAACTGTTGAATCACTATGTTTACACCTGAAACTAACACTATATGTCAACTATACTTAAAATAATTTTTTTAATTCTAAAAAATAGTTTAATGGCAAAATCCGTACTCTTTCAAAACAAAGAACTGCTGTATATTAAAGTAAAATAGTTGTCTCCAGGAAGAGCATTTGTAGCAGGTGATTTGCAACCTGCACTAGCTGATTTTCACGTAATACCATTTTATTTGAAAGAATAACTGACAGGCAAGGTATGCTTATTCAGATTCAGATGTTTGGCAGACAATTTTATCGAAAATAACATGAGCCTTTAACTGCAAGGAAAACAACTGACAAAATTGTTGCCAATGATAAAATGCAAGCTTTCGAGTGAAAATTGGGATTTTAGAAATCCGTGCCCCAACCCTGCAAGCTTAACAGTTTACTGATATTTAAAGATGTTTCTGATGAAACTGGAAGTAATATAAACAAATGTGATTTTTCGAGACTGTATAATGAAATGTGTCAACATTTGGGAGATCTGCATAATTCAGTGAAATGGTATTTTCCACACCAAGGCATGATGTTACAAAGCCACACACAGGTAAAAGATCCACTCAACATGCAATACTGACCAATGGATTTTAACGTGACAAACCATAAAAAGATCATTGGTATGGTTTTAGACTCCACATTGCAATTATCCTTTAAGAAACTACTACTTGCCCTGTTTTAGTGTAATTTCAAAGACAAATATTCACAATTACAGGACAAGGCTATTAAAATACTCCTCTTTGTTCCAATTTATATCTCTGTGAGACCAAGTTTTCTTCGTAATTCAACCAAAGCCCAGACTGAATGCAGGAAAAGATATGAAAATCCAAGTGTCTTCTATTAAATCAAACACTAGGGCCACCTGGGTGGCTCAGTTGGTTCAGGGTCTGAGTTTTGATTTCAGCTCAGGTCATAATCCCAGGGTTGTGGGATTAATCCCCATGTCAGGCTGAGCATGGAGCCTGCTTAAGATTCTCTCTCTCTCCCTCTCTCTCTCTCTGCCCCTCTCCCTCTCTCATGCACTCTCTCTCTCTCAAAATAAAATAAAATAAATTTTTTTAAAAAAATTAACCACTAAAAAAGATTTGAAAAACTAAACACCACTCTTGTCAGTATTTTTTTGTTTTGGAAATATAGTTTTATTTCATTAAAAATGTGTTGTTTCGGGGCGCCTGGGTGGCGCAGTCGGTTAGGCGTCCGACTTCAGCCAGGTCACGATCTCGCGGTCCGTGAGTTCGAGCCCTGCGTCGGGCTCTGGGCTGATGGCTCAGAGCCTGGAGCCTGTTTCCGATTCTGTGTCTTCCTCTCTCTCTGCCCCTCCCTCGTTCATGCTCTGTCTCTCTCTGTCCCAAAAATACATAAACATTGAAAAAAAAAATTTAAAAAAAATGTGTTGTTTCTGTTAGCATGCAGTAGGATTATTTTTGCTATTTTTAATGGAATTAATATGTAAATATTTTAAATTTTTCTTAGTTTTAATTTCTAATGCAATAAATCTCAGTAGATATATCTGTAAATAATGTTTAAGAGTATATAGTAGAGTATTAAGAGTATATAGTATATAGTAGTATAGTAAGAGTAGATATATCTGTAAATAATGTTTAAGAGTATAAAGAGGTCCTGAGTTCAAAAACTTTGAGAATCCCTGCTCAAGATGCTGAAATCCTTTTTTTGCTTAAGCTTGAGTCTGCTTTTTGTCACTTGCAACTGAAGTCAGAACTGGTACCAAGGAAAAGGAAGGGAGTCAAGTTCCACCACCAGACATCACACCAATACAGAAATAAAGAATCTGCCTCAATATTCAGAACAAATAACAGGAATTCAGTCAATACAGGGCACAGGAGCAAGACGTTAGTGAAAATTTAAGCCTTACTCATTTCCCCTACTTATAAGGATCTAGAGAAATATTGAAGATACTCAGATCTGAAATTGGGATTTACTCAAAGTATTAAGAAGAGAGACGATTCGAACTGATATCTGGGTAACATAAGTCCTAACAGAAAAATTTCTGCTATAGAAATTTTATTTCAAGAAATAGTGCCCACATGTCCATCACTGTTGAATGCATAAACAAAATGTGGTAAATCCACAGAATGGAATGTTATTTGACCATAAGATGGAATGAGGTACTGATTTATGCTATATGTTATAGCATGGGTGAGCCTTGAAAACATTATGCTAAGTAAAAGAAGCCAGACCAAAAGGTTACATTTGTATGATTCCATTTACATGCAAGGTTCAGAACAGGCAAATCCACAGAGACATAAAGTAGATTAGTAACTGCTAATGACTGGAGGAAAGGAAAAGGGGAGTTGCTGTTAATTGATATGGGTTTCTTTTGGGGGTGATTAAAATGTTTCAGAATTAGTAGTAAAGCTTGTACAACTTTGTGAATGTGCTAGAAAATCTATTATACTTTTTAAAATTTAATTTAATTTTTTTTATTTTTTAATTTTATTTTAAATCTAAGTTAGTTAACATATAGTGTAATAATTATTTCAAGAGTAGAATTTAGTGATTCATCACTTACATATAACACCCAGTGCTCATCACAAGAGCCCTCCATAGTGCCCATCACCCATGTCGCCCATCCCCCAACCACCTCCTTTCCAGCAACCCTTAGTTTGTTCTCTGTATTTAAGAGTCTCTAATGGTTTGTCTCCTTCTCTGCTTTTATCTTAGTTTTCTTTCCCTTCAATTATACATTTTTAAAGTGTGAATTTTACGACATGGGAATTATATCTCAATTTTTAAAAAAACATTAAAATAGAAATTATAAACCTGGTGTATTAGTTTCCTATGGCTGCCGTAACCACAACCAACCACAAACTTGTAGCTTAAAACAATAGAAATTTATTTGCCCACATTTTGGGAGGCCAATAGTCTGAAATCAAGGTGTCAGGAGAGCTGCACTCCCTCTGGAGGTTCTGGGAGAGATTCCATTCCTCCTCTCTTCCACCTTTGGTGGTTGCTGGCATTCCTTTGCCACATTACTCAAATCTCTGCCTCTGTCTTCACATTGCCTTCTGTGTGTGTTTGTGTGTGTGTGTGTGTGCGTGTGTGTGTGTGTGTGTGTGTGCATGAGTGTGTGTGTATGTGTGCATGAGTGTGTGTGTGTGTGTGTGTGTGTGTGTGTGTGAGGTCTCCCTCTTCTTCTTTCTAATAAGGACACTTGTGATGGCATTTAGGGTCCACCCTGATAATTTTATCTCAAGACCCTTTACGCAATCACATCTGCAAAGACTCTGTTTACAAATCAAGCATTTCACAAGTTCTAGGGATTAGGAGGTGGACATATCTTTAAGAATCCTTATTAACCTACCACACCTGGTTTATATATAAATAACTGGTATGGTATGGCAGCCATAGATGGGCGCCACTTGGATCTGCCAACTTGCCAGTCGGCACAAGGAGTGCCATTAGCTGACAACTTCCAGCCACGGCACCTTCAGGATGTGCCACACCCTCCCTAGCAGCCCCAAGCCAATAACTGAGTGTGACAGGTGTACAACGGGCTGGTAATCTGCACAACATAGAACTTCTCTACCAGCAGTCTTTACGCCAGACGTCTTCTTAGAGTTGACTGAGATTTAGCTCTTCTCAATTAATCTGTCTTCCTCCTTTCTCTCCTGACCTGCCTATTCCTATTTTCTCTCCTTTTGGTATTTGTGACTCAGGAAAGGGTTCTGGTGGAGACTTCTCTGGCAAGATCCAATACAGGAGCTTGAGAGTGAACAATACATACAAGGACAATGGAATTGGCTGGTTATTATTAAGGGATATAAAGAGAGGGTCACCTGAGTGGCTCAGTCGGTTAAGTGTCTACCTTCGGCTCAGGTCATGATCTCACAGTTCATGAATTTGAGCCTTGTGTCGGGCTCTGTGCTGACAGCTCAAAGCCTGCTTTGGATTCCGTGTCTCCCTCTCTCTTTCTCTCTCTCTCTCTCTGCCCCTCCACTGCTCATGCTGCGCTCGTGCTCTCTCTCTCTCTCTCTCTCCTTCTCCAAAACAAACATTAAAAAGAAATTTTTTAAAAAGGATATGAAGACATAATGAAAAACTGAAGGCAGTTAACATTTGAAAGCTAAGCATGGGAGCCAAAGGACCTCTCTGACAGCTTACAAAGAGACTTACCTCCTGCAGTAAAGAGAACAGACACAACTGTGGAACAAATTCAGGGTAGTCAAACTTCAAAGACCATTGAATACTCAGCCAAGGCAAGTTTGGGCCTCTAGCTAGAAAATATAGAACACGGAAATATTGAATGGGAATGTATCCTGTAAAAGATGTGAGTTCTGTAGACTGCCCTGAACCCTCAGAGAATCTAGTGGCTACCTATAGCTCCCTATTTGGAATTAGCGTTTCCTCTGTGAGACCCTCTTCTGAATTAGCATTTCCCCTATGCAGAAAGACACTGCAGAGACCTCTCCCCCACAAGACAACTGGTCACCCCTCCTCCTCACCAGGATGCCAGATCAATAACTAGGACAAAATCCCAGCATCACACAACTGAGCACATGTTGGGAACTATAAGAGAAGAAGAGGGGCGCCTGGGTGGCGCAGTCGGTTAAGCATCCGACTTCAGCCAGGTCACGATCTCGCGTCCGTGAGTTCGAGCCCCGTGTCGGGCTCTGGGCTGATGGCTCGGAGCCTGGAGCCTGTTTCCGATTCTGTGTCTCCCTCTCTCTCTGCCCCTCCCCCGTTCATGCTCTGTCTCTCTCTGTCCCAAAAATAAATAAAAAAAAAAAAAAAAAAAGAGAAGAAGAGGGGGCGCCTGGGTGGCGCAGTCGGTTAAGTGTCCAACTTCGGCTCAGGTCATGATCTCATGGTCCGTGGGTTCGAGCCCCGCGTCGGGCTCTGTGCTGACAGCTCAGAGCCTGGAGCCTGCTTCAGATTCTGTGTCTCCCTCTCTCTGACCCTCCCCCATTCATGCTCTGTCTCTGTCTCAAAAACAAATAAACATTAAAAAAATTTTTTTAAAAAAAGAGAAGAAGAGATTACACCCTAAATGAGCTGCAAGGATTAGTAGACACCATAGGATTGGATTTTGAGCGTGCTTGACCAACCCCTATATAAGCAAGAGTTTATTGCCTTAGTGACACTTTCCCAGAACATGAGAGTTAACGCTCTGATAAGGACCCAAAAGGATAGGACAAACTTACCGTTTGGGTGGCTTTAAAATTCAGAAGAAAGCAATGGCCCGTGCTAAGTGAATTTGAAATGCATGAGTCGCTATGGCAGGCAGCGGAGAAAATAATTAAAAGGCTCAGGGAATTGGGCATGCTGGGATGCATATATTATGCGGGGCCCAAAGACAAATCAGAGGAATATATTCCATAGGAGAACCAAAGGCCATCAGAAATGCCATGGGAAGAAGGGCACTGATGTCACTAAAAATTCCATGGTGGTCCTCTTCTACAGATTAGTGCTAACTGTGGGACAGGCAGTCACAGAGAGCAGCTCCTTAATAGTGATGGTGATAATGAGTCCCTGAAATAGTAGAGGCCAGGTAGCGACACACACAACTGCCCAGCCAAAGCCTCTTTAAGATGGAAAAGGTAAACCAGGGGTCAAGCTCAAGCAGGGCCAGAGCGTGTGTAAGCTGCACGAGGAAGTAGTCCAGACTCCCATTTCCCTTCCCTGGTTGTACCAATGCACCTTCATGCCTCCCGGTCATATGGAGGGCCTCACATGACCAGCCGAAACAAAATGGGGGAGCCTGCACTTGTTTTAAAAATGGATTGGCTCTAGGGGGTGCCTGGGTGGCTCAGTCGGTTAAGCATCCGACTTCGCCTCAGGTCATGATCTCGTGGTTTGTGAGTTCGAGCCCCACATCAGGCTCTGTGCTGATAGCTTGGAGCCTGGAGCCTACTTCCGATTCTGTGTCTCCCTCTCTCTCTGCCCCTCCCCTGCTCATGCTCTGTCTCTCTCAAATAAATAAATGTTAAAAAAATTTTTTTTTAATGGATTGGCTCTGAATATAGGTGAAAGCTGAAAATAAATAGAGGCTGCATTACAGTCCTCATTTAAGGGTGACTTTTAAAGACAGTGGTGAAAAAAAAAACCTTTAAAATGGCTGGAGCAAGGAGTTCTGGAGTAGAGGCAAGTGGATGGATATATGAGAAGGGGCACAAAGTGTAAAGATTTTAACATTTATCAGAAAACATCCACCATACAAGAGGTAAGAAACAACTATGCAGATAAAATGGATAAGCCAATTGACATTAGCCAGCCTTCATCATCGGTTACTGGAGAGCTGGAAAGATGGACATACATATAGAGTAACCACCATGTCAGAGATGGGGTCCAACAGCATGGACTTTTACTTACCAAGGCTGATTTAGGTACTATAACCTCTGAATGTCTAACCTCCAATGATAGAGACCAATACGAACCCATGATACAGCACTATTTCTTGAGAGGACCAACTAGCCACCTGGTGGCAAGTTGACTAGTTTGGATCCCTTACGTCCTAGAAGGGCCAATGTGATTCACTCTCTCAGGAAAAGATACTTCAAGTAAGAGGTTGTCTTTCCTGCCTATACCTCTCCTGCCAAAACCATGTTATGAAGGCTTAGTGTGACTAATCTGCAGCCATGAAATCACATTAAATCAATCACAGCATAGCATCCAAACTACTGCACGGCAAAGGAAGTACACTGGTGGGCTCATGACCATGAGATCCAATGGCTACATCATATACAATATTATCCAAAAAGCAACCAACCTGCTGCAGCAGTGAAATGGCTGACTAAGGAGCAAGCTTAAAAGCAATACTCTGCAACAAACCCTGGAGAAGCAGCTCCCCGAGTGTGTCTGGAGAAGTAGACCTGCATGGCTCGGTAGAGGACCATGGTAACCATGGAGGTGCATCTCCTGGATCTCCCTTTAGGAAGAGCTTGCTGGTCAGCAGCCAGAAGTTCCGTTAGCTGCCAGCCCCTATGTGAAGCACCTCCAGGATCCACTAAATGAGCTGAGCCCATGAGCCTCCCTGACGGCTCCCAGCCGCTGAGCCATTGGCTGCACAGTGTGGGAACTCTTCTCTGGGTCATCTTTATACTGGAGCTCCCTTTGGGGGTGGGGGATGGAAGCCGAGACTTTATCCACCTGCACCACAGTCTGGGGCTCTTTCCACCCAACCGTCTTTCTTTCCGCCTCTCCTTTAGAGGTACCAGACATACACTGTATCTGAAGACTTTTTGTGCCTACTCTTGATTCCTCAATCTTCGTATTTCACAGGCATTTTTACCTGACAGTTCTGTTTCACAGTAAGGCTCTTGCATTTGTGACTCTATCCCAGTGTTTCTTCCTGGAGGACCTGAACTGACACATATGATAATCACATTTTTCTTACCCATCAATACAGTAAAATTAACTTCCATTTCCTGCCTCACCACTGCCTGACCGATGGGCCCCTACGTAACACCATGCAGTTCAAGCATTCATTAATGACCTCAACTTGTATTGTTAGCTAGAGTCCCTATAAAAAGCCCTGAGTCCTTAACCTATTCATTCAACAACTATTTGTTTAGTACCTACTCTGTGCTAGATACAAGCACTAGAAATACAGTAATAAACCAGGAAAAAAGTCCTTCTCTTCACGGAACTTACATTCTAAGGGGGCAGACAGACAAGAAAAAAAAACGTGACCACTAGAAAAATACGTATCTATGGTATATTGGGTTTTTTCTTCAATGAAATTGCCTTTTACAATACGACAGCCAAACATTAGTCTCAGCTTTTTATTACGGACTAATATAAGAGAGAACCATATGTAAAACCTCCAATGCATTTTTTTTTATTTATTTTTTTTTTCTGAAATTTATTGACAAATTGGTTTCCATACAACACCCAGTGCTCATCCCAAAAGGTGCCCTCCTCAATACCCATCACCCACCCTCTCCTCCCTCCCACCCCCCATCAACCCTCAGTTTGTTCTCAGTTTTTAACAGTCTCTTATGCTTTGGCTCTCTCCCTTTCTAACCTCTTTTTTTTTTTTTTCCTTCCCCTCCCCCATGGGTTCCTGTTAAGTTTCTCAGGATCCACATAAGAGTGAGACCATATGGTATCTGTCTTTCTCTGTATGGCTTATTTCACTTAGCATCACACTCTCCAGTTCCATCCACGTTGCTACAAAAGGCCATATTTCATTTTTTCTCATTGCCATGTAATATTCCATTGTGTATATAAACCACAATTTCTTTATCCATTCATCAGTTGATGGACATTTAGGCTCTTTCCATAATTTGGCTATTGTTGAGAGTGCTGCTATGAACATTGGGGTACAAGTGGCCCTATGCATCAGTGCTCCTGTATCCCTTGGATAAATTCCTAGCAGTGCTATTGCTGGGTCATAGGGTAGGTCTATTTTTAATTTTCTGAGGAACCTCCACACTGCTTTCCAGAGCGGCTGCACCAATTTGCATTCCCACCAACAGTGCAAGAGGGTTCCCGTTTCTCCACATCCTCTCCAGCATCTATAGTCTCCTGATTTGTTCATTTTGGCCACTCTGACTGGCGTGAGGTGATACCTGAGTGTGGTTTTGATTTGTATTTCCCTGATAAGGAGCGACGCTGAACATCTTTTCATGTGTCTGTTGGCCATCCGGATGTCTTCTTTAGAGAAGTGTCTATTCATGTTTTCTGCCCATTTCTTCACTGGGTTATTTGTTTTTCGGGTGTGGAGTTTGGTGAGCTCTTTATAGATTTTGGATACTAGCCCTTTGTCTGATATGTCATTTGCAAATATCTTTTCCCATTCCGTTGGTTGCCTTTTAGTTTTGTTGGTTGTTTCCTTTGCTGTGCAGAAGCTTTTTATCTTCATAAGGTCCCAGTAATTCACTTTTGCTTTTAATTCCCTTGCCTTTGGGGATGTGTCGAGTAAGAGATTGCTACGGCTGAGGTCAGAGAGGTCTTTTCCTGCTTTCTCCTCTAAGGTTTTGATGGTTTCCTGTCTCACATTTAGGTCCTTTATCCATTTTGAGTTTATTTTTGTGAATGGTGTGAGAAAGTGGTCTAGTTTCAACCTTCTGCATGTTGCTGTCCAGTTCTCCCAGCACCATTTGTTAAAGAGGCTGTCTTTTTTCCATTGGATGTTCTTTCCTGCTTTGTCAAAGATGAGTTGGCCATACGTTTGTGGGTCTAGTTCTGGGGTTTCTATTCTATTCCATTGGTCTATGTGTCTGTTTTGGTGCCAATACCATGCTGTCTTGATGATGACAGCTTTGTAGTAGAGGCTAAAGTCTGGGATTGTGATGCCTCCTGCTTTGGTCTTCTTCTTCAAAATTCCTTTGGCTATTCGGGGCCTTTTGTGGTTCCATATGAATTTTAGGATGGCTTGTTCTAGTTTCGAGAAGAATGCTGGTGCAATTTTGATTGGGATTGCATTGAATGTGTAGATAGCTTTGGGTAGTATTGACATTTTGACAATATTTATTTTTCCAATCCATGAGCAGGGAATGTCTTTCCATTTCTTTAAATCTTCTTCAATTTCCTTCAGAAGCTTTCTATAGTTTTCAGCATACAGATCCTTTACATCTTTGGTTAGATTTATTCCTAGGTATTTTATGCTTCTTGGTGCAATTGTGAATGGGATCAGTTTCTTTATTTGTCTTTCTGTTGCTTCATTGTTAGTGTATAAGAATGCAACTGATTTCTGTACATTGATTTTGTAGCCTGCAACTTTGCTGAATTCCTGTATCAGTTCTAGCAGACTTTTGGTGGAGTCTATCGGATTTTCCATGTATAATATCATGTCATCTGCAAAAAGCGAAAGCTTGACTTCATCTTTGCCAATTTGGATGCCTTTGATTTCCTTTTGTTGTCTGATTGCTGATGCTAGAACTTCCAGCACTATGTTAAACAGCAGCGGTGAGAGTGGGCATCCTTGTCGTGTTCCTGATCTCAGGGAAAAAGCTTTCAGTTTTTCCCCGTTGAGGATGATGTTAGCTGTGGGCTTTTCATAAATGGCTTTTATGATCTTTAAGTATGTTCCTTCTATCCCGACTTTCTCAAGGGTTTTTATTAAGAAAGGGTGCTGGATTTTGTCGAAGGCCTTTTCTGCATCGATTGACAGGATCATATGGTTCTTCTCTCTTTTTTTGTTAATGTGATGTATCACGTTGATTGATTTGCGAATGTTGAACCAGCCCTGCATCCCAGGAATGAATCCCACTTGATCATGGTGAATAATTCTTTTTATATGCCGTTGAATTCGATTTGCTAGTATCTTATTGAGAATTTTTGCATCCATATTCATCAGGGATATTGGCCTGTAGTTCTCTTTTTTTACTGGGTCTCTGTCTGGTTTAGGAATCAAAGTAATACTGGCTTCATAGAATGAGTCTGGAAGTTTTCCTTCCCTTTCTATTTCTTGGAATAGCTTGAGAAGGATAGGTATTATCTCTGCTTTAAACGTCTGGTAGAACTCCCCTGGGAAGCCATCTGGTCCTGGACTCTTATTTGTTGGGAGATTTTTGATAACCGATTCAATTTCTTCGCTGGTTATGGGTCTGTTCAAGCTTTCTATTTCCTCCTGATTGAGTTTTGGAAGCGTGTGGGTGTTCAGGAATTCGTCCATTTCTTCCAGGTTGTCCAATTTGTTGGCATATAAGTTTTCATAGTATTCCCTGATAATTGTTTGTATCTCTGAGGGATTGGTTGTAATAGTTCCATTTTCATTCATGATTTTATCTATTTGGGTCATCTCCCTTTTCTTTTTGAGAAGCCTGGCTAGAGGTTTGTCAATTTTGTTTATTTTTTCAAAAAACCAACTCTTGGTTTCGTTGATCTGCTCTACAGTTTTTTTAGTTTCTATATTGTTTATTTCTGCTCTGATCTTTATTATTTCTCTTCTTCTGCTGGGCTTAGGCTGCCTTTGCTGTTCTGCTTCTAGTTCCTTTAGGTGTGCTGTTAGATTTTGTATTTGGGATTTTTCTTGTTTCTTGAGATAGGCCTGGATTGCAATGTATTTTCCTCTCAGGACTGCCTTTGCTGCGTCCCAAAGCGTTTGGATTGTTGTATTTTCATTTTCGTTTGTTTCCATATATTTTTTAATTTCTTCTCTAATTGCCTGGTTGACCCACTCATTCGTTAGTAGGGTGTTCTTTAACCTCCATGCTTTTGGAGGTTTTCCAGACTTTTTCCTGTGGTTGATTTCAAGCTTCATGGCATTGTGGTCTGAAAGTAAGCATGGTATAATTTCAATTCTTGTAAACTTATGAAGGGCTGTTTTGTGACCCAGTATATGATCTATCTTGGAGAATGTTCCATGTGCACTCGAGAAGAAAGTATATTCTGTTGCTTTGGGATGCAGAGTTCTAAATATATCTGTCAAGTCCATCTCATCCAATGTCTCATTCAGGGCCCTTGTTTCTTTATTGACCGTGTGTCTAGTTGATCTATCCATTTCTGTAAGTGGGGTGTTAAAGTCCCCTGCAATTACCACATTCTTATCAATAAGGTTGCTTATGTTTATGAGTAATTGTTTTATATATTTGGGGGCTCCGTTATTCGGTGCATAGACATTGATAATTGTTAGCTCTTCCTGATGGATAGACCCTGTAACTATTATATAATGTCCTTCTTCATCTCTTGTTACAGCCTTTAATTTAAAGTCTAGTTTGTCTGATATAAGTATGGCTACTCCAGCTTTCTTTTGGCTTCCAGTCGCATGATAAATAGTTCTCCATACCCTCACTCTCAATCTAAAGGTGTCCTCAGGTCTAAAATGCGTCTCTTGTAGACAGCAAATAGATGGGTCTTGTTTTTTTATCCATTCTGATACCCTATGTCTTTTGGTTGGCGCATTTAATCCATTTACATTCAGTGTTATTATAGAAAGATACGGGTTTAGAGTCATTGTGATGTCTGTATGTTTTATGCTTATAGTGATGTCTCTGGGACTTTGTCTCACAGGGTCCCCCTTAGGATCTCTTGTAGGGCTGGTTTAGTGGTGACAAATTCCTTCAGTTTTTGTTTGTTTGGGAAGACCTTTATCTCTCCTTCTATTCTAAATGACAGACTTGCTGGATAAAGGATTCTTGGCTGCATATTTTTTCTGTCTAGCACCCTGAAAATCTCGTGCCAATTCTTTCTGGCCTGCCAAGTTTCAAAAGAGAGATCAGTCACGAGTCTTATAGGTCTCCCTTTATATGTGAGGGCACGTTTACCCCTTGCTGCTTTCAGAATTTTCTCTTTATCCTTGTATTTTGCCAGTTTCACTATGATATGTCGTGCAGAAGATCGATTCAAGTTACGTCTGAAGGGAGTTCTCTGTGCCTCTTGGATTTCAATGCCTTTTTCCTTCCCCAGTTCAGGGAAGTTCTCAGCTATGATTTCTTCAAGTACCCCTTCAGCACCTTTCCCTCTCTCTTCCTCCTCTGGGATACCAATTATGCGTATATTATTTCTTTTTAGTGTATCACTTAATTCTCTAATTTTCCCCTCATACTCCTGGATTTTTTTATCTCTCTTTTTCTCAGCTTCCTCTTTTTCCATAACTTTATCTTCTAGTTCACCTATTCTCTCCTCTGCCTCTTCAAGCCGAGCTGTGGTGGTTTCCATTTTGTTATGCATTTCGTTTAAAGCGTTTTTCAGCTCCTCGTGACTGTTCCTTAGTCCCTTGATCTCTGTAGCAAGAGATTCTCTGCTGTCCTGTATACTGTTTTCAAGCCCAGCGATTAATTTTATGACTATTATTCTAAATTCACTTTCTGTTATATTATTTAAATCCTTTTTGATCAGCTCATTAGCTGTTGTTATTTCCTGGAGATTCTTCTGAGGGGAGTTCTTCCGCTTGGTCATTTTGGATAGTCCCTGGCGTGGTGAGGACCTGCAGGGCACTTCCCCTGTGCTGTGGTGTATACCTGGAGTTGGTGGGCGGGGCCGCAGTCAGACCTGATGTCTGCCCCCAGCCCACCGCTGGGGCCACAGTCAGACTGGTGTGTGCCTTCTCTTCCCCTCTCCTAGGGGCGGGATTCACTGTGGGGTGGTGTGGCTCGTCTGGGCTACTTGCACCCTGCCAGGCTTGTGATGCTGGGGATCTGGCGTATTAGCTGGGGTGGGTAGGCAAGGTGCTCGGGGGCAGGAGGGGCAGGCTTAGATCGCTTCTCCTTAGGTGATCCACTTCAGGAGGGGCCCTGTGGCAGCGGGAGGGAGTCAGATCCGCTGCCGGAGGTTTGGCTCCGCAGAAGCGCAGAGTTGGGTGTTTGCGCGGAGCGAGCAAGTTCCCTGGCAGGAACCGGTTCCCTTTGGGATTTCGGCTGGGGGATGGGCGGGGGAAATGGCGCTGGCGAGCGCCTTTGTTCCCCACCAAACTGAGCTCTGTTGTCAGGGGGCTCAGCAGCTCTCCCTCCCTTTGTCCTCCAGCCTTCCCGCTTTCCGAGCAGAGCTGTCAATTTCTGACCTCCCAGACGCTAAGTCGCGCTTGCTGTCGGAACACAGTCCGCCCGGCCCCTCCGCTTTTGCAAGCCCGACTCGGGGGCTCTGCTTGGCCGGCGAGCCGCCCCTCCGCCCCGGCTCCCTCCCGCCAGTCCGTGGAGCGCGCACCGCCTCGCCGCCCTTCCTACCCTCTTCCGTGGGCCTCTCGTCTGCGTTTGGCTCCGGCGACTCTGTTCTGCTAATCCTCTGGCGGTTTTCTGGGTTATTTAGGCAGGTGTAGATGGAATCTAAGTGATCAGCAGGACGTGCGGTGAGCCCAGCGTCCTCCTAAGCCGCCATCTTGCCGCAACCTCTCAAATGCATTTTTTGATAGAAAAACTAATTATAAAACCAATTTGTTCTATATTAGAAAAAGAAATGCCCACATCTCTAAGAATTTATCCCAAGTAAATTATCATGAATATTCAAAAAGCTTTATTCATAGGAATGTTAGTGGCAGGGTTTTTATACTTTCAAAAAGAAACTGAAAACAACCTAATATATGACAACCTAGAACCATTTACATAAACATTTGGCTATCCATGCAATGGAATACTGCACAGCCATTAAGAAGGATGTTGTAGAAAATATGGCAGGAAAAGGTACTCACAGTATATTTAGTTGGCAAGGGGAAAGCTAGTTATGAAACAATACTCCATGTACTAGTTATAGGATCATCCCATAAAATGTGTATCTGTAAGAACTTACACCAAAATACCAACTGTGTTATTTCTGCATGACAGGATTGTGAATCATTTTAATTTTCCCAGTTTCCTTATTCATAGCTTCAACATTTTCTATAATAAACTGATAGATTTATTTCATCTACTACCTTAAATTTCCTAAAGTCAGGTTTTCATTTTTGTCTTTTTGGTAAAGAAAAGTCACTCAACATCTCTGACTTGAATATCCGTAAGTAAATCTCTCAAATGACTTTCAGGTTGTCAGTTGGAGATGTTCTAGAACTAAATATTTCTAACGGGCACAATCTTCCCCCTCATAGCACTCTGAGAAGGAGGTTAAAGTGCCTTTTACTCCCTAGTAACTATCCTAGCGGAAAACTAGCCCCCAAACCACCGTCTTCAGGAGCCTCTGACCAAGATTCACACATGCAGAATAGGCACATCGGACAAGCTCCTGACGAGCACAGTGTTCCTTAACATTTATTGATTGACTATAATATTACCTTTCTATGTCTCAGTTTTCTCTCATATAAGAGGTCTTTTCCTCTCCTCTACCATTTCTAAGTTAAAAAAACAGACATGAACACATACACCACACACACGCACACACACACATACGCACACACACACTCATAGCAATCTACAATATCAAGTTATTAGAGAGGATTTTTTTTAATGAAATTCAAGGAAGGAAAGGAAAAAAGTCTCTTCTGCATAATAAAAAGTCAAAATCTGTGTGGGAATTGAAAAGAGATTAACTTCCAGAATCCCAATGCTAGGTGTTTGAATTTTAATATCTGTTTTATAAATAATTAAAGCTATTAATTATATATATAATTTATACATATGTATAATTTTTTCAAGGCCAATCATAAGAAAAGAAAAATGCAAGCTGTCACCCCAAGTGTATATGTCTCAGTCAGTTTTCCCCTCTCCATTCTCAGGATCTTTTTCTACTCAACTTTCAAAATTGAAAAAGAAAACAAAACAAAAAAAACTGACCCGATATCACCCCACAAAATCTTGAAAATTAAAAGGAATTGAGAAGAAACAACCAGAATATGGACTTCAAAGCCTATGGCTGAGTTACACAGAGGAGGGAAGATATAGCCAGGTGAGGAGAGGCACCCCACAGGTCTGGGTTGAAAGGACTCCCACTCTGGGATCAGGGCCCTGTAAAACAGCAGCAAAGATGGCCAAGGCCAAGACCAGGTGACAGATTCAACTGGTAAAAACACACTAGCCCTTTTCTTTATTTTTTATTTTTTATTTTTTATCATTTATTTATTTATTTTGAGAGAGAGAGAGAAAGAGAATTTCAAGCAGGCTCTGCATTGTCAGTGCAGAGCCTGATGTGGGGCTCTAACTTATGAACTTCCAGATTGTGACCTGAGCCTAAACCAAGAGTCGGAAGCTTGACCAACTGAGCCACCCAGGCACCCCACACTAGCCCTTTTTAGAGTTAAGTAGTTTATAACTTACACAGACAGAAAAAAAAAAAAATAGCCGAAACTCCACCTCCCTGTCGTCCTTGTCCCAAACAACAAAGAGCATGACCCCAAAATAATAAGGACCAGAAGATTGCAACACACATCATGGGATGTCCCAGTGCTGCAGAGCTAATTCTAGACTGCAGCTAGGTTATTGTACAGTCTGCAGGTATATTCCAAAGGGGCATGGCAGAAAACTTCACACCTCACCAGTACCCCCTAAGGCAATGAGGAACTCAAGGGTGATTGCCGCAGGCCAGCTCGGTCACAGACCTCCCTTCCTCTCATGTTCTGGGAGAATAATAAGGCATTCTGCCAAGACTCAGATTAGTTGTAGCTCAGACTTTTGCAGACAGGACCTATATGGGTATGTGTAAGACTGCCGGAGTGCCATATGGAATCCTTCCTCAACAGGCCCCACGTAAATTCTGTCATTGTGAATCTTTTGTAAAGACTCAAGTAAACATCTGGAGTTCTGTGGATGCTTATTTGCAAAGGGTTGGAGGAAACCAAATACCCAACCAATAATACTCAGTAGGGAGAACCAGGGAGCCCAGAATTTCCTAGCTTTAAGATCATCCGATTGCTAGCCTGCACGCGGTATGCTAACCAAACCAATTTTGCTAATGGTCTTTACCACCTCCAAGATAAGGAAATTAGTCTGGATTATAGAGATAATGATATCCATGCTAGAGGGGTTGTGAAGACTGATTTAGATAATAGATGTAGAAATCTAGCACAGTGCATATAATATGTAGCAGATGTTCACCAAAGGATAGTTCCTTTCATTCATAAGTTTGCTTGTAATTTATTTACTTAACATATACTTTTTAAAAACTTACGATCAGCCGGGTATTAAATCAGATACTGGATAGATACTAGAGAATAAAGTAGATAAGGTTCCATTTTCATGAAGTCTCTAAGCTAGTGGGAAGACAGGCACACAAATAAATATATATTCACAAATTATGTACCCTAAGTGCTAAGCAGAAAGCTATGTATTACACCAGGCCTATTGAGAAACACAAAAATGTAATGTACATAATAACTATTACATCTTGTAGGAGCCTCCCTAGTAAGGAGGACATGATGTTTACATTTTTTATAGAAAAATATATGAAAATACTTTTCAACTCCAAAATTTTGATTTTTCTAATTGCTCTTTATTGATACTCTCTATTTGGTGAAGCATTGTTCGCACACTTTAATTCTTTAGATATGGTTTTCTTTAGTTATTTACATTTACGTATTTATATTAATATTTATAAATATTAATTTCTATACTTATAAATCTAAGTCCAAAATTCAGATCCCTCAAAAATAGCTTCAAAGAGTGGTTGTTTTCCTGTGCATAAGCCATGCTTTCCTGTTTCTTTGTAACTATTTAAAATTTTTTATTGAAAAGTGGATGTTTTAGGGGCTCTTGGCTGGCTCAGTCAGAGGTATATGCAAGTCTTGCTCCCGGGGCCATGAGTTTGAACCCCGTGTTGGATGTCGAGGTGAAAGAAAGAAAGAAAGAAAGAAAGAAAGAAAGAAAGATGAAGGAAGGAAAAAAGGAAGGAAGGAAGGAAGGAAGGAAGGGAGGAAGACATTTTAGATAATATAATGTGTCAACTCTGGAAATCAGATTTCCCCCACCCTTAGCGTCTGTCCGTATTTCAGTTTTATTCTTGTTGCCGCTGCTGTTTACTTTAGTGACCTTTCTGAAGAGACCACTTCTATAAATTCTTTGTTCCCTATAGTGTGCAGCCACTGAATTCTCTGATCAATTAGCTTTAATGGTCGGTTAATGATTGGTCAGAGGTTTCCTGAAATGTCTTGAAGCAATAAGAATTGCAACCTTTCGTGAGAAGCTCTGTATGTAGGTATGTTGGGGCATGACCTCCACACTCAGGCGGTTTCTAATTCCGCCTTATGCGTCACTTTCTGCTTGCCCAGGGCCTCCAGCCAGCCAGAGGTGGGGGCCCTCACGGGTCTTTTCCAGGCATGCACACAGACTTGCACATTTGTAGGACCTTTTAGAGCCCCGGGAATGTATCAGAGCTTTTCAACCGGACACCTTGTTTCCCAGATCTGCCTTTTAAGTTTTGGCCAGACTCTTGTTTGCCCCAATTGGTATCACAGCTGCGATGTTAAACAATTGCCACTGGTTGTTTGCAACAAGGGCCCTGAGGAAGGAGCTTTTCTGGACCAAAAAAAAAAAAAAAAAAAAAAAAAAAAAACCATGACTGCAAAGCAACTCCCCTCAAAGGGTTTTTCCAGGGAGCTGCAAGACGGGTCAAATAGGGTTAATGTTCTGGAGCTAGGACTTTTTGAGGATCTCAAGACACGGTCTGCCCCCTCCGATAGCTGTAAGGCTGCTGGTTTACACAACTACAGTGGAGCTGGGGAAAGGGTACTGGGAGCAGAACAGGTGAAAATGCCACAACCCACTGTTCCTCCGGAGATGCAGCAGTTTTTCTTCCTGAATAAACATTCCGCATCTTATTGAAAGATTTTTGCTTAATTTGCAGAGTTCTGAAAAGGCTGATTTTGACAAACTTTCTCAGTATTTTCATTGTTTTTATGGAAGGGAAGATTCACAGAGGTCTTCACTCCATCACTCCAGAGGCCCCGGCCCCCATTAGAATAAATTAGGCGTAAGACGAAGAAGTTCAAGACTAGGTTGGTGGCCACAGGAGTGGAGATGATCAATGTGGGAGAAACTGTAAGTAAATATTTAATGCAACTTTGTGTTAGGATGTGGTGGCCAAGAAAGAGGTGAGGGGACAAAGATGATGCCAAGCCTACTGTGTTATTCTCCCTGACTACAGGGTCATTCAAAGGCTGGGGTGATTCACAGGCAGTGTGGACTCTTGTCCCTCTTCCCATGCCCAAGATGAGCTCTCAGTGCCTCCAGTGTTCATCATGCCCTTGCGCCTCAAGCACATATTTCCTGAACAATTTCCAGTTTTTGTGGTTCAGAAGGAAAAGAAAATTACTTTGGCATGAATACTGAGCCTTAAGTACTATATAGTGTAAACCATTCTCTATGTCCAAGAGAAAGGTCACATATGGAAGACTAAATCCACTTTTCCATTGGACAGGGGTTGAGGAAGAATATCAGGCTTCATGATTATTCCTTAGCACAATTTAAGTCACAGAATCTGTACTAAAAGCACTTTAAGGACTTACCTTGCTAAATAAAAGATCTGTTGCCACAATATACCTGCACATAACTAAAAGGAATTTCTGCCCATAGTCTCACCCACGGCAGGTGAAATTAGCCGCTTCGTGACTGAAAAGGACGTAGAAAAAAGAATCTACCTATTCCTGAGAGTTTAAATTTACATAGCTTAAGCCGCATCATTTGGAAGCAGTTATAATGAACATTATCTGAAAAGAAGTTAGTCATCCTTGATTAACGCCTAAAATGAAGTGGCCATTTTTCTTCAAAATAAGCCTCATCGACATCTTTCATTTCACAGGAACTTCATAAATTTTCTACCTGAAAGAAATTATCTCCAAATAGAGGAATGTTCGTCTGAATTAGAGTAAGTGCCCTGCAGGGACCCATCCCTGGTGCCCTCCGTGTGGGCTTTGTTCAGAAGACTTCAGAGATGGTTGCTTTGTCTGTCTGTCTGTCTGTTTGGTTTTCAACGTTTATTTATTTTTGAGACAGAGAGCGTGAGCAGGGGAGGGGCAGAGAGAGAAGGGGACAGAGGATCTGACGCAGGCTCCGCCCTGACAGCAGCCAGCCCAATGTGGGGCTCAAACTCACAAACCTAAGTCGAAGTCCAGCGCTCATCCGACTGAGCCACCCAGGTGCCCCAGAGATGGTTGCTTTGAAATACAGTAGCCCCCCCTTACCTGCAGGGGATATATTCCAAGACCTCTCATGGATGCCTAAAACCATGGATAGTACTGAATTCTATATATACCATGTTTTTTCCTACATATACACACCTGCCATAAAGTTTAATTTATAAATTAGCCACAGTATGAAATTAACAACAGTAACTAATAACAAAATAAAACGATTATAACAATACACTGTGATAAAAGTTATGTGAACGTGGTCTCTTTTAAAATATCTTATTGCGGGGCGCCTGGGTGGCTCAGTCAGTTAAGCATCTGACCTGGGGTCTGGTCATGATCTCACAGTTGGTGGATTTGAGCCCCGCGTTGATATCCGTGCTGACAGCTCGGAGCCTGGAGCCTGCTTTGGATTCTGTGTCTCCCTCACTCTCTCCCCCTCCCCCACGCTCACTATCTCTCTGTCTCTCTGTCTCTTTGTCTCTCTGTCTCTCTCTCTCTGTGTCAAAAATAAAACATTAAACATTTTTTAATAAAGTAAAAATAAAATATTGTAACGTACTCACTCTCCCTGCTGATGTCAGATGATCAAACACCTACGTGATGAGATGCCGAATGGTGAATGACGTAAGCCTGGTGAAGTAGAGTTAGGCTACTATTGACCTTCTGCTGATTCGCCAGAAGGCGGCTCATCTCTCCCAGACCAAGGGGGGGGAGGGGTGGAATACTGAAACTGCGGAAAGCAAAACCGCGGATGAGAGCCAACTGCTGTAATCACTTAGTATATTCTTGCCACCTTTCTTTAAAAAATTTCTCCCTCCAGGGGCGCCTGGGTGGCTCAGTTGGTTGAGCATCTGACTGTTGATTTTGACTCTGGTCATGGTCCCAGGGTCATGAGATGGAGCCCTGTGTGGGGCCTGGTTGGGATTCTCTCTCTCTCTCTCTCTCTCTCTCTCTCTCTCTCTCTCTCCCTCCCTCTGCCCCTCTGCACCCGGTTCTGCTCACGTGTTCTCCCTCTCTAAAATAAAAAATATATATATTTACTAATAAATTTTTAATAAAAAATAAAAAAATTTCTCCCTCAGGGCAAAGGAAGAGAGGAAGGGATACGGCTAAAATTGATGATCAAAGGAAACAAAAAGTATTAAAATTTAAGTTTCAATTCCTTTTTTTAAAAAAAAGAGAAAGTGACTTGAAGGAAATCTAACACTTTGTTAGTAATCTAGATGGAAGCAACATGGATGTTTATTAACTATTCTTGCTTTCTCCCTTACTTTATAAATCTCTCAATATAAACAACAATATAGATGGTATACAGATATGCCAAAATTGCCCAGAAGGGACCGGACAGGTGAACCAGTTGCCAAGTTGCAGGAATGCAGAAATGAAAGGCACATTCCTGCCCTCACAGCGTTATATTTGAGTGTTAGACTAAGAAAAGATCTGTTCACAATTATGTGACAGAGGCGAGCCAGGAAAGACCCCCTGGAGAAGGTAACACCAAAGCTATCATGAAGAATCAGGGTAGAGACCCACGTTGATGGGTCTCCATCCATCAACTAGTGAATGGATAAATTAAATGTGATGTATCCATTCAATGGGATGTTACTTGGCAATAAAAAGAAATGAAGTACCAATTCCTGCTACAACACAGATGAACCTTAACATTATGCTAAACGAAAGAAGCCAGTCACAATAGGCCACACATTATATGAGTCTATTTGTATAAAATGGCCAGAATAAGACGCCTGGGTGGCTCAGTTGGTTAAGCATCTGACTTAGGCTCAGGTTTGTGAGTTCAAGTCCTGCATCGGGTGGTCCCACTTTAGGTTGGGACCACTTCTCTCTCTCTCCCCCTCTCTCTCCCTCTGCCCCTCGTGGGATTCTCTCTCTCTCCCTCTCTCCCTCCCCCTCACTCACTTGCACCCTCTCTTTGTCTCTGAAATAAAGAGAGGAAGGAAGGAAGGAAGGAAGGAAGGAAGGAAGGAAAGAAAAAGCCCAGAATAGGCAAATCCAGAGTCAGAAAGTAGATTAGTGACTGCCAGGGACTGGGATCAAGGGAGGCTGAGGGGGTGGAGGGCAACTGTTAGCTGGCATGGGGCTTCTTTTTAGTGTCAAATGCAATTTACTGACTGCTAGTGTGCATGGATTTCATTGATGAAAATGTTCTAAAATAGATTGTGATGTAACACCCGGGTAGCTCAGTCGGTTAAGTGTCTGACTTCAGCTCAGGTTGTGATCTCCCAATTCATGAGTTCGAGCCCCCATATCGGGCTCTCTGGTGTCAGGGCAGAGCCTGCTTCAGATCCTCTGTACCCCCTCCCTTTCCGCTCCTCCCCCACACATGTGCACACACTCTCTCAAAACTAACCAAATAAAAAATTGTGGTGATAGCTACACAACTCTGTGAATATACTAAAAACCATTGAATTGTACTCTAAATGGGTAAGCTCTATGGTATAAGAATTCTATTTCAGTAAAACTGGTATATAAAACATAATAAAAATAAAATTTAAAAATGTTTTAAGCGTTAAGTCATTTAATCAGGTGATTCAACCACATTAAAAACGGCCCAACGGCGTTTAGGTGGCTCAGTCAGTTAAGCGTCCAACTTCAGCTCAGGTCAAGATCTCACAGCTGGTGGGTTCAAGCCCCGCATCAGGCTCTGTGCTGACAGCTCAGAGCCTGGAGCCTGCTTCGGATTCTATGTCTCCTTCTCTCTCTCTGCCCCTCCCCCACTCAAGCTCATCTCTGTGTCTCAAAAATGAATAAACGTTAAAAAAATTTTTTTAACTAGCCCAGCTGTCATCAACTTTTAAAGGGTACACCCCCCACACCTGTTGGGATGAGCACTGGGTGTTGTATGGAAACCAATTTGACAATAAATTTCATATATTTAAAAAACAATAAAAAAATAAATTACCAATATTGAAGAAAAAAATAAAAATAAAGGGGCCACCCCATTATGGGGAATACTAAAATTTAGCTTTGTTTTCATTCTGCCACTTTTATTCTGCCTCACCTTCTGCCTCTTCACATGATCATCCAGCACAGGAGAAGAAATGTCCTAGCTCCAAATGCTACCTGGCCATTGCCACTGATTATGCTGGGCAATATGGGGTTACTATTTGTTCTCAAAAGATTGTCACGCTTTGTCATGCAACTTTTTATATTCCGCTTGAGATGCTTTCTCTGTAGGAAGAAAAAGAACCTTGTAGCTGTGCTGGGTTATACATGTCAGGTAGTACACCCAGTATGAAAACGCGAAGATGATCACTTCTAAGGGTCAAGAGGTTTCTCTGACTCTATAGAGCCATCAGTGCTACTTCAAATACTCACCTAAACATATCCTAGAGGTAAGAAGGTCACTGTGTCAGACTGTAGTAAGAACTAGTTACTAGGCGACCACCATTTGGTACAGTGAAATAATCATGGTAGACAATAAGCATATTTTCAAGTGGGCATTCACCTAGTGAAATAGTTTCAGCTCAATGGACAACATAATATCATTTATTACCTGTGACCCTAATTACAACTCTCCAAAAAAATTAATAAACCCTCTATTTATCCAGTTCAAAAGAGCTGATGATAACTCAAGTATCTAATGTATATACGTATACTCATCCTTTAGAAGTCTTTTCTGTGCCCTGATAAGACAACTATCTAAGAGAGTCTATATAGAAACAATTCATCTTGATGGATCAAACCAACACAGGAGAGACTATTCGTAATAATGCAAACACAGGAAAGCAATCCTTCCAGAGAACGATGAGAAACGCTTTGCAAATGGTCTCTGTGCAGAAAGTTGAGGAAGTTTTCCATGCCAAATAGCAATGTCCTGTGTTATCTATACAGGTTTAGCAATCTTTTGAAAGTTTAAGGATTATGTCGCAGGTTCACTAACTTACCACTACTGAAATTCTTTCACTCGTATCAGCTAATGAACGTGAACAAGTAGAGGCTTGCGTAGTTGATGCTTAGATCCTTGGCACCCAATAGAGAGGACCGAGCACATAATAGGGGTTTAAGTAACATTTAAGTGTACACATAAGCTACTATCTTAACCTATGATGAGTTAGATGATAAATACAACAAAAAAATTTTGTCACAACTGCTTCAAAGTTCAGTTGTGAAAAACTGTGTAACTATATGTTAATAACTCAACCTACCCACTATGAGTGCCCCCGTTTCAGATTATTAAAAAGTTACTCCTCTAAGATAAAGACAAAGACTGGATATTTTCAATCACCACTTTTATTCAAACTGACATCACATGGCTGCGGTTATGATACATTGAGAAGTCCACAGAATTTCTGCCCACCCCCCCCACAAAAGCATTAACTATAAAGAAACACCAGACAAACTCAAACCGAGGGACATTCCACAAAGAAACTGGTTTGCACACTTCAAAATGTCAAGTTATTAAATACAAAGAAAGGCTGAGGAACTGCTCCATACAGAAGGAAACTCAACAGTCATGACAGTCTGTGATCCTGGATCAAATCCTGGACCTCTAGAGGACATTTTGGAACAATCGGGAAATTCCAAGTGAGGTCTATGAAGAAGAGGGGTATACCAATGTTGATTTCGATGGTATGTACTGGATCACATAGGAGAGGAATTTTAAAGAAGAATGACCAGTACCATCACCAACATTTCCTGGCTCTACAGCACGTGTAGGATAACGGGCACCTTGGATGTGATTCTCAGTTCGGTTACATTCAAGCAATCCACTGCGAAAAGACTGAGAACACAGGATAATGTGTTGACACTGAAAGTGAGAAGTCACAAAGCACAGTGGGAAGAATGCAAAGATAGGCAGTGAAGGGAATTAGAGTCAAAGACAGAGGAAGTATAAAGCATTCAAGTATGGGATAAGGGCACTTAAAAAGGCAGATATCCAGTTGGTCTTGGAATTGGGGTGGTAATCGAGGGTAACAGGTATGAGAGTTATAAAGGAACAGCTAGCCTCAAGCCTAACAGCTTTTATCATATTTATCAGGAGACCAGCATTCTGTTACCAGCTTCATTAAAAACTAATTATAAATACTACTCAGCAATAAAAAAGAACAAAATACTGATACATGCTACAACATGAATGACCCTCAAACACACTATAGTAAATGAAAGAAGCCAGATACAAAGACCACATATTGTATGATGCCATTTATATGAAATGTCCAGAAAAGGCTAAACTATACAGACAGTAGATTAGTGGTGTCCTGGCACTGGGGATTGACTGTAATCCCCATTTGATTACATTAAATAACAACTCATTTGTAATCCCAAAATTGAGGCATAGAGCTATTTAGTGACAATCACAGTACCTAACTCATAAGGGCTCTTTGAAGATCAAATGAGATAATACAGTTTAAAAGCTTAGAACAGTGCCCGGCACTTGTAAGGGCTCAAGATGTACACGCGCACACACACACGTCCAGCTTAAAAACTTAGAAAATAAAATGCATGTAAAGAAAAACAACATGCACATAATAAATTATAAACGTAAATAAAGTAGAAGTTCATACTTTAAAGATTCAGCAACAAATTATAGTTCACCCTAGACCTATTTCTTAATCAAAGTAAATGGTTCAAAATATTTGGGGGAAACTTTTTAAATATACATATAAAGTCTAAGAACAAAGGAAACTTACTATATTATTTCCCTAACATTTGGGGTCTAAATAAAGTTTCAGAAAATGTTGAGACTCTTCCTCAGCCACTCATTTTCTCAAGTTGACATTTTGATGTGTTAATCCCCTAATTGCGTGATTTTTCAGTATGTTCCACATTTTATTTCTCCATATAAAAGTCCTTCATTGAATATGGACATCCATCACATATTTTTACTTTAGTAATTTTTTATCACAAAAAGTAGGCTGTTGTTGTATCTTAACAATATAATCTGGGACCAAAAAACCCAGCAGTCAATACTATTGAGGCCAAAGGCCCCCACCTCAGTGACATACGTACGCTTTTCCATGTTTTTCTTGTCCTTTATAATATACGCTGTGATACTGGAGGCGCTACGGTTCTCTCTTCCCAGTAGGTGTCAGATAATGATGTAGATACTGCCTCCTGAACTCAATCCTGTTCATTGACTCTTTCAATACAGGTATACAAAGTGAACAGTTGCTAACCCACTACGCCACCAGTCAAATAAATAGTTGTTTCATTTTAATCCTTTGAAATAACTACTCCATGAACATACCTGTATATCTTTGGTTAAACTATTTCCTCACCAGCATCAACATTTATATTCTCTTATTTATTATCTCTAAGACCATTTATAAAATGAACTTGTTTTCGTTATTCTCTGATTCCTTAAGTGTTCCCAGAAAAACTTCCTAACATGAGGAGAAAGTAGAGACAAATTTCAATATTTGATAAATTTTATCTTGATAACTTTGAAAACAAATTTACTCTTTAAACTGCATTATAAAAAATACATTAGTCTTCACATTAGCTTTACATGGAAATATATACTTGCTTGAATATTTAAATATAGTTTCTCTTTACCAAAAAGTGTCACTCAGAGCCCTAATTACACAAATAATTTAAATGCACAAATGCAAAACACACTTCACACAATATTGTCCACATACTGTATAACTTGGGACAATTGTAATAAAAATCTATGCAAGATACTGAACAAGGACAAGAATAATAAAATATTCACTGTGGTTATAATTTAATTTTTTACTATTAAAAGAATTTAATGCATTCTTGAATACACAAAAAACATCCAACTGTTTCATCTAATCTGCAAATTAAGCAAAAATATTTTGACAAAGGGGCACATCTTACATCCTACCAAATTCTGAAAGTAATTCATTTCTAATTTAATTTAAATTATAATTTTTACAGTTTCAAGTTTTCAAACTTGTCTAAAATAATGATTACAGGAACTTATAAATATTTCCAAAATGTTAAAAAAAATAATTAGGACTGTATTATACTTTGATATTTTTAGTAGTATAAATTTTAAATATAAATCTTTTTTCTCTCAAAAAAACGGTATTTAGAAGAGTTTCCAATGTGAAAAAAGTAGTAAAATTTTTTAACTGCTTTTGATCGTTTGAATTGTGAGAACTGTCCGCTCTGCATGATGTAATCACAATAGATATGACACATCACAGTTATGGAGTACATCATTTCCATGTGATCTCTTGCTTTTTAACTTAAGCAAAAAAGCATCCAGAATGCCTACTAGCAGTACTTAAGGAAATTACCGCGTCTAAGCTATAGGAAAAAAAGACACCAATACCCACAAATAGAATATTTTTACGTATTAGCTGCTTGTTTACTTCCTAATCAGTAGGACAGTTTGCTTTCCAAACGAAAACTGGAAGATTGTTTTAAACTAGTGGCCCATAATGTTGTCTTAAGAAAGGGAATTAAAATAGGTTTGTATAGGAAGCAGGGTTGAAGTTGCTTTGCAACTAAAAATATAAACATTTGTCCATTTTTTTTTCAACAGAATAACTGTTTTAAATTTAGAAGTAAAGAAATTACAACAGAACACCATCATAACATACCCACAGGTTAAAAATGGCCCCTGAAATAAAACTACATTTAGACACCAACTGTTACACTATATTTCATTAATTCTAAAGTAACACATTTTTATCTCTGAAATCATGGTACACTGATCTAGTTTCAATTAAATATGGTTTGTACAATATAGTTGAAATTCGTGTTTCCTTTAACATTAATGATAGAATAGGATCCAGGATCCTTGTCTTAATAGGATAATTGGATGCATCTGTACCAACTGGACCAGTGTCTCTGAATAAAGGATCAAAACATATTCTGAGTATCTCAGACCCAAACTGCTTAACATCTTTTGTTTGAACTATTAAAATCAGATAGCAAGTTTAAGGAAAGTCAAACTAATGTACAAATATGTAGTTTTTCCCTTGAAAAATTGGCCTCCGTGTAGGTCATCAGTTTCACTAGATCTTTTGAAATAGTAAGATTACAAATAGTTTGTTAATGACAATTAATGGTCTGCCCAAATTACCAAACCAATAATTTCAGTTCAAGCTGTTACAAAAAAAGATATGGTAGTGGCTGAAATATTTTGAAGAGGTAAGGCCATAAGATAACCCAGATTTTCATAATAAACCACCAACACTTGAGGTGGAGGGGAATAAAGGTGGTAGAAACCATTGATTACACTGGCAAGATCATTTTCCCATTAAGATCTAATAATGCTAAAGAAAAGCCTACAGACATTGTATATGTGCGTGTGTCCAAATAAGGAAAGTTAGAGACTTGCAGATCCAATTTAAATGAAGCAGGAGGAGTTTCTGTTTATGTATATAAAATCACTAGGCAGTTTTTAAAAACTCGATTAAAGATCATGGAATCTCATTTTCTTGAATGCTTTAAAAGATAAATTATATTTTGTTTCTGATTATTTAAATCAGCTTCATTCAAAAGTTGAGATAATTATAGTTTCTCCTTAATTATCCAGTTAGAATACGGTATTGACAATGCCACTCTGAAACACACAGAATGTAAGTACATGTTCATTTGTTCCAATTTTTAAAAAGTAAAAATAAGATAGCAATTAATGTTTGCCACATTCATTTTTGCAATATGATAACCTGCTGACATGAGATACAACCATAAAAAATAAATAAGAGGGACAGGATTTGAGGGAGAAAAAATGTATCCTCTGCTAAATTATGGATATAAATTAAAATGAAGCTCTTCTACAGCAAATGGACAAAGGATGTGTCTGAATCTTTTTTTTAAAAAAAAAAAGGACCTTAAACACGAATTTTAAATGAATTACAAAAGTTCTGAAAAATAATGTCTGTAGCAAAATAGTTGAAGGTTAATTTTTCCACCAAAGCTGGGAAAGCTATGTGCACAAAATGTATTTCAAGTGAAGTACCGAATCCTCAGCTAGCCTGAACGGAAACGCTTCTAGGTGGCCTCATTAGCTGGCGATTTGTCTGACAGCCGAGTCCTCATCCTATCAGAGTACGGTACCTGAGAATATAAGCTTCTCAAAGCATATATTTTAACAGGTCTAAAAGGCTTTCTTCTTCTCTTCCTAGGGCGTTTTTTAGTACCATTCCGCTTTCTTCCTGCAGCGGGCCAAGAGTTCTGCACAGGTGGCTTGGGAGAACAGCTAGGGACTGCTCCCAACTGCCCCTCAGCAGCCGCCACGGACGGAACCGGCGGCCCCGAAGGAACCGAGGGAACCGGCGGCCCCGAGGGAACCGGGGGAACCGACGGCCCCGGTGGCCCCGAGGGAACCGGTGGCCCCGGCGGCCCCGAGGGAGCCGGTGAGCCCAAAGGCATTTTCGCTGGTTTCTTCGCCTTCTTTGACTTAGTGACGTCGCATTTTTTCTTAAGATGCAGTCGAATAAAGGCGCTCCTGGACTGATATTTGCGACGCAAAAAAGCAGAGTATTTTGAAATATACTTCCTAATTATATCACTTAGTTTGGTCCGAATCCAAATGGACGGTTTTTCGGAAGCGATTCTCGGTTTTTGGTGGAGAATAATTGGTTTATAAACCTTCTGGGGGAAACCTGGCTTGCTAGTTTTCATCTTCCTTCTCTGAATCTTCTTTTTACCTTCCAGTATCTTCCGTGTGGCTGATTTGGGGGAGGTTCTGGCAGCATCGCCGCCTACAGGAGTTGACTGGAAATTACTTCCCGATGGAACTTGACTAGCACTCGAAGTCCCTGGTCTTGGCACACGTTCGGGAGAAATACGCGCCCCCGGATAGGCCATTAGCTCATCTCTTAGCGTCAAAATGCCTGTTGGATCAAAGCCTTCTGCAGGACCATCTTCATCTGAACTGGAGCTTAGGTCGCTCAAGTGAATTTGAAGCCAGTTATTTCTGTCAGATTCTGGAGGATTCGTTACAATTTTCTTATTCAATGGGTCATAGTAATCAAAGGACCTCCGCTTATATTTGTACTGTATGCTAACATCTCGACTACTTCTGCCACCAAGGTACTTTTTAGCAAAGTTGAAGGATTCACCATTCTGAAACTTCATATTTGAAGAAATAACATAGACTAAGGCATTGGGTTGCAAAGGCTTCAAAACTTTAGTACATGTTTCAGGAAATTCAAGTGTTCCAATTTGCACTCTGTTTCTCATTTTTCTGTCTTTCTGTAAAAGTAAACGCTTCCTTGTTGGCGAGTCTTCCTCTGGTCCACTTGCTTTCGTCGCTGACTCTTTTATGAGATTGGTTTGAGTTCCATGGCTGACTTTAACAGCCTGGCATCGAGAAGCCACTCGCCAGGATTGTTCATAAGGCCTCTTTGCTGTAGGATGATGGCTAGGTTTATCTAAGGCCACTGAAAAGTCATCAGTATCTGAAATGCCACCTGCATTATCATCACCATCTGAAAAAACTTGAATTGCTGCAGTGTCCTGACTAACGTCAGCCCAGGTAATCTTTTTTCCTTTATTCAAATTTTTTTTTTTTACTTTCCTGGTCTCACAGTCGTCATCAAAGTAGCAGTGGAAACGACCTTCCTTGAATTCCTTCACCAGAGCGTTAATTTTCATGTCATCTTCTCTCATTATCTGAGACCATGTCTTGCCTACAAATGAAGGAGGGACATGAGGCAAGGCTTCGAGAACTGGTTCATCGGGATTGTCTTCTATGACCTCCTTTGCTTTTTCCCGGTTCCTTACAGAAGGAACCCTGAGAACAGGGCCTGAACGGGAATCGCCTTTTTTTCCTTTTAGGTCCACAGACCTCTTCTTACATCCTTCCTTTTTACTAACAGCTTGTTGAGGCTGGCCACTATCAGACTGAAGAGAGCGATCACACTGAAAACTCATCCCAGAACCGCATGGTTCACAGCTCCTACTTTCTCGATCTGCATGTTTTAACTTCGGGTTTCCTTTACCAGCCCTTTGACGGCCTGCTGACCCAGGAGAGGCTTTGCGAGTCGCCGCAGACCCCCTCGATTCACAGTGCTTATCTTTTCGGCCAGTATTTTCGTCTTTCCTGTGACAAAAGTTGCTTCCTTTATCAGCTTTCTGAAGTTTGCTAGTCACAGGCTCAGGATTGTCTTCCCATTTAAAGTGTGTCTTAGGACTATGAGGTCTACAACTCTTAGCTTCTGAGTCAACAAATGTCACCATTTCTTTATCAGAGCCTTGCAATGGGTAAGTCACAGACCTATCTGGGGGATCGATTTGAAATTTTATTTCAGAACCGTAAGACTCACAGCTGGACTCTTGGAGAATAATATAGTCTTTCTTCTGGTTTACTACTTTGAAAGTCTCTTTGGGTTCATTTGTCATTGATGGAGGAGACGCTTCACAAACATATCCTACTTCGGAATCACAAGAGTCACAGCACTCACCTAGATCAAAATCTTCCGTATTTATACAATCGATTTCTTTGACAGTCATGTGAGGGGAGTCAATCACTGGCTGAAAAGGGATATCAGACTCAGCAATCACTTCACAATCACTATCACTGGTCACCAGGTCCACAAAGAGCATCTTCCGAAGATTTGCTTCTTTAACTGACACCTGAAGTTCGTTAACCACTATTTCAAGAGGAACATCAGAATCACACATCATTTCAGAATCACTAGGTTCACTGCTCTTTACTTCCATGCCAAGATGCCGTTCCTTTGGAAGATCTATTTCTTTGCACACCACTTGAGACTGGTCAACTTCTAACTGAAAATGAACACCAGAATCACATTTTATTTCAGAAACACTAGGTCCACAGCTCTTACTTTCTAGGTCAGTATGACCCCTCTTTTGCGAGTTTATTTCTTTGACAGTCAAAGGAGACTGATCAGCCACAAAGTGAACAGGAACATCAGAATCGTAACTTACTTCGAAGTCACCAAGTTTATAGCTCTTATCTTCCAGGTAAATACGGTCTTCCTTCCAAAGACTTACTTCTTTAACAGATTTTTGAAGCTGGTCAGCCACTGACTGCAGATGATCATCGGAAATAAAAGTTATTTCGGGACAAGAAACATTGCTCTTATCTTCCAAGTTGACATGTTCCCCTTCCAAAATGTGTGGCTGCTCAACTACTGACTGAAGAGGGATATCTGAAACATAAATTATTTCAGAATCGTTGGGTTCATAGCCCTTATCATCCAGACAGACATGCCCTTCCCTCAGAAGATTTATTTCTGCTGTAATAGCCTCTTGAATTTCATTGGCCACAGACTGGAGAGGTTCATTAGCATCAAAATTTATTTTAGAACCAATAGGTTCCACAATCTTCCCTTGCAAGTCAACGTGCTCCTTCCAAAGGTTGATCTCCTTAACGACTTCTTCAGTTTGGCCAGCCACTGACTGAAAAAGGATATCAGAATCATACACAATTTCAAAACCCTTGGATTCATCCCTCTTATCTTCCACATCACCTTCATCCCTCTTATCTTCCACATCAACTTCATCCTTCCAAAGGCTTATTTCTTTAACGGTTTTTCTAACCTGGTCAGCCACTGACTGAAGAGGATCCTCAGAATCAAAACTTATTTCAGAACCACCAGACCGACTGTGCTTCTCTTCTAGCTCAATATGGTCCTGATCCAAAATAGTTATTTGAGGTTGATCAACTATGGACTGAACCAAGAAATCAGAATCCAAACTCATTTCAGAACCACTACATTGGCTGTGCTTATCTTCCACATTCACATGACCTTCATTCTCAAGGTTTACTCGTTTAACAGCCACTTCAGGCTGATCAGCCACGGGCTGAAGAGAAACACCAGAACCATGGATTAATTTAGAACCACTAGTTTCAAACACTTTATTTTGCAGTCCAATATCCTCTTCCTTCCACAGGGTTGTTCTCCTAACCACTTCCTGAAATTGCCCAGTCAATGGCCGAAGAGGGTCACCATAATCAAACCTTACCTTACAATGACTAGATTCACTGTTTTTATCTTCCAGAAGAACGTTTCTTTCCTTCAAGAGGGTTGGCTGAGGTTGACCAATGACTGAATGAAGAGGGGCACCGATATCCAAATTTATTGCAAAACCTCTCGATCCAGTACTTTCACCTTCCGGGTCAACACGGTCCTCCTTCAAAACAGCGATGTGAGGTGTTTCAGTCATTGACTGAGGAGGGACATCAGCATCAAACATTATTCCAGAGCTACTGTATTTGTCACGCTTTTCTAGAACATGTTCTTCTTTCTGAACACTGATTTCTTCGACAGCTATCTGAGGTTCAGGCACTAAATAATGAGGTACATCAGAACCTGTTTCAGAACCACTAAATTTAGCACTTTGACTTTTGAATTTAACAAGCTTTTCTTTTTGAAGCCATATTTCTTTAACAGCTATTTCAGGCTTCTGAGTCACTGACTGATGAAGGTGGACACCAGAATCCAAACCTGTTTCATAAACACTTAATTCACTTTCCTTATCTTGTAAGTTTATGTGTTCTTTCTGATGGCTTGTTTCTTTCACAGCTATGTTAGGATGATCAGTCACTAAATGAAAAGACATGTCAGGTTCAGCTATGTTAGGATGATCAGTCACTAAATGAAAAGACATGTCAGGTTTCAAACTGATTTCAGAAATACCAGGTCCGTTACCTTTATTTTCTAAGTGTATGTGCTCTTCTTTCTGAAGGTTGACTTCTTGAAGGGGATCTTTAGAATGTCCAGTAATTGAATGAAAAATATAATCCAAGCTTAATTCAGAAACACTAGGTTCATTTACCTTACTTTCCAGGTAGATCTGCTCTTCTTTTTGAAGATTTAGCTTTTCCAAAGCTATTTCAGGAGAGTTAATCACTGAATGAGGAGGGACATAAAAATCCAGACTTATTTCAGAACCACTGGGTTCCACATTCTTCCTTCCCAAGTGGATATAGTCTTCTTTCTGAACGATTACTTCTTTAACAGCTAGCCCAGGTTGATTCATTCCTGACTGAACGGGTATGCCAGAGTCAAAAGTTACTTCAGCAACACAAGACTTAGGAGTCTTATTTTCCAGAGGACTAGGTTCCTCCACATAAATAGCTACTTGAGACTGGTCACCTCCTGAGCGGGAAGCAGTATCAGAATCAAAAGTTATTCCAGAACTATTTGAACCACAGTGATCTTCCAAATTAATGTGCCTTTTTCTTATTTCTTCAATGTCCATCTCAGACTGCTCAGTACCTGACCTAGCAGGGGGATCAGATTCAAAAGTCAGCTCAGAACTGGAGCATCCATAGCTCTTAACTTCCATATCAAAATTTAACTCTTTCAGGCTTATTTCACCCAGAGCCCCTTGACGCTGATCACTAACCGACTGATAAAGAGAAGCATTAGAATCAAAACTCTGATCAGAATTGCTAGACTTAACACTCTTATCCTCCAGGTCAACAGGTACTTCTCGAAGGTTTACTTTTTTAACTATTACTCCTGATTGGCCAGCCATTAATCGAACATCTGTGTGGAAACTCATTTCAGAACCATGAGAATCATAGTTCATATCCACAGGTTCATTCTTCTCTTCCAGAAGACTTATTTCTTCAACAGCCCTCTGAGATTCATCCGTCACTGTGTCAAGAGAGACCACATAATCAAGATGTTCTTTAGCACTACTGGATGTATGGCTCTTATCTTTCAGATAGACATGCCTATCCTTTAGGTTTCTTTCTTTGACAACCAGTTGGGGATGGTCAACTACTGACTGAAGAGAAACATCATTATCAGTACTTGTTTCAGAACAACTAGATCCATAGTTCTTATCAACCAAGCCAATGTGAACCTTCTGAAGTTTTGCTTCTGTGACAGCCACTGGGAGTTGGTCACCCAGCGACTGAAGAGGCAAAGCAGAATCAGTACTTATTTCGGAACTACTAGATCCATAGTTCTTATCAACCAAGTCAAGGTGTTCCTCCTTAGAAAGGTTTCCTTCTTTTGCAGGCTGTCGGGGGTAGTCATCAGCTGATTGAAGTAAGGCATCACAATCAAAATTAATCTCAGAATCACTAGATTCATAGCTTTCATCAACCAGGCTAATAGGCTTTGCCTTCTGAGCACTTACACCTTTAACAATTACTTGAGTCCGGTTGGTAGCCAACTGAAGAGAGCCAGCACCATCAGAACTTACTTCAGAAACATAAGATTTATCATTCTTACACTGCAGATCAGCATATACTTCCTCTGAAACATTTACTTCTGTGGCCGTCACTTTAGACTGGTCAGTCAGTGAATGAAAAGAACTGCAGTCAAAACTCATTTCAGAAGCTCTCGATTCATAGTTTTTATCTTCTTGGTCAACTTGCTCTTCCTTCCAAAGGTCTTGTGCAGCCTCTTCGGGTTGATTACACGCTGACTGAAGACAGCCACGAGCAAACTTTGTTTCAGAAATCACTGAGCTCTTCTGTTCCAAAAAGGCTGACTTATTAAAAACCAAATGCTTTTCCTCTTGGGTCTGATCCATACCCGAAAAGAATTTCTCACGGTGCTTTGCAGCAGCATCTTCAAAGAGTCCTTTATTAGAAGGCATACCAGTTTTATTCACATTGATTGTTTGGTTTACAGCCAATTTGGAAAGAGATTCAGATTTTAAAGAGCCTTCAGTACCCATAAATTCACGGACTTTAGCGCCAGTTGACAAAGTTTTACACTGAGACTTTACATCTTCCCGTATAATCAATTTATCTGAATTTGTACATAAAGATTTTCTGTCTGATTCTTTAGGTTTCTGATATGAAACTGAAAAAGTTTCTAGATTGGACGATAGCACAGAATTTCTAGAGCCCCTGTCTGGCTGTTCAAGGTATCTGTCAACTTTGTTTGGGTCACATTTTCTGACTGGACCCAAACTGGCTGCTGCTGGTGACCTAGTCGTTTTAGTTGTAACCGGTCTGTCATAGGAACTTCCAGGTAAACAACTAGCAGGAGCACTAGAAATCACCGAGGGACATATTAAGCTCTGTCTATTATTTGTAGCTTGACCAATACCAACTGGATTAAATTCTTTCACACCACTCCCAATTTTATGAACAAACTCCAAGGGCTGCTGCTGTCCCTTCTCCAGTTTTTGGATAACTGATGGTCTAACTGAAACCCCCTGGATATATTCCTGAGATTTACTAGGTCTAGAATGTAACTCTTTACTAGGTTCAAAACCCTTGGGGGAGCTCTCTCCTTTGACACCAGCAGCATCATCAGTCATTTCTTCAGAAATACAATCATCAACAGGAACCACTTCAGAGGGTGACGCAGTAGGTGACACGGTAGGTGACGCAGTATTCGTAAGAAGTCTCTCATTTTGCATTGATCTAGAAAGCAAGGAGAAAAATCCATAAATATATTCTAATAGAATGTTAAGGTAAAGGCATAATAAAGGTTATTTTCTTTGCGTCCTGGGCCCAGTTGTTAAGGGGACAAAGAATCAAGGCAATCCCATGAGGCTGTACACTATGTGTGTTTTCAGTAGGTAAATCAGTGCAGGAGATGGAAAGAGCCCCACCAATTGCTACTTAATAAACACAAATGGCAGGGCACCTGGGTGGCTCAGTTGGTTGAGTGTTCAACTCCTGGTTTCAGCTCAGGTCATGATCTCACAGTTCTTGAGTTCGAGCCCCAAGTCAGGTTCTGCACTAACAGCACAGAGCCTGCTCAGGACTCTCTTTCCCTCTCTCTCTTCCCCTTCCCCGCCCGCAATCTCTCTCTCAAAATAAACTTAAAAAAAAACTTTTTTTTAATTAAAAAAGAATAAAAGCAACACAGATGGCTCCTAAACATGAAAAACTGTTCTTAAAAAAAAAGCCATATATCAGAGTGGTAAACAGTAAAAAGTTTAACATCAGTCACTTCACCTTCCAGGCTCTGGTTTTCTCCTAGAGAAAGAATACAGTATTATTTTCCCCCAAGAAATTGTTTTGAGGCGTACACTAGTTTTGCTACGTAAAGAGCATTTTTTAAAAGACCCGGAAAATAGTAATCATTCACAAATGTTAGTTTGTGAATTCACAAATCTTAACACATTGTCGTTTCTTTTGAAGTGTTTATTTAAATTCCAGTTAGGTAACATAGAGTGTCATATATTAGTTTCAGGTGTACCATATAATGATTCAAGAATTTTCATACATCACCCAGTGCTCATCACAAGTGCCCTCCTTAATCCCCATCACCTATTTCACTCATCCTCCCACTCACCTCCCCTCTGGTAACCATCCGTTCTCTATAGTTAAGAGTCTGTTTCTTGGTGTGTCTCTCCTCTCTTTTGTCCCCTATGCTCGTTTGTTTTGTCTCTTAAATTCCACATATGGTAAAATCATGCAGTATCTGTCTTTCGCTGACTGAATTATTTCACTTAGCATAATACTCTCTAGCTCTATCCACATGGTTACAAATGGCAAGATTCTGTTCTGTTTCGTGGCTGAGCAGTATTCCGTTGTATATATATACCACATCTTCTTTACCAATTTATCAGTCAATGGACATTTGGGCTATTTCCGTAACTTGGCTATTGGAGATAATGCTCCAAACACAAAAATAAATTCAAAATGGATTAAAGACCTAAATGTAAGATATGAAACCATTAAAATCCTAAAGGAGAAAACAGACAGTAACAACGTCTCTGACATCAGTAAGAGCAACTTCTTCCTAGGTATGTTTCCGGAAAAATAAACTATTGGGACTTCATCCAAGAAAAGCTCCTACACAGTGAAGGAAACAATCAACAAAACCAAAAGGCAACCTACCACTCAGGGTGCCTCAATGGCTCAGTCAGTTATGTGTCTGACTTCAGCTCAGGTCATGATCTCAAGGTGTGTGAGTTCGAGGTTTGTGAGCTCAGTACTGACAGCTCAGAGCCCGGAGCCTGCTTCGGATTCTGTGTCTCCCTCTCTCCCTCTGCCCCTCCCCACTCATGGGGGTGCATGCGCGCTCTTTCTCAAAAATAACCAAACGTTAGAGAAAAAAAAAGGCAACCTACCAAATGGGAGAAGATACTTGGAAATGACATATCTGATAAAGGGTTAGTATCCAAAATATATAAAGAACTTCTACAACTCAACACACCAAAAACAAACAATCCAATTGAAAAAAAAAAAAAAAAGGACAGAAGACAGGAACAGACATTTTTCCAAAGACATTACAGATGGTGAACAGACACACAAAAAGATACTTATTATCGGGGAAATACAAATCAAAAACCTACAATGAGATATCACCTCACACCTGTCAGAGTGGCTTAAAATCAACAACACAAGAAATAAAATGTGTTGGCGAGGATGCAGAGAAAGGGGAACTCTCTTGCACCGTTGGTGGGAATGCAAACTGGTGCAGCCACTCTGGGAAAACAGTATGGAGAAAGTTAAAAACAGAACTACCCTAGGATCCAGCAACTGCACTACTAGGTACTTACCCAAAGAATACAAAAGTACTAATTCAAAGGGCTACAAGCACCCCAGTGTTTATAGCAACACATTGTTTTGGCAAGGGTGTCATGACGGGGGCACTTTAATACATTGTTAGTAGAGGTATAGGTTAGTTTAATCTCTATGAACAACAATCTGGCAATGTCTATTAAAATTAAAAATGCCAAGAGGAGTCTAAGGAGACATGACAACATGATGGAACATGGTTATCCTAGGTGGGATCTTGAAACAGGAAAAGACATTAGGTAAAAACTAAGAATACTGAATAAACTACAGAACTTAATGTATTAATACCAGTCCGTTAATTGTAACAAGTGTACCATACCAGTGTCAGTTGTTAGTAACATGGAAACTAGATGGGGAGGGTATACAGGAACTCTGTGTAGTACCTTCTCAAGTGTTCTGTTGATCTAAAACTGTCCTAAAATGTAGTCTATTAAAAATAAGTTTTTAAAAATACATTAACACCTAAAAGGCACCTTTATTAAATATTTTTCAATTTGCGAGATGCCTCAATCATCTAAAAGAAATGTATATACGTGTCAGTCACATGCAACTTTTTTTTAAAGCTTTTTTATTTTTAAGTAATCTCCAAAACCAACGTGGGGCTCAAACGTACAACCCCCAGATCAAGAGCCACATGCTCCACTGAATGAGCCAGCCAAGTGCCCCACGCTTTTTTTTAACATATCATAAATATCATGATTTCTTTCCCCTGAAAATTTACCATGATTTACACTAAAATAACACTTTTTTTGGCACTTGTAAAATTAAAAAGTTAACCCAGATATCAGAATCATATGACGGGGTAAAAAAATTCCAAAATAGGGGCGCCTGGGTGGCGCAGTCGGTTAAGCGTCCGACTTCAGCCAGGTCACGATCTCGCGGCCCGTGAGTTCGAGCCCCGCGTCGGGCTCTGGGCTGATGGCTCAGAGCCCGGAGCCTGCTTCCGATTCTGTGTCTCCCTCTCTCTCTGCCCCTCCCCCGTTCATGCTCTGTCTCTCTCTGTCCCAAAATAAATAAACATTGAAAAAAAAATTTAAAAAAAAAAAAAAAATTCCAAAATTGTTCATACTTCTGAATTCTCATCAATAAAACTGCAGGAGAAATGCCACTTAACCCTAGTTTCTCAGAACCCCTGAAGACCATCCCCATGTATTTGTCTTAAAGACTGTCACAACAATCTGAAAATAAAATTAATCTTGTAACATTTGGCAAAGAAGAGGAAGGCAGTATCATAAAATCAAACAATTAGGCAAAATCCCAAAAGTTATAGGGTTCACCATCTAGATGCTTTGATTTACAACTGTATTTGCACATGCTTAAAATTAACAACTAAGCCACAATCTACATTTCTACTCATTTTAAACTCATTTTACACCAAAAAGCCCTCTAAAAACCTAACCGTTAAAGATTCAAAACCCCTTTTACATAACTCTTGTGCTACGTTTCTGAAATCTATAAATAAAATTTAAAAACTATATATCAAATCTATGAAATGTGATCAAAATGGAAACCTCACACTTTTATATCTTCCACTAATAAAGGATTTGGTAGACACAAATGAATTAAATGAGCAATTAATTCAGGAAGACAGAAAAAATAACCAGGACACCTGGGTGGCACAGTTCAAGCCTCTCACTCTTGATCTTGGCTCAGGTCATGATCTCACGGTTTGTGAGTTCTAGCCCCACAAAGGGCTCCACACTGGGATTCTGTCTCTCCTCTCTGTCCCTCCCCCGCTTGTGCTCGCTCTTTCTCTATCAAAATAAATAAACTTAATAATAAAAAAAACTTAAAAAAAAAACAAAAAAATAACCAAACTCCCCCCCCCCCACCTAGGAAATCTGAGGAAACAAGAAAAAGAAAAACCAATAAATAGAAAACAAAAACAAACCAAGAGCTGATTTTCAAGAAGGCTAAAATAATACAAAAACCTGCAATGTCTAGATAAGAGGGGAAGAGAGAAGAAACTTTAAAAAGCAAACTCTGTAATTCAGAATGCTTACATGTTACATGAGATTAAAAAACCTCAAGGTAAGGGGCGCCTGGGTGGCTTGGTCGGTTGAGTGTCGGACTTCGGCTCAGGTCATGATCTCACAGTCCGTGAGTTCGAGCCCCACGTCAGGCTCTGTGCTGACAGCTCAGAGCCTGGAGCCTGTTTCAGATTCTGTGTCTCCCTCTCTCTGTGACCCTCCCCCATTCATGCTCTGTCTCTCTCTGTCTCAAAAATAAATAAAAATGTTTAAAAAAAAATTTTTAAAAAAAACCTCAAGGTAAGAAAATGGAATTCAAAATCAAAATGGAATTCAATTTTGGATACATAGATACAAATATACAGGAATTTAGCTTATGTTACAGTTGACATTCTTTTGTTTTTAAAGTAATCTGCACACCCGATGTGGGGCTCGAACTCACAACTGGAGATCAAGAGTCCTGTGCTCTACCAACTGAGCCAGCCAGGTGGCCCTAACGTGACATTTTATCAGTGGAGATAATATACGTTTATAAAAAATAATAATAATAAGCCCTACCTCACACCACGTATAAAAACAAATTCCAGGAAGATTAAAAATATTTAAAAGCAGTGGCGCCTGCATGGCTCAGTCAGTTGAGCATCCGACTTTGGCTCAGGTCATGATCTCACGGTTTGTGAGTTTGAGCCCCGCGTCAGGCTCCGTGCTGACGGCTTGGAGCCTGGAGCCTGCTTCAGATTCTGTGCCTTCCTCTCTCTCTGCCCCAACCCACTCGCATTCTATCTCTGTCTCTCTCAAAAATAAACATTAAAAAAAATTTTTTTTTAATATTTAAAAGTAGAAATAAGGACATGAAGGAAAAGTCATGAAAGAAGCCATAAAGGAAAAGTCCCCTTGTATCGAATTATGCCAAAATGTTTAATTTCTATATAGTAAAAGACAATACACACAGATGAAAGACACTGGACAGATTTTGAGAAAATAATCAACCTATTTAAGATACAAAGGACTATTATCTATAAATATTGCATCCAAATCCAAAATATACAAATAACTCAATAGAAAAACAGGCAAATCTACAAACAATTCATAAAATAAACATATGGCTAATAAACATATATAGAGAGATGATCTATTTTATTCGTAAGTAAATAAAGGCTAATTAAGGGACACATGGTTTTGGCCTGTTATGTTAGGGCGGTAAAAGTTGCTAATCCCAGTGTTGGCAAGAGTGATAAGAAATGAGCTTTCTCATAGACTACTATGAATATGTATATAATATAAATTGCATATAAATTGGCATAGCCTTCTAGGAAGTGTCTCAAGATTTTTAAATTTACACACACACACACACACACACACACACACACACACCCCTGGAGCAACAAAATAAATTAATAGTAAAGGATTAAAACCCACAAAAGACATATCCATGAGTTTATAATGATATAAACAGATAACTCAATAAATAAGTGAGACAACCAGAAACCCCTTCTTTATAAAGGTAGAATTCTGATTAATACATGTAATACCTGTTTCAGGGAAGAATCATCAATCAATGTTTAATACAAGCGAGTGGAAGTACAATGAGAAACAGGGTATTTATTTACATAGTCTCAAAGTCCTTGTCATTAATTATAATGGGGAAAACAGGAACATTACAGTAGAGAAGCCATCTTAAAATTAAGTGATCCAAGTTAACATCACCAGCCATGAGACATGGCAACATCATGGGTCTCTGGATACGTTGAGAAGGGCACATCAACTATAATTTGTTCTTCTCCCACACGCATAACCTAAGTTTAATCATGAGAAAATGTCAGGCATACCCCAATGTAGGGACATCATACAAAATAAGTGGCCAGCAGTGTCCAAGTCTTGAAAGCAGAAGACTAACTAAGCAACTGTTCATGATTCAGGGAGTCTAAGGAGATGGAACAACTAAATGCCATATGTGCTCCTGGACTGAATCCTGGTCCCAAAATAAAGGACATTAGAAAGACAACTGACAAAATCTGAGTAAGATTTTGTCTACAAATAGTATAGCACCGATGTAATTCCATGGATTTGATCACTGTGATGTGACTATTTTAGATTTAACATCTGAAGAAGTCAGGTGAAAGTTATACAAGAATTCCTTGTACCAGTTTTGCACTTTTTTGTAAGCCTGAAATAACTCCAAAACAAAAGGTTAAATAATTTAAAAAATTATGTATTTTTTAAGGTCCAGAAACTTTAGCCCAGAAGTTCAAGTTCTAGAAATGCACACCACAGAAATAGCTGCATGTACAAATATGTGTGTTGAAGCTCTGCTTATACAAGCTATAAACTGGAAATTTATACTCACCACAAGATCATCTTTCCAACGGCTAAAAAATAACATTTTTAAAAAATGTCCCCATTTAAACTTTTCATCATTCGCTAAATTCCAGGTTGTGATCTGCAAAGCATTCAAGTTTACCCTTTTTCTAGAAACTGCTGGTCACTATCTCAACAATTAATTCTGCACAGATGTGCTAATAATCTATTTTGCTTTCTCATACAGCTGTAGCTGCAAACTCACCACACTATGTAGTCCAATCTTCTACCAATGTTTTCCTTTAACTCTTAAATGTTACCAAAAAATTTATTTTTATTAAAATTTCAATCAAAATTGATACAAGCTCTCAAGATACTGACAGATCATTAAAAAGCCAATTCTATTTGAGGTCTCTTCTATTGAGTTAGCAAATAGTTCAATTAATGTGGAACAGACTTAGTTTTTACTTAAACCACCCTTACTCTCCATTACTGTCACCACATTGTCTGTTACTAATCTTTTGAAAGTAAGCATTGGGTCGCCTGGGTGGCTCAGTCAGTTAAGCATCCAACTTCGGCTCAGGTCATGATCTCACAGTTCGGTTCGTAGGTTCGAGCCCCACATCAGGCTCTAGGCTGACAGCTCAGAGCCTGGAGCCTGCTTCAGATTCTGTATCTCCTTCCCTCTCTGCCCCTCCCCTGCTTGTGCTCAGTTTCTCTCACTCTCGCTTTTACTTTCTCTCTCAAAAATAAACACACGTTACAAAAAATTAAAAGCTATTTTTGCCCCCACCTTTTCCCCAGCTTAATCCTATGACATTCTTAATAGAACGCCTTAATGATATAGAATTATTTATTGGCCTAAGACATTTATTTAGAGAAAAGTATGGTGTAGTCCACATCTTTTACAGTGAAATTGCTTATTTAAGCTAGGAAAATTTTTTAAAGAATTGCAAAGAGAAGTTACTAGATAAAAATCTCACTGTATATTCCTTAATTAAAAGATTTACTTTAAGAAGTACTAGAAAGTTAACACAAACATCTACTGTAACATACAGTAACTGCGGACTAATATGGTCCCACTCAGCTACTTTACCTGCTTTCTTGAGAATGATATGGGTGGTGCCGGAGTACATCCTGCAAGAAACGTTCCATCAAACTAGTGGTACCCATCCGCTGTCGATTCTGTGTAGTCAAGTATCTGTGCTGAGCACTGGACATATGCTATTAAAAAAAAAAAAACTGAATAGTTTTACACAGGTAATACTCATTAGTAGTGAGTTTCACAAATGGATTCATTTATATACTCCTGGTAGAAGTATAAATTGACATGAACATTCTATAGAGCAATTCTAAAATATGCATCTAAAAATCATACAAGGACCTTTCCCTTCAATATAATAATTACATTTCTCTAAATCTGTCCTAAGGAAATCATCTTAAATGTGGATGATTTTTGCAAAAACAAGCTTAACAACAAAAAACGGGAAATCTCCAAAATGTCTAACAGTAAAATATTTAAATTATACCCTAAGATGTAATACTGTACAGCTACCTAAAATAAAACAAAGAATTTTAAATAACATAGAGGAATGTTGCATATTAGAAGAAAAATGGAAGATGCAAAAATCACATGTATGCTTTTACCTGAAACTATAGTTTTAAAAGGTATAGACAAGTTAATGGAAGAAAAGAAACCAAAATTTTAAAATCATTAACATCTGTGAGGTACACTTAGAGGTAATTTTAAATTTTTTCTTATAAATTCTTATTCTTTGGGGCGCCTGGGTGGCTTGGTTGGGTGGCCAGCTTCAGCTCAGGTCATGATCTCGCAGTCTGTGGGTTCGAGCCCCGCGTCGAGCTCTATGCTGGCAGCTCAGAGCCTGGAGCCTGCTTCCAATTCTGTGTCTCCCTATCTCTTTGCCCCTCCCCTGTTTGCTCTTTCTCAAATAATAAACATTAAAAAAAATGTTTTTTAATAAAAAATAAATAAATTCTTGTATTTTTTCCCAAGCAAATATCTTTATAATAAAAATCTATTAAAAAAAGAGAAGAGAGTTGAATCACTGTCTTGGGGTGTCTGGGTGGCTCAGTCAGTTAAGCATCTGGCTCTTGATTTCAGCTCAGGTCATGATCTCACCACGGGATCAAGCCCACATCAGGCTCTGCACTGATGTCTTCCAAAGCGGCTCTACCGATCTGTACCCTCATCAGCAACGTGTCATGGTTTCCATCCCTCCATTTCCTCATCAACACTTGCCATTGTCTCTTTAATTTTAGCTACTGTAGAACGGGTTTAATGTTGTTATCACTGTTGCTTTACTTTGCAATTTTTGTGATAGCTTTTCGTTTTTAGTGGTGACCTGGATATCTTCTTTCATGATGTGTCTGTTCAAGTCTCTTCCTGTCTTCCAAATGCATGTTCTTTTTTTTTTTTTTTAACGAAGTGTAAAAATTATTTATTCTCGACATGAACTCTTTGTTCAATTATATGTGTTTCAAATATCATCCTTCTCTCAATGGCTTCTCTTTTCACTTTTTCTTTTGGGGGCAGAGGGTTCATAAAGTTTATTTTTGTGAGCGCGCACACACACATGCACAGTAAATCCACAACTTTCCCAGCAATAGTTACAGGACACCTCTCCACCTTCTTAATCATCTCCCATTGTTTCTTAACTTCACTGCAGTCCATTTACCAATTTTTTTCTTTTTCAGTGCTTTTTGTTACTAGTTTAGGATATCCCTCCCTAACTCAAAATCATAAAATTGTCTGTTTATTTCTAGAAGTCTTGTTGTTTTTACCTGTAATATGTACATCTACAATCTACTTGAAATTGGCATTTGTATCCAGGATGATTTAGTAATAGAGTTTCATTTCTTCTCCATATGGATATCCAATTGACCCAGTACCATTTAAGGAAGAAAGTCCTGTCCTCACTGTTCTTCAGGGCCGTATTTGTCACAAATCAAATATCCATGTATGTGTCTATTTCTAGGGTTTTTGGTTTACTTCCATGGTCTTTCTAACTTTGCACCACTGTCTTAATGATTGTAGTTTAGTAATAAATTTTGATACCTGGTACACGAAGTCTCCTGACTTTGTTCTTCTATAAGATTATCCTGGTTTTTCCTAGCCTTTTGCATGTGCATACATATTTTTAGAACTGGCTTAATTTTCATTACAAACAACTCTTCTAGGGGCGCCTGGCTCACTTAGTTGGTGGAATATGTGACTCTTGATCTCGGGGTTGAGAGTTCAAGCCCCTTGTTGGGTGTGGAGACTACTTAAAAATACATTCTTTTTTTTTTTCAACGTTTATTTATTTTTGGGACAGAGAGAGACAGAGCATGAACGGGGGAGGGGCAGAGAGAGAGGGAGACACAGAATCCGAAGCAGGCTCCAGGCTCCAAGCCATCAGCCCAGAGCCCGACGCGGGGCTCGAACTCACGGACCGCGGGCTCGAACTCACGGACCGCGAGATCGTGACCTGGCTGAAGTCGGATGCTTAACCGACTGCGCCACCCAGGCGCCCCTACTTAAAAATACATTCTTAAAAAAAAACTTTCCTGGAATTTTGTTTGGAACTTCATTAAATCAACATATATGTTTGGGGAAAACTGACATGGTTGCAATATTGATTTTTCCGATTGGTATATCACACCAATTATTTAATTTTTCTTATATTTCTCTCAGTGTTTATGGTTTTCTACATAAAAACCTTATACATATTTTGTTATATTTATTCCTAAGGAGTTCGTGTTCTTTGATGCTATTATTAAATACCTTTTTTAGATCTCATTTTCTGTATGCTGTTGGATATAAAAATACAATTTCTTTTTAAGTTGCCCAACAAGCTTATTAAACTCACTTACCAATTCTAATAGTTTACCTAGATATCTTCAGGTTTTCTACATCTACAATCACACTTTGTGCAAGGTACAATCACAGGTTTGTTTCTTTTTATCTAATATGTATCATTTTAATTTCTCTTTATTTCCCTTGCTAGAACCTCTGATAAAATATTGAATAGTTTAATTCAAGCATCAAGTCTATTACTTAATAGAGTACTGATGCATTTGGATTTAATCTTTGTTTTTATTTTTAAAACTGTTTTCATTACTCCTGCCTATGCGATGTCCCTATGTCTCTTCTTTCTTTCCTTCTTGTGGACCACTTTTTATTATTCCAAGTTCTCCACTTCTGTTAAGTTGGTAGGTAGTTATAGGCCAGGCTCTTTTTCTAGTCCGCTAGTGGTAACAGATTATCACAAGCAACCCTGACCTACCAAGATCTAAAATCACTTGCTACTTTTACTCTCTTCTTAAGCAAGGAATTAACTCGATTTATTTTCCTTCCAGTTTATATGTCATTGTTGTCAATGCCACAAGATACCATTCATTTAAATCACCTGCTACCTTTCCACTGATCTTCCTGACTTCCCGTATCTCTACGCTTCCAATTGAAATCATTTTCCTTCTGTCTGAAGAACTCTTTTTAGTATTTCCTTCAGTCAGGGTCTGTTGCCAGTAAACTCCCTTAATTTTCGTTTTCTGAAAATATTTCTATTTCACCTTTTTTTTCAAGGATATATTTATTAAGCATCGAATACTAAATTGGTAGTTGTTTTCTTTCTTTGGGTTTCCATTGTTTCTGTTGAATCTTCAGCTACATCTGGGTCCTCTATTTCTCCACTGCCTTTAGAGTTCTCCAAAGCCATGAAATTTATCTATTTATTTAAGACTTTGTACTTAGTGCAAATTACTTCAGCTGTCATCAACAGGGTCTTTTTTTAAGTCTTATTTGAGAGAGAGCGCGCGCACGCACAAGCAAGCAGGGGAGGGGCAGACAGAGAGAGCATCCCCAGCAGGCTCTGTGATGTCAGCACAGAGCGCAACATGGGGCTCCATCCCATAAACCATGAGATCACCACCTGAGCCGAAACCAAGAGTCCTTCACTTAACCAACTAAGCCACCCAGGTACCCCTTTAACAGTCTTTTTAAGTGCCTGCTTAGTACATGAGTATCCAAATGTCTAAAAATTATTTTAAACCTTTGGCAAAAAGTTATACTGAATGCTTACTGAATAGAACTTGTAGTTAAAGATTCAATGTTTTAGTAATATCAAAAGTTCAACAAGTAATCGTCCAAGTCAAGTGATGACATCATTTTATCGATCATGACAGAAACACTAAAGACAGCTTTGAGATTTATTATCTGCCGCCTCGTGTTTATAACCAGCAGTAGAAAATTTTTTTCTGTTAAAAGGCAGAGATGTGGAAATCGTAATAACTTTTCCTTAGTATGAATTTAAATGATGACTGTTGATAACTAAACAAAGCAAATGCCACTGGACAGCAGAATTTTTACATAGGACAAACTTGCCTTAGATATCACTTAAGATAGAATACTATAGACTAACAGGACCAGAGCTTCCTTATATTACTCCTTCACCTATGACACAATTCCACAGCTCAGACCCTGAAGAAAACCTTGAGGCTCTTCCAAGTGAACAATTCTGGTCAGAAGACCTACAGCTACTATTACTATGAATACTGATTTCAAAACGTCCATACACAATTCTTCCCAAACTCTTCCAACAAAAAGAAAGGGACACTACTCAATTCATTCTCTGAAGCCAGCATCACCCGAGTTCTGAAACCAAAAACATCACAAGACAAGAAAGCTACAGACAATATTTCTTACGAATATAGACGCAAAAATCCTCAACAAAATACTGGCAAGCCAAATCCAGGAACATACAGAAGAACTAAGCACCATGACCAAGCGGGATTTAGCCCAGGGATATAAAATTGGCTTAATAGCTAAAACTCAATCAATATTAATTGCTACAGACTGAATTGTGTCCCCCAGGCCCCAAACTCCTATGCTGAAGTTCTAACTTTCAATGTGACTGTATTTGGAGACAGGGCTTCTAGGAGGGAATTAAAATCACAACATATAAAAAAATTAACTGAAAATGAATCAGAGACCTAAATGTAAGAACAAAAACTATAAAATTCTTAGAGGAAAACACAGGGCGTAACTGTTCATGACCTTGGACCCAGCAATCTTTTACAACCCCAAAAACACAAGCAACAAGAGGAGGGGAAAAAATCTAAACTATAGCAACATTTAAAACATTTGCGCATGGAAGCATAATCTTCTAAGTCCTTACCTTATTCTACAATGTCTTACAGCATCTAATTCTCTAGATTCTTCACCTATCACTTCACACCAGCCCTCCACCTTACCAGCACTCTGGCCTCATCAGCTCCTGGCTTTTAACCAGCACGCCAACCACCCCTCTACCTTGGGGTCTCTGTCTTTACTCTCTCCTCCCTCTACCTAGAAATTCTTCCCCCAGATATAAGGCAGCCTGGATCCCAAACTTCATTCAAATCTCAACTCAAATGTCACTCCTTAACCTTATCTGGCAGCCCCACCTGAAAGTGCACTCCCTTCTCTATTTTATTTTCCTCATAACATTTATCACAATCTGACTTATCATGTATTAAGTTTATATGATTATTTATTTTCTGTCTTACTATACTACAAAAGGGATGTGGATTTGTCCCTGGCTATATCCTGAGAACTTTAAATGGTGTCTACCAATTAGAAGATTCACAACAATCTGTTCGGGTGAATAAATGAGTTTAATAAAATGCACGACTAGGTCCTTTGAGGTATAACTGTTTATTAACAGGATCCTCTCACCTGTTCCAGGTTATTATAGCGCACACAGCAATAGCTGCAGTACCCCTGTCTGTTCTGCATGCTGAATAACCAAAGTCAAGTGGCTACTGTCCGGGAATACTCCAACTGGAAAAAAGAAAAAACGGGAAGAAAAAAACAAACAAACAGTTAAGTCCTTACTACCCTGAGGAAAATACCCTTGGTAATATCAGAGAACAGAAATTCATTCTTGAGTACAATGCACTCTTATTTTGAATAATTATGAAATTAGGTAAGTCTGCCAAAAGCTACTGAGTCGATCAGTGAGCCTGGAGGAGAGGGGGAGAGTTGTGCACCTTCCAAAAAAGGGGTGTGTTGTTGATAGGTGGAGACTGGACTCAATTTTTTTATCAATTTTCTGATAACTTGTTACAGTTATTAGGAATTGGTTCAGTACTCAATCCGTAAAGACAAATTCCTACCTCTATGTTGTTGTTATAGTATATTCACTATATGCGAATGAGGCTCAGTAACTTTCCCATTGTGTTCCTACATAAAATCTGACGTTACATGAATTCTCATTGTTATACCTAACATCTACTTCCGTCACGAGAGTAAAGATGCATGTATTTTCTGCTTAATCCACAAAGGTGCAGATTTTAAGATAAATTACCTGACAGAATTACTAAAAATCAAAATAACTAATTTGGGTCTGAAACACAAGACACCTCTCTCCTGACAACTATATAAACCAAATAAATATGAGGAATTTCTTCCAGTTGGTGCAATGAGATCTCTCTACAAATAAAAAAAGTTTCCAAGTTTCTACCGCCTTGAAACTATCATCCTTCAACATTACATACTGCAGTGGTTCCCAACCCAGGCTGAATAGCACAATCATTCCCCAAAATTCTGATTTAGTAGGGCTGAGACAGCCTAGAATTCAGAATTTTTTTCATTTCCCAAGTAATTCTGATACACAACTATTTACTCACTGACATAAAGTATTTACAGTTAATGATTATTTTAAATAATAATTCAATACAATTTTAAGGTTTTTGCTGTTTTGTTAAGATGAAAACAGAATTTTAAGAAATAATTTCATCAAGTTTTAATTCGAGTTATTTTAAACATTCTTGTCTGTTGAATATGTAACAGAACGATCCTATAATGTGTAGAATATTTCTGATAAGATGATCCTGCAATACAAAAAGTTTACTCATTAAAATCAATATTTAGAAATGAAGTCAAGCCTGAAAATCAATGAGAACAGAAGAGCTTTATTAAATCAAAATGCTATTGTAACATGCACTCACCTGTTACTTTTTATTACGACAAACTTTGACTTTCTGGCTTCCACACTTACAGGGAAAATAAATCAATTAAACCAGCCTCTGAAATAGAGAATATATAAAAAATGACTTATTTAAAATTTGGTCTTTTTTCCATTATTTTACTTCATTTATTAACCTGAAGCAACAAAATGAAACAAGCTTTAAGCTGTATGTATAGATATAGCCAATTTTCAAGCTGAGAGAACCCTAGGGCCTAAACCTGAACTTTGAAAATCATAAAATAACAAATTTTCTAGTACTTTATTCAAAATATATTTAAAACAGGGGCACCTGGGTGGGTCAGTAGGTTAAGCGTCTGACTTCAGCTCAGGTCATGATCTCACGATTTGAGTTTAAGCCCCGCATTGGGCCCTGTGCTGACAGCTCAGAGCCTGGAGCCTGCTTCGGATTCTGTGTCTCCCTCTCTGTCTCTCTGCCCCCTCCCCAACTTGTGCTTTATCTTTCTGTGTCTCTCAAAAATAAATAAATGTTAAAAAAAAAATTCGAAATGTATTTTAAACAATCATTGAATGAAAGGCAAAATGAAAGTATTAGTCTAATGTTGCACACACACACACACACACACACAATTGAAATTCTTTATAATTTTTTTTGATCTTTGACACATACAGCCTTTAATTCCCATGCCATGATTATCTACATTTCTGTCATCTCATGTCACATACATGCCACTGAGACAGTGAGCCGCCATGACTCTGAAGCACCTGATTGGCACTTTTCAAACTTTGCATGCTAGGAACCCCACCTCAAAAACTGACTAAATCAAAACCGCCTGGTGGGGAGCCAGGCACATGCCTATTATGCATATTTAAAATGCTCTAAGGTGATTCTGAGGCAGGCTGAAGCAGTAACATAAGTCATCATTTTTTACATACTAATAAAATTCTTACTTACTAAAGGGATCATTTCTTTGGGGCCTGGGATTATATTACTTTTCATGACTGAATGGGTCTTTTTATTCCAATTCTAAATTCTACTGGTACCTGGTATTTTCATAAAGTAACAAGTCACTTACCTTGAGCAGAAAAGGGCAGGTATTTCATCAGTTGCATTAGTCCTGGAAAACATCTGTAAATTAAAACAATTGAAAAAAAAAAAGATCAGCCCCCTAAATGTCTACCACAGGCCAAGTAACTATCCCCAAGTCATAGATACGTTTGAAAAGTAACCCAATTATGTTTCAATGGGAGAAAAAAATACTAACTCTTTAACACAAAGCACTTTGCATACTGTGACTCATAGACTCCCACATGACCTCCTAAGATGCTCTGGGACAGAGCAATTGTCATGGCCCACCCATATAACCCACCATCGAGTATTTCACATCTTTGGGTTCCAGGAACAGCAGCTGGAAAATAAACTGGATCTTGGTAAGGGTAAGAACATGATGCTATAAACCCATATGAGCTTGATAGGAAATCTTTGAAAGAAATATTTAGATGGAATTAAGTGTGGATCCTGGACGAACCACACAACTCGGTTCTTATGTTACTTTCGGTGAAAAACACTGTCAATTCTTTATCACCTATCAACTGACAATTAGGCCAAATTATCAATCTTGTTTATTCTTCCACATTGTTGTTGGCAAAGTGTTGATGACCCTTACCCAGGATCATTGGTTAACAAAAAACTCCAACAATTTGGTTCAAAAGAGGGTGTGACAGCACTGTATAGTCAAAGAATAAATACTTAGCACCTACCCTGTGCAGATGCTGGAAGCTTTAAAGGATAGAAATAGACAAGCTTTCTTGCTCTCAAGAAGTTGAAAATGGCACTAGGAAACGAATGTAAAAATACCAGGTGGTATCTGAGAAATGCCTAAGCACAAACAGTAAGTGCCAAAACGTCACAATGGATATAGCTTTTTAACTGGACATTGGAAAATGGGTAGGGTGTACTTAAATAAAGATCAGGAAAAGATATTCCAAGTAACAAAAAAGCAAAAGTACAAAAGTAAGAAAGCAAAAGTACCTTTAGAGACAGTAAACTGACAAGTTAAAGCTGGAGCCAAGACTTCATTTAAAAATTTAAGGGGCAATAAAGCAAGAAACGTAGATTCAGCTTCAACATGATCGTAGTTAAAAGAAAACTTAAGAATTTAGACCACATATTCAGACAGTGTGGGGTTTGTTTTTGTTGTTGTTTGTTTGTTTTGGGGTTTTTTTGGAAAGCAGTATATGCAGGGAGCTTTAAGAAAATTCTGGAACAGTGGTTCTTCCCTATTCAAAGGAGCTTTTCACAGGGTAAGTTAAACTATGCGGCACCATTTTCTAGGGTATTAGAGAATTAGTTAACACCCAAATTATCCAAATTCAAAGAATCAGTATCCCTTAAAGCAAAGATTTAGTCTCATTTATGCTTGCAAATTAGGAAAACACACACTAATTTTTTTCTTTCAAATATTACTTTTATTAATTTTTATTATGAAAATAAAACATACCATGGCACAATTATAAAAATAAAGACCACTAAAATCAGTCATAATCCCACTCCCCACCATTAATATTTATCATATATTCTTTGTTCTAAACATGTGTTTACAAAAATGGTATGGTACTATAGTCTATTCTATATAGCCTGCTGACTCTCACTTAACCATATATGATGAGCACTCCTATATGATATGATATATAATTCCAAAACCGAATTTTTAATGACTGCATATCAGTGTAAGACAAAAGCTGTCTTATCTGACAAGACCCAGCAGCCGGTGAATTAGCTATTTAAAAATTAGGAGAATTTTAAAAATAGATACACACATAAATTAGTATTTTGTCTAACTTCACATATATGCATGTATACATGTTTCATTTAAGGTCAAGTTAAGCTTTTTTGTTTCATTGAGATTTTTTTGTGGCTAGGACAGCTAGGGTTCCAAGTCATATTTTTTTCATATTTTCATAAACCACACCATAATTTACCATCAACAAGTTTCCACTTTGGTTCCTTTCAAACAGAACAAGAACTTAAAGACATTTCTAAAACTGAGAGCAGCATTTGATTAACGTTTAAGATTTCCCCCAAACTTTTACAGTTGTCACACCCAATTAAGTACTCTTGCAATGGCCTTTTTTTTTTTGAGTGCAAAGCATTCAAATTATTTTTCATAAAAATAATAATGCTCTAAAAAAGGACAATGCCCAGACTCTATTTCTTTGGTTTATGAAACACTTAAAAGAGCATAAACCGATCTGAGGCAGTGAACAAAGATCTCTGAGACTGCCTGAGGTGACTTCAGCACATATGTCTCAAACTGCATCTATTTTTCTTTTGGGACTATTTCTTGCACACCTGAGATCTGGACCTGCTGCAGAGATAAACACATCGTTGCAATGAGTTCAGAGTTGTAGTGCGTGTTTCCCAAACCACCGTATTTTGAAATAAGAGCTAACAAAATCCAGAATCCCTATGGGAAATATTTTTCAACTGTCACACAAGACAGACACCAACTTAATATTAAATATAAAAAGACAATAGAAAGGCATTTGGTTTATTGAGTAAGATCACCCAAATTATCTGTCTCGCAACAGGAAAACAACGGGGGAGCAGTCACAAAACAATGGCTAAATGAAATAAAAAGACCATCTTATTAATTCAGTGTCCCTTTCTTTACAACATTAATTTTCAACTTCCCATTTGTTTGGATTATCCACCTTATGCTTATGCTGCCTTTCCTCTGGTGACAAGCATTATCCTCCATTCAGTCTTAATAAAATAATAATAGCTAACTTTTAGTGAATACTCAATCTGGGCTAGGCACTATGTCAACAGTTTCATATGCATCATCCCATCTGAATAGCAAACACCCTTATGAAATTGGTGTCCCGGTTAACTCCCACTTTACAAATCAGGAAACTGAGGTTGAGAAAGCAGCAGTATCTTGTTCCAGGTCACACACCAATAACCACTGTAGCTGGGATTTGACTGTAGGTCAATCTGAGCAGTTTATGCTCTTAACCTCTTAACTTCCATAAAATGCTTCCTCTCTGTATTTTCAGGAATGCTAATTGATTGTTTTAATATTAAGTGAAAACAAATAATTAGGGATCTAATTTGTTGCAATAAACACTGTCACATATTCCAAAGAAAAGAGTAAAACTAACGTTTAGCTTAATTGCATCATTGCTCCCATTCTGAGATGAGTGCTGACAGTACCTTGGATTAGTGATTTTCAAACTTAATTAGCGTAGCACAGAGGAAGCAATACATTTTATATCACAACCCCGCACACACACACGCAATCACACATGTACGCGCCCTCACGCGCATGCACCCCACGCACGCACTGGCCCACACACACACACGCAGTTAAAACAAAGCTTACAAAATATCCTCATTACCTGTAATGCATTCTGGTATTTACTATGCTATCCTCTTTTGTTTTTTGTAAGTGCTAGTTACGACCCACAAAATTAATTTCACAATTCACTAATGGGTGAAAACTGCAATCTGAAAAAACGGCATCACATTATTAAGCCAAACAAACAATATTATACAGAAGATGGCTGTTACCCTGAATTCAGCTTATTTCTATCCAATACCTTGGCCATTGCGGTGATACTTTATCAAATCTCTAACCACTTTCTTTACTAACGTTGGCCACTGGCCAAAGTGCAGGGAGAAGAAGAAAATTCTTGCCTTCCAGGCTCTGGGTCCAAATCAGTGCACGTTAAGAAGGCAGCAGAAAAACGTTTATGCACTGATATAGAAATGACCACAACGCACTAAGCAAAAAAAACAGACTACATTAGCATTCCCCTTTATGTAACACGAATATGCACTTACGTACCCCAAATTGTTAATACTGACTCCCTTGATGATAAGATTGCTAAGGGCTTTTTCAATGGGTTTATTTATTTTTTTCCTGATAGTATATAATTGCTGTCAAGCAAATTAAATATAATTCTATTCTGGGGATTAAAGACGTTTAACAGCCAGCATCTCGTTATGCATTTCTTCCCCGCGCTGCCAAAATCATCGCGTCGGATAATGTTAGGAGCTGCAAAGGGCCTTCTAAAGAGCACGTAATAACGACGGCGTAATCTGAGCAGATTTACACAACTGTTGCACGACGATAGTAAAACGATCGTTAACACAAAAATCTAACGCTTCCAAAATAAATCCCAATCGCCAAAGGCTGATAAGGGCCTTGGTCTGGGGACAGCTGGACACAGCGCAGGGCAATGGGGGAAGGGGATTTGTGGACAGGTGGCTTCGGATCTCGGCCCCACAGGTGCCCCTACAAGTCCCCGCGGGTACAAAGCCCCAAATCCGACCTCCGCGAGCCGCCCCCTCTCCACCTCCCAGCCCCAGGCCGCGTCCGCGGGCCCCTCCGACCCAGGGCCCCCGACAGAAGCGCAGGGCAGCCTGCGCCCCACCTCCACCCCACGCCCCAGCCACCTCGATCCGGGCCCGGAGACGCCGGCCCCGCTCCCGCAGGACGGGCAGAAAGGGACTGGGGACGGGAGAAGCCGAGAAGGACCTGCGAGGCGGGTGCAGGAGCCGGGCGGGCTGTCCGGCCGTCCCTCGGGAGGAAGAAGGCGCCCGGGGCGCCAGGCGAGCAGGCCCCACCCCCGGCCGCGCGCACGGAGCCCGCGGGCGTCGCCCCGGCTGCGCGCCGCCTCGGCTCGGCCCGCCCCGCCCGCGCCCGCGCCCGCCGCCGCCGCCGCCGCCGCCGCCGCCGCGGTGCTCTGCGGCGCGGTTCTCACCTCCGCGGAGGCCTCCCGGATTCCTCCCGGGCTTGGGCGCAGGCCGAGGACCGGTGGGCGCGCTCCCTTCCTATTCTGGTTCCATGGCGGTGCCCGGACCCCCCGGGCCGTCCAGGGCGCCGCGGCCGCCCGCTGCCTGCCGCCCGCAGCCCGCGGAGCCAGACAGAGGAGCCCCCCGGCCTCTCCCGCCGGTGTGAGACGAGGAGCGAAGTGCAAGCGTCACTCGCAAGACCCGGGCCCCGAGTCACGACTCAGCCCACGTAGACATCCACCGGGAACGTAGCGCTGCAGTCCTGACTGAGCTTTGACGTCAGGGAAGGTGCGAAAACAGGGCCCCTTCTGACGCAGGAGCCGCGCACCGCCCCCCGCCCACCCCCGCCCCCCGGCGCTGGAGCCCCCTTCCTCCCGCCCCAACCCTCCCCTCCCGCAGATCTTTTAAAGCGAACACTTCCACCGGGGTCAGGGCCCCACTCCGGAGCTTGTAAAATCAAACCTGTTCTAACCAAAATGACTGGGCTCACAGCGGAGTTAGGACGCGAGATAGACACGAAGGTTTTAGCATTTGAGGGCCCAGAGGGAAATTGCTTGTCAATTCCCAGCAACAGACGAACCTCGAAAAGAAAATTCCGCTGAGAGGGCTCGGCGTTTGCGCCGTTCGTGTGTGTTTGCCGCAGTGAGCTGCAGCAAACAAAAGCTCCAGTTTAATGAGCGCTTACTTTGTGCTAGGCACTGTGTTTAAGGTTTATATATGTACTCTTGCATTTCATCCTCAAAGCAACCCTTTAGAGGATCTTACTAGGAATCCTATTATTCCCAGTTGACAAAAGAGACAACTGAGGCTTAAGGAGGGTAGGTATTCAAAGACCTCCCCTGCACATGAAAGGGTTACGAATATTAACCGAAATCCCCTCAGTCATTCAATGGTATTCTGTACCACCCACTGCGAATATGGTGGTGTGCAAAAACAGCTGACTGTAATGAGGGGGACACAAACCAGAATCAATCACAATACTGAATATATCATTAAAATCTGTGATAAGGAAAATGAGCATCCCTAAAGTGGAGAGAGCCTCCGATTAAAGAGCTTATGTTTTAGGTAAAAATAATCTTAGAATGAGCTACCTTGTTCTTTGGCTATTGTTGTCATTGTCATTACATTTTTTAAATAAGCTTGTGACTTTGTCCCTTTTTTTAAATTCACCATTGCTTTTGCTTCCACAGTTTCCATTCTTGTGTATTACTTAGCTCTTGCCTCGCCCCCTACATCTTTCTCCGACTTTAAACCTGGGCTATTGCAGCTATTTAGATTTTTTTAACACACCAAAAAAATATATATATGTATACTGATTTTTTTAAGGCAAGCTTTTAAGGTACATCCCAACCTTGGAAATGGTGAAAGAAAGCCCATTATACATTAACCCAGCCACCATGACATAATGCATTTCACAGATGCAAAGACACACATTTTTCACACTTCAACATCTCAGAAATCAAGATGCATTTTACAAACTGGTCTCTTAATATTACTGGCCAGGTAGCTGTATTAACCTGGATGTCAGCACCTCCACATATAGAAAACTGAATGTGGCTTTTTACATTGTCCTTATTTCAACTGAGTTAAGTGCATTGTTTAATAAAACCCACAACCCTTAAAGGAGGAAATTAACAGCATATAAAAAAGAGATGGGACTGGCTAAAAGAGCTTAGACTTCTGAGAAACCCGAGTTCCTTACCAAGAACATTAGTTCTTCATGCGTTTTGGAAACCTACAAATAAACAGTTAAATAAGCCTAACACACACACACACACACACACACACACACACACACACTGAAATGACTTAGATATTATTTCTGATGGTATGGTTTGTCAATTACAATCCCTCTAAGTTTGAGTCAAAAAAAAATCGTTGAAGAAGTAAAATGAATCCTATGTGTTACCGGGAAACTACCCATTGACCTCTTCTGGCTAGATCAGACAATGCCAGCCTGGAAGCCTTCGGAATAGAATCAGCGACTTGAGGGAAAAAAAAAAAAAAAACCCTAGATTCAGTAGTAGGGCACTCTTAGGAGTCCATACACGAGTCGATACATCTCCAACACTTTTGGTGGCCCAGAAGACAATACTGTATGGAAAACCACAGCCATCAACAACTGATACAAAAAGTGTTTTAGAAAAGGTGGGTTTTGAATGCAAAGAAATTTTGGAACCCCTTAACCAATTTTACTTACATCTCCCTTTATATGCACACACAAGGTTGACATATAATAAATCTAAGTCTGAAAGGGTTATTTCACGAAGTATGAAATAAAACACTAAATTACCAAAAAATCAACGTGTTTTAGTTTAGTTGATAGCATTTTTTTCAACATGATACTATCATATAAAAATTTTTTTCTTATTTTTAGAGAGAGAGAGAGAGACTGTGCATGAGTGGGGCAGAGGGAGAGAGACAGAGAATCATAAGCAGGTTCCATGCTAGTGCAGAGCCCCCACAAAAGGCCCGATCTTAGAACCCTGGGATCATGACCTGAGCCAAAATCAAGAGTCAGGCACTCAACCAAATGAGCCACCCTGGTGCCCCTATCATATAAAATTAAAGGAAGTTTCATCCTGCATCCAGTTAGTAGTCCTTCCAGACTACATTTCTGTCTACTGGCAATGGGTACTTTTTTTGGCAGAGCTTAATTATCTGTAAGGTTAAGCCTTAAACTTTTTCAGATCCCCACAATCTTTTATTAATCCATTATAGAGCTAAACTCATTCACTAATAATTCTTTAAAGGACACTAAGTATCAAGGTTGGGTTTGTATGTTCCCTCCCCAGGGAGAAAAAAGATCCTATGTATGTGTTATTTCACATTCTTTCTTCAAAGGAAGAATAAAAACTGCTATTTTATGTCCAGAAATCATTCTGATAATGCTGATGTTTTGTAAGCTGTTTAAGCTAACATTAGGCTAATGTCTGAAGGAAAAAGGGAAAGCAGAGATCTCATTCCTGAATCATAAAAGAATTTAGATTCTATCAGTTTAGAGTTTATTTTTCCCTAAAATTCTATTAGTGCACATATACCTATTCATAGTCAGGCGAAGTTATCATGAAGATTTTACCCATTAGCCAGGCTTCTTTTTTTTTTTTTTTAAAGTAGGCTCCATGCCCAATGTGGGGCTTGAACTCACGACCCTAAGACGAAGAGTCGCATGGTCTACCAATTGGGCCAGTCAGGTGCCCCTACCCTGGCATTTTTATAAACAGTATAGGGAGCACCTGGGAAACTCAGTCAGTTAAACGTCTGACTCTTGATTTCAACTCTGGTCATGACCTCACAGTTTGTGAGTTTGAGCCCGCTGTCAGTGCAGAGCCTGCTTGGGATCCTCGTTCTCCCTCTCTCTTTCTGCCCCTTCCCAGCATGTGTGAGAGCTCGCTTGCTCTCGCTCTCTCTCTGTGTCTCTGTCTCAAAAATAAATAAATAAACTTTAGAAGTATATAAAGAGCATAATGTCATGTTTAATAGAAAAGAATTCACTCATATGCCCCATCCAAATCAAAATTTTAAATTTAATGAGAATGATCACAAGATATCTCCATGCATTTTGTCTTGTTCTTGATTCCTCTCTGTAAGATAGTCCCCATCTTTGACAAAAATGTCATTCAAAAGACAGAGGGTAAGGGTGATAGTTGGAACAAGGAACAAACAGGTTCTTGGAAAAGGAAGGCAAGTTAAAGTCTATAAAGTGGCAGAGGTATATGGTGGACACACAGAAAACGTTGGTGGGTGTCAGTGTGGGGAGATGAGAGGTGGGAGAGAACTCTGCAAATGAGTTTAACCCTCATCTATCACACGAGAACTTAAAAATGACTGAAGTCAGCAAAGCGCTACAGAGCACTATGAGCCTATTTTTAACGAAACATACAAATGATCCGCCGGAACTAAAGACAAGAAAAAGTTTTTTAGTAGTTGCTCCTATCTGTCTGGAGTAGATATGGACAAAGGAGTGGCAGCAGGACCAGCGACTAATATCATAAAAACTCTAATATCATAACATGTTCCCCTGTTGATTTAAACTTCTGTGCAATGAGATCTAACTTCTTTGTCACAGTCTTCCCATTCTGTTCTTCCTTTAATCCAGTCAAGCCAACTCCTTCCCACTTTTACATTATGTGGATACCTCTGGGATACATCTTTTTTTGAAAAAAAAATTTAAGGTCTCCTTATTTTTGAGAGAAACAGCATGAGCGAGGGAGGAGCAGAGAGAGAAGGAGACAGAGGATCCGAAGCAGGCTCTGTGCTGACAAACTGCCTATGCTGGGCTCAAATTCACAAACTGTGAGATCATGACCTGAGCCCAAGTAGGATGGTTAACCGACTGAGCCACCCAGGCGCCCCTCACCCATAATACGTCTTTATACAAAGACATCAAATAGGGCATCCTTTGCTATAGTTTTTTTTTCTAATAATTCCTTACCAATTCTTACCATAGTCTACTCTTTCTCTTTTTTCTTTCACTCCTTCCCCTCTTTTGTTTCTACTAGCACGTTGTTTCTTTACCTTGTTTTTTTTTTCTTGCTATCAGAAAAGCACAATTTATAATCCTGAAAGATAATGCCCCTAACTTCTGGTGATAATCAGGACTAACCACACACTTGTTCCTTCTTTTTTTTTTTTTTTTTTTTTTCCCTTTTACGTTATTTTGAGACAGAGAGAGAGACAGAGGGAGAGGGAAACAGAGAAAACGCCAAACACAGGACTCCAACTCAGTAACTGAACCATGAGATCATGACCTGAGCAGAAACCAAGAATAGGACACTCGACCAACTGAGCCACCCATGCGCCCCCTTCCTTTTTGAGAGACAGCACAAGCGGGGTAGGGGCAGGGGACAGAGTATCCCAAGCAGGCTCTGTGCTGACAGCAGCGAGCCCCACGCAGGCTCAAACCCATGACCCGCGAGATCGTGACCTGAGCAGAAGTCAGACGCTCAACTGACTGAGCCCCCCAGGCACCCTCACTTGTTCCTTCCTTTAATTCAAAATTCAGGGGCGCCTGGGTGGCTCAGTCGGTTAAGCAGCCGACTTCGGCTCAGGTCATGATCTCGCGGTCCATGAGTTCGAGCCCCGCGTTGGGCTCTGTGCTGACAGCTCAGAGCCTGGAGCCTGTTTAGGATTCTGTGTCTCCCTCTCTCTGACCCTCCCTCATTCATGCTCTGTCTCTCTCTGTCTCAAAAATAAATAAACGTTAAAAAAAATACTATCTCCAACTAAAGACCAAAAAAAATGTTTTTTTAATTCATTTCAAAGTTTATGCCCTCTGGAGCTTTAACTTTTAAAAAAATAATTACTGTTGGCTTTTATATGATGAAATCATCAATATGAGAACTATATTCTTGAGCCTTTCCCTCTATTTAAACTCCCCTGCCTCCCCTCACCTCAATTGTTTTCACTGGTCAACTTGCAACACTATAGAATTATTCCATTTATATATAGTTGCCATAAGGATGATTTTAGAAGCTAATATGAATTCCGTAGACCCCATTTTTAAAAACTAATAGATGACACTCAAATATTATTTAGGAAGAGCTCTGGAATACATTAGGTGACAAAAAAGCAAAATGTAATGAATTTTGTACGAGAAAGGCAGAACTAGGAATATATAATTATATTTCCACAAAGAAACTCTGAAATGCAACTCAGGAAATAATAAAATCAATCACGGCACAAAGGAGGTTGTAAAAACAGGGAGGAAGAAGGTGGGGGAGAGTGACAGTGTCGCTGTGCACTTACCATGTTATGGCTTAGGAGTCTTCTGGATTTTTTTCTGCTTAAAATAGTGGCTAAATAAAAATTTAAACTAACAGACATTAGACAGTGGAGAAAGAAAGTTTTGATGACGGGCTCTGGAACAGGAGCCCCACCAGGGGACTTGGGGAAGGTCCAGAGAGGAATTCTGATATCCTCAGAAACACCAGGTACACGGTTTGCAACTAAATGGACTCCAGGGCCCCTTCTAGGTGACCGTACAGTGAAAAGCAAACTGGAGTCAAAACTGGAGTCTTTTTTTTTTTTTCCCAAAATCTGAAGGGGCCGATGCCCTCTGAACCTGGGCCCACCTAAACAATTTTAGTTCAAACCACCGCAGGCCTGAGCGCAGACCATCCGCCACCTGACAGCCCTGTATCGTGGCTTCCTGGCAGCAAAATAGAGGAGCCAGGCTACGGAGGACTTACTGACTTCTCGGAAAGAATTCTGGCTCGCTGTTGGAGAGGGCCCCTCCTGCCGGCACAGGAGTTCACTGCTAAAAGTGACCTCACCTCCTGCTCAAGCTCTTACTCAAAATTATCCCTTGGACTCAACCCAGTTGCATCGCTCCACACTTATGCCGTCCTCCCCGACTCCTGACCCTGAACTTCCCGGGATCGTTTACAACAGGATCATCCACCAAATGTCTATTCCTCCCCCTCCCCCCCGCCCCCGAGCTAGCAACGTGCCTCACCCAGGATCTTACTATATCCTATCCTGCCTTCAAACTCCAAGTGACAAGCTGCGTGGTTGCAAAGCAATGCTAGGAAACCTGGGATCGGTAAGATAAACGACAGGATCAGAAACACGTATCTTGACAGTATCTCTCAAAATTCGCCCTCCAGTGCAAGTAGTTAAGCGCAAACTTGAGCTCGGCCTGGGGAGGTGAGTAGGATCTGCTTAGACAGAGAAGAACATTCACGGAGGGAAGTGAAGCACACAGAAAAGGTTCACAGGGGCTCATAAAAAAATGTATCTTTGAGGCTGTCACTTGAAATGTACCCTCAACTACAGCTAGACTCCATGTTTAATTTTCCGTTCACAAGACTGGCCCTTTCTATGTGTCCTGCTATGAGTCTTGGCTGATTCTTGTTGGCTCCTGTCAGAATGGTAGTTAGACCACTACCATCCACTCACCACACCCCTTCACTTCACCAACACAACTTTCTTTTTTTTTTTAATATTTATTTATTTTTGAGAGAGAGAGAGAGAGAGAGAGAGACAGAGAACCAGTGGGGGCAGGGCACAGAGATGGAGACACAGAATCCAAGGCAAGCTCCAGCTGTCGACACAGAGCCCAATTCTAAGATCATGACCTGAGCCGAAGTCGGACACCCAGCCGACTGAGCCACCCAGGCACCCCAACCCAGCTTTCTAAATCTGCTTCATCATCAGACTTTGCATAGCCACCAACAACCACTCATTCTTTGCCTAGCAACCTTACCACCCATATGTTTAAAGCCAAAGACCATGCACCTGTCTTCCCCAAAGTCATTCTGATACTAGCAATATTTACAATCGACAGGAATGGCAGCACGGAGTTTAACTGCCTGCAATTGTGGGGCTTGAGATCCATAAACCTACCACTGTCCTACTTGTACACGCATATCCCACCGACATAGTTCCGAGATCGCCTATAAGTGAAGGTTAAGCAGCCGAGAACAGGTCCAACTCGCTTCAATACTTCCATTATACCAAGCTCCTAAGATTTCAAACAACCGTTCTAATTAGGGGGCCCTCTGCATAGGATTTGTACCAACCCTCACTGCTAAACATTATTGGCATTTTTGCTCCATCCCAACGGAGATGTTTGGCCTTCAAACAGCACACAAAAGTCCACGAAAAAAAAAAAAACAACTATGCTTAGGATCCCAATTTTGCCTGAAGCCACGTACTTCAGGATTGGGCTTTTCTTATGGCCCTAATAACAAAAATCAATGTCACCTGTACCTGGTGTTGCCCTACGAAAATGGGATTCCCATTCAATCCTGCTCACACCGGGGTTTCCCATGACTATATATCAATCTCAAGAAGCACCATTCCCTTCAGCCTCACTTTGGCAAAGGCATAGATGTGACCCTATTTTCATTCCCTTTTGGGGAATAGGTCACATCGTTGGGAGTTGCAGGCTTTTCAACCAGAGTCACTGCCATCAGTAGACAAAATCAAGTCACACAGAACTATCAACGAACGTCTAAGACTTTATCTAATGTTGCCCAAGGTTTTGAGGCATTATATCTATGAAACATGGATCACGATTCTTTGACCTGTATGTATGGTACAAATCCCTAACTTATTTTCATGGCTCACTGGGAACCAACTTCCAGGTTAGGCTAATTTTACTAATGGGTGTGTTTTCTCCTTGTTTGCCTCTTAAAATATTTCAGTAATGTAGTTCCTTACTATTATACTTGTTTTGTAATATTTTATTTTATTGTGGTAAGAACATTCAACATGAGATATACCCTCTTAACAGATTCTTAGTGTACAATGTAGTATTCTTGTTTCTGAGCACAACGTTGCACAGCAGATCTATAGAAGATATGCATCTTGCATATCTACTAAGGCTAACATATCTGCACAGTTCCACCAAAACACCTTGAGATGCCTGAGCATCACAGGGCCAATAGTAGTAACTATGTTTTCTCAGGGCACCTGGGTGGCTCGGTGGTTAAGTGTCTGGCTCTTGATTTTGGCTTAGGTCGTGATCTCACGCTTCATGAGATCGAGCCCCATGCCAGGCTCTGCACTCACATCGAGGAGCCTGCCTGGGATTCTCTCTCTCTGTCTCTCTCTGTCTCTCTCTGCTCCTCCCCTGAATGTGTCCATGTGCGTGCTCTCTTGCTCTCTCAAAATGAGTATAGTTTAAGTCTATTTATTTATTTTGAGAAAGAGAGAGAGAATGAGCAAGTGAGAGGCAGAGAGAGAGAGAATCCCAAGCAGGCTCTGAACTGTCAGCCTGGAGCCCAACGTGGGGCTCTAACTCATGAATCACAATATCATGACCTGAGCTGAAAATAAGAGTCCAACACTTAACTGACTGAGCCAGGCTCCCCAGTGAATAAATATTTTATAACTATATTTTCTTAGGTATGTGGAATTAGGAGGTATTAGACCCAGGGAAACCACCCACCCTGGATTAACTAATTCCAAGCAATAACAAATTGCCTACTAGCAAAGCTTTGATATGCAAGTGAACCAGTCCCTGACTCCACATCCCCAACATCCTTTCAAGCCACTTCGACAGCCCAGGACTCAATTCCCTGCCCTAATCACTACTGGGCAAAGTACCAGACAACTAGAGACCATCCTATAGCCCGGAGTCCACAAAAACTCTGCAACTCTCCAATAATAGCTTGTACGCCTTGCTTACCTTGTTTAGCATTCCTTCCCGAGAAAATCTCCATTAATGCTCCTGCCTGCAGTCTCCCTACCCCCTCTCTCTGCTAATCATGCAAACTCCTTCCCCAGTGGCCTTTCCAGCCAGCCTGCCATCTGTTTCTAAGGGACGTTGGTGAGTGTAATGAAAATATTTTCATTCACGGCAATCACTTTATGTCCATGTCTCTTACGATTTCTCCTCAAAACAAGTCCACGGTACATTATTAGAACAATTGGTGCAGGCAGCAACGACGTTACACACGAGAAAGAGACAACATCTCTTTCAACTGTTTGGACACATCAGCTAAAGCAAGCAGCCATGGTCACTGCCTAAAGGGCACGTTGGCTGTTGACACGCTTACTGCGTGATGACTACTGAACTGTGTTCTTTTATCAGGTGTTGCCATGATTTCCCAGACTAAAATTGGAGAGCTCAAAGGGCTGAGTGCTCTTTGGCACTTGCACAGCCACTCACGAAGCCTCCGCAATACAGTGTCTCCTAACATACCGCATAGAGTGCCTCCAAGAGCGTCCGGTAGGCTAGAGTGTTGGCTCTGGAATCGTATTAAGTTCTTTTCTGGGCATAGCGGTATGAAGGCAAAATTCACTAGCGGGAGAATTTTGGAAAATTCCCAAACGTGTAGATTTACACCAGACCCCGGAACAAACACATTAACCAAAGAGAAAATCAAAACAAATCAAAAAGTACCCAGAAACAAACAAACAAACACAAAAACAACGAAGATTGTAAGATAAAGCAAAAGGAGTTCTCAGCATAATGTTTTATTAAAAATGACATTAAGAATGAACAGGGGCGCCTGCATAGCTCAGTTGGTAAAGCCTCCAACGGTTGGTATCAGCTCAGGTCATGACCCACAGTTCCTGGGTTCGAGCCCCACATCCACTTCTGCACTGACAGAGCTGAGCCTGCTTGGGATTCTCTCTCTCTGTCTCTCTCTCTGCCCCTGCTCTCCATCTCTCTCAAAATAAATAAACTTTAAAAAAAAAACAAAAAGAATGAAGAGAGATCACAAATAACGCTCTAACATGAACAACAGGGAAAAACAGAAAAAACAACCCCCAACACCAAATATTAGCAGCAGGTACAAAAATAATATCTCAGCAGAAATCAGTGAAATAGACAATGAAAGGACAAAAGAAAAGATCAACGAAATAAGAGTTCCCTTCCTAAGAAAATGAACAAAATTGACAAGTTTTAGTTTAACTAACCAAGACAAAGGAGGGAGGACCCCAATTAATAAAATCTAAACGAAAGAGGAGACGTTTCGACACCTACCATGGAAACGCAAAGCACCAGAAGAGACGACTACGACAATTACCTGCCAGAGAAGGAAAGAGCCTGGCAGAAGCAGTTAAAGCCTAAGTGTGTGCCTCTCCTTTACATCACTTTGCCCGCTGCTTCTCCAGAAATCCCCCGTACTGGCTGCACCCGCAGTGCCCTCTGCCCTCTGCCCTCTGCCTGCTGACCCCAAGCTGCTTCCCTCCCGGCCCCGCCGGCCCTGCCGCGGCTCCTGTTTGGGGGACTAGGAGCAAATACGAGCTTCTTCCTTCAGGGCCATCATTTCCCTGTCGGTATCCCACTGTTTCCGCTCAGAACAGTCCGCAGGCCACGTATGGAGGCCCACGGGCTGCCGGCATCGAGGATCACCTCACGCAGCCTAGGACGCACAGCCTGGGACTGGTCCTGCTGACCAACGCGACCCCAGGGAGGCGGCCACGGCCTGGAGGGAAACGCTGCTGGTGGCGCACTTGCTCTTGATGGCTGCCGCGCGGTGTCGCCTTTGATCGGGGTGGCTAAGATCCTCCAGACTAAACTGGGGGGAGCTCCAAGAGGGGAGTCCTCCCAAGCTGCCCCCAGGAGTGCTGTGAGGAGGGCAAACCCGCAGAGCCCCGCAGGGGACCCAGATGAGGCCCAAACACGCCGTGTGCTATGGCGCCAGGTGCCGCCTAGGAGCGCCTCTGGGGCTGAGGAGCAGGGTCGTGGTGCCATCAGGCTGCATGGTGTCACCTACCACGAGCCACCGCGGAGGCAGAATACTCCATGACCCTTGCTAGAATCGTGAGATGGACATCGCTCAGATCATAGCAATAGATACAGGGACCCTCCGCCTGGGACCTCACTTCGGGGAGAGACGGCCCTTCCCTCCAAACACAGAGCAGAGCCCTGGCAGTGATGGAAAAGTGCTAAGAGGAAACCAAGGGGATTCTGGTTAAAGCAACAGAACAGGATTCTTGCTAAACACAGGACACGGTGATCAGATGTGGAAAGCAGGGCTTCAGCTCAAAGCTGAACTAGCAGGGTTCTTGTTAAAAGTGGATCTTACAAGGACTTGCACAAATGACACTAGGAAAAAATTCCAGAAACTGTATAAGGTATGGCAAACAAAAAACTGTCACAGAGGAGGCAGAGGTACAGTGCGCAGTATAGAGCACTGAGGTGCTAAGGGTTGCTCCCCAGGGAGGACACCACCTAAAGTGGGGTGCATGGTCCCCCCTACTGCTGCGTACAATGCAGAGACTGGTACCATGTGTAGAGAGGTGGTTCAGTGTGACACACACAGATCCACCTTACGGAAAACAAATGTTCACCCACACTCATTCAGATGGTGAGATAGGCTTTATTAAGGACTTCAGCGATAGGTATAGGGACCTCTGCCATCAGGGTTCGTGATGGGGGAGAGAATGGCTCAGCTCTAAATACAGCCTCAGCAATCCTTACTACTGAACTTGGACTATTTAATGAGTTTCCTTTAGCCGCTGCGCTTGTGACAATCTCTTACACAGCAATAAAACAAATTACAGTAATCAATGTGACATCTATTATTATCTTTATTACACAAGCAATACACAAATATTATCCTTATAAAGTTTAAAATTTTGACCTATGAGACTATATCAGGGTTTAAAACTTTTGCACTTCAATGCAAGAATCAACCAAATAAAAGACAAATGACAGAAAAGGAGGGAGGGTACCTGGCTGCCTCAGTCAGTGGAGGATGCAACTCTGGATCTTGTGGTCAAGAGTCCAAGCGCCACGTTGGGTGTAGAGAGTACTTTTTTTAAAAATGTTGGAATGGTCAGAAAGGAGAACATAATTGGGAAACATATCTGATAAGAAGATTACTGCTCAGCATATTTCAGGAACTTCTACAACTCAAAAAGGTCAAAACAAATAGCTCCATTAAAATATGGGCAGTAGGGGCGCCTGGGTGGCTCAGTCGGCTGAGCGTCCGACTTCAGCTCAGGTCACGATCTCGCGGTCCGTGGGTTCGAGCCCCGCGTCAGGCTCTGGGCTGATGGCTCGGAGCCTGGAGCCTGTTTCCGATTCTGTGTCTCCCTCTCTCTCTGCCCCTCCCCCGTTCATGCTCTGTCTCTCTCTGTCTCAAAAATAAATAAATGTTAAAAAAAATTAAAAAAATAAAATAAAATATGGGCAGTAGATTCAATGGACATTTCTCAAAAGATGCTTTAAATTGCCAACAATTTATGAAAAAAACGTATGAAAAACGCATATGAAAAAACGCCCAACATCGCTAATCAGAGAAATGCATATCAAAACCACAATAAGAGGCTCCTGGGTGCCTCAGTCTGTTGAGCACCTGATTTTGGCTCAGGTCATGATCTTGAGGTTCCTGAGTTCAGACTCCACAGCAGGCTCATTGAGATCAGTGCTGAACCTACTTTGGATCCTCTGTCTCCCTCTCCGTCTGCCCCTCCCCTGCCCATGCGCTCACTCGCTCACTCTCTCTGGCTCTCTCTCACTCTCCCTCTTTCAGAAATAAATAAACGTTAAAAAAAAAAAAAAAAGACAACCAGGGGCACCTAGGTGGCTTAGTCAGTTAATCATCCGACTTCAGCTCAGGTCATGATCTCACTGTTTGTGAGTTCAAGCCCTGCATCAGGCTCTGAGCCTGGAGCCTACTTCAGATTCTGTGTCTCCGTCTCTATCCTCCCCTCCCCTGCTCACGCTCTCTCTCTCAAAAATAAACATTAAATTTTTTTTAAAGACAAGCACAATGATATATCTTCTCACATGTATCAGCATGACCACTATCAAAAGAACAAAAAAATGACAGTTGTTGCTGTGGGGAGGGAACTGAGAGGTAGGAACATTAGAGCGCTGTTAACATAAATGATAATTATGTACCCCTGGTAGAAAACAGTATAGAGACTACTCAAAATTATGAAACGAGGGAGTATCACATGAGCCAGGAATCCCACTTGTGGTATTATCCAGAACTACTAAAAGTAGAGTCTGAAAGATATTTGGTCCCCCCTGTTCATCGCAACACTGTTCACAATTGCCAAAGGATGAATCTATCCCAAATGTCAATTGCTAGATGAGTGGAAAGAGAAAATGGGGTGTAAGCATACACTGGAATACTAGGGCAGCCTTCGGGGGGTGCCTTTTCCTGTGCTACAGGGTGAGCGCACATAGAGGACATTATGCTCAGCACAGTACCCCAGGCAAAGAAAGACAAACACCGCATGTCCCACGTGGATACAGTAGAGGGCTATTGGTAAGATCGCCAGTACAAAGAATGGAGAATGGTGTCCCCGCACGGTGGTACCACAGTATGGCTTCCCACAGAGTGCCACTGTTACGGGGCAGTCCACCCAGTGACACTTGTTAGGGATGGTAATGCGGCCTTCACTCAGAAGCACTGCAGTAGGTACAGGGACCTCTACAACCGGGCTTTACAGCGGAGTGGACAGGACTCAACTCCGAATATAGCAACACCACGTGTGCAATTGTCGCCAAGGGGCAGGATTGAGGACAGTGGATCAGGAAAAGAAATTTTAAGAGAAAACATCGAGGATAAAGAGGGTTCTGGATGAACCAGCTCTGAGGATTCTTGTGAAAGACGGGTTGAGGTGATCAGACATGAGTGGAAGATGGTAAGGATAATGACCCAAATGAATATCCATCCACGTGATCAGAAGTGAACGGTCAAGATTCTGGGGAAACAGACTTAGCAAGGTGAGAGTTAATACTCCATTTGAATAGGAAGTGCACAGAGACTCTATGAGAAAGTTCACGTGCCTGACCCAGATGGTGAAACAAAGAATCCTCACCATCAAACAGCTCCCGGAAAGGCCTGGAAATGCCGAAGGCAGTTGCAGTATGGAACCAAGGTACAATGCCGCCTAAGGAACCACCAAGGGGCACAGGTGCCCTGCGATTTCCCGACTCACGGAGTCAGCACAGTTGCTGAGGTGTAAGGTGCCCCATGGTGCCAGGATGCGGTGCATCACAATAGCCCCGTTAAGGGAAAGGAGTATTTAAAGACCCTCGCTAGGACAGGAATGCAAACTAATCAGGACTTAGCATTTGTTATAAGGACCCCTCCAACTGGGAACTTACAGTGCAGGACAGATTGGGACCAACAACAAATACAGCACGAGCAGGTGGACATTTGGAGACAAGGAGCCCGTGGGACACCGCATGGAAATTACTACCAGGAACATCAGAGGAAAGGGGGGTTCTGGCTAAGCCCATCTAACAGGAGGCTTGCTGAAGACAGAAGGGGGTGACCAAATATCACCTGGGAGATGGGGAAGCGTGACGATCCTGATCGCAAACCCAGGGTGCTCAGATGCGGATATTTCAGTGAAAATATCTTAGCAGGATTTGCTCCTACTCGGATTTTACCAAGAAGTGCACAGCTGACCCAGGAGAAGCTCGAGGAACGTGAAGGTAGTTCAGAAAGAATCTTTGTTACCAAAGCCTACCCTGGTCCCGGGCCGCTCGACGCTAGGGAGAACCATCCCGCGTATGGTACCACCTCCCGAACCGCGGGGTGGCGCTGAGTAGGACGCAGTGCAGTGCTGAGGGACGGAGCCAGGTAAGGCGCTGCACGTGATGCGGGGCAGGGGCAGAGGTACAGAGCAGCAGTGCGTTCCAGAGCCACCTGTTCTGCACAGAACTCAGTAATGAAAAAAAACGTAATGACACGTGTTAAGATGGTCAGAAAAGCCTTATTCCGTTCCTTCGCAATACACAGGGCGACCTCTGCCATTGTGACTTGCAACTGGGGAGGAGACGGGCTCATCTCCAATTCGACCCCCGGCACTTCTGACTACAGAACTTGTACAAATAAATGGGTTGCGTTTAAGCCACTGTGTGTGTGTGCCAGTTTGTAACTATTAGAAAACGATTACAGTAGGGTCGCCTGGGTGGCTTAGTCCGCAAAGTGTTCAACTCTTGATCTCAGCTCAGGTCATGATCTCAGGGTCCTGAGTTCAAGTTCACCATTGGGCTCCTTGCTGGGTGAGAAGCCTACTTAATAAAAGAAAAAGTGGGGCACATGGGTAGCTCTGTGGGTTAAGCCTTGGTCGTCAGCTCCAATTCTGATCTCCCAGTTCCTGAGTTGGAGCCCCGCTTCAAGCTCACTGCTGTCAGCGCAGAGCCCACATTGGATCCTCTGTTCCCCCTTCTCTGCCCCTCCCCTGGTGTTCTCTCTCTCTTTCAAAAATAAATTTTTTTAAAAAAAAGAGGGGCACCTGGGTGGCTTGGTTGGTTAAGGTTTTGACTCGATTTGGCTCATGTTGTGGCCTCACAGTTTGTCAGTAGAGCCTGCGCTGGCAGGGTGAAGCCTATTTGGGAATATCTCCTCCCTCTCCCTCTGCCCCTCCCTGGCACGCGCTCGCTCTCGCTCTCGCTCTCTCAAAATAAATAAATAAACTTAAAATTTTTTTAAACAATAAAAAAGTAAAGAAAAAAAGAAAAACTATTATAGCAATCAATGTGAAATCAATTAGCCTATTTACTACACAAGCAATACACAAATGTGCCCTTATAATTTTAGGCAAAAGTGACTACAACAAATTTTAAAACTTCTGCAGGTCAAGGGAAACAATCAATAGATAAAGGCAACTCACAGAATGGGAGATAATAATTGCAAGTCATATGGCTCATGAAAGGTTTCCTGTCCAGCACATTTGAGGAACTTCTACTACTCAAAAAGAAGAAAACAAATAACCTGACTAAAATATAGGCAGATATTTGGATAAACATTTCCCCAAAAAGGGTATAAATATGGTTAACAAGTGTATGAAAATTTGGCCAACACCATTAATCATCAGAGAAATGCACATCAAAACACCGCGAGCCAAGCCTCACATCTATGAGGATGGCCATTATCAAAGGAATAGAAAATGAGAATTGTGCTGGGGAAATGGGCAGGTTGGAATACATGAGCCCCTGGCGTGAATGTAAATAGTGCTCCAAGATAGAAAACAGTATGGAGGTTACGCAAAAACATAAAAGGGATAATATAATATGATCCAGGAATCCCACTTGCGGTATTCATCTAAAACTAATCAAAGTACGATCTTAAAGAGAAATTTGAACCTCCATTTTCATCTCAGGATTATTCACTGCTGCCAAGTGATAGAACTAATCCACGTGTCCATCCCTAGATGAATGGACACAAAAAATGGAATGTATACATATAAGGAATACCGTGCAGCTTAAGAAACAAAAATTCTGACACATACAACTACATGAATGGACGTCAAGGACATCATGCTAAGAGAAATAAACCAGTGTCAAAAAAGAAAATATGGGGGCGCCTGGGTGGCTCAGTCAGTTGGGCGGCCGACTTCGGCTCGGGGCATGATCTCGCGGTCCGTGAGTTCGAGCCCCGCGTCGGGCTCTGTGCTGACAGCTCAGAGCCTGGAGCCTGTTTCAGATTCTGTGTGTGTGTGTCTCTCTCTCTCTCTGACCCTCCATGCTCTGTCTTTCTCTGTCTCAAAAATAAATAAACGTTAAAAAAATGTAAAAAAAAAAAGAAAATATGATCTGTATTGTATAATGCCACTAATTTAAGTATCTAACATAGACAGAAGTTTTGGAAACAATGGTAGAATGGCAGTTACCAAAGGCTAGGGAAGGAGAGAAGACATATCACTGTATTGATTATGGGGTTTCAAAAATGCAAGATACAACACTGAGGAACCTTTTCAACACGAAATAATTTTCCTTAACACGAAATGCACTTAAAAATGTTCAGATGAGGGCACGTGGGTGGCTGAGTTGGCACAGGTCATGATATTGCAGTTTGTGAGTTCAACCCCACATCGGACTCTGTGCTGACATCTCAGAGCCTGGTGCCTGCCTCAGATTCTGTGTATCCCTCTCTCTCTCTCTCTGCCCCTCCCTGCTCGAGTTCTGCCTCTAAAAAAAATAAAGCGTTAAAAAAAATTGTTAAGATGACAGTTAACAAAAATTAAGTATTTTTTCACAAAAAAAAAATCCTCAAAAAGGCATAAATGTCAAGGGGGGAAAGGAAATCATAAGGTCTGTCTCTTGGGCTCTCAGCTATGGCTCACAGTCTAGGGGAAGCAGCAATTTCCATGTAGCACAATATGGCAAACATTTAAGACTGACTGAGAGATCCTCCCCCAAAGATGCCAGAATAGAGTCTCTTACCTTCCCACACTGGGTGCCTCCTCGGTGCGGTGCGTGATGGGCTAGATGTCAATCTGGAATCGTATTGCGTTCTTCTTGGGGCACAGTCGTATGAAGACAGAAAATATTACCAGGAGAAAAACAGAAAACTTGACAAATCTCTGGAAATCGTACCTCAACTCCAGAACAACCAACAGGTGCGGCAAGTAAACCAAAGGGAAGACAAATTATCTTGACACATCAGAAATAAAAATACCTCATAACAAAGTTTATGAGATGCAGTAAAAGCAGTTCCCAGAAGACATTTGTTAAATTTTTAAGTCTATTTATTTATTTTGAGAGTGACAGAGATAGCACAAGTGGGGGAGGAGCAGAGACAGAGGGAGAGACAGAAGTCTAAGCAGGCTCTGCGCTGCCAGCACAGAGCCCAACGTGGGGCTGGAACCCACGAACCGGGGACCCATGACCTGAGCCAAAACCAAGAGTCACACCCTGAAACGACTGACCCACCCAGGTGCCCCGATATTTGTACTGAAAAGTACTAAATAAACAACAAAGAAAGATCGCAACTAACAACCTACATGTAACCTCAGAAACAAATAACGTGACAATCTAGTGAAATTAGCAGTAGGAAGGAAGTAATGTGGGTGGAGCAGATATCTAGAAACTATAGATGAAGAACAATGGGAAGAACAACGACATAAGAGTTCCCTTCCTAAGAAAATGAACAAAATTGACAAGTTTTAGTTAAACTAACCAAGAAAAAGGAGGGAGGACCCCAATTAATAAAATCTAAACGAAAGAGGAGACGTTTCGACGCCTACCATGGAAACGCAAAGCACCAGAAGAGACGACTACGACAATTACCTGCCAGCGAAGGAAAGAGCCTGGCAGAAGCAGTTAAAGCCTAAGTGTGTGCCTCTCCTTTACATCGCTTTGCCCGCTGCTTCTCCAGAAATCCCCCCTACTGGCTACACCCGCAGTGCCCTCTGCCCTCTGCCTGCTGACCCCAGGCTGCCACCCTCCCGGCCCCACCGGCCCTGCCGCGGCTCCTGTTTGGGGGAGAAGGAGCAAATACGAGCTTCTTCCTTCAGGGCCATCATTTCCCTGTCGGTATCCCACTGTTTCCGCTCAGAACAGTCCGCAGGCCACGTATGGAGGCCCACGGGCTGCCAGCATCGAGGATCACCCCGCAGAGTCCAGGATGCACAGCCTGGGACTGACCCTGCTCACCAACCCCACAGCGGCGGCCAGGGCCTGGAGGGAAACGCTGCTGGTGGCGCACTTGCTCTTGATGGCTGCCGCGCGGTGTCGCCTTTGATCGGGGTGGCTAAGATCCTCCAACTAAACTGGAGGGAGCTCCAAGAAGGGAGTCCTCCCAAGCTGCCCCCAGGAGTGCTGTGAGGAGGGCAAACCCGCAGAGCCCCGCAGGGGACCCAGATGAGGCCCAAACACGCCGTGTGCTATGGCGCCAGGTGCCACCTAGGAGCGCCTCTGGGGCTGAGGAGCAGGGTCGTGGTGCCATCAGGCTGCACGGTGTGACCTACCAGGAGCCACCGCGGAGGCAGAATACTCCGTGACTCTTGCTAGGATCGTGAGATGGACATTGCTGGGATCATAGCAATAGATACAGGGACCCTCCGCCTGCAACCTCACTTGGTGGTGGGTGGAGACAGCCCTTCCCTCCAAACACAGTGCAGCAAGGGGGAAATATGCCTACAGAGCAGAGCCCTGGCAATGATGGAAAAGTGCTTAAGAGGAAAACAAGGGGATTCTGGTTAGAACAGGTCAGAACAGGATTCTTGCTAAACACAGGACACCTGCTACCCAGCATATTTCAGGAACTTTTACAACTTAGCAAGATCACGACGACATACGGATCCATTAAAATATGGGCACTCTCTCTCTCTCTCTGCCTCTCCCCGGCTCACACTCTGTCTCTGTCTCTGTCTCTGTCTCTGTCTCTCTCTCTCTCTCTCAAAAATAAATAAACGTTAAAAAAATTAAAAGAAAAAAACGCCTGGGTGGCTCAATCGGTTAGGCGTCCGACTTCAGCTCCGGTCATGATCTCAGGGTTCCTAGGTTCGAGCACCGCATTGGAGCTGTCAGCACAGAGCCTGGATCGGCTTTAGATCCTGTGGCTCCCTATTTCTCTCCCTCTCCCCAGATCACACTCTGTCTCTCTCTCTCTCTCTCTCTCTCTCTCTCTCTCAAAAATACTTAAACATTTTTTAAAATTTAAAAAAATAAAATATGGGTAGTAGATTCAACAGATATTTCCCCAAGAAGGTATACAAATTACCAACAAGCATATGAAAAGATGCCCAGCATCGCTACTCTTAAGGGAAATGCATATCAAAACCACAATGATCTGTTAACTCACACGTCAGCATGACCACTAACAAAGGTACAAAAAAATGACAATTGAGGGGGGGGTGCAGAAACGAGAGCTAGGAACACAAGAGCACTATTGGTATGAGTGTTAATCATGTACCCATGACAGAAAATAGTAGAGAGTTTGCTCAAAATTATAAAAGGAGGGAAGATCACATGACCCAAGAATCCCACCTGTGGTATTAGCCACAACTACTAAAACTAGTGTCTGAAACATTATTAGACCCCTGTGTTCATCATAACATTGTTCACAACCGCCTAGAGATGGATCTATCCCAAATGTCAGTCGCTAGATGAATGGAGAGAGGAAATGGGGTATAAGCATACACTGGAATACTAGGGCAGCCTTCGGGGGGGGGGGTGCCTTTTCCCGTGCTACAGTGTGAGCACACATAGAAGACATGTTGCTCAGCACAGTACCCAAGGCACAAGAAAGACAAATACTGCATGTCCCACGGGGATACAGTATAGCGGTATTGGTAGAATCGCCAGTACAAAGAATGGAGAATGGTGCCCCGGTAGGGTGATGCCGCGGTGTGGTTTCCCACAGAGTGCCACGGTTACAGGGAAAATACACTAATGACACTTCTTAGGGATTGTAATGTGGTCTTCAGGTACAGGGACTTCTGCAATTGGGCTTTACACAGGGGTGGGGGGTGGACAGGACTCAACTCTGAGTATGGCAACACCACGTGTGCAATTGTAGCCAAGGAGCAGGATGGAGGACAGTGCATTGATCAAAAATTCCTAAGAGCTAATATCAAGGATAAAGAAGGTTCTGCATAAACCAGCTCTGAGGATTCTTGACGAAGACATGTCCAGGTGATCAGACCTGAATGGGAGATGGTAACAATGATGAACCCGATGAGATATCCATGCAAGTGATCAGAAGAGGAGGGTGCAGGTCCTGGGGAAACAGATCTATCAAGGTGGGAGTTACAACTCCATTTGACGAGGAAGTGCACAGAACGTCTAAGAGAAAGGTCATGTGCCTGACCTGGGTGGTGAAACAAAGAATCCGCGTCACCACGCAGTGCCTGGAAAGGCCTGGAAGTGCCCAGGTACAGCTACATCTGGCACCAGGGACGGTACTAAGGTACGGTACCGAGGTACGATGCCGCCTACGGAACCACCGAGGGGCGCGGGTGCTGCAAGGCATCGGAAGCTGCTCGCTCTCTGACTCAGCACAGTTGCTGAGGTGTGTTGTCGCCTAAGGCAGCGGGATGTAGTGCATCACAATAGCCCTGTTAAGGGAAAGGAGTATTTAAAGACCCTCGCTAGGACAGGAATGCAAACTAATCAGGACTTAGCATTTGTTATAAGGACCCCTCCAACTGGGAACTTACAGTGCAGGACAGATTGGGACCAACAACAAATACAGCACGAGCAGGTGGACATTTGGAGACAAGGAGCCCGTGGGACACCGCATGGAAATTACTACCAGGAACATCAGAGGAAAGGGGGGTTCTGGCTAAGCCCATCTAACAGGAGGCTTGCTGAAGACAGAAGGGGATGACCAAATATCACCTGGGAGATGGGGAAGCGTGACGATCCTGATCATCCTGATCGCAAACCCAGGGTGCTCAGATGCAGATATTTCAGTGAAAATATCTTAGCAGGATTTGCTCCTACTCGGATTTTACCAAGAAGTGCACAGCTGACCCAGGAGAAGCTCGAGGAACGTGAAGGTAGTTCGGAAAGAATCTTTGTTACCAAAGCCTACCCTGGTCCCGGGCCGCTCGACGCTAGGGAGAACCATCCCGCGTATGGTACCACCTCCCGAACCGCGGGGTGGCGCTGAGTAGGACGCAGTGCAGTGCTGAGGGACGGAGCCAGGTAAGGCGCTGCACGTGACGCGGGGCAGGGGCAGAGGTACAGAGCAGCAGTGCGTTCCAGAGCCACCTGTCCTGCACAGAACTCAGTAATGAAAAAAAATACATAATGACACGTGTTAAGATGGTCAGAAAAGCCTTATTCCGTTCCTTCGCAATACACAGGGCGACCTCTGCCATTGTGATTTGAAACTGGGGAGGAGACGGGCTCATCTCCAAATTGACCCCCGGCCAGTTCTGACTACAGAAGTTGTACAAATAAATGGGTTGCGTTTAAGCCACTGTGTGTGTGTGTGCCAGTTTGTAACTATTAGAGAACTATTACAGTAGGGTCGCCTGGATGGCTTAGTCCGCTAAGTGTTCAACTCTTGACATCAGCTTAGGTCATGCCCTCGGGGTCCTGAGTTCAAGTTCAGCATTGGGTTCTGTGCTGGGCATGAAGCCTACTTAAAAAAAAAGAAATGAGAGGCACCTGGGTGGCTCAATGGGTTGAGTCTCCAACTTTGGCTCACCTCATGATCTTCTGATTCTTGAGTTCGAGTCCCACATCAGGCTCTGTGGTGTCAGTGCAGCACCCACATCAGATCCTCTGTTCCCCTCTCTCTGCTCCTTTCTTGTGTGTGTTCTCTATCTCTGTCTCTGTCTTTATGTCTGTCTCTCTCTCAAAAATAAACACTTTTAAAAAGCGGGGGGCAACTTGGAGGCTCAATTGGTCAAGCGTGTGATTTTGTCTCAGATCATGATCTCATGATCATGAGTTCATGAGTTCATGAGTTCAAGCCTTGCATTGGGCCCTGCACTGACAATGAAGAACCTGCTTGGGATTCTCTCTCCCTCTCTCTCTATCTCAGCCCTATCCCACTTGTATGCATGTGTGCCTTTTCTCTCTCTCAAAAATACATAAATAAATAACTTAAAAAAAAAAAAAGAAACAAAAACCTTGACCAGTACAACTGCATGAATAACCTCAAGGACATCATGCTAAGAGATATAAGCCAGTGTCAAAAAAGAAAATGTGGTCTGTATTGTATGATGCCATTCGTTTGAAGAATGTGAAGCAGACAAATGTCCTGGATATGACAGTGAATGGCAGTTCCCAGAGGCTGGGAAGGAGAGTGGGGATATCATTGTACTGAATATAGGGTTTCAGATGTGTAAGGTAAAAAATATTTACGCAAGTTTTCAACACAAAATGAACATCCTTAACACTAAATGTACACTTAAAATTGTTAACATGATAGCAAAAATTAAGTATTTTTTCTCAAAAAAAAAACTTAAGAAAAAGTATAAATGACACAGTTGGGGAGAAGTATTTCATAGGGTGTTTATCTTGGGCTCTCAGCTATGGCTCATAGTCTGGGGGAACCAGCAATTTCTAACTAGCACAATACCCTAAGATTGAAGACTGACTGAGAGATCCTCCCCCAAAGATGCCAGAATAGAGTGTCTCTTACCTTCCCACACTGAGTGCCTCCTCGGTGCGTGATAGGCTAGATGTCAATCTGGAATCATATCGTGTTCTTCTTGGGGTACAGTCGTATGAAGACAGAAAATATTACCAGGAGAAAAACAGAAAAGTTGACAAACCTCTGGAAATCGTACCTCAACTCCAGAACAACCAACGGGTGTCGCAAGGAAACCAAAGGGAAGACAAATTATCTTGACACAATCAGAAATGAAAATACATCATAACAAAGTTCATGAGATGCAGCAAAGCAGTTCTCAGAAGTCGTTTGTACCTAAAAGTACTATATTAACAACACAGAAATAACTCAACTAACAACCTACCTGTAACCTCAGGGACGAATAGCGCAAACAGCCTACTAAAATCAGCAGTAGGAAGGAAACATTGTGGATAGAACAGATCTAGGAACTATAGATAGAAGAACAATAGGAAGAGCAAGGAAATAAGAGTTCCCTTTTTTTTTTAATGTTTACTTATTTTTGACACAGTGCAAGCGGAGAAAGGGACAGAGGGAAGGAGACACAAAATCTAAAGCGGGCTCTGCACTGACAGGCTGACAGCACCGAGGCCTATGTGGGGCTCGAACTCACGAGCCTCAAGACCTGAGCCAATGTTGGACACTCAACTAACGGAGTCACCCAGGTGTCCCAAGGGTTCCCTATTTAAAAAGATAAACAAAATTGACAAGTTTTAGTTAAACTAACCAAGACAAAGGAGGGAGGACCCCAATTAATAAAATCTAAACGAAAGAGGAGACGTTTCGACGCCTACCATGGAAACGCAAAGCACCAGAAGAGACGACTACGACAATTACCTGCCAGCGAAGGAAAGAGCCTGGCAGAAGCAGTTAAAGCCTAAGTGTGTGCCTCTCCTTTACGTCGCTTTGCCCGCTGCTTCTCCAGAAATCCCCCCTACTGGCTGCACCCGCAGTGCCCTCTGCCCTCTGCCCTCTGCCTGCTGACCCCAGGCTGCTTCCTTCCCGGCCCTGCCGGCCCTGCCGCGGATCCTGTTTGGGCGACTAGGAGCAAATAGGAGCTTCTTCCTTCAGGGCCATCATTTCCCTGTCGGTATCCCACTGTTTCCGCTCAGAACAGTCCGCAGGCCACATATGCAGGCCCATGGGCTGCCGGCATCGAGGATCACCCCACACAGCCCAGGACACGCAGCCTGGGACTGGTCCTGCTCACCAACGCAACCCCAGGGCGGCGGTCACGGCCTGGAGGGAAACGCTGCTGGTGGCGCACTTGCACTTGATGGCTGCCCCGCGGTGTCGTCTTCGAGCGGGGTGGCCACGATCCCCCAGACTAAAATGGGGGGAGCTCCAAAAGGGGAGTCCTCGCAAGCTGCCCCCAGGAGGGCTGTGAAGAGCCTGGCCTTGCACAGCCCCGCTAGGGACCCATCAGGGCCGAAACATGCCATGTGTCGTGGCACAAAGTGCCCAGATAGTGATGGAAAATTACTAAGAGGTATTTACTAAGAAGAAACTAAGGGCTAAAGCAACAAAGCAGGTTTCTAGACAAACACAGGACATGGTGATCAGATTTGGAAAGCAGGGGTTCGGCTCAAAGCTTTCCTAGCAGGGTTCATGTTAAAAGTTCATTTTTCTAGGACCTGCACAAATGAGCCTAGGAGAAAGTTCCAGAAACTGTCTAATATACAGCAAATGAAAAAACGTTGTCACAGAGGAGGTCAAGGTACGGTGCGCAGTACAAAGCATTGAGGTGCTAGGCATTGCTCCCCAAGGAGGACACCACCTAAAGTGGGGTGCATGGTCCCCCCTAGTGCTGCATACAATGCACAGGTTGGTACCACGTGTAGAGAGGTGGTTCAGTGTGACACACACAGATCCACCTTACGGAAAACAAATGTTCACCCACACTCATTCAGATGGTGAGATAGGCTTTATTAAGGACCTCAACGATAGGTATAGGGACCTCTGCCATCAGGGTTCATGATGGGGGAGAGACTGGCTCAGCTCCAAATACAGCCTCAGCAATCCTTACTACCGAACTTGGACTATTTAATGAGTTTAGTTTAGCTGCTTGTGACAATTTTTTACACAGCAATAAAAAAATTATAATAATTAATACAAAATCTATTATCTTTTTTTTAATTTTTTTTTCAACGTTTATTTATTTTTGGGACAGAGAGAGACAGAGCATGAACGGGGGAGGGGCAGAGAGAGAGGGAGACACAGAATCAGAAACAGGCTCCAGGCTCTGAGCCATCATCCCAGAGCCTGACGCGGGGCTCGAACTCACGGACCGCGAGATCGTGACCTGGCTGAAGTCGGACACTTAACCGACTGCGCCACCCAGGCGCCCCAAAAATCTATTATCTTTATTACACAAGCAATACACAAAATTATCCTTATAAAGTTTGAAAAATTTGACCTATGTGACTGTATTAATCTTTAGTACTTTTGCACTTCAATGCAAGAATCACCCACATAAAAGGCAAAAGACAGAAAGCAGACAGGGTATCTGGCTGCCTCAGTCAGTGGAAGATGTGAATCTTGATCTTGTGGTCAAGTGTTCAAGCCCATGTTGGATGCAGAGATTACTTTTAAAATGTTGGAGTGGTCAGAAAGGAGAGCATAATTACAAATCATACATCTGATAGGAAGATTGCTCTCCAGCATATTTCAGGGACTTCTACAACTCAAAAAGGTCAAAACAAATAGCCCCATTAAAATATGGGCATTGGATTCAATAGACATTTCTCCGAAGATAGTTTACCAATTGCCAGAAGCATATGAGAAAATGCCCAACATCCCTAATCAGAGAAATGCATATCAAACCCATAGTGAGGGCATCCTGGGTGGCTCAGTCTGTTGAGCACCCGATTTTGGCTCAGGTCATGATCTCATGTTTCATGAGTTCAGGCCCCATGTCAGTCTCCTTGAGATCAACATGGAGCCTGCTTTGGATCCTCTGTCCCCCTCTCTGTCTGCCCCTACCCTACTCATGCGCTCTCTCTCTCTCAGAAATTAATAAACATTAAAAACAAAAAGGACAGCCACAATGATATATTATCTCATGTATCAGCATAGCCACTATCAAAAGAACAAAAAATGACAATTGTTGGGGTGGGAGGGAATTGAGAGCTAGGAACCTTAGAGAGCTGTTGGTGTGAATGATAATTATGCACCCCTCATAGAAAACAATATAGACACTACTCAAAATTATGAAAAGAGGGAGCATCACATGATCTAGGAATCCCACTTGTGGTATTATCCAGAACTACTAAGAGTAATGTGGACCCCCATGTTTATCGCAACATTGTTCACAATCGCCTAGAGATGGATCTATCCCAAATGTCAGTCGCTAGATGAATGGAGAGAGAAAATGGGGTGTATGCATACGCTGGAATACTAGGCAGCCTTGCTGGGGGTGGGGAAGCCTTTTCCCATGTACAGGATGAGCGCACATAGAGGACATTTTGCTCAGCACAATACCCAAGGCACAAGACAGACGAATACCACATGTCCCACGTAGATATAGTATAGCGGTATTGGTAGAATCGCCAGTACAAAGAATGGAGAATGGTGCCCCGGTAGGGTGATGCCGCGGTGTGGTTTCCCACAGAGTGCCACGGTTACAGGGAAAATACACTAATGACACTTCTTAGGGATTGTAATGTGGTCTTCAGGTACAGGGACTTCTGCAATTGGGCTTTACACAGGGGTGGGGGGTGGACAGGACTCAACTCTGAGTATGGCAACACCACGTGTGCAATTGTAGCCAAGGAGCAGGATGGAGGACAGTGCATTGATCAAAAATTCCCAAGAGTAGAGGTCAAGAATACAGAAGGTTCCGCATAAACCAGCTCTGAGGATTCTTGCTAAAGCCAGGGCAAGGTGACCAGAACTGAATGGATGATGGTAAGGATGGTGACCCCAGTGGATATCCATCCATGTGATCAGAAGTGGACAGTGGAGATTCTGGGGAAACAGACTTAGCATGCTGAGAGATGTACTCTATTTGACACGGAAGTGCACAGAGAGTCCAAGAGAAAGTTCATGTGCCTGACCTAGGTGGCGAAACAAGGAATCCTCCTTACCTATCAGCGCCTAGAAAGGCCTGGAAATGCCGAAGGCAGTTGCAGTACGGTACCGAGGTACGGTACTGAGGCACGGTACCAAGATACAACGCCGCCTAAGGATCCACCAAGGGGCGCAGGTGCCGTGCGGTATCGTCTGCTGCTCACGGAATCAGTACAGTTGCTGAGACGGGAGGTCACCCATGGTGCTGGGATTCAGCGAATCTCAAGAGTCCTGCTTAAGGCAAAAGGTATTCACCCACCCTTGTTAAGATGGGAATGCAAACTTTATTCAGGACTTACCATTCGTTATAAGGACCCTTCCAACTGGGGCTTCACAGACAGACTGGGGCCAACTTCAAATACAACTTGAGCAGGTAGGTATTTGGAGACAAGGAGTCTGTGGGACAGCGCATGGAAATTACTATGAGCAACATCAGGGTAAAAGGGGGTTCTGGCTACACCCACCTCCAGGAGTCTTGCTGAAGACAAAAGGGGGTGACCAAATATCACCTGGGAGATGGGGAAGCGTGACGATCCTGATCGCAAAGCCAGGGTGCTTCCATATGGACGTTTCAGTGAAAATAACTTAACAGGATTTGCTCATACTCGGATTTTACAAAGAAGTGCACAGATGGCCCTGTTTTAGGAACCTGAATATAGTACAGTGAGGCAAAAAACCTTTGTTACTGAATAGTATCTGGGGACAGGGCTGTGGGACGGGAGGGAGAACCATCCCGCATATGGTATCACCTACGGAACCGGAACCGGGGTGTGTGCTGGGTAGGACGCAGCGCAGTGCTGAGGGACGGAGCCAGGAAGGTGCCGCACATGATGTGGGTCAGGAGCCAAGGCTCAGAGCAGCAGTGGGGTACAGTGTGTAATGTCAGGCACAGAACACAAAGGAAAAAAAAAGTATGACAGTTGTAAAGATGGTAGTTATTCAGGCATTATTCAGGTAAAGAAGGCATTATTCAGGGCCTTAACCATAGATATAGGGACTTCTGCCCCTGTGATTCATGACTAGGGGAGAGCTCTTCCCCAACTCCATGTACACCCTCCAGCAGCTGTGACTACAAGAATTGTGACTATGAACGAGTTCCTTTAACCGCTCAGATTGTGGCAACTTGATACATAGCAACAGAAAACTAATACAGTAACCAGTGTGAAATCAATTCTTATATTTATTGCAGAAAAATACAGAAATACATGGTTCTCATAAAAATTTGAAAAATTGACCTATGGCTCTACATCAAACTTTAAAATGTCTACACCTCAATGCAGAAATCCGCAGAGTAAAAGGTAACTCACAGAAAGAGACAAAACAAATGCAAATCATACACTGATTAGGGAACTTCTTCCTTTTTAAAAAATTTTTGCGAAGTTTATTTATTTTTGAGAGAGAGAGCGAGCGCAAGCAGGGGGAGGGGCATTTAGAGAGGAAGACACAGAATCCAAAGCAGGCTCCAGGCTCTGAACTGTCAGCACAGAGCCTGACATGGTGCCAGAACTCAGGAAAAGGGAGATCATGACCGGAGCCGAAGTTGGACGCTTCACCGACTGAGTCACCTAGGTGCCCTTGATTAGGGAATTTCTATCCAGCAGTTTTCCGGAACTTCTACAACTCAACAAGAATAAAACAAATATCACAATTAAATTATGGGCCCAGGATTCAATAGATAGTCCTCAAGAAAAAGGTATAAGCAGAACTAAGAAGTATATGAAAAAAATATTCCACATCACTACTCAACAGCGAAATGCATATCACAACCACAATGATACATCTTGCATGTATCAGATGGCCATTACAAAAGGAACAACAAATGACAATTGTTGTGTGGAGGTGGGGAGAGGAGATGAAGAAGTTGGAACATAAGAGGCCTTGATGTGAGAGTAAATAGTTCACCTAAATACTTTATCCATGTAAATAGAAAACAGTAGGGAATTACTCAAAAATATACAAAGAGAGAACACCACATGATCCAGGAATACCATCTGTGGTATTCATACAAAACTACTCAAAGCAGAATCTCAAAGAGATGTTTGCATGCCCTGTCTTTTCACAGCATTATTCACTGATGCCAAGTGGTAGAACCAATCCACATGCCCATCGCTAGTGAATAGACAGAAGAAGTGGGGTGTATACATACAATTGAATACTATGCAGCTTTAAGAAAATAATAAATCCTGCACATGCGACTACATGAACGGACCTCAAGGATATCATGCTAAGAGAAATAAACCGACATCAAAAAAAAAAAAAAAAAAAAGGACTGGGGGCACCTGGGTGGCTCAGTCGGTTAAGCATCCAACTTCTGCTCAGATCATGATTTCACAGGTCGTGGGTTCAAGAGTGGGGCTCTCGGCTGTCAGCGAAGAGCCTGCTTTAGATCCTAGGTCCTCCTCTCTCTGCCTCTCGCTTACTTGTGGGCTCTCTATCTCTCTCTCAAAAATAAATACACATTAAAAAAAAAAGTACTGTATGACCCCACCCATTTGAGGAATCTAAAGTATTTAAAAATCATAGTAACAAAAGTAGAATGGCAGTTATCAACATCAAAGGGAAGCAGAGAGGTGATATCAGCATATCAGTTAATGGAGCTTCAAAACTCCAAGATAAAAAAGATTTAAGGAGGGGCGCCTGGGTGGTTCAGTTGGTGAAGCTTCCAATTTTGGCTCCGGTCAACATCTCATGGTCGGTGAGTTCCAGCCCCCTGTCAGGCTCTGTGCTGACAGCTCAGAGCCTGGAGCCTGCTGTGGATTCTGTGTCTCCCACTGCTCCTCCCCTGCTCGTGCTCTGTCTCTCAAAAATATAAATAAATAAATAAATAAATAAATGGGAAAGAGGGGATTTAAGGAAATGTTCAAAACAAAATGAACATAATAGCCTATGATAACCATTAGAGAAATATATTTTTACATACAAAAAATCCTCAGTGGCTCAAATGATCCAGGTCAGGGGGAAAGGTAACTTAAAGGGTCTGTATCTTGACCTCTGAACCACGGCTCACGGTGTGGGAGAAGCAACAATTATGCAAATAGGTCACTATCCTACGATTCATGAGACCAGATATGACAGAGTTGGGGACCACCGCTCTAGGCTGCCCAGGGTCCGTGCGGTTCAAGGTCTCCAATTATAATTTGTACCCCTTGCTTACCCCATTTTCTTCCTTTTTAAACTAGTATCTACCCTAACGTGGAGCATGAACTCAGAGCCCCCATATCACGAGTCGTGTGCTCTACCCGTGGAGCCATCCATGCATCTCCTTGCTTACCTCATTTCTGCCTGAGGAAATTTCCAATAAGACTCTCACCCACAGTGTCTTCCCATCTTCCCTTCCCCCCCCCCCACAATGGCACCTGCTGATCACGCAGAATGCCGCCCCAGGGGCCCTTCTCCTCACCCCTGTCAAATGATTCTAAGAATCCTTGAGTGTCAAAAAAATTCTTTTTTCCTTTATAACAAATCATTTTTGTGTCTCAGTGTGTTCTTGTCTGCAAAAACGAGTCCAGGATATATTATTAGAATGATCAGTGCAGCCAGCGGGGTTGATTCACCAGAAGAGGATGACACACCTTTGGGCTGCTTGGGCTCATCAATGGGACCCAGCACCCACAGCCGCCACCTCAGGGGCACTGCAGCTTGTTGGCATGCTTGTTGCTTGATGGCTACTTCATTCTGTTGTTTTCGTCCCATACTGCCAATTTTCCCAGTCTAAACTCCGTACTCCCTGAGGTGTCATAGTGACTGCGGCTTTCAGAGCCACACCCCAAGGCTCTCCAAGAGCCACTCCACACAGAGTGCCCCAGGGGTGCCTGGTAGGTTATGTGTCAAGGTTGGAATCCTATCAGGTTCTTTCCTGGCCACAGGGCTGTAAACACAGAAACTGCAGGCAGGAGAAAAAGTGGAAAACTCACAAACCTATGGATATTGAACAACAACGCGAGACAATCAACTGGTCACAGAAGTCAATCAAAGGGAGAACAAAAATAAGGAAAACGATACATAACAATGTTTAAGAGATGAGGTAAAATCAGTTTGCAGAGGACATGTGTACTAAAAACACTACGTTAAGAATAGAGAAAGATCTCATTAACAATATAATGTTAATATCAGGGAAGAATGGCAAGAATGCCTACTAAATCAAAATATTTAAAATAATTTTTTTTACATTTATTTATTTTTGAGGACAGAGTGAGACACTGCATCAGCAGGGGAGGGACAGAGAGAGAAGGAGACACAGAATCCAAAGCAGGCTCCAGGCTCCGAGCGAGCTGTCAGCGCAGAGCACAAGCGGGGTCGAGCCATGAACCCGCGAGATCATGACCTGAGTTGAAGTCAGACACTCAACCTTCTGAGCCACCCAGGCGCCCCATCAAAATATTTTCTAAAAATTAGCAGTAGGAGGGACGCCTGGGTGGATCATTCAGTTGGGCGCCCAACTTGACTCAGACCTTGATCCCGCGGTTGTGGGATCCAGCCCCATGTTGGGTTCCATGCCAAGTGAGGAGGCTGCCTGGGATTCTCTCCCCGCTCTGCCCACTCCCTCCACGTGCTCTCTCTCTAAAATAAAAATATTTTAATTTTTTTTAAAACGTAGAAGTAGAAAGGAAATAATACAGATGCAGCAGAAATCAAGGACATTAGAGAGAAGGACATTAGAAAGATCAACGAAATAAGAGTCCCTTTTTTTAAATAAACAAAATTGACGAGTTTTAGTTCAAATACCAGGAAGAAAGAGGGAGGACTCCAACTAATAAAATCAAAAATGAAAGAGGAGACAATAAAACTCCAATGATAGACGTATCCTCACGGCCTACCGGCGCTGCCGCGGCTCCCGTTTGGGGGACTAGGAGCAAATACGAGCTTCTTCCTCCAGGGCCATCATTTCCCTGTCTGTATCTCACTGTTTCTGCTCAGAACAGTCCGCAGGCCACGTATGGAGGCCCACGGGCTGCGGCATCGAGGATCACCCCACGCAGCCCAGGACGCACAGCCTGGGACTGGCCCCGCTCACCGACGCGACCCCACGGTGGCGGCCACGGCCGGAAGGGAAATGCTGCTGGTGGCGCACTTGCACTTGATGGCTGCCGCGCAGTGTTGTCTAAGGTCAGGATGGCCACGATCCCCCAGACTAAACTGGGAGGGAGCTCCAAAAGGGGAGTCCTCCCAAGCTGCCCCCAGGAGTGCCACGAAGAGGGCCAGCCCCGACAGCCCCTCATGGGACCCAGACGAGGCCCAAATACGTCGTGTGCGGTGGCGCCAGGTGCCGCCTAGGAGCGCCTCTGGGGCTGAGGAGCAGGGTCTTGGTGCCATCAGGCTGTACAGTGTCGCCAACCAGGAGCCACCACAGAGACAGAATATTCCGTGACGTTAGGATGGTGACACGGACATCGCTCGGATCATAGCAATAGATACAGGGACCCTCCACCTGGGACCTCACTTGGGGGTGGGGGGAGGAGACCGCCCTTCCCTGCAAACATAGCGCGACAAGGGGAAATATGGCTACAGAGCAGAGCCCGGGCAGTGATGGAAAAGTGCTAAGAGGAAACCAAGGGGATTCTGGATAAAGGAACCGAACAGCATTCTAGCTACAAACAGGACAGGGTGATCAAATGTGGAAGGTGGGCGCTCTGGTCAAAGCTGAACATAGCAGCGTTCTTGCAAAAAGTGGATTTTACAAGGACATGCAGAAATGAGCCTAGAAAAAAAGTTCCAGAAACTTGTCCAAGGTAGGGCAAACGAAAAAAACGTTGGCACAGAAGAGGCCGAGGGAGGCGCTAAGTGTCGCTCCCCAGGAAGGACACTACCTAAGAGGGGCGCATGGTCCCCCTCATTGCCGCGTACAAGGCAGGGGTTGGTACCACATGCAGAGCGTTGGTAGAAGGTCACACACGGATCCACTTTACGGAAAACAAATGTTCACCCACACTCAGGTGGTGAGACAGGCTTTACTAAGGACCTCAGCGATAAGTATAGGGACCTCTGCCATCGGCATTTATGATCGGGGGAGAGACTGGCTCTGCTCCAAATACAGCCTCAGCAATCCTTTCTACAGAACTTGGACTAATTAACGAGTTTTCCTTAGCCTCTGCACTTGTGACAGTTTCTTACAGAGCAATCAAAAAACTACAGTAATCAATGTGAATTCTGTTATGTTTATTACACAAGCAATACACAAATCATGGCCTATACATTTAAAAAATGACCTAGAAGTTGATATTAATAATTAAAACAGTTGTGGGGCGCCTGGATGGCGCAGTCGGTTAAGCGTCCGACTTCAGCCAGGTCACGATCTCGCAGTCCGTGAGTTCGAGCCCCGCGTCAGGCTCTGGGCTGATGGCTCAGAGCCTGGAGCCTGTTTCCGATTCTGTGTCTCCCTCTCTCTCTGCCCCTCCCCCGTTCATGCTCTGTCTCTCTCTGTCCCAAAAATAAATAAACGTTGAAAAAAAAATTAAAAAAAAAATAATTAAAACAGTTGCTCTTCAATGCAGGAATCAACAGAGTGAAAGGCAACTGACAGAAAAGAAGAGGGGATGCCTGGCTGGCTCAGTTGGCGGAGGATTGAACTCTTGGTCTAGGGGTTGTGAGTTCAAGCCCCACTTTCAGCATAGACATTATTTTTTTTAATGTTGGGGGCTGACAGGGAGGGTCAGTTGGTTATGCATCTGACTCTTGACATGGACTCAGGTGATGATCTCAGTTTATAGCTCAAGTCCAGAACCCTGCTCTACACTGAAGGCACAGAGTCTGCTTGGGAGTCTTTTCTCCCTCCTTCTCTGCCCCTCCCCAGCTTGTGCACACTGCTCACGCTCTCTCTCTCTCAAAAATAAGTATTTTTTTAAATAAAATTAAAATAAATGTTGGAATGGTCAGAAAAGGAGAACATAATTGCAAATCATGTATCTGATAAGCTGCTACCCAGCATATTTCAGGAACTTTTACAACTCAGCAAGATCACGACGACATTCGGATCCATTAAAATATGGGCACTCTCTCTCTCTCTCTGCCTCTCCCCGGCTCACACTCTGTCTCTCTCTCTCTCTGTCTCAAAAATAAATAAATAAATAAATAAATAAATAAATAAATAAACGTTAAAAAAATTAAAAGAAAAAAATGCCTGGGTGGCTCAATTGGCTAGGCGTCCGACTTCAGCTCAGGTCATGATCTCACGGTTCCTAGGTTCGAGCACCGCATCGGGTGTGTCAGCACAGAGCCTGGACCGGCTTTAGATCCTGTGGCTCCCTATTTCTCTCCCTCTCCCCAGATCACAGTCTGTCTCTCTCTCCCTCTCTCAAAAATAATTAAACATTTTTTAAAAATTAAAAAAAATAAAATATGGGCAGTAGATTCAACAGATATTTTCCCAAGAAAGTATACAAATTACCAACGAGCATATGAAAAGATGCCCAGCATCGCTAATCTTAAGGGAAATGCGTATCAAAACCACAATGATCTGTTAACTCACACGTCAGCATGACCACTAACAAAGGTACCAAAAAATGACAATTGAGGGGGGGGTGCAGAAATGAGAGCTAGGAACACAAGAGCACTATTGGTATGAGTGTTAATCATGTACCCATGACAGAAAATAGTAGAGAGTTTGCTCAAAATTATAAAAGGAGGGAAGATCACATGACCCAAGAATCCCACCTGTGGTATTAGCCACAACTACTAAAACTAGTGTCTGAAACATTATTAGACCCCTGTGTTCATCATAACATTGTACACAACTGCCTAGAGATGGATCTATCCCAAATGTCAGTCGCTAGATGAATGGAGAGAGGAAATGGGGTATAAGCATACACTGGAATACTAGGGCAGCCTTCGGGGGGGTGCCTTTTCCCGTGCTACAGTGTGAGCGCACATAGAGGACATGTTGCTCAGCACAGTACCCAAGGCACAAGAAAGACAAATACTGCACGTCCCACGGGGATACAGTATAGCGGTATTGGTAGAATCGCCAGTACAAAGAATGGAGAATGGTGCCCCAGTAGGGTGATGCCGCGGTGTGGTTTCCCACAGAGTGCCACGGTTACAGGGAAAATACACTAATGACACTTCTTAGGGATTGTAATGTGGTCTTCAGGTACAGGGACTTCTGCAATTGGCCTTAAACGAGGGTGGGGAGTGGACAGGACTCAACTCTGAGTATGGCAACACCACGTGTGCAATTGTAGCCATGGAGCAGGATGGAGGACAGTGCATTGATCAAAAATTCCTAAGAGCTAATATCAAGGATAAAGAGGGTTCTGCATAAACCAGCTCTGAAGATTCTTAACGAAGACATGTCCAGGTGATCAGACCTGAATGGGAGATGGTAACAATGATGAACCCGATGAGATATCCATGCAAGTGATCAGAAGAGGAGGGTGCAGGTCCTGGGGAAACAGATCTATCAAGGTGGGAGTTACAACTCCATTTGACGAGGAAGTGCACAGAACGTCTAAGAGAAAGGTCATGTGCCTGACCTGGGTGGTGAAACAAAGAATCCGCGTCACCACGCAGTGCCTGGAAAGGCCTGGAAGTGCCCAGGTACAGCTGCAGTCCGGCACCAGGGACGGTACTAAGGTACGGTACCGAGGTACGATGCCGCCTACGGAACCACCGAGGGGCGCGGGTGCTGCAAGGCATCGGAAGCTGCTCGCTCTCTGACTCAGCACAGTTGCTGAGGTGTGCTGTCGCCTAAGGCAGCGGGATGTAGTGCATCACAATAGCCCTGTTAAGGGAAAGGAGTATTTAAAGACCCTCGCTAGGACAAGAATGCAAACTAATCAGGACTTAGCATTTGTTATAAGGACCCCTCCAACTGGGAAATTACAGTGCAGGACAGACTGGGACCAACAACAAATACAGCATGAGCGGGTGGACATTTGGAGACAAGGAGCCCGTGGGACACCGCATGGAAATTACTACCAGGAACATCAGAGGAAAGGGGGGTTCTGGCTAATCCCATCTAACAGGAGGCTTGCTGAAGACAGAAGGGGGTGACCAAGTATCACCTGGGAGATGGGGAAGCATGACGATCCTGATCACAAACCCACAGTGCTCAGATGCGGATATTTCAGTGAAAATATCTTAGCAGGATTTGCTCCTACTCAGATTTTACCAAGAAGTGCACAGCTGACCCAGGAGAAGCTCGAGGAACGTGAAGGTAGTTCGGGAAAGAATCTTTGTTACCAAAGCCTACCCTGGTCCCGGGCCGGTCGACGCTAGGGAGAACCATCCCGCGTATGGTACCACCTCCCGAACCGCGGGGTGGCGCTGAGTAGGACGCAGTGCAGTGCTGAGGGATGGAGCCAGGTAAGGCGCTGCACGTGACGCGGGGCAGGGGCAGAGGTACAGAGCAGCAGTGCGTTCCAGAGCCACCTGTTCTGCACAGAACTCAGTAATGAAAAAAAATACATAATGACACGTGTTAAGATGGTCAGAAAAGCCTTATTCCGTTCCTTCGCAATACACAGGGCGACCTCTGCCATTGTGATTTGAAACTGGGGAGGAGACGGGCTCATCTCCAAATCGATCCCGGCCAGTTCTGACTACAGAAGTTGTACAAATAAATGGGTTGCATTTAAGCCACTGTGTGTATGTGCCAGTTTGTAACTATTAGAGAACTATTACAGTAGGGTCGCCTGGGTGGCTTAGTCTGCTAAGTGTTCAACTCTTGACATCAGCTTAGGTCATGACCTCGGGGTCCTGAGTTCAAGTTCAGCATTGGGTTCTGTGCTGGGCATGAAGCCTACTTAAAAAAAAAGAAATGAGAGGCACCTGGGTGGCTCCATAGGTTGAGTCTCCAACCTTGGCTCACCTCATGATCTTCTGATTCTTGAGTTCGAGCCCCACATCAGGCTCTGTGCTGTCAGTGCAGCACCCACGTCAGATCCTCTGTTCCCCTCTCTCTGCTCCTTTCTTGTGTGTGTTCTCTGTCTCTGTCTTTATGTCTGTCTCTCTCTCAAAAATAAACACTTTTAAAAAGCGGGGGGCAACTTGGAGGCTCAATTGGTCAAGCGTGTGATTTTTGTCTCAGATCATGATCTCATGATCATGAGTTCATGAGTTCAAGCCTTGCATTGGGCCCTGCACTGACAATGAAGAAGCTGCTTGGGATTCTCTCTCCCACTCTCTCTATCTCAGCCCTACCCCACTTGTATGCATGTGTGCCTTTTCTCTCTCTCAAAAATACATAAATGAATAAATAAATAACCTAAAAAAAAAGAAACAAAAACCCTGACCAGTACAACTGCATGAATGAACCTCAAGGACATCATGCTAAGAGATATAAGCCAGTGTCAAAAAAGAAAATGTGGTCTGTATTGTATGATGCCATTCGTTTGAAGTATCTAAAGTAGACAAAACTCCTGGAAATGATGGTAATTGGCAGTGACCAAAGGCTTCGAAGAAGAGAGGAGATATTATTGTATTGAATATAGGGTTTCAGATGTGCAAGGTAAAAAATATTTACGGAAGTTTTTGACACAAAATGGACATACTTAATACTATACGGACACTTCAAAATGGTTAAGATGATAGTTAACAAAAATTGAGTATTTTTCGCAAAAAATCCTTAAGAAAAAGTAAAATTGACCCAGGTGGGGGAGAAGTGTTTCATAGAGTCTGTCTCTTGGGCTCTCAGCTATGGCTCACAGTCTAGGGGAAGCAGCAATTTCCAAGTAGCACAATATCCTAAGATTGAAGACTGACTGAGAGATCCTCATGGTCATACAGGGAGCCACACCCCAAGACGCCACAATAGAGTGTCTCCTACCTCCCCATGCTGAGCGCCCGCACGGGTGCGCGATGGGCTAGATGTCAATCTGGAATCATATCGCGTTCTTCTTGGGGTACAGTCGTATGAAGACAGAAAATATTACCAGGAGAAAAACAGAAAAGTTGACAAACCTCTAGAAATCATACCTCAACTCCAGAACAACCAACGGGTGTCGCAAGTAAACCAAAGGGAAGACAAATTATCTTGACACAATCAGAAATGAAAATACATCATAACAAAGTTCATGAGATGCAGCAAAGCAGTTCTCAGAAGTCGTTTGTACCTAAAAGTACTATATTAACACAGAAATATCTCAACTAACAACCTACCTGTAACCTCAGGGACGAATAGTGCAAAAAAATCAGCAGTAGGAAGGAAACAATGTGGACGGAGCAGAAATCAAGGAACTATAGATAGAAGAACAATAGGAAGATCAACGAAATAAGAGTTTCCTTTTTTATTCAAAAATTTTAAATGTTTATTTATTTTGAGAGAGAGTGTGTGTGATGGGGAGGGGGCAGAGAGTGTGACACAGAATCTGAAGGGGGCTCCAGGCTCTGAGTTGCCAGCACAGAGCCCTACATGGGGCTCAAACCCGCGGACCGTGAGATTATGACCTGAGCCGAAGTCAGATGCTTAACCAACTGAGCCACCCAGGTGCCCCCCCCTTTTTTTAATGTTTATTTATTTTTGACAGAGTGCAAGTGGGGCAGAGAGAGGAAGGCAGAAAACCTGAAGCAGGTCCTGAGCTGACAGGCTGACAGCTGCGAGCCTGATGTGGGGATCGAACTCATTAAGGGCAAGCCCATGACCTGAGCCAAAGTTGGATGTTCAAGTGACTGAGTCACCCAGGTGCCCCAAGGGTTCCCTATTTAAAAAGATAAACAAAATTGACGAGTTTTAGTTAAACTAACCAAGACAAAGGAGGGAGGACCCCAATTAATAAAATCTAAACGAAAGAGGAGACGTTTCGACGCCCACCATGGAAACGCAAAGCACCAGAAGAGACGACTACGACAATTACCTGCCAGCGAAGGAAAGAGCCTGGCAGAAGCAGTTAAAGCCTAAGTGTGTGCCTCTCCTTTACGTCGCTTTGCCTGCTGTTTCTCCAGAAATCCCACGTACTGTCTGCACCCGCAGTGCCCTCTGCCCTCTGCCCTCTGCTTGCTGACCCCAAGCTGCTTCCCTCCCGGCCCCACCGGCCCTGCCGCGGCTCCTGTTTGGGGGAGAAGGAGCAAATACGAGCTTCTTCCTTCAGGGCCATCATTTCCCTGTCAGTATCCCACTGTTTCCGCTCAGAACAGTCCGCAGGCCACGTATGCAGGCCCACGGGCTGCCGGCATCGAGGATCACCCCGCAGAGTCCAGGATGCACAGCCTGGGACTGGCCCTGCTCACCAACCCCACAGCGGTGGCCAGGGCCTGGAGGGAAACGCTGCTGGTGGCGCACTTGCTCTTGATGGCTGCCGCGCGGTGTCGCCTTTGATCGGGGTAGCTAAGATCCTCCAGACTAAACTGGGGGGAGCTCCAAAAGGGGAGTCCTCCCAAGCTGCCCCCAAGAGTGCTGTGAGGAGGGCAAACCCACAGAGCCCCGCACGGGACCCAGATGAGGCCCAAACACGCCGTGTGCTTTGGCGCCAGGTGCCACCTAGGAGCGCCTCTGGGGCTGAGGAGCAGGGTCGTGGTGCCATCAGGCTGCACGGTGTGACCTACCAGGAGCCACCGCGGAGGCAGAATACTCCGTGACTCTTGCTAGGATCGTGAGATGGACATTGCTGGGATCATAGCAATAGATTCAGGGACCCTCCACCTGGGACCTCACTTGGTGGCCGGGGGGGGGGGGGGGGGGGGAGACCGCCCTTCCCTCCAAACACAGTGCAGCAAGAGGGAAATATGCCTACAGAGCAGAGCCCTGACAGTGATGGAAAAGTGCTTAAGAGGAAAACAAGGGGATTCTGGTTAAAGCGACCAATAGTTGCTAGCTAGCCACCGTTCTTGCTAGAAACAGGACAGGGTGATCTGATGTAGAAATAGGGGTTTCAGCTCAAAGCTAACCTAGTATGGTTCTTGCTAAAACTATATTTACAAGGACATGCACAGGTGTATTTTGGAAAAGTTCAGGAGCTTAAGATATGACAAACCAAAAAAACTTTGTCATGGAGGAGGCCAAGGTTTGGTGCATGGTAGAGTTTGTGAAGGTGTTAAGGGTAGCTGCGTAGGTAGAACACCACTAACAGTGCGGCACAGGGTCCCCTCTCCTGCTGAGTACAACGCAGATGTTGGTAATACATGCAAAGTGGCGGAACAGTGTCACATACAGTGCCACTTTACAAAAAACATGCACAGGTATTTGCTGACATTATAAAATTTTTTTTTTCTTTAAGGACTCTGTATACCCATCTGAGCTTGAACTTGGGACCAGGAGACCCAGTAGCTCCACCTACAGAGCCAGCCAGCCACCCTGCTGACACGTGTTAAGATAATAAGTAAGGTGGGGGTGGCAGGGTGGCTCAGTCGGTTAAGGGTGCAACATCAGCTCTGGTCACGTCTGGGGTTCATAAGTTTGAGCCCCACATCAGGCTCTCTGCTGTCAGCACGGAGCCTGCTTCAGATCCTCTGTTCCCATCTCTCTCTCTACCCTTCTCCAATATGTGCACTCTCTCTTTCTCTCTCTCAGTAAGAAATATTCAATAAAAATTTTTTAAAGATAATAAGTTGCTATTCAGGACTTCAGCAATAGGTATAGCGACCTCTTCATTTGGGATTTGAGATTAGGAGAGAGTCTGGCTCAGCTCCAAATACAGACTGCACAAGTGCTGAATACAGAACTTGAACAAATGGGTTTCATTTAAGCCACTGGGTTTGCGGCAATTTGTCACACAGCTATATAAAACTATTACGGTAATCTATGTGAAATCAAGTATATTTACTGCATAAGAAATACACAAATGTATTGTTCTTATACATTTTTGAAAAACCTTATTTATGAGCCTACATCAAATTCTAAAATATGTGCATATCAAAGGCAATCAACAGAGCAAAAAGCAACTTACTAGAATGGGGGATAATAATCGCAAATCATATAGCTGATAAGGGCTTTTTCTCTACCCGGCATATGTCAGGAGCTTTTACGAGTAAAAAAACTAAACAAATAATGTGACTAAATCTTAACATTTGCAACGATGTGGATGGAGCTAGAGAGCATTATGCTAAGCGAAATAAGTGAGTCAGAGAAAGACAGATACCATGAATTCACTTACACGTAATATTTAAGAAACAAAACAAAGGGGCAAAAGGAGAAAAAAGAGAGAGGGAGGCAAACCAAGAAACAGACTCTTAACCAGAGGGAACAAACTGAGGGTGACCAGAGGGGAGGTGGGTGAGGGGATGAGTTAAATAGGAGATGAGGATTAAGGAGGACACTTGTGATGAGCATCGGGTGATATACGGAGGTGTTGAATCACTATATTGTACACCTGAAACTAATACTACACTGTATGTTAACTAACTGGGATTTAAATTAAAAAAAAATTTTTAAACAAATAATGTCATTAAAATATGGGCAGAAGATTGGATAAACATTTCTCCAAAGAGGGTATAGATATGGCCAACAATTATATGAAAAGACGGTCAACTTGGGGCGCTTGGCTGGCTCGGTCGGCAGAGCTGTGACTCTTGATCTCAGGGTCATGATTTAAGCCCCAGGTTGGTCAAGGAGCCTTCTTAAAAGAAAGAAATAATGTTTTTTTAATTAAAAAGAAAAAAAGATGGTCAGCGTCACTAATCATCAGGGAAATGCATATCAAAAGCACAATGAGGGGCAGCTGGATGGCTCAGTTAAGCATCCAACCATATCAAGAGGACACCAACCCAAATGTCCATCGCTAAATGAATGGGCAGAGGAAATGGGGTGTGTACATATAATGGAATATTATGTAGCCTTAAGGGAAAAAAATCTTGTCACACGTGACTGCATGAATGGACATCAAGAAGACTATACTAAGAGAAATAAGCCAGGCACAAAAATGACAAATGTATTCTCTCACTGCTATGAAGTATGTAAAGTAGTGAAAATCATAGAAACAAAAGTAGAAGGGACTTTGCCACGGAAGGGGGAAGTAGTGTTTGTTGGTTATAAAGTTTCAGAACTACAGGATGAATAATTTTACGGAGCTGCTGAATAACAATGAGAATATACTTAACACTCATTCATCAAATGCTTAAAAATGTTTAAGATGGCATATTTAGTGCTACATACATATTTTTACACAATGAAGAATTTTTTCTTTTTTTTAAAGAAAAGCATGGGGGTAGCTGGGTGACTCAGTCAGTTAAGCGTCAGACTTTGGCTCCATGGGTTCTTTTTTATTATTATTTTTTTTATTTTTGAGACAGGGAGAGACAGAGCATGAACAGGGGAGGGTCAGAGAGAGGGAGACACAGAATCTGAAACAGGCTCCAGGCTCTGAGCTGTCAGCACAGAGCCCGACGCGGGGCTCGAACTCACGGACCACGAGATCGTGACCTGAGCCGAAGTCGGCCGCTTAACCGACTGAGCCACCCAGGCGCCCCTCCATGGGTTCTTAAGTTGGGGACCAGCAATTGGGCTCTGTGCTGACAGCCTGGAGCCCACTTTGGAACTTCTGTCTCCCTCTCTTTGCTTCTTCCCCCACCCCTCAAAAATAAACTTTGGGGCACCTGGGTGGTCATGATCTCATAGTTTGCGAGTTCTAGCCCCTTCCCCTTCCGGGCTCCACTCTCTCTCTCTCTCTCTCTCTCTTTGCCCCTTGTGGGGTTCTTTCTCCTTCTCTTTCTCTGCCCCTTGCTCACTCGCACACTCTCTCTCTCAAAAATAAAGAAAAACAAAGAAACAAACATTTAAAAAATTAAAAATAAATAAAAAAGCATAAAAGACAAGGAATGCTGGGATTCACTAATTCTGCAGCCTCTGCATCGTGGGCTCAGTGCCATGGAGAAGGAAGTAGTCACCATGGCAGGAGTCCTAAGGTTCAGGTTTTACTAAAAGACCCTCAGACTCTGTGGGGCCAGATTTTACACAGCAGGGGAACCATGATCAGACTACAGTACTCCAAAACTTTTCAAACTCTCCAATCGTAAGTTCATATTTCCTGCCTACCCTCCTTCACTCATTCCCTCCCCCCCCCAAAAAAAAAACCCTCTGTCAAGGTTCCCACCAGCAATTAATTCCCTTCTCTCTGTCTGCCTGCTGATCTTATGGACTACTTCCCTAGTCGCTTTGCATGGTCCGCAATGCTTCCGGTCCGGTCCACGATTATAATAAAAATATTCTTCCTTCATGACCATCATTTTCGTGTCTGTGTCTCTTGCTGTTTCTGCTCCAAACAAGTCCAGGGTACATTATTA